>NW_022900914.1:42908397-42968651 GCF_012274545.1 Fukomys damarensis
TCTGTATTCTGTTTGCTAGTATCTTATTAAGGATTTTTGCATCTATATTCATTAAGGAGATTGGTCTGTAGTTCTCCTTTTTGGTTGTATCTTTCTCTGGTTTGGGAATCAGAGTGATACTTGCTTCCAGGAATGAATTTGGAAGTATAGCTTCTCTTTCAATTTCATTGAAAAGTTTGAAGAGTAATGGTAGTAGTTCTTCTCTAAATGTCTTGTAAAATTCAGCAGTGAATCCATCAGGGCCTGGGCTTTTCTTTGTTGGTAAGTTTTTAATTACATTTTCAATTTCACTGATTGTGATTGGGGTGTTTAAAATGTTTTTATCTTCTTCGTTCAACTTTGGTAATTCATAAGTATCTAGAAATCTGTCTCCTCCTTTGTCAGTTTTCTTTTTCTTCCTCTCTGGTGACTCTTTCCTCTTTTTCTCCTTTACTATCTGCTCCTTTCTCTACTTTCTCTTCTTCTCCTCCACTGTCAGCTTCTTTCTCTCCTCCATTCTCTCCTCCATTGGCTCCTTTCTCTCTTTCTTTGTCCTGAACATTGATATAAACTGCTCTGTTATAGCCTTCTCGATTCCGAGCAATTTCAATGGCGTAAAATTGTATCCTGGGAGCAAACATAGTATTTTCCTCTGTGTAACCCTGAGAACAATCCAGTCGCAGCAAAGTACCATAGTTGAAGTCTTCTACACTCCCATCAAACTTCAAGCAGAATGGCCTCCACTTCTTTTTAGCTGATTCTGATTTGAATTCTTCTGGGTCCAATACATCTATTTTGAGTTTCTCAAAATGTTCCCGGAATTCAGAAGAGATTTGATCATCCACTTTGGTGAGTTTCAGGAACTGTGGATCAACTGATGAAATCAGCTTGTAATAGACTTCAGCATGCTGCATTGCTCTCATGGCCAAGCCATCTCAATATCCGGATCATTGCCATAACTCTGCCGGGAGAGATGAGTAGATTTGATCATCCACTTTGGTGAGTTTCAGGAACTGTGGATCAACTGATGAAATCAGCTTGTAATAGACTTCAGCATGCTGCATTGCTCTCATGGCCAAGCCATCTCAATATCCGGATCATTGCCATAAGACTCTGCCGGGAGAGAAAGCGCATGTGCCACCGACACCAGCTCCCCGGAAACCGGTTCATCCATTCCGCGGGTACACTCCACGTGGCAGCCAAGGAAGCCTGTATTCACCTTCCCGGAAGTCGTTTTGCAAGGTTCTTCCAGGTCCTTGTGCTTTCGAGGAAGGCTGCGGAAACACTGAGCTGAATCTCTGGCCTTTGTAATTGAGCTTTTGTTGTTGTTGTTGTTGTTGTTTTGATACCAGGGATGGAACTTGGGTCTTTGTGCTTGCGAGACAGGCAAGGGAACCACTGAACTAAATTCCCGGCCCTTGACTCATTTTTAAATACATTATGTTTCAAGTGACAGTGCTGCATTTTTTACAGTTTTTGTGGAATCTCCAGGTATCTCCAGGTAGTGTTCTCTTTACAATTAGGAGGAATTAAACCTGTACATGAGCATAAAGCTTAAATTCATGGTTTTACCCCCTTTAAGATGGTGAAATTTGGGCCAGTTATCTTAGTAGTTTAATTCTCTTTAGTATGTAGGATATCTTGATTGATTTTAATGTTTGATATCTTTAATTAAAAATGATTTTCTAATTTTTTTCTAAATATGTGATGATGTTGACAGGAGGCTCTCCATTGTGTTATGTGCCTCTGTGAATAATAGATTGATAGCAGATTCTACTGAACATGTTGCAGAGGGGCAGAAACAAATCTGACATTTTTTGTGAGCCTATTTGTGGCTGTTGGTTTAGAATCATCTGTAGCCATGTGTAATGTCTGCTGCTATAGAAACAACAGGTAATGAATGCACTGAACCTGCTGTGAAGAGAGGTGTTCATTAAATGTTTTTACAGCTTGGAAAATTTCTTGGTCATTATTCTTGAAAAAATATGTAGTACTGAAAGTTGGGAAAATCTTATAGAATAGTCCTAGTGTTTCTGTTTGCTTTTTTTTTTGGATTTAGTAAAGTCAATCATAGTGAACATCAACTTGTTTACTTCTAAAATAGGGACAGTTCTATCTGCCAAGCCTACCTTACAGGTGTTTGGTAGAATGATACTAATTAGTGTTTGTCTATGTGGTACTTTTGAAGCATGCTACATAAATTTAAAAGTTATCAGTATTATTATAACTGCCACTGAATAGTTTACTTTAGTAAACTTTTACATTTCTGCCTCTATTTCTAAATGAATCAACTTGGGCTCCCTTTGGGGGTGGAAATGATAGCAAAAACAAGGATGTCTTGTTTGATTGGTCTCTTAGAATCTCAGTGGGTGTTCAGTAAAGCTTGATATTTCCTTTGGTTTTCACTCGGATAATAGAGAGTGCTTTTTTTTCTCCTACTTATTTCTTTAAGGAGATTTAATTTTTAATAGCCACATGAAGATGCAATGTTTCCAAGATGGAAAGCTTCCAGAACCTAGTGGAAACTTGAGTCCCCTGAAGTGTGTAGGAACATGTCATCTTAAAGTGTGGTGACGCAGGCTTTTTACCCCTGTAGTCTCTGACTCCATGCTGCACAAAGTTTTTTTCTGAACAGAAGAGTAATGAATGAAAACATTCACAACTATTATTAAGAAATGCACTATGAGAACATCAAGCCTCCTGCTCTTATTGTTATATCTTAGATAATTGCTAGAAAACACTGACTTCGAACCCAAATTATAATTTGGTCAGTGACCTAAACCATCTATATTCTTTGTCATGAATCTCAAGGATGTGAGGAAAGGCAGTGAGTGAGGCATCAACTTACAGAAAGGTTAGCTTTGTAAAAAAATTTACTCCACAGACCTTTCTATTTTGTATTTTGAGACAGGGTCTCACTATGTGGCTCAAGATAGCCTTGAATTTGTGATACTCCTGCTTCATTTTCCAGAGTAGCTGGGATTATAGGTGTGTGGCTCTGTGCTTTTAAAATTTCTGTCATGGAAGGAAAGTTTTCAGACAAGTGCAAAAGTTGAGAGACTATATAAAAAACCATCATTCTTGGGGAATGATGATGATCAAAATTTTAGCTACTCCCCATTCAGTCCCTCCCTCACTCCTCTTTCTTTTTCTGTAATTATTTTAAATCAAATACCAGATACCAGTTTGAGTCACTTTTGAACATATTGGTATGTATCTTTTAACTAATAATATCTCTGTTTTGCTGAAGTCTTTAATTTTATGATTTTGTTATACATTTTAAAAGTAACATTAATGACTTCATTTTGGTATGATCTTGCATTTATATAGAGAATAGTAGAAGGAACTCCTAGAACCCTTTAATCCTTTACTTAGATATTACTAATTATATGTATTTTAATTTTTTTACCATTCTCTTTTTTCTATAATTTGTATAACATTTTTCCTGAGCCATTTAAAATCATACTGATGACATTATACTCCTTTTCTACTAAACATGGAAGTGATGTGGCCCAGGCATGTGGCGTCAGCTGGCACATACTGTGCTTGTCCCATACTGGTGAACACTTTGAACACAGGGTGTTGTCTGCTAGATAGGAAATATTTTAGTTATTATATAAATATATATCATTTTGTTCATCACCAAACTTTGATTCACTGGTGGTGATATCCATTGATGACCTTCCAACTCCATGACTTTTGTGTATTTATTACTTGGCATTGCACTGTAAGAAAGAGTTTTGCCTTTTTCCAACTTTATTCATGTATTTATTTATATAAAAATAGGGTAATATATTTTTACTTTATTTAATGGGTTTTGATTCACTACTACATTATTTATTTTGGTGCTCATTCTTTTTACATTTGGGAACCTCTTCAGGCTGCTTTCTATATTTTTTTGATGTGTTTTAAAGGAAGTTTAATTTTGTATCTTGTGTTACAATGGAAACTGAGGTTCATTGACTCTTCTATTCACACGCATGGCATCCAACAATGACAGAAATAGTACATTTTTCATCCAAATCTTCCATGTTTTTAGCACATTCCTGGAATGCGTCAGTGTGTGCAGCTGGGCTGTGTGGAAGAGAACAACTGTCCTATTACAGAAAGTCCCACTGATAGCCTTTTACTTAGGGCCCCTGATGGTGGCTATCACAAAAAGTGTTCCCTGCTAAAAAGTCAAGCAACAGGCATACTAATTTCTGGCTTCTGTCTGAAACAGGTTTCTTGAGTCAGTTAATTGAACATAAATTACAACTGACCCTGGAAGGATTAACTTGCATTTTGGGGTCATCTTAGCTGTATAGCTATTTGGGTGCTTTCTGACTGCCTGAGCTTTTATATACTTTTGAGTTAAGTTAGAGATGAAAATGTGCCACTCACAGATATTACAGGAATTGTTGACCTTCTCAGGTCATTTTGAGGTCATGGAATTAATACAGAGAATTACCAGAAGATCTATAAATACACATTTCTTACATGAGAGGTATCATTAAAAAATGATGTTCATTTTACTTAACTATTTCAGATCCAGGTATAATATTTAAATGGTGGTCATCAAAAAGGAATTTTAGTGTGGAGGCACACAATAAAAATAACATCTAAATGTAATAAAACTGTACCAATAGCAAGTTTTCTAAAATTTCATTGTAATTGAGTTATTTTGATGTGGAAAATATACTGTGTGACCAACTTCATGATAAAATAATTGTTGTTCATGTCAAAGGCTGAAAACATTCTTTTCAGGTAAGAGCACTTCTGAAAATATTCACTGTAACTTGTGTTCTAAATTTTTCTCTGACTCTTTAGGGTATGAAGAAGTTAAACTAGAGACTGGCAAGAGACCTTGTCTATATCAATTAAGAGGGAAAAATGCTACCTTCAGAAACACAGATCTAGGGCCAAGCAATGCCATGATTGTGGGTTAGCTCTCTATCTTTGGCAAGTCCTTTTATCTTTCAAAGCATTTTTGTCCTCATCTGTGAAAACCGTCTTAGTCTATTTGTGCTGCTGCTATAACTAAATACCCAAGACTGGATAATTTAAAAGGAAAAAAAACCTTATTCCTTCCAGTTTTGGAGCCTGGAAAGTCCCCGAGCAATATGCCAGCACAGTCAGTGCCTGGTGAGGGTTGCTTACTGCTTCCAAGATGGTGACTCGTGCCATAATTATGTGACAGAAGGGTCCATTGCTATGTCCTTACCTGGTAGAAGAGTGAAAAGACAATGTAGGTTCTAACTAGTTCCTCTAGCTCTTCTATAAAAGCTGATAACTCCATTCATAAGGGCCAGAATCTCATGACTTAATGATCTAAAGGCCCCACCCTTTTTTTTTCCATTGAGTTTACTGGTACCTTTTAGGTTAGGTATACAGTACAATTGCATTAATCATTGGGATCTTGTACTTCTACATGATATATCTTGGTTCTTAATTTTTCCCCATTCCCCTGCCCTCCCTTCACTCCCTCCACCCTCCCCTATTTACAAAGATTTTATTTCCATTTTTTCCTTTTCTCATATTTTTTCCCTTCTTTCTTTTCCCTTACCCTTTCTACTTCCCCTACTCCTTTATTCCTTTTCTTCCTACTTTACATTATCAATTATACAATTTGAACCTTATTTACACTTTTAGATTTTCACACCATAGAAACTTTTCAGTATTCATGTATCCTATTTATTTCACTTAACAGTATGGCCTCAAAATGAATCCATTTTCCTGTAAATGACTCTAGTTTCTCATTCTTTGTGGCTGAGCAGTACTCTATTGTATAGAAAAACAATATTTTCTTTATCCAGTCTCCAGTTGATGGGCAAATGAAGGCCCCACCTTTTAAAACTGTTTCTTTAAGGATTTAAATTTCAACAGGGAATTGGGGAGGGTGCAAATGTTCAAACAATTGCAAAGTCTTAGAACCTTATAGGATTGTGCAAGGAATAAAAGCTATGTAAATCTTTCATATAAAGTATGGTTCTGACATAGAGGCATAGAGGAGGCTTTCAATGAATGCAAGTATTCCTCTCTCCCACACTTTCTTCCAATAACTTAGCAATCATTGCCATTTATTAGTTTATTACAACATGCAAGACTCTGACTTAAGTGTTTTATGTACAACATATCTCCAAACTACAGTTGAGAAAATCGAGACCTAGAGAAGTCAAGGACCTTTGACCCAGTGTTGGTGGTAGGCTTTCAAGCTTCATGCCAGAGGCAAAGCTCCTAATCATTCTCCTCTCCTATCTCTCATAAAGACAATTCTTTCAGATCACACACTTCCCTCATTTGAAGTAGTAATTTGTGGGTTTGCACAATAGTATTAAGTGGATGCAGTCGAGCATACCAAGATGTGGCGAGGAAAGCTGAGTTTGGGCCAGAGACAGAAATAGCTGAGGAAGCAGGAGAAAAGATAAGGAAAGGCAAAAGACATATTTACCAGTGACAAGTCTAACCATCCTTTATGGTTTGAAGCATTTGATTACTTATCTCGTTGCAAATAAGAAGTGAAAAACATGTGTGATAATTGTTCTAATAGCTACTCATTTATTAGGTATACAAACATAAGGCATTGTGTGTTTTATGTAATTCGTACTTTAAAGTAACAGCAACCCTAGAACCATAATTGCTCCCTTATTTTGGGGATAAACTGAGGACTGGGGAGAACAGGTAGAAATGGCAGGATTCCTACTTGAAACCAGGTCTGTGGGGTGTCAAAGCCCCTGCTCCTATCACTCATTTATGCTGCTTCCTGTACTTAGCATAGAAACCATAAAGTTTCCTAGATGCCTGGCATTGCCACATTCCAATTCTTCCTTCCTTCTCCTTCCTTCCTTCCTTCCTTCCTTCCTTGCTTCCTTTCTCTTTCTTTCTCTTCCTTTCCTTCCTCCTTTCATTTTTCCTTTTTCTTTTTTCTTTTTTTCTTCAGTATTAGGGATTGGACTCAGGACCTTGCTATGGCCAGGCAGGCATGATGGCAGTGAGCTACGCCTTCAACTCACACTCCAATTCTTATACCAATAATGTCCCTAATGTGCTGAAAATATTGGAAACAGATTCAGACTTCCCTTTTTCTGCCTGAAACTTATTTTTTACCAAACCATAGAAAGTCCAACCCCTAAAACTTAGTATTCCATCTATCCCCACCCATACTCTACAGTTTATCATTAGGAGTAGCCTTCAATAGCAAAACTTTTTCTTCTCCCGTGGTAGAATATTCCTTTAAAAAATATCTCACATCACATGCATTTAAGCATTTATGTTGCAGACACTGCTTCTTGTTTACCCCAACATTCTCACCTTGCTCCTTAAGAAGAAATCTTGAATTTTTGTCAGGTCTCTTGTCACTCAGAATTAGAGATTGTTTTCAGCCTCTCTTGCAGCTACGTATGGTCTTGCAACTAAGCTCTGACCAAAGAGAAATAAGCAAAATTGCTTTTGGGAAGTTTACAAGGTGACTTGGCTAAGTGGAAACTTATTTGCCTTTCTGCTTCTATTGTGTTAAAGCAGCAACTGGAATGTGATAGCTAAATTCCAAACAGCTGGCCTAATCATGAGATGTTCCTGATGATAGAGAGGATTTACCTGGTAAGATATCACAACAGTAAGATAGAACGCTGTGCTACTCATGATATTTTGAAGTTATTTTATCAATTCAAAGCTGCATGTCTCTATTTTTACACGAGAAACTAACTTCCATTTCTTTCCTTCCTCTCTCCTCCTTTTCCTTCCTTCCTCCCTCTCTTCCCTTCTTTCCCTCTTTTCTTCTCCCTTTCTTTCCCCGCCTCTCTTTCTCTTTCCTTTGCTTGTCTTCCCTTCCCTTTTCTTCTTTTCTTCCCCTTTTCCTCTTTCCTTCCATCCTTCCATCACAGTTATTTTGCTTTTCTTTCTGTTTGATATATAGCCAAGTAATTCTAATTAAAACATTAAAAAAATTCACTTCCAATGGCCTAATTTTGATAGGTTGAAGAGCTTTGAGTCTCCTACGTAAGCATTTAGTTGAACATGCTTAATTTACAAAATACTATGGTATCATGGAAATATACACAGCTGAATATTTGGACGCTTTACATCTTTTATCATCTATCTTTGGATTGTAGCATGTTTAATATTTAAACCACATTAACAGCCTATTTCCAGTGCTTTCTCCCTTATTACTGTTTGATTAAAAGAAAGATATATTTGGAAGATAATTAGAGTTTTACATTTGCAAGGACATTCTTATCAGGCCTATTGGAGAGCATACAACATTTGAAGTCACACTGCAAACACACTTGGCATGGGTATGATGTTTTTTTGATAAAAGTCATCACATCAAAAGCCAAATGCAGAATTTCCTTTAAGTGGACCAATCATTTTTTCCTTTTCTTTTTCTTTTTTTTTCCTCATTGAGTTTATTGGTACATTTTAGGTATACAGTACAGTTGCATTCATCATTGGGATCTTGTACTTTTACATGACAGGCCTTGGTTCTCATGTTTTCCCCATACCCCTGTCCTTCCTTCAGCCCCTCCTCCCTTCCCTATTTACAAATACTTTATTTCCATTTTTTCATTTTATCATGCTTTTATTCTTTTCTCTTATTTCCTTTCCCCTACCCTTCCCACTTCCTCTACACCTTTAGCCTTTTTCTTCCTATTTCATATTGTCAATTATACCATTAGTATCTTATGTACTGTTACAGTTTTTCATGACAGAGAAACTATTCAGTATTTATATGTGTGTGACTTATTTATTTCACTTAGGAGTATATCCTCAATATGTATCCATTTTCCTATGAATGACTCTAATTTCTCATTTTTTACGGCTGAGTAGTATTTCATTCAATAGAAAAACCTCATCTTCTTTACCAGTCTCCAATTAATGGGCAAATGGGCTAGAGAGTAACACAAGATAGTTCTAACCTCCTGATATATTGAACTTTGGGCACAGGTGTAAGGTACATTAATAAGACATTTGGTATCATGACTACAGGAGTTTTCACATAAATGCCATTCATTAAAGAAAGTCAAATATTATGGTCTCCCGTTGGCTAAAATTATTTTACTTTACCTAAAGGTACTATTGTGGTAAAAATATTTTATGTATATTTCTTGCTGATTGAAAGTTAACATAGGTAGATCCCCTTAAAAAAACCAAGCCCTAAATTTCCACACCCAAAGTCTTAGAAAGTCAAATATAGAGAGATTATTTAAAGATCTGGCAAAAGAAAGTGAAAATTTAGAAATCTTTTAAATAACAAAGCCAAACATGATTTAAAATATTTACTTAAAAAAACTTAATTTCTTTGTGGTGTTAGGATTTAACCTGGGAAATTGTGTATGCTAAGTAAATTCTTTGCTTTTGAGTTATATCCACAGGTTTTATTTTGTTTTAAATCATAATTATCCATCTCTGTCACAGATTAGGCTGACTTAATTATTATGAAGAGCTTTTCTTTCCTTTGTCTGTGAGAACATGCATGATATTAACTATGCAGTAATCAGTGCTGGTAACTGTTAAAAATAAGCCATTTGCAAGGCATTGAATTAACTTTAGGGTTATAACATGGTCTCCTGTGAGTTAAATAAAGGTTGTTATTGGACATATAGCATAACACATTTTCAGCACAAGTACTAGTATAAAACAATCTATTTCAATCTTTTGCCTTCCTTTCCCAGTGCCATTTCAAAGACAAAGAAACAGACCCAAAGACTTCAAACTCTCATGGCTTGCATGTAACTTCCACTTTAAAAGAATAATATTTCACACTTTATATTTGCTTTTTAAAATGATTCAGTGGAGGAAAAAGAAGTATTTGCTTGAATTTGGTCCTAATTATATTTGCCATCATGATTTCCTTCCATAAAGATTTTAAAAATAAGATAAAACCTTCTAAGAGTGAGTTCTCTTAACCTTGTTGACAATTACTGGTGCTATTTAATTATGAGAAACACAGGCTGTGTGAAAAGCTTCCTTTTATTCAAGCAACAGTACACTAAGCCTTGTAGAAAAACAGAAATAGGAAACTGCGTATTGATTCCAAAGCAAATCAAGTTAAGTATCTTCTATGGACATATAGTCAGATAATAAAATGCATGAAAATAATGTATGCTTTTCTCTATTTTCAGCTGAACTAGGGAATCTCCTTAAACTTTGCATGCAGTATGGAAATAAGGTTCCTGAAGTATCATTACACCACATTTTCATGAGTTTTTATCAAGAATCCCTAAACCTTTTTCAGTATAAATCAGCTGACATATCTATGGGTTTAAATCTTTTATTGGTTACTGATTAACTTAACTGCTCTGCCTGACAAACCTTCATAATAAATAAGCTAACCAGCAAGCAGATCACAATCAAACCAACTTTGTTTAAAGGACTATCACTGAAACATGATTTACACACTAATGAATTTTACAATCAGCATGTGGTGGTGTACAAGTTTCAACATGAATCTAAAATGTAGAAATTCTAAGACACTGAAGTTATTAAAAAACACACCACAATGCAACTACTTTTAATTAAAAAGAAATACATCACATTCATATTTTGCAACAGTATTATTATGGCATATGAAAAGGATAACTCAGTGTTACTTTTTGAACACATCTTAACAAACATGCGTGCTTTTGTTTTGAAGACTAACAATTGCTTTTCAGGATCAAATTGCTTGCTATACTGATTTAAAGCAAGAAAAAATATCAATGTAAAACTGTATTTTATGCTGTACACATAAGCTAAGTAAATAAACAAGACAAATAATGACTGTGTACCAGTAAGAAAAGTTGCATATATATATATTTTCAAGTTGACTAAATTCTTGGAAAGCCTGTATAAATCACTAGTTTTCTGTCCCTGTTTCCATTAATTAAATTGTAGGTGGCAAAATTGTAAAGAAATAGCTTTAGTATAAAAAATGACTTCCAGGTCTTTTTCTTTAATTACTTTATTGGTACATTTTAGGTATACAATACATTTACCTTCATCATTGGGAATTTGTACCTTTATATGATGTTGCCAGGTTTTTTTCTATAAAATTTTTAAATGTTTGAAGAATTTAAGTTTTAAATATCTGGCTGGACAGATGTTAAAATACAGAGTGTTACACCATTATACCGTGTAAATATCTGACACTATGTTATTAGCCTTCAGTTAAATATTCACAGTGAGATTTTATGATCTTTTTAAAGGAAAACTTGTAAGGAGAGAGTAACTTCATCTTATAAAGCACAAAAGCACTTTAAATGAATGAATTTTAGAGTGAAAAATAATAACTAACACCCTATGTTAGGTTTTATGCCTTATTTTAAATACCTGGGATTTTCAGTTCAAGGTTTTACAAATCATTCAATAGCATGTAATATGGATAATGAACCATATTATTAGTTTTTAATATTTCTCCAAAAAAGAATTTTGTGAGAATCTTATGTAGAAATAGCAAAGAGAATTATCTCTAGAAAAACATGGCATTGCTGCATCTTAATTGTTATGGAGTATATATTAGGCTTCAACAATTGATATTTTTCCAGAAAAGAAAGATAAAACTGTCATGATGTCATAAATGCAACAGTAGTAGCAAGAAAGACTTCATTTAAAGGAACATTGAGACTCAGACACAGACCCAGAGTTGCTAAGATGTTGTTTCCTCATGTTCTCCTTTACCCCCAATCCTTTAGATTAGATACAGCTAGTTTACTTGATAAACAGTTTCACATTAGAGTTATAACTGCCTGAAAAAGAAAGTTTTTAATGGTGTTAAAGCTATTAAGGGAACAAAATCTCTCTTATTTCCTTAGAATTTACTAGCCCCTTCTGGACTAAATACATTACAGGAACAACCACAATTTCTTTACATTGCCAGGAACAATTCTTCAGCAAAACACTGTAATTCTGTGTCAACGAGACTAACAATAGCAAGAGTATCTCACTGTTTACTTAATGATCTGGGAATGGAAGTGTGAAGGTGAAAAGACAGATTCTAGGTTAGAGGCTGGCAAGGTGAGACTGCTTCTTTAGCACAAAGAAAAAACCCTGGAAATATCTGCAATAAACGAAGTGTTCCTTACCTCCCTTCCTTCTTCCTTCACTCTTTCCTTCCATTTTGGTGTTACTTGGCAAACCTTTATTTGTCTAAAAGATTCTGAGGTGGTTTAATTTGCTCTTTAAACTATTAGATTTGATGTTGATAAATTTAGATGGCTTGAGAATATCAGTATATGTTTTAATTTCCTTTGCAGCAAATGCTTACTGATTCCTTGGTCTCTAGGTCATACAACAGAGCTACCAACTATCAATATCATCATGATTGTTTTAATCATTAATGGAATCCATTGAAGATGGTGATGAGCTACCAGGAAATCTCAGGAATACAGACGTGTCAGTCAATGTACCATTTCTCCTGAATCTTTTGTACCTATTGATGTCTAAGAACCCATTGTAAAATGTAAAACACAAAAATAAGCGCAGATAATGTCAGGGACATTTGTGATGATGTCTGATAATGTGGTTAATTTTTAGACTAGAGATCTCATAGCATCCTTCCTTCTTATGATTATTACACAATCTGGAGTATCATAATGTATACTGATACATACTAGATTTAGCCATTCCCCGGGATTCTAACATATACTCTTGTGATTCCTCTTTAACTATTGCTTAAAATTGTTTAGATAACACAAGAAAAATGATTTTTTAAGTTTCTGAGTTTTCTTTCTTTCTTTCTTTTTGGTACTGGGGATAGAACTCAGGACCTTGCTCTTGCAAGGGAGGCACAGCACCACTGAGCTAAATCCCCAACCCTTTGAGTTTTCTAAAACCACATTGTACAGATAACTTATACAATTGTCCAAATTTCTCTTTTCTATATCCTTCTTTGTAGCACTTGCAGGAAAAAAAAATGCTAATTTGATGCAGAAGCTGCTTAACATAGGCAAAGTAAACCCCTGTTCCAGTCTTGTGCACATTAAATAATTTTCACTGATAAAAATTGGAGTAGGGCAGAGAGGGAGGGTAAGAGAGGAAGTTTGCAGATAGACTTTCTACCAATCTCATTTTTGAGAGACCCAAATCCTCAGCAGATTTGCACAGCACAGTAATAGCCTTTATACTTAGAAATTTATGGGCCATGGACAGTTTATAAGAAACGATGTAGTTCATCAGAGAGCTAGACTGATGGGGCATATGGGAGCATTCTGCACAGGAAGTTGGGTTTTGGAATAATACTTACTTTGATAGAGTTGTTTTGTTAGCTAAGTAAAACAGTAGGGAAGGCAATGGCCACTTAGGCTTCAAACATAAATATATATTTATAAGTCACCCAGCTGCCTAATTGAGAGCCATGGTGTTTTCACTGAGTATATCTTCACCAGAAAGTAGTAAAAGCAATATCATCAACAAAATCCCAGTCTCGGCATAGATTCATTTAATCAGTCTTTGATAGTTCTGAGATAATTAAATGCTGTCTCAGTGCTTCTCTCTCAAAGTCAAAGGGTGAGATGATGGTTGGAAACATGTCTCTTGGGGGAGGGGGTTCTTTTGTGTTTAAGGTACAAAGATGGAAAGCTAAGCCTTATGTTACACTCAGGATAGCAGAGGGCTGTTATCAGAAGTTGAAATTATGGTGCCCTGGCTCCTGATGGGGAGAGTTGGGAAGCCAGAGGAGTCAGGGTTGGCTATGCAATTGTCTGCTGCTTTCAGGTTTCACAGAAGAAGGTTAAGCAGGAGGTGGCTTGTTAAATTTGAGCAGAGAACTGGAAAATAAGATTTCACACTCCTGAGATGGGGAAGGCTGGTAGTTTGGAGTTTGTCTGGGAGATCTGAAAAAGGTCGGGTATGCTATATAGTTTCCTCAGATTGTATTTTTAGTGCTTATGAACAACAACAACACAACAAACAACAAATAGGTGTTATAAAAAAGCAAAGGGTCTTATCCAAATGCAGTCAATCCAGGCAGCCTGTGTAAATAGGCATTTTTAAAAACCCACACCCTTCTTTGAGGCATGTGGAAATCAAGTGCAAACCCTCTTCTGTTTGGCTGGATCCCTAGAATTCAGGCCTCACTGATTATGTTTTGGGACCCTATCTTCCATTTAAGCTCTCTCCCCTCTGTTCTTAGGTTCCTTTCTCTTTATGACTGCAGCTTTCTGCTTGGAGATACTGAGCTGGAATTGCACTGCAAGTGCCAGTGTGGGAATCTGAGATTTGGGTTTCAGTCTGAGATCTTTTTTTGTGTGTGTGTGACCATAAAACAGGACACTAACTCTCTTCTAGGCCTCACTTTCCTTCCTGGAGGGATGAGGAGCCTGGGTCTCTGGGATGACTTTGAGTTCTGACATTGTTTTATCTCTCCTCTTCTGGGACAAGTGCATCCCTTATTATTGATTACTTTTACAAAACTTATTCCCATTGATGCTGTTGACCTGCATTGTCATCTAATTCTCTGTTTTGGTTGGTTTTCTATTTTTTACTTCTAGATTTACTTATATTCTTTTTGCCATTTGGTTACCTTTGAGACTAATTTTACCTTTACATTATTATCTAATATATAATGTTCTGCCTCTTCAAGCATTTGTTTCCTCCTTTTCCTCAATACTTGATCTTCTTGTAGCCTAGCATAGCTCTAAACACATTGTAGACATTTTATAAATATTTCTTGATTGATTGGTTTAATAAGATTCCTCATGTTTTAGACCTCCCATCTCCTTGATTTGGTTTTGGATTCTGGGCCATCTCCTGAGTTTTTGGAGTTGGAGTTAAAGTCATTCTTCACCTTCTGTAATATGAACACTGGGTCAGGCAGCTCACACCTGCACAATCTTGAGTCTAAATCCTCTATTCTTAAGGGGCTGACTTAAAGGATGACTCAGTCTCATTTCCCCTGCTTCTACCTAAAGTGAACAGGAAACATAAAAGGCATTAAGTATATTGGATAGCCATCAAACTTGTAATAGTGTGACTGTGCTAGGAAAATTAAGCCTAGTATAGTGTCAAAAACTCCCAAACACTTTCTTTTAGTTTCAATTTGCAGGAATATAAAATGAGAAGTTTCTCTACTAACAGTTACAAATGTTCTGAAATAACAACCCACTGGAGAGATACAGATAAGAATCCTTAAAAGTATAACCTCAAATTAGATCCACATTTCCCTGTACTATAAAACATTAAGAGAATTTAATAGCATGGAGAAAATGTTACTGATTGCCCATTATCTTACTACTAATCTCTGTATTTCTATGAGACTGCGATAACTTTTGTACTATATTAGGCACATTTTAACATACAGTTAAATGGACTATTTATTTTTAAATCTGGGAAGGCAAATGACTAGTTTTCATTAATTAACTTTTTATTAAATTGAACTCACAATACAGTGAAATTGAAAGTGGTTATTTCTCTATTAGCATTCTATAACTTCACTAAGATTCTCTGGGAGGCTTTATATGTCTTACAGTTCCATCACAATCTAGTTCTCAGTTCTGACATTGTAAATTACCTTAAAAGAGTAGTAAGGTTTTACTTTGAAAAGCCAAAAGAGATGTAAGGCACTGCATTTAGAACTTTCTATGGAAATAAGGGTTTGTGACTTAATTTACTAAAGATTCATAATGTATAACTTTAGCAATGCAGTTTATTCAAGTTGGATAAAGCTTACATAGGAACACAAAATACTTGTTGGAAATACCCTGGGAGCATTAAGGAATAAGTAACATCAAAACATTTTTGGTTATCTCTCCAGTATTCATGATGGCAATCTAAAATCCAGCTTAAAAGAATACAAATGCTATAATCCAAAAACTAAAGACATTATAAAACCTATGGATGATGCATGCTTATTAGTGGAATTACTTTTTAAAAATCCAACTTTATGGTATTACTCTTTTAGATTTATAGAGTTAAATAAAAAAGAACCAATGAGATTTTTTTCCTAAAGTTTCCTGCTGTATTGCAATATTAAAAGGTAAACTAAAACTAATGCCTCCCCCACTCAGTGAACTATTGTCTAGTTTCAAACAGCTTAATGACTATGACTTATGCGTATGTTCATCAAAAGTGATTGTTTAGAGAAGTGAACCTCAGGTGATGTGAAATCCTTTTTTAGAGATATAAGGAAAAATGATGGCTACTTTTTCTCCAAAGAAAAGGATGTTATATTGTTCTGCAACTTATTTTTTAGGAAGATCTATCTTATGACTCTTTTTCTTTGAAAGTACAATGACATTATAAAGCTTTATCGTAAAGAAATATTGTCTGTTTAATCATGATGTCTGAAAGCAAGTTATCTTCACAACCAATGTTAGTATGTACTCCAAAGGAAGTAGTACTAATGTCAAACCTGGATAAACTGTGAAATCTTAAAAGATACCTCTTCCAGAGGAAGGGGATTAGAAAAGGTCAATTTGTCCAGGAAAGCAGGAGGACTTTGGCATGCACTTGGGCTCCATCTGAAAAAAAAAAAATATATATATATATATGGCAATGTGATCTTATGGGAAGCAAAACACTGTGATCTGATTGTATCCTACTCTCATAACATAGAGTTGTTAATAGGTACGTTACCTGAGAAGATGTCAGAAAATCATTGAAACAGAACAAATGAACACTGTTCTCTGAATATTTTTCCTTCATCCCCAGAATCCCCAAGGGAGGAACTTCCATGAAGGGAAGCCTTATTGTATGAAGATAGGAACCTCGGTGAAGAGTGATCAGCAGACGTAATACTAAGGAGGTTAACAGTTCCAAAAGTGGGCATTGTACACTAATCTAAACGAGATTATGTAGTCAATATGTTAATTTTAAAAGAGTAAAGCAGCAGAAGAAATTGCAACAAAATATTCAGAAATCATGGAACAGTAGAATCACATTTGGAAAAGTCAAACAGGTTTCAGAAAAAAATGCATTGAAGTTTTAAAAAAGTAATGAATTTTATAAAGACGTGCTAATTCAATTGTTAGACAAATAGAACAACTGGACAAAATGGAGACTTGGAAAACATATCTGAACATGTATAGAGAGTTATTATTTGACAGAAGTGGCATTACGGTTATGGGGAAAGCAATAGCAGATACCATGGTGTTACATGGTAACCATAGAGAAGACAGAAATATGGATTCCCTACTTTCACAAGTAAAAACCCAAATTTGAGATAAAGACTTAACATTAGTACTCACTTGTGTATAAATGCCTTATTTTCTTTATGTGTTCATCTGTTCATGGACATATAAGTCACTTCCAGTAGTTAGCTATTATGAGTTGTGCTGCTAAAAACATAGGTGTGCATGTATCGCTGTTATATGATGTCTTTAACTCTTTCGGGGAGATACTTAGAAGGGAGATAACTGAGAAGGATAAATTTGAGTAGGAAAATGGATGTACCTCGAGACCATAATGTTAAGTGAAATAAATCAGACATACAGCTTAAATATCTCATGGTTCCTCTTATATGAGAAACCCATAGTATAAATAAATTAAAGATTAACAAAAGATAGGTAATAGGAAATAGGAAGGTAGATCTTTCGCAAAAGGGAAGAGGATGAAGAGATAGATGGCTTGGAGAGAGAAGGAAGAGGAAGGGGATGAAAAAATAATTAAGATGCGTTCAGTACATGCATCAACTCTCTGTGATGAATGTAATCATTATGTACTAGAAATATGACGAATAAAAATAAAAATTAAAGGCTGGAGCTTTAGCTCAGAGGTTCCGCTGCCTGCCTTGCAAGGCCAAGGGCCCGAGTTTGATCCTCAGTATCAACAATAAATAAATAAATTAAAAATTAAAAAGACTTAAAAACTAAAAACAAAAATTTCCACCTTTATTGGAAATTTATAAGGAAATATGTTGGGGTACAGAAGACTTTCTTAAAGTAATCATAAAATAAAGCTACTAATGGTAAGTTTAATGGTTGCCCCCGCATAAAAGAATAAAGTGGGACCCCTATCTCATGCCAAATAAATATGACACCAAAAGCATAGGCAACGAGGGAAACAGATAAACTGGACTTCATAAAAATTAAACATATTTAGTTCTTCAAAGGATACCGTCATGAAAGACAGAAGAAAACCTACAGAATGGGAGAAAGTGTATGTAATATCTAATAAAGAACTAATATTTAAAATACATAATGAACACATAAAAATAACCAATAAGAGACTAATAACCCAATTAAAAACAGCAAAATATATGAATACTTTTTTTTCCTAAAGTAGATAAGCAAATATTAAACTCACAAGAAGATGCTTACTATGTTGGTCAGAAAAATGCAAATCAAAACCATAATAACCTAGCAAACTATTTCACAACTACCAGAATGACTATAATAAAAAAGAAAGATGGACAATTGGAGGGGTGGAGAATATGTGGAAAACTGGAAGCCTCATACATGGTTATTGGGAATGTAAAATGGTTCAGTTGCTATAGAAAACATTCTGGCAGTTCCTCAAAATGTTAAACGTAGAGTTTCCATATGACCCAGAAATTCCACTTCGGCACATACCTAAGAGGATTGAAAACATATGTCCACTCAAAAACTTGTGCAGACACTATTCATAGCTACATTATTCATAATAGCTCCAAAGAGGAAACAACCCAAATTTCTACCAATTAATGAATGGATAAACAAAAGGTAGTATATTGACACTGTGGAGTATTATTCAGTCATAAAAAAGGAACTAAGTACTGACACGTTCTACAGCATGCATGAGTCTTGTAACCATTTTACTTAGTGAAAGAGATTATCATAAAAGGCAGCATATTTTGTAATTCAGCTTACATAAAATATCTTTATTAGTTAAATTCCTAGACGGATAAATCATGATGAAAAATACAGTATATGTTTAAAAAATTATTACAGTAAAAAATACATTGCCCTTAATTCCACATCAGTATACTGCCCTTCCCTTTGAGCACATGTACCTCATTATTTCTACCACTATTGGAAGCATTTCTGAATGTCCTCTTTTGTATGTGTCTTTAGTTGTTCTGTTGTGGTTGTCTTAATGTCCTGAGCTGAGTCAAAACGTTTACCTTCACATGGTCATTTTGACATTTTTTTTTGGTACTGAATCGAACTCAGGGCGTTAAAGCAAGTGGCAGAACCACTGAGCTAAATCCCTGGCCCTCATTTTGACTTCTGGAAAGAGCTAACAGTCATAAGGTGCTAGAACCAGTGAATAAGGTAGATGAGGACACACTTTAATGTTGATTCATAAAAGGTCCTTCATTTCCATTGGATGGTGTTCAGCAGTAGAGTTTGTTGTATATTTTATCACACCTTATAAAGACACTCACTATGCAAAGACAAAATTGCCAAGTAATACGCATCAGATATAAACAGGAAATTCACAAAAGAAAAACCAAGTCACAAATACATAATAATCAGTGATGTGCAAGTTAAAGCAATAATGAGAATAATAAAACCTCAAAAGAGTTATATGTCCAAAAGAGAAAAAAATTAATTGTAGCATAATTATATAATGGATGACAGTTGGAATATAGCGAAGAAAGTAGGTGAGCTGTATAAATGTAGATAAATATCAAAATTACACTATTGAGTAAACAGAAAACAGCTCAAAAGGATACTGATGACAAATAAAATTTACATGGGAATTTAAAATGCACTTACATGGAAATTGTTAAGCAGCATGTTATATGTATACTTGTAGTAGGAAAAGTTCAAAAGTCTGGACAGAGAGGATTCCTGGCATCTTTGGAATATTGGCTAATCTGGGGAGGGCAGGAAGCAAATCGTTCAGGAAGAAGGCAATGGACAACTTCCATTTTATCTACTGCATTTTATTTCTTTTAAAGAGTCAGAACAGCATGATAACAATAATTGTTACAAGTGGTGATCATTAAATACGTTGTTTTTCAAAGTGATTGCATGTTAGTAATATGCAGTGAGGATTCCTTTGCCATACTGGTACAAGTATGTAACATATTGTGATTATTTTTGCTCCCTTTGTTCCTTTCTCCCTATTCTTCCTTCTCCCCCATCTTCCTCCTCATCTTGAATGGTCTGTCTTCTACTTTTATGTCATATATCCCTTCTCTGTTCCTCTTTTTTTTGATCGCTAGTATAAGAGAAAATGTGATATTTAACTTTTTGAGTCTAGCTTATTTTACTTCACATGATGGTCTCCAGTTCCATCCATTTTCCTGCAAATACAATTTCTTTATCCTCCGTCTGTTGATAGGCATCTAAGATGTTACCACAGCTTAGCTGTTTTTAATCATAATGAATTAAACACATGTGCTCAGGTAACGTCATGGTATTGCGGTCTTCAATTCTTTTGGGAATATACCGAGACGTGGATAACTGGGTCAAATGCTATATTTAATTTTTACTTTTTGAGGAACCTCCATACTGATTTTAAAGAGTCAGAATAAAACATGGCCTTGAAAAAGTAATTGTTACATTTAACAATTGTTAAATATTTAAGTATTTAAAATGTCATTTTCTATCGGTCACATGGCAGTTAAACACGATGTCATGCCTAAGACTTGTCACAGAATTACCAAATGTTTACACTTTTTCTTTGTAAAACTGGCTGTTTCAATCTTTTGCCTACATTTCTGTTAATGCGTGCCTAGTGTGTCAAATGAAAATTTCTGTGCAGGAATTTGGCTGTGTTTGTTAACCTTTCCCCTCGACTAGACCTCTATAAACAGGAGTAAGAATAGATATTGAGGGAAAACTGCCAGCGTTTATGGCTGGTAAATGATGATAACGATGGTGATGATGGTCTAACCCCAGTCCTTTATTGAGCATGGTCTATGTGCCAGGTCTGTGAGCCTTGTGCATTTTATCTTGTTAAATCTTCACTACGCTCCTAAGAGTGAAGTCATATTAACACCCACTGAAAGATGAGGAAATCGAGGCTCATTAGAGTGGGGTGACACATCAAGCATTGGTGCAATGAGCGCTTGAGTCCAGGTCTATCTGACTCCTAGGACGGCCTGAAACTCTCCAGAACACCTGTCAGTCATGTAAGTCCTGAGAATGTAATTCTCCCACTGCCTTTGTTCTAGGGCAAAAGTTCAACTAAATTTTGTTCAATGGTTAATTTAATAAATATCATTTATCATTTTCCACACATGTTAAAGATTTGCAATATATTATGAGTACAACTCGTTATATATTTCTTCTTTTGCCTTACAGTTTTTATGCTTTTTGATATACAGATATTTCAAAGTTTTATGTATCAAATCCGTTTTCTTTTATGCCTCTTTCCTTTGCTTTTATGTTTAGCTAGCTGTTCCTTTGTATGCTATCAGGCAAAAGTTATCTGTATTTTCTTCTGGTTTCTTTATAGTATACTTTATAATTCAAAGTAAACTGGGAATACTCAAGAAAAGACAAAACTTTCAGGCACATGTTCCCTTTCCCAAGTTTGGATAAGTGTTTGGAAACTGTATGCTTCTACATTTGAAATGTTTATCTCAGGAACTGGTCTAAATCCATAAGTTAAGGGTATGAAAATTCTTTCCAATGCATTCCCAATGTGCAGTGCACATGTATATGATCTGCAATTGGCAATCATGTCAGAAAGTGTCAGCTCATTTCATATTCTTTTAAACTATCCTTTGATTGAGGGAGTGCTGTATCAACTTCTGGGAGCCTGAAGTCAAATCTACCTTCAAATTATTAGCACCTGGTGAGAGGTGTCCTTCCCATTTTAAACACCAGTTCATCATGTCAAATTATTTGATGATTTTGATATATCATTCTAAATACTTTATGTGACTAAGTCTATACACTGAAGCTTTGTTCTTGTAGAAATGGCAGAAGATGTGAACTGCGCATTGTGTCTTTGATACAGATGCTGTGGATCTACACCAAGAAGGTGTGGTGTTAGCTAAGATGACAAACCACCAGTTGCAAATGTCTTTATCTGGGAAACATGATATCCTTAATGATTTTCTTGTACCACTGGGTCTAAGTTAGTTCTCTAGTCCGCATCATGGGAAAATACTCAGGTATTTCCTGTTACAAACAAAACTTGTTGTAAACAACCAGAGAATATATATGCTGAGCTTTGCAGGCCATACACTGTTGTAGCCACTCAACTGTACCTTTGTAGCAGCAATAAATAATGATGCACAAGTGGAAGGGGCTGTGATCCAACCACCCTCTCTTTACAAGGACAGTTGATTTGCTTCCTTAGGTTTGAGACTGTGACTTGTCAACGACTGTGTTGTCCACAAATTCATTCCTTCATGACTGAACATTACTTGAAAGATGGGAGTGAGTTGCTATCCTGGAAAATAATAAACAAGTGCTCCTATTATTGGTACTTTAAGACTTTGACTTGACTATCTTAAAGTTAAATTGCAAAGCCCTTTGAAAGTCAAGAAAAGGACGTGATGTAACATTTAATTATTTGTCAGAATAGGTTGTGCTAATTGCAAATGAAAGGTTGGTTTCTCAAAGCTCCTTTGATATTATGGCCCATAATTTTCTTCCCAAACAAGTTTTTCTGTTTTCTGTCAGAAAGCTGAATATAAACTCAGTTTCAGTGGGGTTCAGGCTTAGAGGCAGGAAGACATATGGATGCCACATATTTGTTAGAGTTTCTCTCTGTATAATTTAAAAAACTGAACATTTCAGAGCCCCAAATTATAAATTTAGATGATCTGCAGAGTTTCTGCATTAAAGTCACCAAAGGAAAGTTTCACTCTCAATAGCCTTGCTTCAAGTAAGTCATAGTGACTAATGGAAACTTTGTTTCTTCTATTAATGGATTTCTATAGGATACAGACTGTAAACTGCATGTCAGTTTCTGATTGGGTTTTTATTAATCACATTATAAAACAATATAATTTGGGAGGGGTAAATTTTAAATACATATATGTCCAAATGTCTACATTTTGAATGTGTAAGTTATATACATACATGTATGTACACATAAACACGTATGTATACACTGTCTTTTAAAATCAGTCTCTTACAGACCCCAAATATCCCTGTGTATTCAGGTTCACAAAATTTCACTGCAGTGCTGAGAGGAAGTTGGATTTCATGCTTTGAAGACTTTGTGACTGGGCTTTTGTTGTTATTGCTATTGCAATTTGTTTGTATTTACAGTACTGGCAGGTATTTTGTTATTCTTTGGCAGTTGGCTCATTTTTGGAAGCACTCCCAAGCAGTTGGAGATAATATATAGAAAATATAAGGTGGAATGTTAAAGTAATGGCCTGAGTTTTTGGTGTTTTATAATATAACTTTAAAGAATTTTAAATATTTTATGAAATAGGAGGACCACTGAGATATATGTATTACATACTAAGATTAATTTTTGATGAACAGCTTGGATATAGAAATTAAATTTGTTTTAAAGGGCTCATTATTGTATATTCATACTTTGTAAAAATGTGGCTCTTATAGTCTTCTTCAGAAAGATAATTTGGACAATCACAAAAATAATCCCAAATTATCATGTTTCCTTTTCACTGATAAACCCATAAATTGTACTAAGAGGCTGAAGACTAGAAAGACAAAAATGAAACAAATGGATGGCATTGCTAGCAATAGGGCTTAAAAGTTGTGTATGTTCAAGAAATCTACAGAATTTTCTAGACTTTTTACCCATCTGACACTGAGATTTGATGATAGGGCTTCCTCTGTTCAGTACCTGTTCTTTTTTTTTCTCTCATTGAGTTTATTGGTACATTTTAGGTATACAGTACAGTTACATTCATCATTGGGATCTTGTACCTTTACATGACAGGTCTTGGTTCTTGTTTTTTTCCCTTACTCCCTTCACCCCCTCCTCCCTTCCCTGTTTACAAACACTTTATTTCCATTTTTTCATTTGTCATATTTTTTTCTTTTCCCTTATTACCTTTCCCCTATCCTTCCCACTTTCCCTACACCTTTAGCCCTTTTCTTACTATTTCACATTGTCAATTATACCATTAGGATCTTATGTACAATTGTAGTTTTTCATACCAGAGAAACTATTCAGTATTTATACATGTGTAACTTACTTATTCCACTTAAGAGTATGACCTCAATATGCATCTATTTTCCTATGAATGACTAATTTCTCATTCTTTATGGCTGAGCAGTATTCCATTTTATAGAGAAACCACATCTTTTTTATCCAGTCTCCAACTGATGAGTAAATGGGCCATTTCCAAGTTTTAGCTGTTACAAACTGTGCTCTAAAAACATGGGTGCACATATATCACTGTGGTATGATTCTTTTAATTCTTTTGGAAAGATACCCAGCAGAGGGATGGCTGGATCAAATGGAACCTCTAATCCTCATTCTTTGAGGTATCTCCATACTGATTTCCATAGTGGTTGCATCAGTCTGCACTCCCAGCAAGAATGGAGAAGGTTTCCTTTCTCCCCACAACCCCGCCAACATTTGTTATTGGTTGATTTCTTGATAGCAGCCATTCTTTGTGGGGTGAGGTGGAATCTCAGTGTTGTTTTCATCTGCATCTCTCAAATGACCAGTGATATGGAGCATTTTTTCATATATTTACTTCTGTGAGAAATGTCTGTTCATTTCAGATGCCCATTTTTGAATCAGGTCTTTATATTTGGGGGGGGCTGATTGTTTTGAGTTCTTTATATATTCTAGATAACAGTCCTTTGTCTGAGGAGCAGCTGGTAAACATTTTTTCCCACATTATAGGCTGTCTTTTAGTTCTGTTACACTGCAAAAGTTCTTTTACTTCTTTGCGCTGCAGAAGAAACCAGTACCTGTTCTTTACATGTTCCTTTGTGGATGGTGTTCTGGGAGATTCTGAAAAGTAATTTTTTATTTCCTTCATAGTAGAGGTAAGTAGTGGAAGACAGAAAGGGGGAGGATTCAGTGGCCAACAGAGGCATAGACATGAAAGGTAAAAGCAGCATTCAGGAGAACAACTTAAGGGATTTAAAAATTTATAATAGATTTACGTTGAGGGAGATAAAGTCTTGTATTACCAAAGAAATAGAAGTAAGCACACATATGTTGGAATCAAGATTGTGAGGCGTATCTTTTTTTGGTATGTTTTTTCTTTCTTAAAATACACGTGGCCCTCTACACAAAAACTTATCGGGAATTTTCTAATTGCAAAAGGAATATGTACCCAATGAAGAACATTCTAAAAACATAGAACAAGAATAAAAATTACTTTTTGATGACCTTAACAGTAAATACCGAATTCATGTGTTTTTCCCATTATGTCCTTTACTATCTTCCTTTTTTCTCCTTCTTCTCTTTTTCCCTTTCTTTCCTTCTTTCTCTCCTTTTACAAGAAGATCTATCATATAATGTATGCTTCATAAGTTGCCTTTTTATTTAGTGACACATCTAAATATCTCTGACTATATCATTTTGTCATGAATGTTTTGCAGCACAATTTTAAAATAACTTTGAATGGCTCATTTTTGACAATTATAAAATCAATGTATGTTCATATAAAGTAATTCAAATAATACACAAACACCAAAAATAATTTTTGGTACTACTGCCAAAAGTTGCTGATTTTTGTTCTCCAGAGTACTAGGAAAAATGTGTTCATACTAATATAGACAGGAAATTCTGAATTAAGTGTATTTAAACAGATTTTCTTTTAATGCAAGACTTTTCAGAGGCTTTGACATACTGATATGAATTATGTTGTCACAAAAGAAAATAAAATGTAAAGTTTTCCAAATTTATTTGAACACAGAAGCTTTATTCTATAGATTAGTTTTCTTCAGAACTTTGGAAGACAATGTTCTTTCACACTTGTACACAAGCACACACAGAAATATTCATGGAGCCTTTATTTATTTACGTGTGTGTGTGTGTGTGTGTGTGTGTGTGTGTGTGTGTGTATGCGGTATCAGGCCTTGAAGTCAGGAACTTACACTTGCCAGGCAGGTGCGATGGCACTGAGCTAAATTCCCGGGCCCTATTTACTTATTCCTTGGTGGTTGTTTTTATAATTATTCACATCAATAAATGAGGAGCCATGTCGACATTTTTATTGTCTGTAAACATTACCACAGTTTAGTATTTTTAACTAATTTTTCAAACAGCTCATTATTGATGGATATTTAGGTGTTTTTTTTTTTTTTTTTTTTTTTTTTTACAACTGTAAATTTTGTTAAGTCAACACTGGAGTACTGTTTTTTACAATCATTCCCTTAAGATAAATTCCTAAATAAGAAACAGGAAAAACCTTTTATTTTTATCTTTATTCTCAGGTTAGTGTCTTTGCATAGAAATACAGCAGTTTTTCATAGAATAAGAAGATTTAGCTCTAGTATGTCTATTTCTAAAGAACGAACCAATAATAATCAGAGGGAACTATCAAGGATATGGTTTGCCAAGTACTTGGAACTATTCACATGACTGATAATACATTTATAAAGAGGAGTTCCAGTATGGAAACACGTTTAGTGTATTTTCCTTGTTAAAATTAAAACTCCAAAAATGTTATCATCTTCTTCTCCCTTGCAGATAATTAAAAAGGTTAAAAAGAAGACCTTCTGAGTTATAAATAAAGAGGAAACATTTTAAATCAAAATTAAGATTTTAAAATAGACCCCTGCTGTTTCTACAAATGAGCTGCCTCTTCTCACTGAAGCCTTGAATACCCTATCCAGTGTTTTATTATGACTATATTACATCAAAGGTCCATAAGTTATTCTGTGGGAGTTTACGTGGGTTGGGGCCTTATTCTGCTCAGAATTAAAGCAAATCTGGTTGATCAGCTTTCCTGTGCATGATGGGAGCCAACATCTAAGCTTCTGAACAATTGCATGCAGGACTGAGCAAAAGCTATTGTTTGCTTATGTGGTAGACTGAGATGGGGAATGTTAATGTTATCTCCAAGCACACTTTTTAATTTATAACAAATTGTATAAACAGGGTCACTAGTGCTAAATGGGATGTCAATGACCTATGAAGTTCAGAAAGTAAACAAAAGATCTTAAAATAAGCATGTAACCTGAACACCTCTAGAGCTGTTGTACATTGGAAGGCAACTGTTTATATCAAGAAAGGGAAAATTACTTAGCACTAATTCCATCTGTGGCGGGCTCCTTTTTTCCCAATCCATCAACAGAATGGTGGTGGACAAGGAGTTCACTCTGCTTGTTTGAAGGGCTTGGGAGAAAACCAACATGAACCTTCCTTTGTAATTATGGGTTCAGAAGCCCACCTAATTTCCTGTATGGAGTCCTTCATGTTCAAGATAAGTTCTTTCTTCAGGATGAATGTCGTCAAGGTGTGTGGATATCCAGAGAACCTAAGGTTAAAGGGGGAAGATGTAGCAGGGAGGAAGAAATACACAGGTTCACTAAGTAAGTTCAAGGATTTCTTTGAAGCCCCAAATTCCATCTTCACAAGGAATTCAAGCAGATGGAGAACAAATGGGAACATATTTTTGGGTGGATAATGCACATGCTTTGAGTTCAGGGGTGGTGGAGTGGTGAGTCACAAAAAATGATTTGTGGAAAAGAGGACAATGCAAAAGGAAAAGGTCATTGTTATTATTAATGACTAGACACAATTATGGATCTGAAGCTGAGGCAAATGAAAAAAGTACCTTACTGAAATAGTTTTCTCAAAAGAAACAAAAAGATGTGTCAACCCTCCAAGTTGATGATGGTGTGATTCACAAAGTAATGTACTTAGCAGTTTATGTCCATGGCTCTGTGGTCACACCTCCTAGAATGGGGGACCAAATTCTCCTGTTTGTACTTTGTGACCCAGGGGAAATAATTTGACTTTTGTGCACCTGATTTTCCTCATAATTAAAGGAGTAATAATAGTAGGACTGGGATTTAGCTCAGTGCAGCCACAATTGCCTGGCAAGCATGAGGTCCTGAGTTCAATCCCCAGTGCAAAAAAAAAAAAAAAAGTAAAAATAGCATCTACCTGCTGGAGCATTGTGAAGATTAATTTCATTATGCAAAGTGTTCAGAACAGTGCTTGACATGCAATAGGCGCTCAGTGTCTACTCCACAGGGAGAAAAAAAAAAAAAAAAAGAGTAATAATAGCATCTACCTGCTGGAGCATTGTGAAGATTAATTTCATTATGCAAAGTGTTCAGAACAGTGCTTGACATGCAATAGGCGCTCAGTTGATCTTAGAAGTTCATATTAATTTTGTGTCTTCATTTTTTGAAGACACAAAAAGCTGGATACTCTGTTGAGAGAACTATGCTGCTCACTGTAACATTTGAGAACTTTTTATTGACTTGGTTTTTAGTGATGTTCTTTCTACTCTTCAGCTAAGGCAGCAGAAGATATATTTTAATGCACGTGTTACTTTCTGCTGTGACAGAGAATATGACAACTAGTCCAGAATGTCACAAGTCCAAGGCAAAAGACCAACAGGGGTTGTTTTGATAGAAACACAAAGAGTCTCTCAGATGTCAGCTGAAACTCTAGATCCATTGTGGTACACATTTTAGACAGTGGCATGTAGTCTCTAGCCTGCAGCATTTCTTATTCCTGTTTCTTTTGCCTCCATGGGTACCCAAACTGGTAGTTCCTGGGACCTCTGTCTAATCCTTTTTTTTTTCTGCACTTGAACCTGTGCATCTGATGCTTGCTCTACTTGGCTCTCATGGTGCAAGAGGTCTTTAAGAAGGTGGCAGTAAGGCCAAGAGAGTGCTTGGTGACTTTTTGTTTATTTGTTCATTTTTTGTGGGTTCTGTTTGTTTGTTTGTTTGAGAAAGATCTTGCTATGTAGTTCAGAATGGCCTTGAATTCACTTTGTAGCCCAGGCTGGCCTCAAACTCACAGCAATCCTCCTGCCTTAACTTCCCAAGTTCTTGGTACAGACAGGAAAGATGCTGCATAGCACCACCTTGCCCCACTTCTTGGTGACTTTTTGATCATTAAATGTCACCTCTCAAAACATAAATAACCCATACTGTTCTCTTGTAGGCCCACTAGGAGCTATAGCAGGGATCAGTCTGCCATCAGTATTGACTGGATGGGAGAGTACTTCAGGCAGAGGAAGAGACGCTGGTGCAGCAGGGAAGCTCCCAGGACCAACTAAGCCCACATTTCCCACTTCACAAAACTTAACTCACCAGGGAGACTTGCTAATTGTAAGGCACATTTTAAGCCTACAATGTTTTGATGCAAAGTACCAAAGAAAGAACATACCCATATTATTCTTTAAGATAAAATAAGAGGCCATATCATTTCTGGCTCCTTGTCTGAAGCGTGGAAAGGAAAAGTATGTTTAAAAGCAGTCATGAAAGAAGAGGAACTCATGAATCAAATAGGTTGATTGTAAAAAAAATCCAGCAAAGAAATTCAGGTATTTTTGCTTTGGTTACAGGCTATGAAAAGCCAAGTTTGTACAGGCTGACAGTGATCTAAGGCCACCAAGTACATGCTTGAGGCATCAAAAGACAGGAGATACAGAAATGAAGGAATGAAAGACAGAGTGACGAGCACACAGAGAGGTACAAACACAGACAAGAAGCTATTTTAAACCTACAGGCTATTAAAATACTACATTATAATTTATGGGTTGATAATTTTGTTTTTAATTACACATGGTAGAGTGAGACATTATAATCTCAGTGTTTGAGTTTTTTTATGGTGTTGATATAATTCCAGCTGCAAGATTTATTCAGGGGAGTAAGACAGGCATCTTTAGTTAAAGGTAGTTGAAATGTTGTTTTAGTAAATCAGTGATTAGCAAACATTTTCATCTCGGTATCCCTATACACTCATAAAAATTATTGAGGATTTTCATTTTATTTTTGTGTCGATTGGTATTTATTGTATTAGAAAATAGAACAGAACAAAGTAACAAATTAATCTAAATAACAATAATGAGCCTAAGTCATATTTCCATAAATAATATTTTAATGAAAATGCATTTTCCAAAACAATAGTTAGGCAGATTCTCATATCTGCTTCTGCATTTGGTTTGTTGCGATATTTCACATTGTGTAGTCTCTTAAAAACTCTTCTATATGATAATGACAGAATAGAGTGAAAATGCAAAGAACATTTCAGTATCCTTCTGGAAAAAGTTTTGAATTCATAGACTTCTTCAAATTGTTGAGAGGATGCTCCAGGGTTCTCTAGAATATACTTGGAGATCCAAGTATATACCACTAGTCCAGGACAAAGTTTCTTGCTTGATCAAGACTTAGTGACCTGATTTCATTGTTTTTATTTCCTTACTAGACTTTGTTGATTCTTAGAGGCACATTTCTTTTTGCACTCTCTATTACAAATATGTCTTCATTGATAATCTCTTATAGCAGTTATTGGTCCAGTGGCAATTGTGATATAGTCCTCACTGCCTGCACAGGGCATCATATGGGGCATAGATCATCCCTATCATCATTTTGGCTGAATTATGTGCATTGTTACTTTTGTGTTGAGTTTAATTGCCATTAAAAATCTACCTTTGGGCCGGGGATTTAGCTCAGTGGTTCCACCGCCTGCCTCGAAAGTGCAAGGTCCTGAGTTCAATCCCTGGTACAAAAAAAAAAAAACAACCCAAAAAACAAAAAATAAAAACTACGTATAAAAACTTACAGTATAACTTCTGGTTGCTAAAATAAAAGTTACTATATATATGGAAAGGACAAGGACACAGAGTAGTGAGACATTTGATGTTAGTGTGAAAATTTTGGAGGAACGAATAAGATTTTTAGGTTTTCTTGCACAGAAACAATCACATGCTTTATCGTAAATAAAAGAATTAACCCACAATTAGCTGTAGCTCTTTTATGCATTATTGCTGAAAAAGTGTAAAATCACTGTTGGTCATGTGCTGAGTCTTATACCCAAAGACAAAAAATAGCTCAATCTCTTGGAATAGACAGGAGAGATGCTGCAGATCAATGAGAGGATGATGTTACCAAAGTATGCTACACACAGGATTATCATGTACGCAGAGTGCTGTAGTTTAATTTGCAGAATTTTTTTTCTTATCAGAGACCCATAAAATAGCTTGTGTCTTATCAATGTTAACATTTGAGACTGAGCTAAAGAAAGGAATAAAAATGCTCTTGGTATGTAATAATAGGATATGTAGAAACTAGCTTAAAACAACAGAAATTTACTTTTTCATGGTGTTTGAGGCTTGAAGCCTGAAATCAAGATGTCAGTAGGGTCATGACCCCTCTGATAGAGTCCCAGTGTATCTCTCCTTAGCTTCTGGTCATGGTGTTGGGTCTTGGTGCTGCCTGGCTTTCTGCTATATCATTGCAGTTTTTGTGTTTGTTGTCACATGGGGTTTTCCCTTGGTTGTCTTCAAGTGGTGTTTCTTCTTACGAGGACCCGAATCATATTCAAGTAAGGCTCTATTCTACTCCAATATTACCTCATCCTAAACAAATGCAACTAAAACACCACTATCTCCAGATAAAGATACATTCTGAGATATTGGGGCCAGGATTTTTACATATTTTGGAAGGCTGCAAAATTCAAACCACAACGAGTAAAGAACATGCAAAGTCTATGGCAAAGAAAATTCTACGTTTCCAAATTCTCTTTCATATTTCCCTTCTTGTACACAATAAAAATTTTATTTTCTTGGTCCCTTGGAGTAAAGCAGGAGTGTATGATTGATTTATGGGCAATGAAATCTGAGAATAAATGACATGTGTCACTTCTGGGCTACAGCACTGAAAAGCCCCTATGTGGCTGTTCAGCCTCTTGATTTCCTTGGGGTGATGAGTGTAAGAGCCATGGGTGAGATGCAGACCCATGAGACCTGAGTGGATGAGACCAGTGCATCACTATGTGGATGATAAAGCACAGCTCTAGGGAGACTTGTCTGTTGTCAGCATCATTATACGAGTGAGAAGTAAGTTTATGTGTCCTAAACTTCTGAGACTTTTGCTTGTGTCAATCCACTGTGACCTTTGTCATAGAAGCATGATGTAGTCTATCCCGACAAATGCAAGAGGATGAACTAAGAGGTAGAGGATGAAATGGAACTATGTATTTCCAATTTACTCTGCAGACATATTAACAAATTCTTTCTAAGGATAAAACATTCCTTTCAACACTTAAAATCAATTATGTTGCATTCAATATATAAGTACACAGAAAAAAGCACCAAGACCACACGATCATCATCTCAGTAGATGCAGAAAAAGTATTTCCCAAATTCCAACATCATTATGATAGAAATGCTCAACAAACTAGGGGAAATGAACGTCCTCAAACTAATAAAGTGCATCTATAAAAAACTCACAGCTAATGTCACATATAAATGGTGAAAGAGTGATTGATTTCTCTTTAAGGTCAGGAAAAGGGTGAGAATGGCTGCTCTCACCAGCCATGTTCAGCCTTACACTGCAAGTTCTAGCCAGGGCAATTAAGAAAGAAATAAAATAAAGTCATCCAGACTGAAAAGGAAGAAAGAAATAAACTATATTTACAGATGGTAAGGTCTTATGTATAGAAAAATCCTAAGAAACCTCCTAAAAAAATTTTAAACCTAATAAATGAATTTAGCAAGGTTGCAATATACAGGATCAACATATGAAAATTTGTTGTATTTCTATACATTAGCAATGAACAAACCAAAGTGAAATTAGGAAAGCAACTCAAATTACAATAGAATAAAAAAGAACAAAGTGCTGGGGAATGCATTAAACAGAAGTGCATGTGGTGTACAGTGAAAACCATAGAACATTATTGAAAGCAATTAAAGACCTAAATAAATCAAAAGATATTTCATATTTATAGATTGAAAACTTTAATATCGTTAAAATAGTAATATTCCTAAACTGATCTGTAGATTCAACCCAAATCTTATACAAATTTCAAATGCCTTTTATTTTTCTTTTGACAGAAATTTTAAACTGATATTAAAATATATATGAAAATTGAAGGGACCCAGAATGGTCAAAACAATTCTGAACAAAATTGGAGAACTTACTCATCAGAATACTTTTTTTTTTTGATAAAATTATCGGATTCACAATGATGTTTTTCAGAGGAGCAATTCTCTGAAATTCTCTATATACAAAGTTAGTATATAGCTTACTCAGGCTGGGCTAGGTAATGTTTCAAAAACTCTCCAACTATAAAAGATTTATAACAGGATTTATTACTTGTTCTTATCACAGATCTATGGTAGATTGGCTTTGCTCTGTGTGTCTCCACTTCAGGACATAGGTGAAGGGAGCAGCCACCATCTCAAACTCTGCTGGGTTGTGTGACAAAAAGATAACTCGGGAGTATCTTGTAACAGTAATTAAACATACCACCTGGAAATGACACATGCTGCTTTTGCTCATAACTCCCTAGACAGATCCAGTCACATGGTGACACCCTACGGGAAGGAGTCCTTGTGTAGTTCTTCCACATGCCCGCAGGACGAGGAAGTGCTATTACATGTTGAAGAGATTAATGGATCGCAACTATAAAAAATGTTCCTAATAGTACAGTGTGTCTGTCAGTAATACCTCAGAGGTAACCACTGGTGCAAGTTGGTATATATTTTTTTGGAATGTTATAAAAATATGGTTATGCACTCACACATACACACAATTAGTTTAAAATTGAATGCCACTTTGAAATCTGCCCCCTGCCTCCCCCTCCACCATTTCCCCAGCCAAGAGAAAGACATTTAGGGCCGCCTTACTTCTTTTGTCTGCCACATGGTATTCCACACCCCTGAATGGATTTGTTGGATCTGGATATGGTTAATTAACTTTCTCTGGGAGAATATTTAATTTCTTCCCCTGTTTTCTATAATATTAAATATTTTGTCATTATTTCTCTGGAAAATATATCTTAGCTGACAGTAAATGTTTGTGACTGAATAAAGATGCAGACAGATGAATGGATGAAGATACTAATCATCAGAGATTAAAAAGTCCAGACGCACAATGAGAGAAGTGAAAAGTGTATTACTCAGACCTTTTATACATTGTTCAGCATATTTCAGAGTGGCAGTAAAGGCAGAGAAATTCTTAGCTATGTTAATGTAGCAGGTCATTCTTATTAGCATTTCTAGAATTCCTTTCAACCCCCAGATTCCTGTACAAGTAAACATTTTCTTGATTACAAAATTTAATATCCACTTCTAGAACCTGTGAAAATAAGGTATATTGTAATGCTATACCCTACCTGGGAAGTCTGAAGCTCCTGAGAAAAGAAGAAGCTACTATGTAATTCCTCACTTATTTTTTATCTTCAGTTGTAATTCCTAAATCATGTACATAGAATGTTTAGTGATTAACTGAGAAATCTGAATGTATAGGTAGTCTGGGTTTTAACAGTTTGAACCAATCATGAGTGCATTAGCTTGAAAAGCTCCATGACTCTGACTAGATTATAGAAGTATTCACAATTTCAGAGGAGAGTGGCTTTGGCAGCTCTCAGTTTTGATGGGTTAAGTAGTTTGCATTTGGTTGGGGGTCGGAACGAAGGTGATTACTCTGGAAGATAAATTAGTTCCTCAATTTATGAACTCACTTACTAGGCTAGCAACTGCTTGATGGGGTTCTCACTGGGAGACCGTCAGTACCATGCTTGGAGCCCTGCAGGAAAAATAAACCCTGCGGAACTTGGCAAAATATCGAGGAGGGCTTGAGTGGTGTTAGTAAGTCCTAAATCAGAGAGGAAAAAAAAAATCCGTGTAGGAGGGGAGTGTTAGAGGTAGGCTGGGTTTATTGCACATCTTTATTCATAAAAGCTTTTTAACAATTCATCACAAAAGATGACTGAAAGCAAACAGAAAAAACTTCTTCCAGCTCATTTTTCAATTCAAGCTATATATATGGTATGCATAGCATATTTTAAAAGTATGTTCTGTTTGGAAATTTTATTTTTATAGTTATTTTAAGATGGGGGTGGGGAATGAGAGAGAGAGAGAGAGAACCCCCCACTGCATGACTTTATGGAACCCAAATTACCTCCCAGAGGGCCCATCTCCAAATATGCCCGTCACACTGGGGTCAGTACTCCTGTTAGATGAACTTGGGAGGCAAACTTTCCATCCATAACCAAGGGCTTTCAACTCTTTGCTTGGTAATCAGTCACCAAGAAGTTCCTGGAATATTAAAGTTTAAAAAGTATCTATTTGGACAATCTCTAACCTAAAAACCTCCACCCTGAGAGACGGTTTCCTTCATTCTTGCCATGGACAGAACTTCTTTGTCTTCATCCCCGCTCACAACCCTTTCATAAAATCCTTGTGGGTTTGTTTTGTTCTTGTTTTAAAATGTGGTTCAGATGAAAATTAAAGGAAGAAACAGTGAAAAACATATTTGAATCACTGATTTCAGGGGTCGATCCCTTAATACTCTCCTGTTTGCCAATGTCACACTTCTATATTAACCTGACTTCACTTTCTTGCCTGTCTGAAATTCCATAATTTGGGCTAACAGTCATTAATTGTTAAAATATAAATGTGTGTGTGTGTGTGTTAAGGAGAATACCGTGTTAACAGAATATTCATTCTTTGGACAAGTCTAACCCTTTCCTTGCTGGCAGGTGGTTGAGGCTAACAGTACTGAAAGGACAGAAGTTGTTTGAGGGGATACAGTGTGAGGGGGAGGGTGCAGAGAGGGGACGGAATATGCCAGTTTTTCACCTCAGTAACTGAGCTTCTTGAAAGGTGACTGTCCCATCTGTATTTGCTGGATGAGGGAAATGAAGATTACTCTATCTTTGTAAAGGATTCTGCAAGGTGGGATTTCCTGTGTGTGGCTTTTTGGTTTTTTTACTTTTTCTTCTTTATTACTGCTTCCTGGCCTTGGTCTTGGGGGATATCTCATCTGTTTTTATTACTGCAGATAAACTGTTAACTGTTTGTAATGTGCACTTGAAAATAAAGAAGGCCAGCCTTTCTCAGAAAAAGAGTACAATTTTAGGAATGTAGGGAAGGCAACTATTGATTGATGCCTGGGATCTTACATAGCTCTTCAGTCCTTACTTACGCTTTCATCATATGTGGTGAAATATTAAAAAAGCACTGAAGTTCTAGTGTTTGCCTTGTCTTACGTAACTGAGCCATGTGGCCCAAAGCATTTCTTATACTTTGTTTTTCTTAGAATATTCCTAGACACTTGAAGAACTAGCACAGTGCTTTTTCTGCACAAACCAGACATTCAGAATCTTAAATTATTGTTTATGCAGCAAGTTCTCAAATGATGTCATTTTAGACTAGATATACTTGGGACATTAGCAACAATGTTGCATTACTTACACTGGAAGTAAGTGAGGCAGGTAGCAGAACCACTGAGCCAATCCCCCAGCCCCTTACTGGAAGTAAGTGAATTAAGTCAAATATGAATAGCCTGTTTATTTTGTGTCTCATTCTTTATGTTTGATGGCCCATTAAATTTGAATAATTATGAACATACATAGCAAAGAAATTAGATGAAACAGGAACTAATCATTTTGGTCAGGGCAGGTATTGTTTGTGACCCTACTCAAAAGATATAAGCAGAATATGGGAAATGGCCCATTTCACATGACATTCATATTTTTGTGACAGAGAAAAAAAAATTCTGACCTCTCAGGATTTCAGTGTCTTCTTCTGTGAAGTGACAAATTTGGTCAAAGAATCTGTAAGGTCAAATGCATAATAGCTAAAAAAATTTCCTTTAATATATTAATTCACTTATTTAATAACAATTATTGCTAGTATAGCATATGAAACATATGTATCAATGTACGTCAATAAGTAGGATGTGGCATGAAGGGAGAAATGTGAAGAGACAGTAGAGAAGAAGTCCACAGACTTATTAAAACAACACAGTCTCAGAAGTCATCTAGATCTGTGTACAGCCTAAACATCCTGAATCAAAAATTTCAAAATACTCAAAAATCTGAAACTTCACAAGTCCTTACATGATGCTGCATTTGAAAAATTCACAACTCACCTCATGTGGCTGGTCTCTGAACACAGGCAAACTAAAATTATTGTATAAAGTCATCTTTGAGCTATGAGTATAAGGTGCAAGCATAATATAAGCGAATTTCCTGCTTAGGTGTGAATCCCATCCTCAAGATATCTCACTATGGACTCGCAAATATTCCAAATTCTGAAAAAATTCCAAACCTGAAGCATTTCTGATCTCAAGTATTTTGGATAAGAGGTGCTCAGTTTGTACTTCCACAGGGTTGATGTACTCACAGAAAAATCTCCTGTGATTTTCCTTGAGTTGGTGTTTCCTATGGAGATTTTCTTATTCAATCACGTCATTGGTTTGATTTCAATTATCTATTAATTTTCACATACCACTTTTAAAAGTGCAATATAATTTACCTACAATAAAATACACAGCTCTTAATGGTCTGTTTGAATGCTGACAGTCACAGATTTCCATCACTCCAGAAGCTTCATGGTTCCTCTTTCTAATCAACTGCCATGCCCCACAACCCATGATGACTTGTGCAATAGTAATCTGTACTGCTGAGAAGTATCTCACTGTGCAGATCAATGCGGTTTTTAAACAGGAGCGTGGCCTGGAAGAGACTTTCTTCAAAATATGAATCATAATTGTGTTGCCTAAAGAGCTGTGTAGAACTGCAAATGAAGTGATGCATACTGAGACCCCACTGCTGGATTGCTTATCAATTTTCTCCTTGTTTAGGGACACAGTGTGTGTGTGTGTGTGTGTGTGTGTGTGTGCACTCGCGCGCGCTCCTTCCTGCCTCTGAGTGTCAGTAAGAGGTCCTATGCTGGACAGTATCTTAGCCACCATCTTTACCCTCCCACACTAGGCTATCAATTTCAGGCTCCCACAGCCAGGGGCCGAAGTCATACTACTATTCCTATCACTGCTAATTCAAGGTCTTACACATATTATTGGCCAACATTTCCCTCGCATGATTTCTGCTAAGTACGAGCAGTGTCCCCGTCTGTTGTGTCTGGCATACAGATGTCAGTTTTTAATACTTAACCGGGTAGCAGAGACTCCACTGGAGTAGGTGAGGTGGCCAGTGTCCTCCTTTAGTGCTATGCTTATCCTCAGACTTGCTAGTTTGAGGATCAAGACAGGCAACAATGGGTATCTGGAATAGAAGGGAATGGGAACTGCTCACATTGGAACTTGTCTTTGGCAGGCAAGTGATCTTCCTTTTGATCAATGACATGATAATTTTAATTGTCAACTTGATGGGCTTGAGAGATGTCTGGATTAGTAAAGCACTCTTCTAGATGTGTCTGGGTGGGTTATAAGGACGTGACTTTAGGGAATATATCTGGTCCTTTGCTCCTTCCTCTCAGGGTCTTCCCTTGCTCTCTGCTTCCTAGATGCCACGAATTGAGCAGTTTTCCTTGCTATGCTTTTCCATTGTGCTGGTTCTGCCTCATAGCCAGCTGACCCTGGACTGAAACCTCTGAAACTATGAGCTAAAACAAACTTCTTTATATTTCAGGTAACAGGCATTTTGCCTCAGCAATGCAAAATTGACTAATTCAATTACTGAACGGAGTGAGCCTGGATGATTCAGGGAGGTGAATATAACATGATAAAAAACATGCTACAGGTGTTTCTGTTCTAAATGTGTATACAGTTTTAATGAAGTGAACAAATAAATGACCTTCCTAGAAAGATAGAAGTTTCATGAAGAATAATGTCCAGCTGGTGATATGTGGGCTATTGCAGGTAACCCTTGGCATCCCTGGTGCAGTGAAAATGTTTGACCGCCGTGGAGAAGAATGGGATTAGTCAGTGGCACTGGGCTGTCACCATTTGGTTTAGATGCTGTTGGTTCATTTAACAGTTCTGCTTTATTTGTTTTGTCAGACAGTGATACTCAACAGCAAAGAGAAAAGTATTAGTGCAACCAAGCCATGGTTTAGAGCCATGATATGTGTAGAATGATGTGCATAAACTGACTTCTTTTTGTTTTCCTGTCATACACAGGTTCTTTCTCCTCTTTTTTTGTTTGTTTTTTGTTTTTTTTTTGAGTCAGGGTCTTGCTATGTAGTCCAGGCTGAACTTGAACTCACTATGTAGTCCAGGCTGGTCTTGAACATACAGCGATCCTTCTGCCTCAGCCTGCTGAGTGCTGGGATTACAGATGTCCACCACCACACCAGCCTTTTTCCTCTTTTGAAGCAAGTTTCAATGAATCAATGAACTAAAATACATATGGAAGTGAAAATTGAATAAACTAGAGTAATGTGTATCAAAGTGGATACATGTAAAAATGTATGGAGTAAAAATCTTCACAAATTACACATATACAATAGCTCTCACTTGGTCAAAACATACCCAAAGTGACTTTAATATTTTGTCAAGTGAAATTTATGTATGTATAAAAGTACAGGCTTTAAGGTGATAACTTCCAATTCAGAATCATAATTCTCTGGAGTAGGAGTTGGAGAGGAGGGTATTTGGGAGGAATATACAAGGAATCACAACTATGCTTGTAATACATAATTTTTTAAAGTAAGTGGTGACTCCAAAGGTATTATTTATGTTGTTATCCATACATTTTATATATTCAAAACATTCTACAATAAATGTAAGTAAAATTAATAAAATGAGATCATATTGGATTCATTCTCTAAATCACTAAACTTTAAAGTTCAGTATGCACTCATTTTCACCCGTTGTCAAATCTTAGATGGGGAAGGAGATGTTCTTTAATTTCAAAATTTAAATTCAACAAATTGCTCTCAGCAGGTAAGGTTTCATTGAAGTTTGATTCTGAAACAAATTCATAGCATTGTGTCCACCTAATTAACTATAAGAAGCACAGAATTTTAAGTAAATGCCACTGTCATGCTGCCCCTTTTCTCAAATAACTCCATAATTCATGTACTCATTTCCAAAGTAATTTTTTTAAATTTACAAGTATTTATTGACCCTGTTACTCCTGTTGCTCTGGAGTAGGTATCAGGACAGGTAGGGAAGAAAAAAAATTTTCACTTTATTAAATGTGGAATCCAAAATTAAAAGTAGGGGAAAAAAGCCCTCAGTGAATTCTAAGCAGTTTCTAAGAAGGAAATGCAGCTGAATCTGATGGAAACAATTCCACCAGAAGCAGCTGCACCGGACTGGATGGGCACAGAGCCTCGAGGCAGTACTGGAGGGAGGACCCAAGCCACACTGGGGTCAGGGCCTACCTATTGTGGCTGAAACCAGACCTTTCAAAGTCAGCCTGGGCTCACCTGGATCGTTCTTCCTTGGATCATCAAGTTCCTTTATCTCAAATCCTGTGAGAAAGCCCTTATCCCATGAAAATCTATAAATCTGCTCTGGACCAGGAATCGTGCTGACATGGTCCAGAGCTGTAGTAATGCTCACATCTGGCATACTTGAGGATGCAACAGACACCCCAGGAGAATGGAGATGTAAAAGCAGAGGAAGAGAAATGATGCAATTTCTTTTCCAGCGAGGGAGAAGGATAGCAGAACTGAACGAGATCTGTGAGGAAATTTATATTAGGGGATAAACAAATGAGTTCTGTGCCCACCTCTTTAAGTCTCTTCAATGCCATGTTCATTTCTCTTTTTTGATTACCAGGTAGTGCTGTCCTCAGTCTCTTGGGGCATACTTCTTTCCCATCCGGCACAAACTACCCCTCAGGGCTTAAAGACATGTGGATGACGGATGATCAAGGTATGCGCCTCTTAATCAAGCTGCTGTATTCGCTCATCTAAAGAGCTATTTAAAAAGCACATCTAGCAGATCTCAGCCTCCAATCGCACATCTTATTTACTCCCACTCTCACTGTTGAAAAATCTAAAGAAATTCTCATGCAAGCTATGACAGAAAGAGAAAGCAAACTAAGAAATTTCCTATGCAGGGTGAGGACATTTTATTTTAAATTCAGTTGCTGATTTTATTAGCTGCCATCTTGACCTTCTAGCCAACTTCAGGGTTGTTAACATAGGAAAAAAAATGAAAACTTGCTTGGCCAGGGTACTTTTGAAAGGGGCATTCTTTGCTGGTTCTTTATTTGTGGGATGATAATGACCATTGATCCTTACAGCTCTGCAGTTGAAGGAAAGTGTTACAGCACATTTTCCCCCAGTTTACCTACTGGGCACCCACCGTATTTGTGCCAAAGGCTGGGTCCTTTCTTTCCAATCTTCTTTTCCAAGAGATCAAAGATCACATTTCTAACATGCTATTTCCACATATCTAGAAGAGACCGGATATTATGGAACAAGTCAATGCAAAACAACATTGGTCCTGATATTCTAGAAAACTCAGCTCATTTACTTTTTTTCTTGAGGAGAAGCGATCGGATAATGAAATGGCACTGCTATTGGTTGATGGAACTCCACAGAGGGGAGACTACATCCACAGACTAGTAACAAACAAAAGGCTTTACTTATAAGTCCCATTCTGGGTGGGGACAAGTGCTCTGTAGCGATTTCTTAGTCACACATTACTCTCTCAGATTGATTTTCACCTCCGGGAGTGATCCCCGCTACTGTTGGGTAGATGCCCTGCTTTCTGTGAAATGTCATTTAGCCATCCTTCCTTTGCCAAAGGCCAGGAACTCCCATAAAGATAAGTATATGGAGCACAATGAAAGAGGTGTTGGTTCATTATCCACCATTCTTCCCAGTTGGAAAAATGGGCTCTTTGCTGAGCTGTTCATAGTGATAAGATTCCATAGCAATCCGCTATGTTTCTACCCTTGTGGGTTATACATAAAGCACCTTATGGAGTACTTCAAATTCTCTCTTACAGGCCCTGAACTATTCATCCAATGTGCACTAAGATCCACTGAGACCCAGATCAGAGCGATCTATTAAATTGAAAACCACTCTTATCTTTGAAACATAAAAATTGTTACTTTTATGCAATTTATAATAACTCCCACTTTTTGAGAACTCGATTTATGTCTAGATTTTATTTTTGTTGCTGTTGTTGATTTGTTTTGTGTTAGTGGAAATTGAACCCAGGGCCTTCCCACTGAGCTACATTCCTATTCCTTTTCAGAGAGTTTTGTTTGCTTCTCTTATTACATGAATATTGGATTAGCTAGTGAATCCTCAGACACCGTGAGGCTTTAGGTTTTGATGTTACTATAGTTGAAAGGGTAGCAATAAGAAGCACAAACGTTACACTTAACCCCTACAGCGGATCCAAAGGCAGGGAAATTGCTACTCTGTGATACAAAAGGGACTTTCTAGGTGCCACTTAAGCATGTATGAAAGAAGCCCTAATTTGGGCTGTTTTTGGAGAGCAAAACACGCCATTGCACTTAGCGAGACATTTTAGCCTGTGATTTATGCAACCTGACATTGACATTCATTTAGTTCAAATTACAAGTGAAGTAATTCACTCTTTAATGAAGTGTACCTTGCAAGACGTATTGACTATGCGAGCTGACAATCATTGCTTGAAAACAGGCCTGGGTTACATTTCTTTTGCCATTGAAAATAGGTTATCAGTTAATAAACTTAGAACAAAGCCTGCTGACCTGCCATTCTTCAGAAGTATTTTATTGGAGCATTGGTGAAGCATGCACAAAAATTAGCTATTGTTAACAGAAAAGAGTGAAAAAGTATGTGAACTTGTTGTTCAAAGGAATAGACTATGCATTTACACAAGCTCTTCTTCAACTCCTCATTTTGAAGAATTTCAAGCCTTCAGGAAAGTAGAAAACAGAGTACCATGAACATCCGTGTGACTTCCACCTGGGTTCACGAATTGCTGCAGTCTGTCACATTTATGTTCTCTTATCTCATCTGTATATACACAATCTTAAAGTAAGCTAAAGACATCATGATATTTCACTTTTAAGTATTTTAGCATGAATCTCCTAAAAATAAAGACATCATTCTATGTAGTATACTTAAAATAGCATTATCATAACCTAAGAATATTAAAAATTTAATCACATAGCCTAACACACAGTCTATATTTTGATTTTTTCAATTGTTTCTTATGTGTGTTTTAAAGTTTTTTTTTTCAAAAAAACACAGCTCAATTACCATTTGGAATTTGCATTTGGCTGTTATGCATTTGTACAGAATTTTATGAGTATTAAAAATGGAAGCACAGAAACCGATTCATAGTGATCTAAACGGTTTCCTGATAAAGTGCTAGTTTTGTTCCAAAGTGTTCTAGTAGGTCTCACTTGTAATGTATATAATACACATTAATGGTCACTTTTTCCCTAAAATGTTTTTATGTCTTTTTTTATTTTATTGTATGTAAATTGGTGGGCAAGTGGAAAATGATATTACATAATAATAATAATTTTTAAAACTTTGATATCATAGACTCTGTGTGATTTATTCTAAGTTTTCACAATAATTATAAGTCTAAAGGATTTATTCTAGATTCACTCAAAGGAGTTAAAAAATCATGAACTTTCCTATGTAAAGCAAAAGATTTTGAGCATAATGTTTATAATGAATAACAATTTTTAAAGCAACTGAGTTTTCTTCTAATTTATAATTTTACTCAGTCTCCTGAAAGCAAAATGTTATAATTAAAAGATGGAAAGAAAAATGAGTTTCAAAAAAACATTTGCTGGGGAGTATAGAATGGTTTTATGACTACCGTGGACATTGGGAGATCAACTTTAAGAGAATCTGTTTGAATTTAGTGTTGCAAATGCACTTCTCATCTATAATTACACGTGTCTAAGGTCTTGTGAAGTGGCTGTATAATTGCTTTAGAGTTGCGTTTAAAGGAAATGTTGAGAAGCTGCATTGCATGGATTACAGTTTTCACGAATTTCATGTACTCAATTTTATATGATCATATTTTCATTAACAGTGTAAAAGCAATTGCAGAAAATGGAGAACTGTGACCTCCTGTTCGTTTTGCAGAAGACATTAATTTTTTCTTTTAAAAGAAGCAAAACAATATTATCCTTTCCACATTAAAACATAAAAAGACATATAACCAGTGCAACATGTTTGAAAACAAAGCCCCAACTGTCTTTGTATTGGTGATTGCTATTGAATTTTAAAATTAGCCAGAAGTTTTTTCTCCTTTCTTTTTGATAGAAGAAAGAAAATTTATTTCTTCATTTTAGCACTGGAAATAAAAAATTTTTTATTTTTTTAATTTTTTTTGGTAGTGGGAATTGAACTTGGGCCCTTGCAAGGCAGGCAGCAGAACCACTGAGCTAAATCCCTGGCCTAATAAAGAAATATCTTAAAAGAAATGTCAGGAGATTTTTAGAATTTAAAGCATTTTTTGATTTTCTCAGTGTCACATAAAATTACAGTGATTCTTATAATCGACATCTTCTTTGTGTCAAAGATGCATAATGCTGAGCAATACAATATTAACCTATACTACAATATACTCATCTATGAGTAATCCATAACAAAAGGGATGTAGTTTCTTGTGAGTTTCTTGAATTGAATATTTGTCATCTTAGGAAATTAGATGTTTAGTTCCAAAGACTTTATAATGTAGAAGACAGAAAATCTCTTGATAAATCAACAAACATTAAGCTAGAGTCATTAAAATACTAGTAGCTGATTTATCAAGTTATTTTTAAAGAATATAATTTAATGTTTTTAACCTAGTAAGTCATTTCTATTCCTTATTTTTGGTCAGTTATTTTAGAGAATGCCAACTTTCCAGCATATCTCTGTTCAGAGGGTCAAACCAGTTTTACTTTGTGAAATAATACTTTCAAATCTCAGGTAGTGTGAAATTTCAACTTGGAAGTCAGTTTGAGGGGCTTTTTTTTTTTTCCTGTAGAATAAACCATTTTGCTACTGAGAGGAATCTTAATACTAGAAGGAATAGTTCACAGATTATTCTGGAGATATTCAAGTTTTGTAGAAACAATTTTTTTGCATTCAAGGATATTGAAACTAGCTGGATTCAGCTCTTGGAAAATCTGTAGTGACTCAAAAAGAACAATTTCTTTTACAGTGTGATTGAGTCTGGGAACTCCTAATGCTGTTACAGAAAGTAGATTCGTGTCCTCGGGATACTCCCTACCAGTTCTGGTGCAAGGTACTTTCTGTGTACATACACACATCCTGGTAACTATATACAGTTTTCATGAAGCTTAGGGTTATTCTGGCCTCGTATAAGAAAATTCTCAGAGACACAGCTTTTAAGTGCTGCATGTAGCATCACTAATGATGGGCAAAATAAATACATGCTCCGGTGGGCCAACTGAACTGGATTGCAACTCTTAAATAGCCATTCACCATATGCAAAGAACCTTAATTATTTCATGAAAAAATAGACTTGTCTGCACAATTTTCTGTAACGAATCCAAGGTTCTTTTAGAGAAAAAAGTTTTGCCTCAGACTTCTGGGTACTGTGGACTGTATATTAGGGGATTCCCTTGGTAAGAGGATTAGAATCTTTTAAAATTTTATTTTTCAGTAACTTTTCTTGACATATGTCTGTATACACAAGAAACACACACACAAATGATAAGCTTACTTAATTTTCATTAACTGAAAGTCCCTACATGAGCAGAATCCTAATGAAGAAGTCAGAACATCTCCAGCTCTTTGGCACACTTGCTCGTGTTCCTTCAACCCAGCCACTCCAACAAGAACTTGGCACTTCACACATTTTAATCTTAGCAAAGGAGTGTGTTCAACACTCTTCCCAGTCCCATTAATTAACTCTTCCTCCTTTTTAGAAGCAACCTAAATCACTCTTGTGTTTCTCAAAACTCTTTTCATAGAGTTGGTAGATGTGATAGGATTTTCATGGAAAACACTCAGGGAGGCAGACCTGAGTTTTCACCTTCATGGCTTTTCTTTCCATACTCTGCTTTCAGAAAAGGACTATTGAGAAGAAATAAAATAGTATCTTTGGGGACCATTCCCAAAAGGGTTGTGAGAGAGGCAAAGGGGATCACCCAGAGGGGAGCATACAGTTGTGTTGATACAGGTACTGCAGTTGCAGCAGGTGGAAAGCTGGGATTTTTCTGAGTCAAATAAGCAGAGATTTAAATGCATTAGATGCTGAGGAAGTCTATAACCAGAAGGAACACTCAAATAATTAACTCTATCATGTCAAAAGATAATGTGGACCTCTTTCTATATCCACTAGTCTTACCGCGTATGAGTCCCCAAATGTGATCAATGCTGTGACCGGAACAATCGCCCTGTGAAACAGTTTGGATTTCCTACCTTGATACTGATGGATAGCGAGGAGTAAAGAGAGGCAGAGCAGGAGAGGAGGTCAGTAAGTCCCAGCCCCCTATGCTACTGGGTCGGCATGGAAGGAAATGGACTGGAACCATCAACTCATTTTCAAGGGGTTGTCAGCTCAAACTTTCAAAAAATAAGTCGAGAGATATGAATGTTTGATGCCAAGGCTTTCAATCGTGTAGGGCATGGAAGTGGGGGTGGGGCATAGTATGTCTCGGAAATCTGTAGTTAATGCAGGCCCCCTATTCTGAAACTGTATTCCTGCCTGTATGATTTAGCGTGACAACCAGGTTATATTTATACAATTAATTAATATTTGCTTGACCACTTTTATCCAATTTCTTTCCATAGCACATAAAAGAGAACCTAACATAAATTTTTCTTTCAAAACAATTGACTTAGCAACTGCTGACCTTCTGTTCTGTCATTCCAAGGATTGATTGGATATTGTTGAATTGTTTCATTCTACAGTAATTAAACATAAAATTAATTATGCTAGTAACCCATTATTCCTCTGAACCAAGGACTAAGTCATTTGTTTTCGCTTGGTTACTCTGAGGATCTGCCATTAGATGAACAAGGAAAAGAAAATAATACTGTTGCAAACAGAAACTAAGTATTTTTAAAGCAAAAAATGTAATCTGAAAGCTTCTAATTTCCATATGCATAAGCATATTGAACTTGTTAATGTAATTTAGGTCATAAATTTTTTTACCTTGTGATATGGTCATTTAAATATTTTCTCAGGTGGCCAATCATTTAGAAAACATGTCAAAGCAGAATATATGTTAAAAAAGAGAGATGGATAAAACTGGATGCTTCAGTAAAGCCATCATGAATCTCTAATTCATGATTTGGTTTGCTGCTCACCCAAAATGAAATTTATTTCACAAGTCATTTTCTTTGTTAGTTTTGTATAGAAAATGCTTACGATTACCCTGATATTATAAGCATTGAATCTGGTACTGAGAGGCATACTAGTCTGACAGGACTAAATTATCAAAATGCATGTGCTGATAGAAACCAAAATAGGTTTTTGCAGTTTTCATTAGTGCAGGCCATATTAATTTAATTAACATGATTGAAGATAATATCATTGTATGAAGCAGCAGATAACTAGGCTTGGCCTATTACTCAGCCATAGGCTATAAAATGATGCAACTGACAAATGGGTGTGCAATCTTAGATTTTTCATGTTGGAATCTGCCTTTTACTACAGTGTTCTTGTGGCTTTAGGATATGTTGTTGTCATCTGATGAATTCTTGATGCTTTTCAAATTTCATAGTACTGATCAAGATTTTAAACATTGAACAGAGTAATCCTTCATGCAGTTTGGACACAAGCTATTGTTTATTAGCTAGTCTTTCTACTTGGGGCTGTGAGTTTTAATACCTTATCCTCCTGGCCACAGAGGTGAATATGGGCACCAAGGAGGCTCATGAGTGGCTCTTTCCAGGATTTGTCAATTGGAAATAATAAAAGAATGTCCTTGTAATGGAAAAATTGCCTATCCAGTATCCAGTCTCTCCTTTTCCCTTATGAACACAATCTTTTTTATTTTTATTTCTTGAGTGGCAGCCTTTCCAGTTGGAAATACTGTACCCACCTTGCTGAAGTTAAACATGACTATATTCTCCAATTCTGACCAAGCTGAAGTTTATGATGTGGAGCTTCTGGCAAGCTGTCATTGTTCTGATAAAGGGGACTCAGACTCAGTCAACAAGTGGCTTTTGCCCGTCCTCCTCTCCCTTCTTCCACTTGGAACTTGTGCATTGTGGACTTCTCTCAAGCCTGCTAGGAAGGGTAGAGCAGGAATTGGAGTACGACTGGCTCAAGAAGTTGTCTCAGCCTTGGTCTCTGCAATTTCAGAATTCCTTGTGTGTTAGAAAAATAAAACCTCTATACAGTTTTGCTATGGGGAATAAGTTGCCTTATTAGTAGGACTCAATCCGAATGGTTATAATCCTTTTCCTAGTTAAGGAAAGCTTTGTAGAGGTCAGCCTGAGAAAACAAAATCAATTTAAGAAAGTCAGGAGATTAGTAAAATAGTTTTGATTTTATGCATAGAATTTCTGTAGCCTGAGTTGCATTACAGGAACCAGGGCAATCTGCTCTGCTAAAGTTCCCCAAAGATAGTTTCTATCACTTGCAAATAAAACAATTCCTGGAGATATGAAAATCAAAACACGTTCTTCACACAAGTTCCAAAATCTATTAACACTAACTCTTAAAAGAAGAGAGGAGGTCCGTGTTATTGATCTGACAGTAGACTATGCTGGTTTAGGGGCCATTGCCTGGATTTGTGAACTTCTGTTTTCTATTTAAAAAGGTGAGTAGATTAGATAATTAATTCCAAATGATCCTTGTGCCCAAGAATGAGCTGGGAGGAACAGTATGGAATACATAATTCATTTATGAGAGAAATGTACTCGGGAATTTTCCATAAACACCCATTTCTACACATTAACAACAACAACAAAAACAATGGGGCTATGGCACAATGAGGAATGTACTGAGGATAAGTTACATGAGCCATAAAGGCGTTAGTGTATGAAGGTGGTATGTATATAGTGAAAGAATGAAATGAGCTTTAAACAAGGGATTAAATTACTTCTAACCATTGAATTTTAGATCTGAAGACTTTCATCTTCAAATACTCAAAACCATCATCATAATAGCAATAATTACAGATAACTACATGCTGTGAACTCGAAGTATTTTACATGCATTATCCCACTTCATCCTCACTGATGCTTTGAGACACATAATCATTCTTTCATTTTATTCCCATTTTATAGTTGTTTTGGATTTTGTATTTATGATCTGAATAATTCTCAATTTGAAGAGAGTTGGGGCTTAGTGTTGCTTTTTTGTAATAAAGTAGAGAAATCTGGGTATCAGAATCAGTCTCTTGATTCCAAAGATATTTCTCTATTTTCTCACTGCATATTAAAAGAAAATGATACTTCAAAAGATAGGTAGATTGGGAATTATTTGTTTAATTTCATCTAAAACAATTTAATTTATTAATACTCCAGTTCAGAAGAGGATTTTTCTACTGTGTGCATTAGTAGGTGTTCCGAGGTACTCATTAAAGCAAAGTTGCATTGACACGGGAGAAGATTTGAAAGAGCCCAAATCTGTGTTTACAAGCACAGAACTGTCTTAGTAATATTGAATTAGATTTAAGAACACATCAACATGGCTTCTTTATGGACCATTTCTGCCTCCTGGGCTGGAGTTTTCTTTCTTTTCTTTGGTGCTGGGAATCAAACTCAGAGCCTTGTGCTGGCCAGGCAGAAACAGCACTGCCGAGGTATATCCCCGGCTTGGGCTTGGTTTTGAAGGAAGAACAAAAGCCAACATTTGTTTAGCCTCTTCTGTGAGGCAGGCACTGGACTAGGTCTTCACACTGCAACTCGTTTAATTGCCAAGGCAGCCCTGGCGCACGCAAGTATAAAATTGTTTCCATTGCACGAGGGAGGATCACAGTGAAGGTCATGGGAAATGGTGACCGGAGCTGTGAATCCAGGTCTCTCACTCCCAGAATCCAAGCTCCTGCAGGAGGCAGGAGTGCAGGGTATCTGTTTACCAAATTCCATGATGGGAGTCATGGAAAAATTCAGATGCCTAGCAGTGAAGGGATATAATCAATTGTAGCTTGTGTCTGGTCTTTACCGCAAAGTTGGCGCTAGCTGAGAATAAATGTTTTAATCTGAAGAAAATTTGTTCTGTGGGCTACATGACTAAACTCATTTTCATTTATTTTCCAAAGATTTTTTTCTGGAACTCTGGACCTATTCTGAAAGGAAACTTTGGGTAAGTTTTATTGCATTGATATGTGGGCTTTTTTCTCAAAGGAGATTGATGTAAACTCTTAATTTGGTGCTTTGTTAGCACAGGGTATGGAGAATAAGAAGGTAAGATTCCCTGCTTCATCTCTTCTGCTTTGAGGAAAGGTATAAATGAAATTATTTCTATCCCTTGTGAGTCTAAAACACTCAAGTGAGAAAAAACAGAAAAGCTCCTTATCACTTGGAGGAGGGGACAAATAAAGGCAAAATATTTAGTTATCTCATAATGTGACTGGTAGTACATGGATTTGGGCCCACTTGAAAATAACTGGCATCCCTTATGCTAGCTCCCTTTCTTTTTCTTCCATTCAAATAAGATCTGGAAATTCTTACAATTCCCCAGGGGGACAGATAACAAAAACTTCCTCTTAGTAACCCTCCAAGCCCATCTCAGTGCTTAATAACCCTTTGTAAAGACATTTTTTTCTCTAGAGCCAATTTAAATCATTCTGCTGCAGGTTAATTCCATTTCCTCTCTTTTCTCTAGTGAGGAGAAAGAACAGCTGTTCACCATCTTCACAGAGTAGAATTGAACACACCTGAACTGAGAGATAGCAAATCACCGTCAGACCCACATCATTCAGGCAAAATAGCATTGGCGTGTCAGTAGTTCTCAAGTGGTTCTCTTAATGGCAGGACCAGCATCCTCCAGGACCTTGTCAGAAACGCAAATTCCCAGGCCCTAGTCCAGACCTACAGAATCAATCCCAGAGGTGGGTCCAGCAGTCGGTGTTTCAGCAAGCTTTGCAGATGATTTTCATGCTGCCTGAAGTTTGAGAACTGTTGGTATTGTAGCTATTTCATCAGAGATGGGTGATTATTACTAGTTATTCTATTAATTTATGCTTTCCTGTTTGTTTGCAAATCTGTATATGAGAATGCTTATATTTATGTATTACTTTATGTGAGATTTGTTGGATAGCAGTTGTATGTAGATTTCTGTGTAATTGAAATCTAATAGACATAATGAACTTCTTTGCCTGAGCAAAAAGCTCAGAGCTGGCAGTTCGGCTGTGTCTACCTGGGCTTATACAATAAGTGTTCACATTATAAAAATAAAACATGAGTGGGAAAGACAAAATAAAGAAAAAAATAAAATCCCTTCAGCACATAACTACTATTAACTCTTTAGTTATCTCAGACTTCCTAACCCTCCAAAATGGATATGTTCTTCTAAATGAAATTATACTGTGTCTATGGTCTTGTAACCTGTATTTTTATACTTAAGAATATCTTATTAATACCAATAACCAATGTTCAAAAATACAAAGGATAAATTTTAATAGCTGTATAATCAATTGCCTGTTCATGGGTCTGTAGCTTATTCTCAGGTTTTGTTTTTAACTTTTTTTTTTTTTTTTTTTTTTTTTTTTTTTTTTTTTTTTTTTGGTACTGGGGATAGGTCTCAGGTCCTTGCACTTGTGAGGCAGGCAGCGGAACCACTGAGCTAAATCCCCTGCCCTTTTTTAAACTACTGTAGAAAACTGAAACTCCATCAATCCTTATGTGGCCCAGGATCTCACTGCTTTTTGTGTTTTAACATGCTTTGTAAAGAATTTGAAAACTAGGTGTTAATTAGAGTTTCATTTTGTTATAATGTATTCACTTTTTAAGTTTATTTTAGGTACTGTTTTGGTTTAAAATTAAATATGATTAGAAAGACTTTTTTTTTAAGTATAAAATATGGTGCATTTTACCCAGAGACAGTGCTGCTATTCTTAAAGACTGTATAATGTAAGTTTAATTGAGTCATCAATTTATATTTAAGTTGATTCATTGGTACATCTTACTTGATTGGCTGTGACAACCACCACCTCTTTTTAGAAAGACTGGACTTAAGACCACTTTTGCTTGTGTAATATGACAAAATAAGTAAGCATAAGAACTGAATCTTCGGCTTAGCCTCATGAGTATATAACTGGAGAAAAAATTTCAGTTGTAGAATCACTGTATAGAAGAGTTACAGCCTGAAGAAAGTTTTGAGTTTCTTCCAAACATTTTAAATACTGTGACTGTGTGATAGCAGTGCCTGTGCAGTGTGTAGCGCCCCTACTTCAAACTTTATCCTTTGTAGACACTTGCATACATGTAGCATGACCAGCAGGGCGCTATGCTGCCGTTATTCCACACACAGTCTGCATCTTTCTTCTAGTTCTTGTATAGGAAAAGACTTTCTTCTTGTTTTTCACTCGATCTTAGCTTTGGGGATCTTGATTCTAGTAAAATGAGATTAATGCCTTGAAATTTACCCAGATCCCTTGAGTCTTGATATGTCACAGATGGCATTACTGAGGGAACACACTCTTTTTCTTATTCCTCCCTGGTTAGGGTATGCAATGTGATGATTTGATGTACATACATATCAAACACAACCCCTACATTTGACGATGCTGAGGGATACATTCAAGCTAGAAGATAGGAGACAAGAAGGTTTTCTAATATTTTAATATGGGGGTACATTAGGCAGCAGGGAATCTTTGTAAATCATATGCTTCTGGGCGTGAATCATATCTGTTTTCTTCACTGCTGTATAACTGCAACTAGCCCTGGGCTCAGCACAGGCAGGTAGCTGGGGAATACTTCCTGAAAGAGTGAATGAAGAAAAACATTTTATGATGATTTCAATCAAGGCAACTAGGAATGGAGGTTTAAACAATAGCTGAAATAATATGAAAAGCATGTAAAAACTGCTGTAGAAACTTTTAGCACACATTCACCTGGAAGTCTGTTTTACATTTTTTTTTTTTTTTTTGTACCGGGGATTGAACTCGGGTCCTTGTGCTTGCAAGGCAGGTGGCAGAACCCCTAAGCTAAATCCCTGGCCCTGAAAGTCTGTTTTATTCAATGCTTAAAATGAGCAGGTCAATTAATAAAACAAAAGATGTTAAAAATATTTATTTTGGGAAATAGACTCAGACCCTTGAGCAGTCTCCATATATGATATTTATTTGCTGAAGTTCACGTTTTAGTTATAAGTATTTGCCAAGATAGATGTAGTCTAAATATCTAAAACCATAGTTCACAAAATAATTTGCCTGGTCGAATAAATCAAGATTTCTCAAAAAACTATTGGTTATGAAACATATCATCATTTATTTCAAATTCTTTGAACTATTAAATATATATATATATTTTGGTTTGTTGTACTTATTTGTAATTATTTTGCTCTTGCCTATTCCTCCCTAATTTGAGTGGGAAAAATTCTATCACAGTACAATAACAGTACTTCTCTTCTTCCCATGATGTCTGCTTAGGACTCACAATGATTTTTCTTTGAAAGGAGTAGGAAAAAAAATTTTATTTTCAAACTAAGTTGGGATATTGTAAATTTTAGAACCTCAAACATTGACAATATATGTATTCAAAGTGTGATGGTGTTGTATTTTCTAAATATTAGCTTATTTTGTATTCATATGAATTAGGTACAATCTTTTCCCTCATTTCTCTGAGGAAGTCAAATCACAGAAAGGTTAACTAATTTCTCCAGTTCACACAGGAAGGAGAAGAATTTAGATTTAAATAGAGATAATCTTGCTGTATTTTATATTCTTCCTCTTGCAATCATGAAGACTTTGGATCATTGGTTAGTTTATGTTATCCAAATCCATTGCCTCCAATCTTTGGGAGGAAAAGGTTCACACCCATTATGGTTTGTGTCTAGATGTTCCCCCAAAGCCTCATGTAGTCTTAGATGAGGCTTTTTCAGAGGTGGGTGAAGCTAGAATGTGTGTTTCTGGGATTAAGGGTGTGTGATTACTAAATCAGTATACTCATTGGCTTGGCATCACCGTAATCCTGGTAGCCTGGATATAATGTGAAGGACAGTAAGAGGCTTGTCTTTCTTGTTGCTTCTGCCATCTTCTTCTGCCATGAATTATTGCCCCTCTCCTGTATACCACTCTGCCTTGGTACATGTGCTGCCAAAGCGAGCACATTCCAATTCCACCTTGGAACCAGCATGTTATGGACTGAACTAGATAAACCTTTCCTCCTTTAATTTTGGGTATCAGGTATTTTGTCTCAACAACAACAAAGTAGCCAACACAATGCTTGAAAATGTATGCATTAGGACCTGCAACTGCCATTCAGATTTTCCATTTTTTTTAAACACTAAAAATGGCAAACTTAAAAATCTGATTTTAAGGCTGGGGAAGTAGCTCAGTGGTAGAGCACTTGTCTTGCATAAATGAGGCCCTGGATTCTCCAAGAGATAGTTTTACTAATGAAGACTTTAATTAGAATGAGGTTGTCTATGTGTACTTCCTTCTCTTTTTACTTTTTTCCTTCACACAACCTATAGAAAGTAAAAATGCCAACAAGAGAAATGAGGAGAGTGATACTATTAAAAACAGCACAGATGGCTATTTTGATAGGTGTTGGGGAAATTTTGCTGTACTATTTTTCACATTCTCTATGAGGCTTTATTATCATTTCAAAGAGATACACATATTATAAAAGAGTTTGATACTACTAGGGAATGGAGATTTACTCCTTTGATTTGTTTTAGATTGAGGGGAAATTGTGAAAGTGTGTAACTTACTCCTCTGGGACAGATCCTCAACTTGGCATAAGTTGAACGAAATTTTAAGAGTAAAGAAGTAGAGTTCTCTGATTCTATTTATTTTGGGAAATCTTGTTCAACACTAATTTAATAAAATAGAAAAAAATCCACCTTGACTTTCAGTTTCCTTAAACCAGAACTCAGTTTGACAATTGCCCAAAAATTCTTCCCAAGGAAAAAAAAGAAAAAACTACCAATACCATTTTCAACTAAAATCTGTAAAGAAAGGTATTACAAGTAGTGTGTTGAAATCAGGAGAAACACGAGAGTAAGACTTTATATAATTTTACTGGTAGAGTTCAACATTTTGCAAATTAAAGTAACAAAAAATTAGATATTTTCAACTATATTCCACAGATAAAACTGAACAATAATAGATGATGGATAAACTTTTTCCTTAATATGTAATGAATATATGCAAATAATAGAAAATATTTTCCAACTGTTTTTTCTTTTGCAACCTTTTAGCAAAAATTGCTTTCATAGTTTCATTCACAGCTTCATTTTTCTTCCATCTCTTATTTTAATAAAAAAATTTAAAATATTTCCCCATATCCTTTGAATTCCAACTTAGAATTGACAAATGCTATAAACAAGCAGTTAAAAAGCTATTCATTAAATGTCTGGGGCCAGGGATTTAGCTCAGTGGTGCCTCTGCCTGCCTCAGAAGTGCAAGGTCCTGAGTTCAATCCCCCATACCAAAAAGAAAAAAAAAATCACTGTGCCATTAAATGTATGACATATGACCTTCAACGTTATGTGAAAGTGGTCAATGAATTCCTTCTTAAATGAAGTTGATAAGAATAAAAAATGTCTATAGCCAGCCTGATCTTGGGCCAGGTTACCAGAATTTCTGATTTGACAATGTTCTGCTGAAGAATTATGTGCTGGGGCGATGTATGTGGAAATGAGGAGTAGGTGATCACCTATGGGGAAAAGGTGGGGTGGGAGGCGTAGAAGACCTACAAAAAGAGACCAGTGTTCTACCATGCTGCTGGTGTTTTCAGATTAAGATGGGGGATTAAGGAATTTTACTCAGCAATTTGAGATGCTTTGTTAGGGACTGAGGAGATTTGAGCTGCTTTGTTCTCAAACCACATGTTAGTGAAAAAGCAAACAGGCACTTAATCCTGACAGACAGCAGAACTTGACATCAATTTGCCCCTTGGGAGGTGACCAGGAGTTCTCTATGACGGGTTAAAATGGCCAGCTCTTATTTTCATGGAGCCTAATACCAACATTCCATCCTAACCTGTGCTTCTCAGTGGTGTGGCCATAACTTAGACAGTTGGCCTGACCAAGAATTTTTAGATATTAGGGATTCATATGTTCTTTCTTAAAAAACAAAACAAAAGGCCTTTTAAATGCAAATAACCTACAAGATGCCAAATATTTAAATAGATTTCAAACAGGTCTAATATTTTGGTCACTCAGTCTTGAAATGAAATATAGAATGGTTGAGATTTTTTGCTTTTGAAAATAATGGATGGTTTCCTCTAACAATAAAATCGCAGGACAACATATCAATTTTGGAGCCTGTATGGGTTTGTGAAATAAACATCAATTCTTATGTAGATCTTTGAGGGAGGTTCTACCGAATAACCACTTATATTTTAGGGTCATGTCCTTCAAAGTCAATCAAGTGGGACAAAAGCAAACAAAATAGGAAAAAAAATTAATGGCTTCTTGAATTGAATTTCATACATTAGTAAATTTAAGGGTACAGTTATATAGTCTGGCACTTAGGCTGGTGTTGTGATGTAAAGGCTAACTTTTCCATCTTGAATTTGTGCACCCTTAATCCAGGAACCTAAAGTACACTTTTAGAAGCCTCTTGCTTTGCTAGATGTTGTCATGTGTAAGGAAACCATTTTTAAAATCAGAATCGAAGCAGCAAGTTTAGGAAGCATATTTTGAGACAAATCTTATTCAGTATAAAGATTTTCTGATTAAATATTTAGCTAATCAGTAGCTTCTGTGCTTTGATCTGATTTAAAAATCTGCTACATCTTAAAAGCTTGAAAAGGTTTTATCATCAGTACTAGGCTGCCACATTTTTGTATAGTTTTAAGCACATAGCTAAGAACAGAGCCATACCTGTGTTCCTCCCAGCCCTATCTCCCTGCCACACAACTTAGGAAAAACTGCTTCTTCTTGCCATCACTATAGGTGTTTTTCTCCATTCTGCTATGAACTCAACACTTTCTTCTTAAATAACCATAAAGTTTTTCAAATAATCTTTCTTTCAGGAGTGGTGAAACTCTTTGTATGCTTAAATGGTACCATACTCGTTTTCATGCACATATGCTGATAGAATATTTTTTCAAGAACACTAACATTGTTTCAGATTTTCAAAGAAACACAAATGTCATTGATTTTGGAGCTTTAATTTGAGGGGAAAATATCTTTGTGCTGTCCACTAGAATAAACATGAAAATGTTTTGTACATGTTTAGTTGCCAATTCTCAAGGCCAGAGATTATTCCTAGTGTTTTGCCTCTCCTTAATTATCACAAAAAGCAGTAAGAAATAAATCTGAATTTAAAATATTGTTGAGACAATTTTATTCATTTTACTTAAAACAGTCTGCGCTAACCTTTAGATGACTTTTGAGTTGTGTTGTTGCTCTCTGCTTTTATGAAGTTTTATCAGGCATCTTATAAGATCAAATACAGGGTGAACTAAAATCAGAAACACAGTATTCATTCATTTAACTCTGGTACAGTAGAGCAAATTCAGGGTGACTCAAGGGACACAGTGTCTTGTAAAACATATGTACTTAATATAAGGGTCATAAAACTTATTAAATTAAAAGCTAGGTTAAAAATAGGAAGAAAATTTATGCTGCTGTCTAAAATAGCAATAATTTCCCCTTGGCCTTTCCCTTTCCAAGTAATATGGGTCTGGTCAGAAGGAAAAAAACTCAACTTATAAAATCTTCATTTTGTAGAACCAAATGCAAATGTCCTTTAAATGCGCCATGCATTTTAACAGGCAAGTGATATGGCTGAAAATAGAAATGCAAGAAGATAAGAAGTGACTCTTTGAAAAGTGCACTTATGTCTAGGTTTCAAGGGTGTAGGTGATATTGTACCTGAGCCTGAACAACAAACCCCATAGTATGAGCAGGTGTCAAGAAAGAGTGGTTTAGGGCCGGTGATTTAGCTCAGTAGTTCTGCCACCTGCCTTACAACCTAAAGGTCCTGAGTTCGATCCCTGATACAAAAAAAGAGAATAGTTTAAAGAATATGAAGACATTGGAAAACAGTTTTAGGGCTGGGCATTTAATGATAGGGCCTTTACTTAGCACATACAAGGCCTTGTGTTTGAGCCCCACTACAGTGGAGGACAAAGACAGACAGAAAAAGCATCTTTTAATATTTGATCTGGCTACAGAGTAGCAGTGCAGCGAATGGGGGCATGATATATCATCAACACTCCATTACTGTTTAATCAAAGCGCGTGATTCATCCTTGAACAAAATCTTCCATCCTTGTTCAAGCGAAGTTTTGATTGTAACAAAATCTGTGGAAACCAGGAAATTCAAAGTCAGGATTGACATTCTGTATGTGTCTCACTGTGCTGCCTGTGGGCCACACTGATGTAGGAAATAACACATTGCCCTTACAAAAACTTCAAAGGGTTGGGAAAGAGGGTGGCTTTTACTTTTTCAATACTTGTATCTCTTTTTGATCCATTTAACTAAAATATATTGAGTTTGCTTGAAAATTGATTTTCAGCGTGATAACCATTTTTCTAGCTGGTATTTCTAGGTATACTTGCTTAGGAATTTGAAACTAAAAGAAATATCAGTTTCGTTCTACTGAATTCACACAAGCTTTTGTTTAGTATTTTATCTTCACAGGAGTTCTTCAGGTTACTGAAAAGGGACTGCGCCCATCATTCATCTGTTTATGTGCCTACCCATTTCTCTCCTTTTCTTGATCTTTTATATTACAGGGGGTTTAGCCCTGCAAAACTCCTTGCCATGTGGCTTCCAGAAAGTTTTGTCAAAGGTAGACACTGGCAAGGAATGACGAGAGGGGCTGGGATATATATCTCATCCCCTAGCTTTTTCTGGAGATGGGGCTGTCTCTGCATTTCCTCTGAGTCCACTAACTGTTTTTCTCTCCTTGTCCTTCCAGTGGAGTGTGGCAGTGGCTTCTTGATATGCCAAACTCTTGGTGGCCTCACCATCCCTATCAGGTTTCAGTTCTTCTGTCACCTTTGTAACTAGTTTCCTGGTTTAATTTCTTCTGTTGAGCTACTATTTTTCCACATAGACCCTGACTAAAGGGCCAATTGCATTTTTTCCTAGGTGTTATTTAGTCCAAAGATGAAAGATTATGCTTGAATTGTTTGAGAGGTCTTCATTTGTCCATTGGCCTTTGGGTGGGTTCCTGGGTCATAAATAGTCACTGTGGCATTTAGTTCTCTTTTTAGGAAAAAAAAAGAAGCAAGCACGTTGACATTCTAGGGACTCAAGCAAATTTGCCTGGAAGGGGCAGTTGTGGGTATGTTGTTGACCTTGGGTAACTCCATGAGCTGGGTGTCACTAACAATGAGGCCTTGCTATGGCCCTGGGAAAAACTGCTAAGACCACATGATCCATTTTTTTTTAAGCCTTAGTTTAAAAAAAAAAATCTGTAACTAAGTAGACTGATAGAATAGAAAGAACTTCATTTGGAATAAAGATGGGCAGTGCATACATACACACTCAGCAGTGCCACTAACTTCTGTCAAGAGCACTCAGTTATAAGCCAGTTTCACTTTCCCTTTTCTTCCCATTTTCTCTACTTGGTCACAGTCCCTAGCAAAATCAGAAGTTGGTTAACTTGGTAAAACTTCACTGGCTGCTGAGTAGAATCAGTTTTCCTGAAAGAGCGCTAAATGATGGGGTAAGGGGAGAACAGAATTTAAGGAGAACCCAAATCTCAAACTAAATAGATTTGCTGCCCAAAGTATGACCATAAAGGTTGACTTTTTCAGGGATCTCGGGAACTTTTGGCCTGCTTTGCCAGTATCAGATGCACCTGATCCGGACAACTCTGCCTCGACCATTGTCCTTGGGTTGATGGGTGGAGCGGGAAGGGAGCCCCGCCTTTGCTTTTTAGCCTCTGCCTATGGGCGCGCTCTTTCATTACAGTCCCACTAGCCGGAGCCCTGTATTCATCAGGTTTTTCATAGGGCTTGGGAAACACTGACAATGGAATGTTCTTTTTTTAAGTCTTTCTTTTGAAGCCACCAATTTTATGAAATTTAAGCACATTGTTCATTGTGTAATTATAGATGAAATATTAGTGAAGTGGACTAATTTTACACAATGCACCAAAGCCCAATTAAACTAGCATCTGTGGTGAGTGTAAGGATATTTTCTTTAGCTAATAAATACTTTCCAAACAACAGAGAATAAAATCATTAAATTGGATATGCTGTAGAGATTATAAATACCCTATTAGCATATAAAATGAGGATTAACCTTATTTAATCACTGCATACCAGATCATCAAAAGTTATACTGTACCCCAGTAATGTTGCTATATCCATTCTGCAAAACAACAATGAAAAACCCCACTATTAATAAATATAGCTCACTGGATGATATTCCCATCTACTAAATTAAACTATTAGAGACTCAAGTATTCCCTTAATTGCTTAAGAAAATAGCAAAAGTACTTTTACCTATTCATTGTGATATTATAGTTGATTCAAATTTGCATCATCCTAGTGGTGAGAAAGGTGCATTTCCCTGGCTAGGCAAATTAGCCTACTTCACAATAAATAAAATATGCAATTGATTCCAGCTAGCACCACAGTGACCTTTGAAGATGTAAATTAAGTGATTGCAAATACTGTTTTTTTTTTTTTTTTTTTTTAACAA
>NW_022900914.1:42968748-43018310 GCF_012274545.1 Fukomys damarensis
TTTTTTTTTTTTTTTTTTTTTTTTTTTTAACAAAACGAAAATGTTTGGGCTTGTGTCATACTGGCACCATTGCTTTCAAAATTATTTGGGAGACTATTAATCTGGGGATGTTTGTCTTTTAATCCTAGTCAAAGGACATTCCTTTGGAAGATACTCAGGACCATTGCTTTGCAATACATAATCAGATCTGGGCAAAACAACTTCTATAGCTCGGCAATAAAGGGGATTGGGGCTCCGAATTCAAGTTAAAGCTTATTAGACATGTTGACAATATGCAGTAACCAAAAGCCAAAAAATATCAAGTTGAAGTGATTTTATATATCCCATTCCATATATTGTGGTCATTTGCAGTTGAGGGACAGAAATCAGTCCACAGGAATGAGTGATTCAGCAGAACATCTTAGTTAAAACTGAGTGAAAGAGTTGAAATCAACCTTTTCTCCCTTTCCTTCCTATTTCTTCCCTTTTCCTCTTTCTCCCTTTCCTCTGTCCTTTCTTTCCTTCCTCCTTTCTTCCCTCCCTCCCACCCTTTTGCTTCCAAGTGGTTCTTATTTATATTTCTTCCAAAAATTGAAGGCTATTTTCCTTTCATTCTTTTGAAAAATATAATTATGCAGCCTTGGAAATAAAAATATTGAGAATATAGCTATTACAATTTCCTGCTTCTAATTTAGTGCATTTACGTTTTAAATCAACATGTATACCCCCCCCCCTTTTTTTTTTGGTACCGAAGATTGAACTTAGGACTTTGTGCTTGCAAGGCAGGCACTGTGCCACTGAGATAAATCCCCAGCTGTATGCCTCTTTTTTAGCAGAACACACCTTCTCACTTTGCCTAGTCATGTTATTAGAGAACAAGTTCAGCCAAAGTCTGAAAAGTGAGATGGAATTTGAAAGAAACTGAAAATAAATAGAAGGTAACCAGTCTGGGGAGAGACTTGTGGGGAGACTTCATCTGGGAATACATGCGGATGGCAGAAAGTTCTACCCGGGAGGCGAGCACTAGTAAACTGATCAAAGGCGTGGAGTAAAATGTGATCTGATCACATTAGAAATGTACGTTTCAATACTCAATTCACAGAATGCAAGAAGTATGTTGTGCATTATAAAGTACAGGGAGCTCCTCCTTTTGTCAGTGGGATCAAACGTCCTAAGCCAAGGACCTTTTCTTTTGGTTCAGTGTCATTGCAGAATGCTTAAATTTTTGTCCAGGTTCGTTTTGAAAGCGCGCCCGCGCGCGCGCGCGCGCGCGTGTGTGTGTGTGTGTGTGTGTATCTTTTATGATTTTCTTATTCTGTGGAGGGAGCAATATGATGTGAATATATTGCAACAACCACTATTTTTGCCCATTTTGAGCAAGCCAACAGATAAAGTCCCAGCTTTTACTTTTATTCTCTTTAAATTCAATTAAAAGGTACCCTTGCCTTTCAGGAGCCATATTTACAATTTACTTGAAGTGCTGGCTGAATTAAAGAAAATCCTTTGCCTTTGAGTTTGAGCTTCTAGATTTGCCATGAGAGTATCACTTTAAATAGACTCTTTTCTCTCCTTCAAGTCTAGCTTGCATAGCGATTTAGCCTTGCCTAAGAATTGTTACATTATGGGTGAAAGTTTTGATTGTGACATGGAATCATTTTGGCTTCAGAAAGGCTGTAGACAGTATTTGGAAGGAAAAAAAAAAAGTCTCTACTGAGAAGATCAAAAGGGACATAGAGGCAAAACTGACTTTCCCTGAAATAGAACTGGGGACCAGGTCTCTAGTGACCTATTTGTATTTCCTCCTTTCCAAGCTCCAAGATAGAATTCTTCCCTAACAGACAGAAGACTTTGTTAAATTGTAAATGAGTATTACTCCAAGCACTCTGTGGAGATATATTCTCCCCCTTTTCCCCCATAGCCCATACATTATTTCTGCTTCGTTAGAGTGGCTCACATTTCCCGTAACTATCAGAGAGAACTTAATTCAACTCACACCACATCACTTTACAATTGTGCAGCTCTCTTAATCAACCTTTGTATCAGTCACAAATGTGCAGTATAACCTAATTTGAAAATGTCTTAAAGTGCTGACTCAAACTGTTAGTGAATAAAGGCTAGTCATTACCATGATGACACTAATGTGATGCAAAATAAAACTGAGTTGCATCAGCTGAACATTAGTTTGCAAAAATATTAGTGATTGAATCCATTTTCTGTTCATATTTTATTTATCCTTTCTATGTATGCATGCATACATATGCATATATTTATTTTTTGTTTGTTTGAAACAGCCTTGCAACAAAATTTTGAAGTACAGGGGAAGGAAACCATATTTTTAACAGTGGGGAAAATAGACTAAAGACAGATCATATGTATATCATGATCTCCTCCTCTATATGAGGAAGATATATAATTGTTGAATTCTTATGAGAATATTTATATACATACAAGCAGTAACATATGATGAGTATCATCTTGCTTTTTACTTTAGTGCCAGATTACAAGATTTTTGACAGCTTCAGTACTACTTACTTTCACCCAAAAGTTCTCTGCTTTTGTATTTTAGAATAATGAGTGAATGTAAAATATCTTGTACCTGCTTTATGATCTGTAGTAGTGACTGTGCTTTATCAGAGCTATTTTTAATGATATTACTCTAGAATGTTCTCTTTCCAGATGATGATTAAGATGCTAAAAAAAAAAAAAATGATTCCAGGTACCACAACAGCAACAGAACTTTGCTGTTTTCTGGATATGATTCTTTTCTTTTCTTTCTTTTTTTTTAATGGAATATGCTGAATGTCTATAATTTTGTTCAGTTGACTGCAGAACCTAGAAAAGCTGTTGCTGCTATTGATGCATAACTGTTATTATTGGTCTTTTTATATAAGTGTATATATATATATATATATATATATATAAGTTGAATTTTTGGAAACTTTAACTGTGCTGTCAACTTTGGAAAAAGTTATCCCAATTTACTGTGTTGAATTGGCATTGTACAGAAATTGACAGCCATATTGGTCTAGAAATGTTAATTTATTTTTATTTTATTTATTTATTTTTTTCCATTTGTAGAGGGGTAACACACTGTATTAAATATGTAAGGTCATATCTACCTGGGTTTGATTACAGAAACTAATAACATATTCTCTAAATAATGAAAAAAAAAGAATAAGATAAGACTACAAGAGCAAGAAGCAATTTAAATATGTTCAGGGACCATTTTCATCTCCAGAATTAAGGATTATTTTAATCTTACATCATTGCCTTTTCTCTTTTACTTTCCCTTTTAGTTTTATTTTAGGATTCCCTATTTTTAATGTTCATATAGAGATTTCTTTAACTGAAATACCAAATAGTTTCTCTGGTGTGAAAAACTGTAATAGTACACAGGATCCTAATGCGATAATTAATGTGAAATTGGAAGTAAAGGGCTAAAGGTATAGGGAAAGTGGGAAGGGTGGGGAAAAGGTAATAAGGGAGAGGAAAAAAATATGAGAAATGAAAAATTGGAAATAAAGTGTTTGTAAATGGGGAGGGGAAGAGGGGGTGAAGGGAGGGCAGGGACAAGGGGAAAAAAATGAGAATCAAAACCTATCATGTAAAGGTACAAAATCTCAATGATGAACGTAACTGTACTGTATACCTAGATTGTATCAATAAACTCAATAAAAATAATAATAAGGATTTGGGATGTATTACTTTTATGGACTCCCTTTCCTACTCTTGCAAATAATTTTTTGAGATGTAAATACACTTACTAAACCTTGGCCATTAGCTTACTTCTGAACAAAAGAAAGTGAGACATAGAACTACAACTTATTTAGCTTCACTCCTACTGACATATTTTGTGGAATGTAACATAAACTGTGTCTTTTTCATATATAATTCAGTTGGTTATGGGGAAAAATTCACATGCTTATTTAATAATTCTGCATCCTAGAGCTAGTATTGGTTTCAACCTTTATGCCTGTAATTAGTAATTAAAATTAAATCAGAAGGGCTCTTTCTTAAATTAGAGAAATTGTCTTCTTGGCCAATCAGAGCTTCTAACCTATATCACATTTTGGGTCTTGCAAATTCCAAAAATTCTGAATGTAGAAGTGATACATTAGTTGTCAAATTGCCTCTGATTTTGTTTAACGAGTCTAACAAATCTAGCACTCAAGTATACAGAGACATGACATTCTTCAAGTTTTTGAAAGACAAGGAGTTTTGGCTATCAACCAATCACTTAACCTATTTTAGATTGAGAGAGTATATGTCATCAGAATGTATCGCTGCAGAAGATTGGAAGAGAATACAGGCAAATTAAAATGCTCACAATATGAATTCATTTATTTTTTAAATAAACTCTTGCCCTAAGATGCATAAAAAATGTTCTACTATGTGAGAACTTTCATATTTTAGTCTGTTTTACATTATATAATATATGGCTTACACTGTTTTTATGACTTATGCTTTATTTTCACATTAAGGCAACTCAGATTTCAAAAATAATTGGATAATTTCAAGACAGACTTGCCAAACTCAGCATTCAGAAGCATGCATGCTCACTTGCACACACATAGGCACACTTTCAATTTACCTTAGAATGAGGATCACCTTTGTAGCTAAAATGTAACTGTTCTTGTTTTTAGATTATAGGGGAAAAGGTATATGGGCGTGATTGCTGCCAAGGGCTGGCAGCCTCTGAACAGCTCATCACTCTTAAATGATAGAAGTAGAACTGCGCCCTTCTGAGAAAAATCCCTTCCGTAGCTTTTACTTCGTCTGTGCCAGGACAAATTGTGTGCTAAGTTGGAATAATTCTGAGGTGTGAGACACCTCCATGACTGTCCTTGGAATACCAAGAAGCTGACATCCCTTCCCAAAGACAAGGTAGAATGCCCCTGCTCCTTAATTGATGATTTACTGTGCTTTCCTCTAGGGCCACAACTGATGATCTGCAAGCTTGTTGAATTTTGAGGCAAATACTAAATATAATCAATATATAAAAATAAAAAAGAGTGAAAAAATGCAATGAAAATTTATGACCTTAACATTCCTTCAGGGTCAAGCAATTTATCAAATTCTCTCACTCTCTGGTTTCAATTACACAGCCATTGTGGAAGGAACTTATTTTAGCAGGTTCATTTGCCTCAGTGGGGAATACAGGACTTTGGCCTAATGCTTCACCTTTAGTGCAGGCCATCTGAGCCTTAGAACAAATACCAATCATCACTCTTTGGGAAAAAAGAATCTGAATCGGCGTGGCCTATTGGAATGGGGTTTCTGTCAAGGTAAACGGTTGTCGGCAATGACTGTGGTAGAGTGGCGATAAATCCCATTTTATTGCTGAAAAATTCCAGCTTCTCTCCATGCCTGACAGCTCCCCACATTCTCATACCCATTTGGGCAATTTCTGCACTATGTCCATCTGGTTCTCATTACCTCCCAACCTGCCTGTGCCTGAGCCAGAAAAAGAGCAGGTCAAAAAGGGTGGGGGAGAAACCAAGGTGATGGACAAAACAGAAAGCAGGGGGTGGACACGGGGGTCGGGGCAGAGTTGAGGAACAGTGGGGATAGCAGGAACGCTAGCTAAGGCTCTGAGTGGTCACTGGAAGGGGCCTGTAGATATTTTAGAGAATGATTTCGATGGAGCTGGAGTCAGGAAGCCAAGGGAACCTTAGGCTGGAGCCTTAAAAAGACACCTGTTTTAGAGAGAGACAGAGAATGAATATGAATGTTACAGGTATGGGAGGGAGGTGCCAGCCAGGATCCAGTGCAGTTTTGAAAGAGCTAGGAGACTACATACACAATTAGCAGACGGCTAAATATGGGGATTGAATGTGGCTGGAGCGTCAGCTTTGCTTCACAAATATACTTCTCTGACAAAGGGAAATTCTAGGACCTCAAACATCATTGTCTCCATTTGTTTCTCTAAAAAGATTGGTATTTTAAAGCTAACTCATTCTAATCAATTAATTTACGATGGATTCATTCATGGAGCGACAGGACTAACACTGAGTCTGTTGGGTATTTGTAACCTTATATATGATCCTTTTTGGAATTGTGGTATATTTATGCCTTCAAAAAATTGACCTCATTCTCTGAAAATCCTTTTGATCATAATTACTTTTCACCTAAAATTACTGGGAGCAATTAGTTTTTATATGATAGTTCTTGGGAACAAAACCAGAAACATATATAGCAGATATCTGTAACCAGATATAAACAGTAAGCTTGCTTAAATAATTAGACTAATTACTAGACTAAATTAAACTAAGATAAGCCTGTAAAACTTCATGTAAAATTTACTTCTTATTATCATTATTCTTTTGAAGTAATGCATGGGGATATTATAGCTAATTCTACTATAAGATTGTGGGAAGTATATGGAAGTATAAATGATGAAGATCTGAGACTTTTAATAAAAATTAGAATTAGATGAATGGATACACAGATGGTAGTTATTTTATCACCTGATCTAAAGTCAAATTTTGCATGCAAATATCCTAAAGCCAGGTACAACTGTGTATTAAGTGTTGGGAAGCCATGGCTTGTTGATTTGCTGACAGAAATCTGGGAGAGATATGCTTGGATAGATAATGTGTTTTACTGTATTCTGGATCTCAGGAGTACCAAGGGCATTTCAGGCCTCAGAACTCACTTCTACAGTCAGACTCCCAAGATTGCTGTGAATATTTGCTTTTATTTTTTTACTGATTGAATTCTAACATCAAAATTATGTTTAATCTTAGTTGCTTAGCAAGGCTCTTTAGACAAGAAATATTAGCTTCTAATATTTGAGATTTAACTTCTCAATTTTTCATTCATGAACGTTCAAAGGAAATTCCACAGAATGTTCCTGAAATTGTTAGTGGGCACCACACAGACATTTAAATGGAGAAAAAATTATTGATAGAAATTTAAAATTAAAACTACAGGATAATTTGCATTGAGGTTAATTACAAATGATAAGAAAGTTTGTTATTTGGTAACTTTAGATAGACTTTAGATAGGTATTTTTAATCAACATATACAATCCTCAAGAATGCAATTCCATGTGAACATATTAAAAGGGACAATAAGCCTTCAGCTAATGTCACATATCTATTAAAAATGATCTTAATAGATGGCATTTCTAATTTGGAAAGTAATTGCAAGTTCTTAGCTAAGAAGAATTTCAGTTGAACTTTCCTTTTCCAGACCATACACGTATCAGAGAAATGTGATTATTTAAATGCTAGAAGATGTTTGTTTCTTTTAATAGCAGAGAAGAGAATTAATGGCATGGGAGGAGGAGGGTGAGGTGGCAAGTTAACTTGATGCTTGATAGCTGTTTGCTTGTAAATGTGGTGTCATAGTTTCCAGTGTCCTATGGAAGCAAGGGAAAGAAAGAAACTGGTGCATTCCGGTGGCTTTTAGGGGGCTTGAGACATGCAGATGAAAGTCCCTGAAAGACTACTGAAATATTTACAAAACAATTCATTTACATTAAGCTTTTGTATACATAAAATCTGAGATGCCTACAAAAAGACTGAATCAACTTAGGCTATTAGAAATATTTTGGCATCAAAATGGTTAATAGTATTATAGCTTCAAAAGAGCCTATTGGCTCACCCTCAAGGATGCCCTGCAGTAGTTGTTAAAGTCATCAGATGAAGCTAGCCTTCTCAGCTAGCCTTTAGATTTGTCTGCTCACAGTAAAAATACTATAATAAATCGGTAACATATGTTGCCAAGCAAGGAAAAGTGATATAAATAAAGAGACAAGGAGACCCAAACCAAATTCAAAGTGAAAAGAATTTAACTTTCAATCTAGTTTCTGGCTAATTACCATTTGAGAAGTAATTTGAAAGTGTTACTGTTATTTGCTTATATGCTTCCTGTTTTTCTTTTTTCTCTTCAGATTGCATTCTTACCCAAATACTCTCCGTGATTGCCTGCTTTGCGGCTTTGGGGTAAGTCCCAGTTTTCCACAACCTTAAGAAAAAAAATGCATAACATAAAAGATGCCAAAAAGACTTATGTGTCCTGATGTGTGGGTTTTGTGAAATATACATGGATCTGTTGGGGAGGGAGGAGATAATGAAGTAAAGAGAAGGGGTTTGTTTTTGCAAGGATCAAAAGTGTATGGAAAGTGTGCATATGCAAAAGAGGCTCCCATCAGGAAAGCCACCTCAGGAATGGAAATGACAAAGCTTGGAACACACACAATCAATTATATTCACTAGCATTTAAAGTATAGAAAACAAAATCTGCTTTGGGAATTGACTGAATATTTTATTTAGCTTTTTTTTTATTGAGACATCCTTTGAAAAATGGCATAATCTAAATACTTTTACAAAGCAACAATATAATCAATCTCTAAACTAGAATATAAATCAAGGATTTCATTAACTGCTGGTAGCCAGTTTAAATTGTAGTCTTGTCCATAATGTCTATCTATCTATGTAAGTCCAAGTTATATTAAAAACCTTTAAATGGCTTTGTAATATCAGCTACATCTAGCTATTATAATAATTAATGGTACTCTTTTATAAATCAATACATGTATTCTTGATAAATTCATATCCAGTTAATGGTGTAATTTAAATAAAAAATTAATGTAATAAAGGACATACAGAAAAAGGCAGGAAATCTTTAAAGGTTAAGAGACAAATTTGTCTAAATTCATTTTTAACCTGTTTTGGAAAAGTTTATATTTAAAATCAGCTGAGATTTACCTTGTTTCTGTGTTAATGAATCTTGCAATTTTTGGGGTTATATCTAATATTACATCTGTAAGATATTTTCATTTTTAGCCATTAAGGTTTAATTACATAGCTATGACACTATGGGATATTTTACAGCTGTACAATTTTTTGATTATTGAATATTCTTTAGAAAAAGAGAATGGAACAAACTAAAACCTCATACCAGTCATTTATTTTTAATATATAAATCAAAAGTAAATGCTTTATTTTTTTAATAAAATGAACTGCCTGTAAATCTCCAAAGCTATGTACAAATTTTATTTAAGAGGGAAAAGAACTGATTAGTTCGATAAATTTGAATGGGAAAAAGCCCAGCATTTTCTTTGCTTTAGCCTAGTGAATATCCCAGGAAATTTAGAAAGAAAAGAGAAATACATGGAAGAGACCAAAATGTATTTTCATGCTGCATAGGGATAAGAAACATTCCAGAGAAAGAAGAGTGTATTATTACTCTAATTTTAAAAAATGCATACCAAAGGCATATTAAAGAATAACAAGATTTAGAAAAACAGCTGAAGGTTGTATGTTACACAAATACAAATCAAATCCTTCTAAATAAAATCTCCTTTCACATATAAAGCATTTTACAAAAAAAAAAAATCTTTGAGAATCATGCAGCCCCGTTCACCCTGCCATCCTCCCTGACATGGTGCAGGAATGCTCCTTTAATCCGCTGAGCTTTTTCTGACATTTTTCTTAACATTGCTGAGCTTTATTTAGAGCAGCAAAGGGGATGTGCTCAGTTTCCTTTAACACTGACGGGTGTTTCAGAATGTTACACGAGAGACAGAGAGAGAGAGAAAAAAAAAAAGCAAAGAGAAAGAAGAAAGGAAAGATTTGCTGCCAGTCACTTCATCAATAGGCTCAGGGGCAATTATTATTTGTTAAAAGTTTACATTTCAAATGAAACTAAATTTTAAAGAAGCTTCTTTTTGTTTGTTTAAAGCTGGTGGTTGGGAGGGGAAAGAAGAATACACATTACTGATATACATTAGTGATTCCACGTTAAAGTGCACTCAAGTACTACAACCATTTAAAATGTATTGTGTTTCTAGATGAAACTCGCAACAAAACCACTCCTGAGAGGCTTAATTTAGGTTTTATAGGAGGAACATAAAGAAGACCAGGTTACTGTAACATGTTGAAATATGGGGTACATTTTAAATATCTTCATTTAAAAACATATGTTTATTTCCCCTCCTGGGATCAGTAACGTCTGTCTCGACAGAGAAAGCAAGTATATGCCACATTCTTAAAAATTATCTGTTGAAGGGATCACATTCCAAGACAGGTTTGAGCATTTTTACTACTGCAGATAACCTCTTAATTATGTCACTGCTTTCCACTTGTTAATCAGGGACATTCAACATAGTTAACTATGGAATGGTTGGCTTTAGAAGAATACATTATTATTAAGGATCAGAAATACAATCTATTCCTATCATATTGTCACATGTGTGACATTATCATTGGTTAAAAACCCATTTACTTGCTTTAAATACATAACACCTAAGGAAGAGACTAGATGCCTGAAACAGTTTTGCTCATAACCTCAAATTGTGCCGTCCATGGAAAGCTTTAAGGAGCAGATCATTTTCCTTCTCCTGCCTCCTGCCTGTCCCACACAATCCCTATTTAAGACAATTTTCCGTTTTTTTCTGCAGCCACCAGCATCTGAGATACTCATATACTCTTTCAGAGAGCAGGGGGAAGTGGAGTAAATAAAAATCACGCTTCACTGTTGCTTTATCAACCCTCCTAGGTAGTTTTTCTGCCAGCCAACCTGCACTGTTAAGACCCATAAAATTATGCAATAGCGACTTCCTTGGAGCTTCTCTAATCAGATAATGGCAGGTGTTAGGAGAGAAGGGCCCAAGGCAACGTTGCTGGCACTTAACACTGTGGTTGGTCATTACTTGTCTGGTAGAGACCAATAAACAACTGATTACTAACCTATAAGGAGCTAATATTTTACATTTATCCTAGTTATTTTTTCCTTTTCTCTTTGATTTCTTTTAACAGCAAGTATTTGTCAAGAAGATCTATGAGAAATAGCCTCATAGGCTTCTTAAAAATAACAATTTTCCTAGCATGAAATGATGCCTTTTGTGGAAAGGTGAGAATGATTCTGGCTTTTACAAGAAGAGAGGTTCGATTAGCTTAAAGTTCATTTCTTTCAAACACAGACACGTCTGGACACCCTCCAGCACTGCTCCCCTCTCCCCTACCCCTCTTCCCTCTATGACAGGTTCACAGGCTGCGACCAAGGAGTTTTAAAATGCAAATATTTATATTTGAGCTCTGGCAATAACAGGGCCCTTTTGCTTCCTCCGTAAGCCAGTGATAACTGATGTTTCATATCTGGAACTATGTTTCATTTATCTCTTCACATGTGAAGATAGTTTGTAAATAAAAGGTAATTTATGGAAAGGAACTGACCACTTGAAATAGTAATCTTAAATTTGACTGTATAATCTCTCAAAGCTAGGGGAATCAGGGATGTAGAATTGTCAACTTTTAAGGAAAACTTGATTATGAATGGAAAATTTGTGCATTTTTTAAAGCGTTTAGCATCTGAAAGCCTGCACTGGTCAAAAATATGAGAAGGATTAAAGGAAAACAAGCAGAGAAAAGGTGTGAATTTTACGTGTGTTTTTAACTAATGCATTTAGTCACATGTGTAGAATTCTTGTTATAAGTTCACTGACTTTATATTTGAATATAATTTTTTACTAACCAATGCACACTGCAAAATAGCGAGTCTTCTAACACGCTTTTCCTTTCCAGGCATCCTCAGTGTAGAATAAACAGAGGCACACCCATAAGAACTGGACCTTGATTTCACAGCCTCATACAAAGCCAGGCAATTCTTGAGCCAAACAAACAAAGGGGGTATAAGTGATTTCATTTATTTTGATAATCCTCCTCCTGCACAGGAGCATTTTGCTGTCTTTGTCAAAGTGAATGACAACAATTTGGCCAACTCTCTCTGAGCTGCACTCAACAGTGACAGGCAAATTATCAGAGGCCCTGCACTTCTTATTATCAGAGGAGAAGCCATCAGGGGGACGCATGGAGGAACTTCTCCCTTGTCACTATTTGTCAGTGGGACAAGGGCCACTGCTATGGGTAGCTGACAGGTAATTTCAACAATAACAATTACTCCTATTACTGGTGTCATAAACAATTCGCCCAAGGCATGACAATAGCAAAGCTTTATAATTCAATGCCATATAAATAAATGGCAGCAGGTAACAAGTAATTTAGCTCCAATCAAGCTTTCACCTTGGCATTAATATTGTTATTGCAAGAAAATGGAAAATTGAAAAAAATTCAATATGTTAATGAATTAAGAGAAGTTAAAGGGCTCGACAAGGGTTAAAAAAAGAAAACTCAAATTTTTATGGTATCATATTTGGTGACAAACCGGGGTGCAAATAGCAGTATAATTACTTTCAGACAAGCAGGGAAAACCTGGAGTGCTGCTGCCTTAGACTCCGAACTGGGAAAGATATGACATGGCCTTTGAGAAAAATCTGCCTCTTTCCAATTTCTGAAGAATATAAGTAGAAATATGAGAATCTCTACATAACGTAGCACTTCACTGGCTCCTTTTCCCACCTGGAATATTTCATGAGGCAGAGGCATGAGAGGAACATTTCCATCTGTTTAAGGAAATCGCATCAGCACCTGCTTCCTTTACACTTAGTCTCATAATGAAACTATTTTAATTAGCCTTGTTTCTGTGTCTAGGGTGGAGGTAAAACTAAGAGTCGTCGTTGCTCTCTAGCTGTCTACCTCATGGAAGTGGTTTGGGGCATACAGTCCGATCTTTGTACGCAAAACTTCCCGAACAAACCAATTTGTAATTTTAGTATTTGTCCAGCAAGACAATGTGCCATCACAGTGACAGCAGTAAAAGAATTTGAAAATCTTTAATTAGGAGAGCTGCAGAGCAATTAACGCATGTCAAATTTCACTTCATCAAGTGCCACTCTAATTTTCCCTCGAAAAATTAATGGATTTTTTTCTTTTGGTACGTGTGTGTCCCCTTAAGGCAATGTTGATTCAAATCTGCTCAAGATGCAGTGTTGCACAGCTAAGCATCTTCTTGATTACAATCCGCCACACTCCTAACTGCGCTCATTCTCACTGCCACGGATACTTTGTCAACAGTCAAATTACACCACGCTGATAACAATGCATAACGCTGTTCCTCCTCTGAGGCCCCTGTCAGGAGATGGGGTTCATAAAAATGTGATGTTTTCTTCTCAAGTGTTTCAAAAGGAAGTTTGTGTGACCAGGTCTTCCAGTCAGGTGTTCTTTTTCTTTTTCTTTTTTTAAATTAATGTGTTAATTTCAAGAAAAGGAACAAGATATGGCATATGAAGATTCCTCATGGGAAAAATACTCAGAGGAAGAATAAGGAATCGAGACTCTCTGGGGCCAAAGTTTTGCTTAAACACTGTTTGCAGACATTTTTAAGAGCACTATTCTTGGTTAAATACCAGGTTTATTTTTTCCCTTTTCTTATGGACCATGAGCATTAGAAGCCTCTCTTGAACAGACAGTATTTAGATTGTGCAAGAAGTTTGTTTAACTGCCATATTTGCCAGAATCCTCAAAACATCTCAGAACACAGAAGACAAATGACTTTTTAGGGAGAGGGAGGTGGGGGGTGGTGATTAAAACTGTATATTCCAGATAAATGTTGATTCCCTTTAACTATTTTTCATCCTGCTGCAGATTGGGATGCCTCAGCCATCAGTACATGCGAGGCATATTTATCCCTAAAAATTGAAAGAAAGACAGTGCAGCGATTAGAACACGGTTTTACGTTCTGTCTTTTTAGAGGTTATTCAGATTTTTAATTTAATTTTCTTAAAAATCTCTACTCCAGAACAAAAACGAAGACATTCAACAAAATGTTAGATGTATCTCTTTACAGATTCTTCAGGGCATAGGGACCATTCACATGGATTGACACCCTAGTTTTCGAACATGTATGTCTGTTTTTGATTGTTTTCTTTATTCATGTATATTCGATAAAAGACTAAATTCATGGAATATATGCTTCATTCTTTTTAATGTACAGGTCAAATCCAGCTTTACATTCACTGACAATTAACTCATAAAATTAAAACTTTACATTTTGAAGTTTGTATTTCTAAACATTAAACATCTTTTCCCTTCTCTTATGGCCCTATCCCAGCATGTTCTTAAGTGGTCTATTTCAAACAAAAGAAAATGACGACCATTTCCTAGTAGCCATAAGGTTAGATCCTGTCAAAACCAATTAGGGGCTCACTAGAAGTTTTGCAGTTAGATTCACAAAAACAAAATTAATTTCTTTTTCCCCAAACATCTTTCTTCAAACTTTATAAATATAACAATACTGGGGTTAGACTTTCATGTAACTCTCTGACAAATGTATTTGGATAAAATCAAACCCTGCATCTTTTGAAAAACAAAAAACCTGGAACAATCTTGTATTAAAACATTACAAGAAATTGTAAAGGGAAATTTAAGGAGAGAAAACTTGATTATATAATGCAATCCAGCAGTAATCAATTTTACCTTCAATATCTTGCTTTTGTTTTCAAAATGCTAAATAAACAATACATAATGCATCCCTCATCAGCCAAACCATGGAGGCTCTGTGCTCAAATAACAGGAAACATATTCAATTTTCCTAACAGAAGACAGTTCATTAAGCTGTGCCACATCAAATAAAACTTTAATTTCTCCAGCATCAGAGTCGCAATGAAAGCAATTGAAGAAGATGAGCCATATGGTACTTCTATCAGCAAACACATATTGCTCATTCCCCCAAAGTTTTCTAATTCTGCTCCCCAGACCTGTGTAATATAGATAATGTGCTTCGAGAGCAGCAACCATGAGCTATCTAGTGTACACTTCTAATACTGTATTTAATGGGAAATAATGAATCATAAAAGCCTGGAGAAGACGGCTTTTGCTAACCTAAATCTCAACTGTAATTTCATTGTTCTGTGCCTAAGATGCTGTTTGCCCTTTCAAACAACAGCAGTTGAACATAATTATGCTGCTTCAAACCTGGGCTTGAAAACGCACCCCTAATATAACCAAGTTTCTATTAACTCCTGAAATTCTGAATTTAATGATGCACTGATAAAGACATTGAGATAACTGTGCACGTGTCTGTTTAAAGCCCAAATAAGTGTTTTTCTCCCTCTTCTCTTTGGTCACACTGTTAAATGCTTTTACGCTCCCTCCTCCACCCTCTGCTTGCCCCTCCAACCCCCACCCCATCCCATGCAACAGGAGTGACATGATTAAAAATGAGATTTTCTTGTTATTAGCAAATTTGACATTTGCCTGATGAAATGCACATAAAATGTGAAAGGTACACAGTACTCAGAAGAAATGTCTCCACTCTTATCCTAGCTTCCAAGATGAAATAATTTAGGTAAAGGAAATATAAAGATCCTCATACATCTCAGCTGCAGAAGGCTAGGATTGTGTTATAAATGAAAGGACCAAATACTGCTGAGCTTTTAGAGTGATAGGATTTTGCCACGTGTGAAGTGCATAATGTTTCTTCTCTCACCTTAGCTGCTTTGGCTAGTCACCTAAACAAGATACACAGGCTCAGATGTGGCAGTTTATGTGTCAAGAGTCCTTGCATTCTCTGGTAATTCTTTGGACTGAGGCTTTGTTCATTTTTAGCAAATAGTGTTCTTTTCCCCTTCAAATGCGTTGATGGTTTCAGCTTTTCCATTTTTAAAGTTCATCAAATCAATATTTTACCAACACGGTGCTAATTTAAGACATCATCAAATAACACTGTGAATACATATTGAAAACATATTTTAATGGTTTTGTTTGTTTTGGAATCATGTGAACCAAGGACCATTAAATTGAAAAGAGACTTTTAAAAGTTAGAGATTGCCTTTTTAAAGCTTATTAAAATCAGCATGTTACATGCCTGTCTCTGAATTAGCTCTACACATTTGATTGCCATCATTAAAACTAGTTGTTTGGGTGCTGCTCAAAGTCGACTCTTACTAATTATTAACTTGAAATCTATTTCCATTGAAATTGGGGGAAAAAAGAATAATTCTAACCAGTGGAAGAAACAGTCACCAAAATGTGAAGTAGCTCTGTGAGATAGCAATATTAAACCACAGAAAAACCAACAGGTAAAATAACTACAGTAACATCCGAAACAGACTCAGAAAAAAAAAAAAACAACAACAACAAAGAAGCAGTCCATTGATTATATTTCGTGAATGCCTTAAAACAAATGTTTAAACAGTTTTCTGAAACAGTGCAGAAAACCTCTGCATGCTCCACTGGGTTGCAATGACAATGGTCTATTGCAATGTAAAACACGCTGGAGGATAAAAAGGTGCTTTTTGTTACCATTTTATCAAAGCTGTTCATCTTCGAGCTGCAGGCAGCATTTTGCTGGAATTGCAGATATTTCTCTGTCCAGGCTCCTTTGTTTGTGCATCTCATTTGCATATATTTATCTCCAGCTGAGGGTGCTTTCTGCTCATTAAGGCCTCCCTTCAGATTATTTCATAAGCCAGCTGCTAAGAGGGATTTCACCTGTGGTGACTGAGAAAAGAGGGGTGAAAAACTAAATTCTTCATAAAAAGGAAATCTTCTGAGTCTCTTCCCCTATAAATGGGCACCATTTGTGTTAAACAGCCTCTTGTCATGATAGATGTCTCCAGAGGTCAGGGGTTAAAGTTGATTTGAAGGTCAGCAGTAAAACAACAGATAAACCAGACGCCAAACTGGTTCCTTAGCTGTCGGTGGGAGCTGTGGTACAACCAGGTCCTGAACCTTTTTCAACCTCAAATAAAACGGGATGAATCTGAAGTGGATCAACCAGGCCCCTGAGGAAGCAGTACAGAAAAACACAAATAATATCAATATCAGGCAGCCACAGGAAACAATGGGGCATTTCTCCCTGCTACATGCATGCTGCTATTGTTTCAAGGGCTGGAGAATTAATTCCACTTATTTATTTAAGGCGTGTCAACTCACTGCCTAAACCTGTTTCAGTGTCAAGATGAATAAAACTTTTATGGCTCATAAAATAGAACCATTCATCTCAATGTTCTTTGTGGTGCGTGCATTTTTTTCCTGGCACACTGAGCTAGGTCTCTGCTCTGAAATGGTCACATCTGAACCCACTGTTGCTATGATCCACACCATAGAGAAAAAAAAAAATCATTTCATTGGCAAATGAATCTGAACAGAACTGACACAGGGAAGCATTTTAGCTGCGATGTAATTGTCCCCACAAAATCCTCCTAAATACTCGTCGTGCCGTTACATCTGTTCTAAGCATGCATTATTTACATAGAACTTTCATTATTTTAGAGGAAAGTTCAAAAATGATACCAATAGAAAAATTAGTTTCCTGGAATATTATGTATTTCATTTCACTTTAGAAATGCAACCTTGTTAGGAAAGCTCTTTGCTATTCATCATCTTTTGCTCAAGTGTTCACTGTTATAGAGTCAGCCTGTACCTATGTAATAACCGAATGCTTTCTTTAACTCTACTACTCTGAATTTTATGTTTGATGTTGAGCATAAAATAGCACACATAAGTGGAAGAGAAAATGCATTTATGTGAATTTCATATTATAAATTTCTTCAAAGTTCAGTTGTGGAATTATTTTTTCTTTTAGCTTCCTGACAAATGGTTTGAAGAATAATATAATACTAATAAACAACTTAGCATTTATAAAGTGCCACACATGGTGCTAAGCCATATATGCTTCCTCATGCAATTATTAGTAATAATTCAATCAAAGACACATTAACCACAGTATATTTTAAACAAGATACAGTTAGTTACAAAGTATAGTTAAAACATGCCAATCAAACCATATCATCATCGCAGATCATGTTACCTTTAAGAAATAACATCATAGGAATATGATTGCTTTATATTAAAACAAGTAAAAGAAGCAATTTGATGATATTTCACAAAATTTCCAATCACATTCTTAATCATGTACATCGTAGGTCCTTGCTCTATTGCAATGTAAATTGATCTGTGAAGGTTATCATCGAATTGCTTCTTCCTATCCATTATAGCATAAAGCTATCATGTTTCACTTAGTGTGTTGTCCTGTTGCTTTGCTTGTGAGTTCTCTAGTGAATATTGTATCCTTCACTTGCAATACTGACTGGTCTTATGTATGATTTAGTTAGTTGGTAGGTCTGAGGTTTACTCCTAGGAACTCCATTTTTTTTCCCAGCAAGCAGATTATTTAAGAGAGCCCCAAACAGAAGTTGTGTTTTTATCTTTTGCCTTAGCACAAAGATCTGGCCCCAGGGAAGAGAGATCTAGTTTGGGGGTGAAAGCACCGCTGAAGATTCAACTGCTCTCTACTTTTCATTTATTGGGTTTATGCACCTCTCAGAGGTGCAAGTTGCTTCCCATATGGGTGGCCCATTAATGAAGCCGATTTGTCTGAAAATGCAGTTGCTTTCACGTGAGCCATCAGGCCCTAAGGAAAATATTTCAGCTCATAATTGATTGCATTTTGGTAATCTATAGCAACATGTTCTCATTTAACCATGAAGCAGGAGATTTTTCTTCCATAACCAATTACAGTTTAAAAAATGCAACTAGTCTTGCTTCACACAAGGAGCACAACTTGTGGTTGGAGAAATTTTCTGACTTATTAAATGTTGTTTATATCCTCATCTTTGCAGACCCTCTGCCTTCTCAAAGCATTTTATAGCTCCCTCCGTAACTGACTTATCAATTTTCTTTCTGACCTTCTGCATTAAATTTAATCCCACCCCGCCCCCAAGCCCAGAACCTCCCAGCAACTGGACTGGAGCAAAGATATACAGTTTACTCTCTCCGACTCTACACTCACATCTCTCCTTTTCCCTTTACTCTAATCTAATCGCCAATTCTTAAGCTTGGCCAATAGTTAAAAATGTTAAGTGCTAGCAAAACCTTCTACCTCCCCCTCATATTTGTCTCTGTTTATGGAATGGGTCCCAGTTTCCTCCTCTTCTCCTTCAGCCCAGGGTCTTCAGGTCAGAACACTGTAAATACACACGGCCCTGACTGGACCCATAAATCTGAGCAAAGGGCAGGCTTATATATTCAGATAAGCGCAGGCAGGGATAAGGACATGGAAGGAGGGAGAACCAGCAGGATTTGAGGCTCTGCAGCCATATTCTGACAAAACTGAGCAGAAGATGCCAAGAATCCTTGGTGGGAAAGGAAAACAAAAGAACTTTGTCTCGAAACATCTCTATTTCTAGTGGATGAGGTTGGCACTGCTTCTCCTTCATGTATTTTATATTTTCTGCATTGCTTGTATTCACATCCTTAGCAAACATATTATCTTAGAGGCAATCAAATTAAACAATAAATTTCATTTCTCTCCAACTTCCTTTGTTCTTTTTAAGTGTGTTTGTTTTGACCTTTGGGTGTGCACATGTGTGTGTGTGTGTGTGTGCACACACGAGCGCATGTGCACATGTGGTGTGTCATTTTTATCAGGAATTCTCTTCTGTAAATTTTTTAATCTCAAGGTCTCTGACTAAATAACTGTGTTATTATTGATCACATTGAATCCCAAAGAAAACATATTTTAAGGAATTCTGAATGACAAAGTGATGGCTAGATGGTTACATATCCTTCAGTCTTCAAGTCTTCCACTTTATTGCTATGTCCAAGTATTTTCTGTTGAGTCTTTAGAGCTCAGTGTTTTCTGCGATTCCCAAAAGACTGGCCTTCTAACAGGAATGCGCCCTTTGGAAACACAGACATTGTTACAGTTGAATACCCTGAGCAAGATGGCTCTGGCCAAGGAAATACTGTTTATCATCCTCCTGTCCTGATTCTTCTTTAGGTGAAATGAGTCACACCACACATGTGCCTTGGACATTTAAGGCTTCAGGCTGACGTGACGCACAATTTATTTCCAGTTGATGTATTTTATCAAAATATCTTATAATATTCCCATGTAGGTAGTTTTTATATGATTTCTCTATGCTATTCTTTTAGCTTTATTTTTTACAAGCTAATTTATGTTCCTCAAAAGGAGCTTCTTTTCTGGGATTGAAAAATTGGTGAACATTTTATGTAATTTAGAGAGATGTTATGGGAAACAATTGCCAACACAGTAACCGGGCCGGGAGGCTGAGGTATTGCCTCCACTCTAGCCTCACCTTCGACAATTCCCTTAAGTGGTGATAATGATAATAATCATTATTATTATCATTTACTGAACACTTACTTTTGGAAAGCAATGTACTAGGTTCTTTAGATAGATATTCATTTTGGTCTTCTCAAAAAGTAGTAAATGAAAGGTTACAGTTTCTGCTTTATAATGGAAAAAATAAACCTGCCTTGGAAAGGAAAGGATCTTGTAAATAGGCTGAGCATTTGAAAATGGGTTTATCTCTAGAGCTGTCTTCCCATTTGCCTCTCCACCCTAGGTTCTCCCTCAGGATCATGGGTGAAACGATGTCTGTTTAGCAATATTTTCTGTCTAGATTATTCTTCTCCAGCCATACCTTTCCTGAGTACCCTCTTGACAGCTGCCTGGCATGATAGCCTGGCTCTCAAAGACCTCTTTGCCTATATGTCTGGAACTGAACTTCTTGATTGTCTACTGGACTGCTTCTCCTCTTGACCATGGGTGATTAAATGGGAATGCCCTCTACTCTGTAGCTCAAGCTAAAGGCTCTCAGCTGCTCTACTCTTGGCTGTTTGACCACCATGATCATCATTCAGCCTGGCCAAGCTCTGGTTGATCAACTGTGCAGTACTGGACATGTTGCTTTACTCCCCTGAGCCTTGATTATCTCATCTGTAAATGAGTCTTATGTGCAACTTATTTTATAAGAGCTTAATTCAGACCTTTGGTATGGTTTGACTAAACTACTAAAATAGCCGTCTGGATGGTATCTTAAAACCTCCTATTGCCCTCTAGTGTAACTATGGAGTCAGGCAAAATCTTTCATCATCTCTCCCCAACTGGTCTCTCTAGGGTCATTTTTTACTATGCCCTTTAATCAGTTTTCATACTCTAGGAGCAAACAAACATTCATGTGATACTCTTTATGCATCTTGACTCTTCTGTGCCCTCTACCAGGAATTCCAGTCCTTTCTAACTCCATTCTGTGAGTGTACACTTACCTTATGTGGCCCAGGTCAAAAGTCATCTATTTTTTTAAGGCAGCATAAGTTACATCAGGAAGGTCTGGTTTAGATTCTAACATGTCCTGTGGTATTCATTTCATTGTAATTATTTCTCTATCACTCAGTTATGGACTCCCCATGGGCAGTGAAGGTGTCTTTTTTCAGCTTGATATCTTGTTCTAAGACCTCATATATAATGGGAATGCTATAAATTTTCACTAATATGAAAGTAATACTTCTCCTAAAAATGACTTAAAGTACTTGTGAATCAACTGACTCAACTTCTGTTAGCTTTAGAAAATAAAGGCAGCGAGCTTGTAAAAAACTTAAATCAAAAACTCAAGTTCAATTATGTTTTTCCCTACCTGCTCCAGGATGAAGCCACCATATTTTCTCCTAGCACATGTGCTCTGTTTCCGAACAATATAAAGTCTGAGAAAGCAAATCCTTTAAAGCATTGTATTTGGCAATACCTATATTTAATATAATATTTTATTAGAAAAAGGAGACTGTTTTTTATTCTACCCTTTCTCTAGGCATAGCATTTCATAGCAGGCAACATAGGCCAGTGCGACATAGGCTTTGAAGCGTTACGCCTATGTTTCAATGCTGCCGCTTCTTCCGCTTCTCAGAAGAGTAAGCTTTGGAAGTAGTTTTCTCAGAACCTCTTCTCTCACCTGTGAGATGGGTGCCTCTGTCTCATGCAGAGCAGACAGTGATTATAAAGATCAAATGAATTAACATGCGTGACTCACGATGGGTGCTTTATAAACATGCTTTATTATTCTGAGAGGTTCCTGGACTCCTGGTAGAAAGGCAAGGAGCATTTTCGTCTCAGAGAATCACGTGGAAAGACTGAGGAGCCTCACAAGCCTGTGAGAATTAGCCCGTTCACCTGTGTAAGGCCTACTTTACCCACTTTAGGCATCACACCAACACTTCAGTGTTGCATTTTGTCACTTGGAGCTAAATGTGGGGGACAAGCTCCAGGATTAGCTTGCGTTAGGGTGGCCTCTTCCCAAACTGTGCTGCCTGGGTTCAAATCCCAGTGCCACGACATGCTGACTGCTTGACTTTGGGCAAGCATTTTTCAATTCTTAGTTTAAAATTTATCATCTGTCAAGTGAAGAAAAAAGAGAATAGTTTTTACCATTCACCTGTTTTGAGAATTAAATAAAAAGTCATCCAAAGTGATATCGCTACCTATAAGAAGAAAAGCTTCTGCATATTGATTACTGTTTTCGTGATGGAAGTAATACTGAAATATTTTTGCTACATGTTGTATATGATTTTTTCATATACTTTATTATAAAATATATTGTACCTACAAAAGAGTGTAAAAGTATGCAGGTTTAAAATAATGGGATAATGGGGGCGTAGCTTAGTGGTAGAGCAAATACTGAGCATGTGAGAGGCTCTAGGTTTAATATCCAGCACCAGTAAATAAATAAATCAAAGTAAATATCATAAGATAAACCACATCCCAAGTTAAAAAAAATAGATTTCCAGTTCCTTCGAGGTCCCTGCATTCTCTCTTTAGGGATTCTCTCCTTAGGGAGCTAGTAGTCCCTCCACCTTTGGATCATTAGACATTTACTTAATTTCATGATTTTAGTTCTGGTAAATGTATCACTAAACAGTGTGCTATTCACCTTCATATTTTTATGAATGTTATTTTAATGAAACTGTCATGTAAACATACATATATATGTCTTCTGTGACTTGTTCTTTGCACTCAATGGATGCAGCTGGATTGATGTGTGTTCACTCAGTGTCATTGCTATGTGGCATTTCAACAACACCCTGGAATTTGTTTTTTCTCTTCATGGGCACATGGACTGTTTGTTTTCTTTTATGATTACAAATACTGCTGCACAAAATACTCTTGTACATATGCTTTGGTGCATGTTTGAGAGAGCCAAAGACTCTTAGGAAGTTGAGACTGGCAGTAGAGTTCCTCTTTTGTAACATATGTGAATACCACATTTATCAGGTTATGCTAAGCTCTTTTTTTTTTTTTTGGTACCGGGGATTAGAACTCGGGTCTTTGTGCTTGCAAGGCAGGCCACCAAACCACTGAGCTAACTCCCTGGCCTTCTAAGCTCTTTTTTGAGTAACAATACTTGAAGGATTTTTTTTTTTTGTTTCTTTTGTTTTTTATTTTTAGGCCCTAAGGATTAAATCCAGGATTTCACCTGTGCTAGGTGAGTGCTCTACCATAGAGCCAATTTCTGAAGAACTATATGACAGAAGATTACTAAGTATATATTTTGGGCCTTCATGAAAGTTGCTATATGTGATAGTCTTCAGGATTTTGTAGTTTTAATATAATATGTAAATCCTTTCTCTTGGTGTTTTTACTCTTGTGTAGTCCCCTCTCACATTATGCCAAAGCTGGTCCCTGTGATTAATGGAAGATGCTGAAAGCGATGGCATGATTAAGTTACAAAAAGCTATCTTTTTTTCTGTTTCTGATATCCTCTCGCTTTCTGTCTCCTTTGCATCTCTCATACTAGATTGTGAGCAGTTCTCCAGAGATGCCCATAAAAGTGAGAAATGGGCCTCTAGCCAACTGCCTGGGAGGAACCATAGCCTGCTAACAGTCCAGCTCCTGGGCCATGAAATGGCTGCAGCTCCACTAACAGCTCAACTGAGCAGCACCTGGATACTTGACCTATACAAACTGAATGAGATTTTCATGTTTTGAGCTCAGGGCTGAGGTGATTTGTTATGCAGCAAAAATAACTAATACACATTCTACTAAAGAAGTGAAAACTTCTAAGTTTCCTTAAAGAATTTGTGCAGGATATTAAATATAGTAGAAAACAAATACCATAAAATGTTGCTGCACCAACAAATCTAGGTATTATTTAGTTTTTCATGTAAAAATAACACCATAAATATATTTGTTATTTAGATGGTCATGTAAAAGAAGTACAAGAATAATTTGTGATTCATAACATATAAAAACACATTAAATGTCTTCAAATTTTAAAACTGGTGTAGATTTATATTCATGAGTCCTTTAGATGTCTGTGTAAGTTATTCTAAAAAGATACTCATTATCACACAACAGTACAAAATAGAATCCATGTAAACATACAAAAATAGACTAGTTAGGCCATATTTCTTCTCATTAGAGTATTAAAAAGCCATGGAAACATTTGGGAAAAAAAATGAAAGATTCCAAGCATATAGTATACAGTGACTTCAAGGTGAATGTGGACATCTTTCATCTTTTCACCTGTGGGATTTATGTGGGAATTTATTTTCTTCTTTAAACTTTTCCCAATCTTTTCTAGGTTCTCTCTGCTATATGTGTGTTACTGCTTTTATTATTAGGAAAATGTATATAACACTTGAAGAAGTTATTCTTATTTTGCTTTTAGGACTACAGAGAAATGAAGACACAAACTTTAACCTTCAGACTAGGCGAGAAGCCTGTCAAGTAGAACCCAACAATGGAACACCTGTGTTGATGTTGGTTGCTCTTTCAGTCTGGCTTTCTTCTAAATCACCTTGACCTTTGGAAATAACCATGGTCTTCTGTCTTGTTATCACTGGCTAATCCTATTGGTTTATAGAAATGAATATAGTCTATTTTATTTATTTTACATTGGAATTGCAAAGAGTAAATTCTAAAATCTTATGTGACTAAAAATTTTTAAACGTTCTTTAGTAGATGATCATGAAATTGAGGAAGGAAAAGTCAGATGGCGCTTCCTGTAGTGACAATGTGGAGGTGAGGGCTGTTGAACAACTTTCTAAATTGAAAGGGTATTTATCTAATGATGGTGTAAATGAAGTGAGAGCTTTATTAGATGGAATGGATGTAGAGTCAGTGCCTGAAAAATGCTACTTTGTGGCCAAATTAGTGTGAAAGATTTAGATATTAATAAAAGAAAAAAAAACCCTCTCAAAACAGATTAAAATGTAGTTTTAAAATTTTCTCTTGTTCACATAGTTTTGCTCATTAAAGTTGGAGAGGACCTTAAATTTGGTATTTAATTTGAAAGAATTAACTGAAGTCCCACCACTCATGATCCGCTTCAATGGATTGGTGTCTTTTTCCTGATGCTTATACTATTTTTGAGCATTTCACGAATCTTATGTTTTTATCTTTCCACACTTTATTGTTATCATATCTTCCCTTCTAGTGTATCAGTTCTGTCTTTCTAGCTTGCCCTCCTTTCTTCAGTTCTTGGAACGTAATGGGTGCTTCATTAATAAATGCATGTTAAGTGACAGAATTGTGTTGACAATATATGGAAAAGAGAAAATCCCTGGGTAGAGAAATAAGCTAAAGTCTAGTTCTATGCTAGTTGAGACTATTGGCAATTTGCAGTGATGTTGTCCTGCTGCCCTTGGTACTAGATGCCGAAGAAGACAAATGGCACCAACGATGGAAACCACGTGTCCTCTGCGTACCCCACATCTGGTGTTGTCATAGTTAAGTGATGGTGTCAACTTCAGTAAGCAATGCCAAGCTCAAGTGGATCAGCTCAGTGCTGGGTGTGGCTGAAGGGATTTGCTAAAGACAGAAGTCCCACCCTGGGTATAAGCAGCACTAACGGGAAATGAAGAAGGAAGGAGGCATCGCTTCTGTTTCTAAGGAGGAGCACCAGTTTTCACCTTCACCTCAAATGTTGTTTCCTGGCTTTCAGAACAGACTCTTCAGCTTTCTAGCATAGACCCTTTGGTCTCGGGATACAGATTCCCAGGGGCCTCTACAGTGAGCTTCTGGCCTTTAACCTTTGACCAGATCTGCAGTGCACAGAAAGCTCTTTTGCACTCTTCCACCCCTGACTCTGCAGGTGGCCATTGTAAGCCTATCTTGTAAATCCTGACATATTATGTATCTTTCATTAAATCCATTTGGCCAGTGAGCACTGACTGATACAGGTGTCAAGTAGAAATTCACGGATGCTTTCTGTGAGGGTATTCAGTAAATGCAAAGGAGATTCTGGAACTGGCTTCAAAAGAGCAAATAAACTGACAACAACAACAAAAACAAAAACAAGAGCTCACTATTGAAGTTTTAGGATTTGGAGGCAAATATCAGGGTTCCTAGCTTATTTGAACTGTGATAAAATTTGTTGAATCCTTAAATTGAATAAATTATTACAATAAAACTCATTGCCATTAATTCCCCTCAAAATATCCATCCCTCCTTGCTTTGAACACATTTGTGTCATTATTCTTGTCACTTTCTGGAGCAGTTCTAGGAGTCCTCCTTTGTGAGTGTCTTTAGTTGTGCTGTTATGGCTGCCTCAAGTCCTGAATGGACTAAAAACATTTGCCTTTCATAGATATTTTTACTTTTGTGTTGAGCCAGAAGTTGCATTGAGCCAGATCCAGTGAATCAGGAATCCAGTAGATGGAGAAACACCGTAATGTTTTTGACAGAAATTACAGTAAACACTTGATCAATGCGTTCAAAAATTATGGTGAATATTTGAATAAAAACATTTATTACAGTAAAAGCTACATTGCCATTAATTCCCTCAAAATATTAGAAATGGCCTCTCTTGCTTAGAATATACTCATTCCATTGTTCTTGGCAATGCATCTTTTACTGTAATAAGTATTTTTAAATTTAAACATTTAAAATATTATGTGATCACCCCTCATGATTCTAAATAAGATTTATTTTTCAAAATACAGTGTTATTTTGTTTTATCATATATAGTATATGCATCACAAATATTTCAGACAATAAGATAAAAATATTACTGGTTATATCAAACTTTGAAATGTATAATTTGGTGACTTCACAAAAATCTAATCATTCCAATATCACATTTTCCAGCATTAAGCACTGCATTGATATGGAATCACATAGCCAGAATTTATTGTTTTTTTGGAGTTTTCCAATGCCTTTAACAGTGAGGTCTCTGCTTGAATGTATAGAACATTAATAGATATGTTATACTAGGGCATATAGACCAAGCAACACACTGGAGATTTAGGCCAAACAAGTGTGTCTACTTGTAAATCCTGGAGTTCAACACAAACAGAAACACATTCTTACAAGTAAAATAAATGAAATTTTTTGTAAGCAAGAGATTTCTGCCTTAATTTGATCTGTGTTGCCTAAATTAAGTAGATGATTATACAAAAGCCAGTATTTGTTACTATTTTATGTCTTCCAGTCAGACTTTTGAAAACAATACTGGCCACATGAGAGCCAATCAAGAAATTAAAAGTAAAATCCCCCAAGGTGTGAATTAAGGACAACTTGATTCAACTAACAGCAATTAAAACAAATGATTTTAATATCCCATTTGAATCCACTATTAATAAAATCTACAAGAACAAAATGTAGCTAAATGCAATTCTTGGCGTCAAGTTGAAAGCCGTCTTCCCCAGCTTCGGTTTCTAGTTGTACCATAGGGAATGAATTGTTCACCTCTTCATGTCTCAGTTTCCCATCTGCAGAAGGGGAAGAACAATTGTAACCCTCAAACAAGGTTGTTGTATCCTATGAGTTAATATGTGTTAAGTTCTGAGAATAATGACTGGTATGTCATAGATGTTATGTAAATAGTTGCAATGGTTACTAAACAACAAAACAAAGCATTTGCGTATTGTTACCTATCATCTTATCTCCTGTTTTCCTTGACAAGAGAACATATCTGTCCATCTTTACAGGTTTCACCTTTCACATCTTTCATATCCTAGACTCTCCCTTTCCTCCTTTGCTTCCCTTGCTCCTTGCCTGGCAAGTCTGACCTCTTCTGACTTGATCCTTGTAAGGTAGAATGCCACAATATACTGGGGCTGTAACATAGCTCAAAGGCTGATTCCTTTGGAAATCCGTGCCTGTGCTTCCTCACATGCTAGAATTAGCCAGAATGCTTCAGAAGACTGATCCTCTTTAGAAATCTATGAGAAAATAAGAGCAACCTCTTAACTTGTTTCTGGTCTTAAAATAGACCTCTCAAATTTTTGCTATTATTTCAAAATAGAGAACATGAAAAATGTTCTGGGAGAGGACCATTGTTGAAAAGACTGTGGTAGTATGTAACTAAAGTTTATATCCCTTTTTTCTGCTTATGAAATTGGGGAGAAGGAGAATAGAATAAGATAGATGAATTTTTGTAGAGTAGTTTAAAATTTAAATATTAAAAGAATTTTTTTGATTACCCCTTGTGACTCAGAGTCATATTTGCTTCTCAAAATAAGAAGCTATTTTTTAAATCTTGTACAATATACTCATCACAAATACTTCAGACAATAAGAGAAAAATATTACTGGTCACATCAAATGTTGAAATGTATAATTTGGAGACTACACAGAGGTCTAATCATTCCAACATCATACTTCCAAGCATTATTTTATTGAGCACTTTTTAAAATGTGGGAAGTATTTATCTAAGGGAGCCAATGGTCCTGTAATGAAGAGACAAAGTGCAGTGTTTCTTCTCCAGGGTATATGAAGTAAGAAACCATGACTTCACTCTGGAGTCTCCTTTGTTTCCACTAATGCAGTGGGCAGGGGTCTCTGAGCAAAGCAGGCACCTGCTCCTTGGTATTATGCAGACTATCATGGGCTCCATGACTGGGCTGGTTGCTTTAGTTGCCTTGGCCACACAGTCAGCCTTCTATATCTGTGACTTCCATATTTGTAGGTTTATCAGCTGTGGGTAGAAATTGAGTTTATGCCTCTAATGGTACTGAACATATATAGACTTCTTTTTCTTTTCATTATTCTTAAAAATAATAAAAGGTAACAATTCCTTACATTTACATCATGTTAGGTATAATGAGTAATTTATAGATAATTTATTTTTTATTTTTTAATTGAGTTTATTGGTACATTTTAGGTATACAGTACAGTTACATTCATTATTGGGATCTTGTACCTTTACATGACTGGTCTTGGTTCTCATTTTTCCCCTTGTCCCTGCCCTCCCTTCACCCCCTCCTTCCCTCCCCATTTACAAACACTTTATTTCCATTTTTTCATATTTTTTCTTTTCCCTTATTTCCTTTCCCCTACCCTTCCCATTTTCCCTACACCTTTAGCCTTTTTCTTCCTATTTCACATTGTCAATTATCTCATTAGGATCTTATGTACTATTATAGTTTTTCACACCAGAGAAACTATTCAGTATTTACACATGTGTGACTTATGTTTCACTAGGAGTATATCCTCAATATGTATCCATTTCCCTATGAATGAATCTAATTTCTCATTCTTTATGGCTGAGTAGTATTCCATTTTATAGAAAAACCACATCTTCTTTAACCAGTTTCCAACTGATGGGCAAATGGGCTGTTTCCAAGTTTTAGCTATTACAAACTGTGCCGCTATAAACATAGATGTGCATATGTCACAGTGATATGATTCTTTTAATTCTTTTGGATAGATGCCCAGCAGAGGGATGGCTGGGTCAAATGGAACCTCTAGTCCCAGCTCTTTGAGGTATCTCCATATTGATTTCCATAGTGGTTGCACCAGTCTGCACTCCCATCAACAATGGAGAAGGGTTCCTTTCTCCCAGATAATTTAAACTATACAGGAGGATATGTGCAGGTTCCATGCAGATACTACACTATTTTACATAAGTGAGTTGAATAAGTGCAGATTTTGGTATCCACAGGCGTCTTGGAATCAGTCACTGAGGAAAAGGAGGGATGGCTGTGCCACGTGAACTCTAGAACCAGTTCCCATGTCAAAGCAGGGACCAGGTCCACTGGCCTTGTGAGGTTGCACCAAACCCGTAGGTCTGTGATTCTGCGTATGTGTTCCACTAGGAAACCATTGTAACCTCTTCTACTTCTTGCTATATCTTTTAAACTCAGCCCTCAGACAAGAAAATCTCATGCCATGGACTTCCTTTCATTCTTTCTTGAGTGTGGAATAAGATACTCCTATTTACCAGGCACTCCTGGTCCTTCCTGGTGCATCTGCTGTCCCTTAGGAAGTCTGGATCTGACCCAAGAAGCTTGACACTTTCCCTCATTTTCTGCCCGTTTGCTTCCTTGTGCTATGCCTTTGGTTATTTCTTCTGACATTAAGACGTTGCTTTCTTTGCTTCCCTAAAACTTCTTTCTGTATGCTGCACTCTCGTATCTTGTCTTCTGGGAAGGCTGTCCTGAACTCTAACTTGAGCTAGATGGTCCCTTTAGTACTTATCTGACACTCATGGATTCCACTGCAGCATTAGCCATGCTGTGTTTTAACTTCTTTTTGGTGATCATGTGGTCCATTGGTCTACAAGCTTTGAGGACATGGACTTGATCTTTTATTTTGGCAACTCTTGAACCCAGTCCAGGGCCTTTAACATAGGAACAAGGTCAACAAATGCTAACTGAATAAACAAGTGAGCAAAGCCTCAATATGACAAAATTTCCTATGTGATTATTAGGGACACAATAAACCTAGAACATACTATAATTTTAGGTAGATTTATAGCTAGTAGAAAGAAAACTATTCCCAAGATGTTTAGGGAGGGCAAATAAAAATTAGACAATAAATGTAATTTATAGGAATTAGAAAGGATGTGAAGTAACATACAGGTGCTATGAAATTTGGGAAGGGGTTTTCAGTAGGCAACACACCCAAATGATTCAGCTCTGAATCTAATGAGGTGTATCACATTTAGAGCTAAGAAGTTTATTAAGTAAATGCAAACTATAAGAGAACTTGTTTGAAAGTTTAAAATGAGCCAAGACTATAATAGCAAGTGTCAAAAATTTGTTATGATTGTTACCTGTTTATTGAACAACGAGTATCTGCTGGACATTTTTATTAGATGTCTTAAATTCTAACCTCATTTCTTATTAGATGTCTTAAATTCTAACCTCATCCAATTTAGCCTTTGCAACATCTATGTAAAGTAAGTGATGGGCCAGAGATTTAGTTCAGTGGTTCTGCCGCCTGCCTTGCAAGCACAAGGTTTGATCCCTGGTACAAAAACAAAATAAAGCAAAACAAAACAAAACAAAAAAATAAAGTAAGTGATATTAGCCCTATTTTGTGAATGAGGACCAAAGGCTAAAGGAGATTATATTCATGTTTAAATTCACACAACTTGAAAGAGCACTGACTGATGACTCTGAAGGTCACAGATAGAAGGAGGGGTTTCCTCCTTTCATTCTGCAATATGAGATCACAACGGAACATTGGTTCCATTTTGTGTGTCCATTTCTATGATGTTATGGAAAAATTAGAGCACATTATGAAGAAGGAGGTTGCTGAGGATTTAGGGATAATAATCACATCTGTGCCTCCTCCTCAGACTATTAAACTAATGAGGAATGCTCAAAAATAGACAGAAATCCAAACAAATGTCAGCGTTTCCAGAGGAAACTTGTGTTGCGGTTAAACAGCCATGCTAATCCTGTGACCCTAGCCCCAGCCTGAATAGAGCCTCAGAACTACAGGTCTACCTGTGAGGAATCAAGCCCAGCCAGTAAGATGGCAATACACTGGGAGAAAGTCAGCCCCTATAGGCAGTTCCCAAGCACAGCTCTGTAGGCCCACAAGGGCTGCTTTCCTCCTCCTCACCATACTCAGTGACATCTCCTAGATTTACTAATCAGGCAGACTTGGCCCTCTGCCAGGGCAGGAATGAGTCAAAGAGAGGCCCAAAGTGTGACTCTAGAGACAAATAAAGCCAAGGAAGAAAGTCCTTGTTCTTAGCCATAGCCAGGATGTTAATGACATATCAGTAGGGTGAGGGGGTGGGAGGACTGATATGGTGATTACAACTATGTATCAGACTGACTAGGTTATGTGGCCCAGACGTTTACTTAAATACCAATTGGGAGACTGCTGTGAAGATGTGATGAAATTTACATCAGCAGGCTCTGAGTAAAGCAGATGACCTTCAGCAATATGAGTGGATCACATCCAACCAGTTGAGAGCCTTAGGGACAAACACAGAGGTTTCCCGAAAAGGAACAAATACTCTTGCTCAAATTTCCAGCCTGTACCTATCCCCTAAATTTCAAACTTGTCATCTCCCAAATTCTGTGAGGCAATTCCTTAAAACCATTCCCTCTCCCCCTCCCCCACACGCACGCACGCACATACCCCCCTCTTCTAATGGCTCTTTTCCTCTGGAGACCCATAACACAGTTGGGAATATGGAATCTGCAGCTGAGGAGACAGGCGGAGGCTGTGGGAGCTGTTTCTATTTCCATTGGTGGCTTTCCATAGCACATGCTATTGGCCTTACTCAATGTGTTCCATCAGTGTGTAATGTTTTCACATTTTTAGCATTAGAATGGTTTAAGTGGGGCATGATGACCCTCATCAGCCGGGCTGTGGAAGAAATGCTCATGTTATGACAGGGTTGACTCAGATGACTGGATGTTTGGGTCACATCAAACTCTTTTAAGGGTAATGACATCATCTTATACTTCTGTTTGTTAATTATAAAGGCATTTTTCACATTTTGATGTTTATGAATTTCTTTCATGTTTATTGGTTTATTAGTTTTCCCACAGTGTTTAAAACACATCTAGGCAATTATAAAATTGAGTTGGAGAACAATAATGGCAAATTAGGAACTAAATTTCACCTTTAAATTAACATGTATTGCAATTTCTTCATACTTTTTGTCTCTATACATTATACTTTTCTTTTAAAGTACTTATTTTTTATGACAAGAATATTAGTAATGTCATCTTATTACTTGGTCATTTAATTATAAATTAAAATGTATAGCTTATAGATTTTGTGACCAGAACTAAGCAAAAATTAAAATACAAATAGGAAAATAAACTAATTTGTACATAACAGTTCTCTGAAACCAATTATCTTATTTTCATAGGAAGCACAATTAGAAGGAGAAATCTGTTAAATTCAACCACAAGAATGAAAGAGTTATTGAAATAGAAAAAAGCACTGCCTCTTTAAATGGTAACAAACACCAGCTTTATCATTTCTAAAGAGAAATGTTTGCCTTTATTTTTTTCTCTTCCAGTGAAATCTTTTACTGAATTTTGCTGACCAAAGGCCAGTGGGCTTGAATTTGTGATTTGAGACCATAGAAATAGCTGGTCTAGAAATTTCAAGGCAATCCTACCCTGTTTCCTTCAGGCATAGTTGCATTTGCTCTCTTTTCCTCCTTGAATTATCTGTCAGCATCCTTGGCCTTGCTGCTGGTGTCCATACAGCCATCATATTGTGCCCAGCTGCTTTACTTCACACCCTATGAGGAACCGGGGAATCTTTCTGGAGCCCTGACACCTTCCCCTGTTTAAATCAACTTTCAGGACAGAGAACAAGAGCCTAGGTAGAAGTTATCACAGGAAGGCAGAGGCGAAGGCCATTAACAAGCCTTATTCTTGAAGACAACTCTAGCAAAGTTTAATGGAGCATCAATGTGACAGATGTCATCTCTTTGGGAAGAGCATTCAGCCTTGTAGCACTGCGAAGGCTCTTGGTGGAGCCCAGATCTCTTCACATGGAGCTTATGGCAAATGCTGTCAAAGTACAGTCCCTTGAATTGGCTGTTTTAGCATCTTTGCTGGACATGTCAGGAATACAAAAATTCTCTTGCCCCACCCTAGTCCTGCTCAATCAGAATCTTTGGAGATGGGTCCCAGTGTTCTGCTTAACAAGTTTCAGAGTATCTTGATGCAGTAGTTTTTAAGCTACTGTTTTCTAGCGCTTCAGCTCCTCAGAAATTCTGATACACCCACATCTGGGTTCTTAAGGTGATAATCACGTTTTCATGGAGTATTTCCTCAATATAGAAAACTGGTCACAATGAAACAGTGATTACGTGCTGATTTGTGCATGTCTGTGAACCTGGCTGTAGTTAGGGTTGACTGTGATCATCTAGGAAGCAGGGCAGGAGTGGTTCTTGAGAGCTGTCTCAATCAGACTGTGGACCCACATTCCTGAAAATCTTTCACATGGATCCCCAGTTTTCATCAAACAAAGATGGCCCTACCTGGGCTAGGACACAGGTGGCCTCAGGGTATCCTAGTGCAGGGAAGAAGGTAGATGACTTCCTCCTACTTCTCAGGGCAAGGTATCTTGGCATATTTCTGGTGCCTCCCTGTTAGGGAGACCTGGTCTAGGTTGGCAGGCCTATGCTCAAGCACCAGGGCCACTCCAAGCTGTGTGATCTTGGAATGTCCTGGGCTCTCTGGGCCATCTCTGGTGAGTCAGCCACACTAGTAGCCACTGTAGGCAGGTGGGCAGTGGTAGTGTCAACCACACAAACCTCCTTCACTCTTCTTTACTTCTTGTTGCCTTTCTACGAAATACCTCTCCTACCAGAAAATAAAGCAAAAGTGAGTGATTTCTAGGTTCACTTCTACCTCTAAAACATGGTTGTCAGGCTCTGGCTGGGTGTCCTAATTTGGCAGCCCTGTGGTGATAGGCTTTATATATTCTTTCAAAGGGCTACAGCCCTCTGAAGATTTGTTTTCTGGTGGTGAGTTTAGCAACTCTATTTTTTTTTTCTTAATCTATTTTCTTACACAAAGAACAAATGCCCCCAAGTACAATTGCACCCAGATTACTAGAGTCTCAATTTAAACATTACCAAAAGCTATAATTTTGAAATTCTTTTATCTATCCCAAGCTAATAGCAGTTTTGCATGTCTTTATATTGTTTTCATCTGTTTCCTTAGTCCCCACTTCCCCTTCAGTTATTGTCTCTGGAATATGTGCGGGCTTGTTTAATTTTAGTGCTGAATTTGGGATATGGAAAAGATTATCCTTAATTATATTACTTATTTATTGAAACATAATATATTTATATGGACCTTCTGTGCTACAGAAGCAGTGCGCTCTTTTGTGAAGATGTTGCCAGAAAAGTTGCCTAAGCGAGGATCTGAATTAAACAGGACCTGAATCTGAAGCAACCCAGGAATGATCTATCCTTCAGGGTCCCTGGATCAACTCCTTGAATACTTCCTCCCATATGAAACAGATGGCCCAGCCTGTACCCAACCAGTTAGTGCTTTTTCTACAAGGCAATGAACTTGTTAGGCTTCTAAAAAGGCCACTACAGCAGAGCTTTGAGTACTAAGAAAATTTTCCCTGCCAGAAAGATTAATTCTTATAAAATCAAGTTGAGTCAATGTGGCATTTTTCCTCTCATTGGCCTGGAGATCATAACCCTGTCTCTTAAACTGCACCATGCCAAACCACAGCCCTACCAAATTTTTAAAAAATATAAAATGTTGCTAAAAAAGAGAAGATAAATCCTTGGTCAAACATCTTCCAAGTAGAAAACAACTCTATCTCCTTGAATCTCTCCCTCTGTTGACAAAATCATCAACCTGAACTTCCTCCACCTTTCTTTGTGCTCTGCTGTTGACAGTTCTGAAGCGCCCAGCCTTGGACACTGTCACAGGGCCTGGACAGCATATCTGGCTGTGTCACGAGAGTAGCACCAGCCATGTCACCTTCAGGGTCCAATGTAAAATGAACACGTGAAGTTCTGCGCTCAAAACTTATTTAGGATTTCAAGAGGGTGACAGCAGACCATTAAAGCAACAGCCGAGCCATTCTGAGCTAGGTGCCATATGTAAGTATGGGTTATGTAACCAGGAAGGGCCCGGGTTGAAGGAGAGACCCAGTGCAGGAGAGAGAAGTGCTCACTTCCTCCTTTCTTGTTCTTCAGCCCAAGTCACTTAGGTTTGTCTCAGAGGTCTAGATTCAATTCTCTCAACCCAGCTAACTGCCTCTCCCTTTTTCACATTTGCTGTACTTTGGAGACTATCTCTAAGCGATATATACACTGTGGTGCCAAGCAAGTCACGTTACCAAGGGATCCTCAAAGACCCGATGAAAGCCATCAGAGGGGGCCCAGGAAAGGTGGGCGCGGCTCTGCATCGAGGCAGCTCTGCTGTGCCCTGCTCTGTTTGATGTAACCACTTGCAGATTTTTCCTCACATCTCTAACTAACTATGTAGTCTTCTTTGCCTTTGAGTCTGACAAAATCCTTTATAATTCTCTTTACATGTTCCAGGGCCTTTTCCCCACTTTTTAAAATCATTGTTATCAATGCCTGCCAAATGCCTTAGATCTTCCCTTTCTTGTCTTTACTGTAAATACTTTCCTTACTCCTCAGCAACAATATTATGGCTATACAGAGTAACAAAGTCTTTACAGCTATCTGGGTTTCTTTATCTTGTATTCTTAAAGAATTCAAAGCCTTGTTCTACTGGTGATTAATTGTTCTAAGATGAATTTTGTTAAAGGAAGCTTGATAGCTATTTATAATCTCTTCTATAAAAGTCTACCTGCAATCTCCATTCCCAATTGTACTACTGAGTTCTGATAATTAAAAAACAGGATTATTTCTGTGAAGGACTAAGCTGGAATTCACAGTTGGCCCAGCGATAACTTTGCCATAAAATGAGAGTATTTGGAAAAAATCTGCAAATGAAAGTCTGGAGTCCTTGTGAAGTGGGGAAAACCCAAGATGAGTGAGAGATGTTTCTTTTTAAACAGAATAACCTTGCTAATGGTATTCCCCACAAGGCAACTAAATTCACAGACATTAGCAAATATAGCAGTAGTTTAACTGACAAAATTCCTAAATCCAGTTCAAGACTTTAAAACTATTTCACTGCAGAAAAATGGACATGCATTGAAAATGTACATAAAGTGCAGACCACTTCTGTACATTCTGTATGTCCTACTCCCTGTCTGGGGGATACACTTGGAATTTCCTTCTCTCTGAGTGGGACCCCACCCCCTTTCTGAGCTTTTCTTCCTCTTGAAGACAGCCTTAGCAGTGATTCCAAGCCAGGCAGAAAAATTGGAAGTCGGCTTTGCTAGTCTTTCTTTGCCTATTAATCCCTATGTGATTTGGGGCAGGTTGGACCCCTTGATGTCCACATTTTTAAAATGATAATTACCGTTGTAATCTCAGGTTTTTTTCTTTGTAGGGAAATGAAGAAATGAAGGAAATATTGATGCCAGCATTTAAAGATATTTCAGACGAGGCCGAGTGTGTTCAGGGTGGTATGGCCATAGACTTTTAGAAATATTTCAAAGAAAGTATTTTTCCTTCAAATACGACTGTTTGCCTCTCTAGATATTTTTGGATTCTCCACGATCTTCCTCCTCTCCCTCATTCTCCTCCTTCTTCTTCCTCTTCTTCTAGTTATTTGGAAGGAAAAGACAGCAGTTTTCGTAGCTTTCAGTATTTTCTGAATGTATAAGTAAATTTGGCCTTAGATTTTTTGACCTGTGGCTTCCTGGAAAGGAAGTTCTCTGGAGTCTCTAGGGTAAGTTCTTAGTATGTTAACCCACATTTTGGTGTCACAATTCTGATACGAGAACGTCTAGTTATCTTTTTGATTTTTCTTCTCTGTGGAATATATTTCTTTTCTTGCTGTGCTCTAGGAGTGGGCCTGTGTGCCTGATTTAAAGAAAAAAATGAATAGAGTTGAAGCCACTGGGTTTTTGCGTCGATTTTTTTCTTTCCTGATTGTTGTTGTAGAACTTCTCTTCTGATTACAACCTTATTAGTCTTCCTCTAATGAAGTGATATTAGAAAAGCTGCTTTGTCTGCACTGCTGTAGGTCAGCAAGTGCCCCCTTACCTTTTGGTCATCCTCAGTTCCCCATTACTGCGGAGATCTTCAGAGCCCTGGGGAGCAGATCTCACTCTGCCAGCCTTTTTCCTCCCCTCCACCCGCCATCGCTTTCTGCTAAAGTAAACCATTTTCAGTTTGTTTCCCCAGAAAATAATCTTCATTTTAAAATTTCATAGCTTTTTCTCCTTTCCATCCTAAGTCATGGGGTTTTCATAGGTTCGTCCAATAATTTGTTACAAACTCCCTCCTTGCTATGAGAAAGTTTTCTGCTTGTGTTCCTTCACATATCTCTCCTAAGCTGATGTGTGTTTTTTTTTTTAATTTGTTTATTGAAATCCTCATTTTCTGGGAGAAAGAGCTGAGTAGTAAAAATGACATACATGGGATTTGGAGTTTTTAGATTCAGCACTAACCTAATTCAGCAATGCACTAATCAAAAACAAGCAATCTCTCACTCAGTATCCTCAGTCACAAATGAGAATAATAAATAGTCTTTTCCTTCCAGAGCCATCTGTGAAGATTACTTGAGAGAATTCGTGTCAAAAGTTGTTTGTGGCTATTTTAAAAAGTGTGCCTATTATTATTTCAGTAGGTTGATTTTCTTCTGATTTTAACTTTGGTAGATTTTCCCAATTAATGCAAATAATACATAGCTTATTGGTCCTTTAAATTTAATTATTGATTTTCAAAACATTCATTTACTGTCTTCCAATATGAATTATTGGTAGTAAGCCAGGTTTTGACCTCCTTTTACTCAAGGAATTTAGAGTAGCAATAAAAGCCAAAATTATAAGGGAGAAACTTAAAGAAAGTTCAAGTCCTAAAGAGTGCTAATTGACACAATTTGTTTGCCTTTGGAACATCTGGAAAGGCAACTACATACTAATTCTCTTAAAATGATTTATTTATACATTTGTGGAAGATTCAGGTGTGTGATTTTAATTGCACAATTAATTAATTATTGGTGAAGTCCTTTTATTTCTTCCTAGTAATCAACCTAATAAAACATTGAAGTATAAATTATGGCAAGAAGGAAAATTAAGAAATGTAATTGCAGTTTTCATATTTATACCAAAAATGTTTAAACAATTTATTTCTGATGTTACTTCGATTTTTCTTCTCTTTCTTTTCCTTCCTTCCATCAGTTTGTCCCTCCTTTTCTCCCTCCCTCCGTCCCGCCTTTTTTCCTTCCTTGCTTCTGTTTATATGGACAAATCACAACAATGAGAACAATGTTATATGGAAGAACTCACTTTAAAAGTAGTTAAGCCATGGAAAGATAAAAGCAAAGAAGTGGATAGGCAAGCTAATATGAGTGTTTTCTAAGAATCAATCAACTAAACAGGGAAAAAAGATTGTTGGCAATATACCAGTGATATTTACATGTGTGCTCAGGAATATAAAAGTATGTGTGTATTATGGACATTTACAGTGTCATATTCATGTTCAGGAAGGGTTAATTACTTTTGATTTGGTAATAAATATAATTCTCTTGCTAATTATTTCTTATTTTTTACGATACATATATTCTTCTATATTTTTGTTGTACTTCAAGTGAACTTACCAATTTTCAGTTCATACAGTGTGGATTTAATGCCTTTTTAGTCTTGCCAGTGGTCAGTGTAGTCACATAAGAAGAACAATTTCACAATCATATCTACCCATCTCCCAGGACACCTGGTACCTAGACTGTCTTCCATTAGTCTCTCTTTTGAATAAAGTTTTCAAAAGTTTCTGGTAAAATAAAAATATGCATTTTTATGGAAAAGCTTATAATAAAAATGTATTAGTCCATCAGTAGTAAAATTTGAATGGCTGACTAGCAGCGAAAGAACAAGACACAAATGCAGTAAGTGCAGATGTCAGAACATAGGCTTTTCCTTCAGGGTGGGGCTGACAAAGGCTCTGGTTGTCTCCATGGGAGGAGGATTCTAAAGAGGCAGGTCACTAGAGACAAATTTTGCCTTCCCAGTGTACTTTAGGATGATGCTAAATTGAAGAAGTAAAAGTATGAGTCATGGTGAGGCAGGAGATTAGGACATGGTAGACTGGCTGGGGAAGTGGGTATGAACTGTTAATTACAAAAGTAATTACAATTACTTTTCTTACAATGTAAGGAGGTTCCTGCCTCAGAAGGTCTCTGTGTCTTTTAGATTCAACTTGTTTATGCACCCATCCCAGATGCAGAAACTGTGACCAGGGAAATGAGATATCTTGAAGAACTCAGGTCTTAGTCACAAGCTCCAATTTGCTGCAATGTTTTCCAAAACAAAGGAGGATGTGGGTGTCTAGGAAAAAGGGCAAGGAGGAGGAGGGATCCATCACGGTGTTTATTCAGGTGTGAATTACACACTTATCCCATAGGGTTGTTATGCAGATGATAATGACCAAATAAAGTTATTCTTCCTCCCCTAGACTATAAAGGGCATAGTCTTACTGGCCATATAGACTTTAAGAGACTATATCAAATCTTGTACCAATTATCTTGTTACTAGTATGGTGAAGACCAGAGGCCAGGTATCCTGATGTTACGTTAGGTATTTTCCCACTACACAGCACACCTCTAGCACTTGAGACCTTACTTGCTGCATTATATAATTTTATATCAGGGGAAGTTGAATGCCAGAGGGTCAAGGGGTTCCTTCCTAGTTAAGCAGCTACTGTGAGAGTCGTGGCTCTGGAACTGTCACCTCAACCCAGGGCATTTAAGGCACTCATAGATAACTAGTTACTAGGAATCTTGTAAGAAAATGAATGACTGCCACCATGCACATGGATATTTATTTCAGCATAATTTACAATGACAAATTTCTAGAAAAAATGTAAAAACCTATCAGGAGACAAATGGTAAAAATACATTTACAAAACTAAAAAAATTTGTAGTTCCGTATATAATGAGAATCTCCATAAATTCTCATCAACTCTCAGAAAGGCCTTTTTAGAGGAGCACGGGTATTATGCCCCTGTGTGTGTGTGTACATTTGTATATATATTTAAATTTCCTTAAAAATACTAAAGTAACTGTAGACAGTAGTTACTTTGGTGAAGAAAACAATGGTTTGGTTGAGGCAAAGATATTTTTATTATTAGGTATTTAAAAAACTATCATACATACTACATTATCATTAATAGTACTATTTAAAACAGGACTTAGTCTTTTAGTTTTAGAACGTGGATATCAACCTAGAGTCTATTATTTATCTGCATTGTGATCTCAGCCACATTTATCTGAGACTCAGTTTTCTCATGTGTAAAATGAAGATGAAGATGTTCATTGCATAAGATCGTTACACAGATTAAGATAAAAACATCTCTGGGAGTGCTTTTCAAACACTCCAGGGCCATCCGTGTGCATCCATGTGGCCATCCACAATTAGTAAATGGCCTTTTTCTTAACCCCCCTCAGCCTATTACCTCAGAGGAGATGACTTTGACACTAAAGGGCCCACTAGGAACACTGACTGAAAAACAAAGGTGAGGAATTCAGGAAAGGTCTAAACTGCAGTCTACCTAACTTTTCCTCCAACTTCATGAACACTAATTGTGCACCAACTGAACTTGAAACTCACATATGGAATTGGTATTCTAGATCCTCATTGTATCCTAATCTGTCCAGAAATGATGAAAAACCCTAATTCCAGTTCAGCTCTCTTAGGTTCAATCAGTAGCTACTGTGCATCAGCTGTATGCCAGGCCTTGTACTGGGTGCTTAATGTAATTTACCAGCACCCCAGAGTGCACAGTGGATCAGATTCCACAAATAATTAACTAATGTACACCCTAACCCATATTTATATATTTTAACCCATATTTATATTAAATAAAGACTGCTGGTGAACAGAAAACCTATATCCACTAGCTTCACTATATCCACTAGCTCCTTTGGTTGCAGTTACAATAATACTCCGTGAAGGTTGTAGTTCTTCATCATTAATATAAAAACAACATTAATATATATATATATTATAAAAATATCATTAATATAAAGACAAAATATAAAGAAGTACATGCCTGACTTCCCAGAGTTTGTGTACACCTATACACACATCCTGCACATATTTTGTTCAAAATGCAACGACGGTTTGGGGCCAGACATGAGAGTTTTTAAAGGGTTTCATCATGTTTTCTATGCTGGGTCTGTCAATTTGATCCTTGATATCTGCAGGGATCTCCAGTGTATAAAGATTAATTGAGAAGTAGAATAAATACAGAGCCCTCGAGACAAGAAAAGCATGTTTTAGGACTTAGTATTGTGGATGGGAACTTGGTGGGAGCAATAGCAAATCATGAACCAATTTAGGATCGCCTTTCACAAAAAAAAAAGACTGTGGTTAATTTGCAGCAACATCCTTACCTTACCAATCTTCCTGAACTTTCCTATTCATAACAGCATTTTACTACGAGGGAGCATGAATTCATATCATTCCTAACTGAAAAGGAAGCCTCTCGTTACAGCACATTGACATCATTGACAATTAGACAGGATCCTGAGGAGAAGAAAGGAGGCCCTGGCAAGGTAAGTGCTTTCGTGTTTATATAGTATGTCGTGTGTTTTGAAGTTGCCCCCAAGGATAAAGGCCCTCTCTCCTACTTCAAAAGCCATTTTCATGTTTTTGAAATTACTAGAAATTATGGGCTAAACCCCCTTCACACATAATTTATTTCACCATGTATCTCATATTTTGTGATAACGTGCAAATACCACATGCTGTACTTTCTCTCTATGGATGGAGGAGGACAGGGAAGAGAACTGGCAGAATTATCACTAGGCACTGCAAAACCTTCCATTGAAATCTACATTTACCATGGTGACATTTACTAGTTGTGGCAGAGCTGATCAACTGCAGATTTTCCTGCTGCTGAGGCTAAATTGCAAGCTGCTCATAATGCCATCAGATGCTGCAGGGATTTTAGCCAATGAGAACTTTGGGAATGCTTTCTTTGCTCGCTGTTTTCTATTGTCATGGAGGCCCCCCAACCACATGCATGCAAAGTCGACACGCACTCTCTCCTGTCTGAACTTGACTGACCTCACACAGCACTTTGTTGGAATAAATTAATCTTGCATGGTCTTAGGGGTTCCAAATAATCAAACTAGAAATCTCAATGTATTCCCAGGGCCTTCATTTTTGTTTTCTCTAACAGACATTTATTTTTCTAAATGAAATGGGAGATACTTAGGCAAATATATTATTTATAAGACAGACAGACAGAGAGAGAGAGAGAGAGAGAGAGAGAGAGAACCCACACCATATATTCTGCTGATCTGTTTCATCTAAGGCAAAATGTTTTATGCCAGGCCAAGTGAGTCAAAAACACAAAGCTATTATTCAACCCCAAACTTCTTCAATCATTTCTTTCCCAACAATGTTGAAAAGATGTGATTTTACAAGCAAACAGGAAGAAAACGCTTGAACCCACCCCGGGAACATGTTTAAGAAGTTGATTTATGTTGCATGCTGAGTCTTACACCTGCAGTTCAAGCAAAACCCACCTTGGCTGCCCCACAGAGTCTGGTTTATTAGGTATCAAGGAGTCGCAAGAAGCCATGTAATTAAAACCGTAATTAACTGGAAAAGGAAAGTGCCACCTGAGTTTTGAGAGGCTGTCAATTTTATTTCTATTACAGCTCTCCTTCTGGTTCTTCTCTTGACTTTTTATTTTCCTTTGCTCTACAGGAAAACAGTACACACGCATACGCCCTACACATTTTTTAAAGTATTAAAATGTATAAATGGCCACTTGTGGAAAAGGTCACTAGGATTGTTACCTGCTTCAGTTTTTCTAGATCAACTCGTTTGGTGGAAAAGCATTCTACAAGTGCACAGCCCCCGCCAAGCACTTGTAGCTGTGGTGCGCTGGGAATGAACGAGTCCGAGTGGAGCTGTGCTCGAGGTGTCAAATACACATCAGATTTGGAAGGCACAGTGCAAAAACAGAATGTAAAAAAAAAAGTCAGTGATGCTTTGATGTTGATTGATTGGGAAGTATTTTTTTTTCCACTTATATTGGGTCATGTAAAACATTTTTTCTTCTTCCTTTCTTTCTTTTCATTCCTTTTTCTTTCTAGTGGCTACTAGAAAACAGAACTGCATGTGTGGTTCATAATATTATCTCTCTATTGGGCAGTGCTGGCTAAAGGTGGGGTACTGTGTTTCCTGATAAATTGCTAAAGGACATACTAGAAATGTCACTTTTTCTCTTTTCTGTCATCCAAAGAGCTGCCAGAGCTGGCCAGCATGGATAAATAGGAGCTTTTGGTGGCCATGTGCAAGGGTGCTGGAAAGAGTTACTACAGCACATATTTACGATTGTTGGATTGTTCAGTTCAATTTCTCAATAAAGGGCTCAAAGGGAGATGGCTGAGTAGCACAACTGGAGTTTCAAGGGTCCTTTTTTTTTTCTCCAACTGCCCCTTGGCCAACAGAGGTTCAAATGTATCATGAAATATGTTAGCACCAGAACAAGGAGAGCTGTACTCTTCCACTGAAGTTACTGAAAGCAAGTTCAAAACCAACATGTGTACCTTAATTTGTGATTTGTTGATAAAACAATCTTTGGAAAAAGGTCGATCCATTTACATTCAATTCTGTAAACATCCATCTCACATTAGTACACCATCTATTAGAATCATATCCTTTGAGGTTATAAGAGAGACATTTATAAAAGAGTTTTGATGGTGGCTAGAGATGAAGGGGCCTTTATATTTGAAAGACACATAATATTAAAAGTACAGCTTTCCTCTTTCCCTTTTAAGGATTCTTTAGGAAGGGTGGGTAGCAGAGATCCATTGTTTAGAATTCAAAAACAAATGTATCCTTTGCTCTCCTATTACCAATATAATAAGACAAACCTTTCAATTAACACTGCTTGAAGTTAAGAAACCAAGAGCACCTTACTTTGGTCAGAGGAGGGAAAATTGTGTTTTTCTAGCCTAAATATGTTCTCATTTTTCTATAGTTTCACATTTTAAAATTGTGTTCACAGCAATGTAAGGGTCTCTAGTATCTACCAATTAAGAGCAGAAATATGTCAGTGCCTAATTTCAGAAAGTGAGCCTGAGGTAACCAGAGCAGATGACACACAGGGCTTAGGTCCTGATTCAGCTACAAGTCAGCAGGGCTCCCCAGGACCATCTGCGTCCTATAAATTACAGTAACGCTGGCACATGCGGCTTGTAAATCACCCACGAACAGGCTTCACCTTGTGACACACGACATGAACCCTGTTGTATATTCCAATAAACTCCCATAAACCATCTGATGTAAACTCTGGATTATGTTTCTTTAGGGTTGGGATACTTAGCCTTCTCCTTGTTTCACATTTGAAATGAATACACACAGTACTTTCCTTTCTCATATACTAGGCATTTTGCTATTTTTCAAGTGTAGAATTTTACTTAGTGGTTGATGTGTGCAATGTGATGAACTTTAAAGGACTGATCTTTTCTTTTTCTTTCTCTTTCTTTAATGAACTTGTTTCTTTCAACACTACTACGAATGTCAAAGACTTGTGGTTACTACACATGCAAATAATTTATAAACAGCAAACTAATGGACAAATTGTCAGTAATCTACTTCACTGGATACAAATAAATGCTTATCTTACAGGGTCATATCATTAATATGGCTTTCCTGGATGTCTGGCAACCTATGTACATGGCTGTCTTACAGTAGTGTGTGTGTGTGGCTGTGGTGCTCAATTTCATTTATGGATCATTTATGAATGATTCCAAGAAACTGTTTTGTGTGACCCTATTCCAGGGAAAATGTCAGAAAAAATCCATATACATGAGCCCATAGAACTTCAAGCTTCACACTTTCATTAGGAGAGTAATTTTTTCCCCTTTCTCTCCTATTGTTTAAAAATAGTAATGACAAAACACCTATCATTTATTTTTTTCATGATTAAAATATTATGTCTCTTTAGGAAGTTATTTCAGATCAGTATACTTTGATACAGCATTAAACTATTTTCATTTTATGCTACTTATTTTACAGATGCACAGGTATAAATGAAAGGGAGAGGTCACTATTATTTTGTGTGGAATTTAAACTAAACATGAAATAATTATGATAAAATTCAACAAGGGCTAAAGGATGAGATAATTCAAAATTAATTTTACTGGTCTGAATTACCTTACTCATATTTAGTTGAAAACCATGTTAAATTTGCACATTGCTTGTCTGAAAAATGCATTGATTATTATTTTCAATAGTAGCTTTCAAGTCTACATAAAGAAGGCATCTTGATATTTCTGATAGATTCAAGATTTGTAGAGGGTTCATGTACTCAATAGAAATTGATATTTTTTGTCAGTTATAGTAGTTTTTTGAGATATAAACATATGAATGGTACATAAACTCTCAAGCTCTGCTAGAAAATACCCTAGAGCTGAATATGATAGTCTTAGAATAGAAGAGGTAAAAATTAAACTCTACTCACATGTATGGGAACAGTACTGTGAATTTAAAAACACAGCTTCCAGACAATTCTAAATAAGTACTACCATTCTTTAATTAGCACAATTTATCCTGTAATGTTAGAGATTTATTGATACTGATAGAAATATTTGCAAATAACTTAGATGATTTCATGATATTATATATTTCAAAGGATTCATTCAGTTTTTCTTTTTTTGCTTTTTCAACTGCCATCAATAATTTCTTTCAAAACTTAATATGCTGAGGTATAGTTGAGATTATTTGAAAGAAGGAATAAAAAATATGAACACATAAATTTTGTAGTGTTCTATACTATTTTCTTTCATTCATATAATTTTTGAACAAGTTCAGTATCTGTTTTCTATTACACCTAAATACTTCTCATTTCATTCAACATCAAGAGATATTAATGTGGGTGCGTCAAATCAGAGTTTCAGTTCTTTGAACCTATCAAACTATTTTTCCCCAAATATTTGGGATTTGATAAAACCCAAAATGCATGCTAGAAGCACTTTTTCCATTAATTATTAAACCCATGTGTATTTTGAGGAAAATTTGATCCATATGGGTTCTGGTTCATTTATGCTTTACTCATCAAAACCCTTTTTCTTAAAGTCCATGTCCAAGAAATCTTTTGAGCCCCGTTAAGGTTTCTGAGCTTTGCCAAGAATAAACAAAGTTGAACACCAAAAGACTCAAGTTGGTTTGTAACCCTATATCTATGGAGCATTAGTGGGTTCTAAACTTGGATTAAATACATACTCTCATTCTTACTAGGTAGTTGGGTAAAAATCCAGAGGAAAGCTTGAGATCTGGAATAGAAAACAAAAGTCAGATATACCAGAAAAATCTCAGAATACATCCTAATTCATTAAAAATTACATTGATTGTATTTTATTTTGAGTATAAATGCAAAGAAATGTTCCATAGAATTAGAACCAGAAGGTGGGAGGCATAGCAAATAGATAACCCTCGAAAACATTATTATCTAAAAATGTTAAAATCCAATATCAGGACATGGCTAACAGGAGCTAATTATGGGAAACATTCAGTTGTTTTCTGAGGGGGAAAATGAGAATACTGTTCTTGATACTTTGTTTTTTCTATATTTTCCTTTTCAAGTATCTAAGAAGGTAGTTGTTTATTTGCTTGTCATTTTTTGTCGTTGTTGTTGCAGAGTAAATAAAATTCTCTAAGCCCACTATGGTTGGGATTTTGCCTTTCAGAGAACTGGGGAGAGAGACGTACGTATCATTGCTGAGGTAATTGTCAGTGGTGGATGCTGGGGACATCAGTGTTCATCATTTCACTGTGTCCTTACTTCAGGCAAAGTCTACATGCTTTGGGGCCAATGCTGTGGGAACCCCTTGCACCCATGGCCTCAACTGCAGCCCAGGTCAGTCCTGCTCCACGGTGCCTCTGCAGGCTCCTCTCACCACATTCTGAGGCACCAGCAAATTTGAAAGTATGAGGAAATAACATTCCTTGGGACAGTCCTTGACTATTAGGAGACTGAAGCAGCTGGACAATTCTGCAGCTTGTCTCACATGGCTCCTTGGTGAGTCCCTAGTGGAACTGCATGCTCAGTCCCTACGGTATGGTATGCTCACTCTCACGAGTGTTACCCTACAAGTTTGCTGATTTTCTCCTGTTTCTTAGCATTGCTTCCTGAAATGAACTACCTGCATCACACCCTCAGGATAATTTCTAAACCTGCATAGTTTTAGCCCAAACTCTTGTCTCAGGCCAAGGCTATGTTTAGAATTTTTCATAAGAAAAAAAACTTTCCTGTTTTTACTCTGGCCTCTCCCACACATGCTTAAAACATACACACTCACTATATAAATTTAAAAATACAGGCATTAGCTCTTGTTTAAGATTTAGAATTTTATAGCCACAATTCTATTTGAACTTGTATTTATATTTCATTTCCCCATAAAGAACTTTATCTCAATCTAGGGTTTTATTATTTTACAAGTTTTTTCGTAATTCTCTGTCACAAAAATATGCATATACAATTGAAGTCTATTCTAAAATTTTCTATAACCACAAAGATTGAGATATTAAAATATTTATTTTGCATTGGTTAATATTATAAATAACTATTGTACTCAATTTGAACAAAAGCAATACAATTCTATTTCAAAATTTGAAAAAAGGCCTTTAAACATAAAGAGTAAAATTTATTTGAAATGCATCCGTTAATGGACTGCATGGAGGTTTTTTCAGTTCCTGTATTGTGGAAGAATATCATTGGTGGAATGGTTATGATGTCAGCATTAATTGTATTCTCAATATCTACCATTATAGACATAAAATTTAAGAAGACTCGTTCATATAAATAGGTAAGAACCAAAAGAATTTTGTAACAATAGTGGGACTCTGTTCCTTGAAATCATTTTGAGTTATTTAAAAAAATCATATTGTGCTTTATCATAAAATTATTTTAATTGATACACTCTGACAACTTGATTAGTTTTTCTGTACTGTTTAATTGATAGCAAGTAGTAGGAATCTAACTTTCCTACTGAAGAATTTGTTAGGGTCACCCACTTTGTCATGATGCTGACATTTTCAGTCATTCCTGTGTTTGATAGTGTGTTTCAGGGAATGTACTTTAAAAGCAAGATGGATGAGAGAAAGGTGCCATTCTTTTATAAAGTAGGAGAGAAACGACTACGAAAGGGAGGTTGTTATATTTTTTCATATAAATCTTATTTGAATTGAGATATAACTTACTTATCATAAAATATACACTTTGTGCAGTTTTCTGAGTCTTGGTGGCTTTACAAAGTATATCATTACTGTATAATTCCAAATTATTTTCATCACCCCCCCAAAGAAACTAAACATTAGCAGTTATACATGGTCCTTCTCTATCAAGTCCCTGGTAACATCTAATTGATATTTTTTTCTTTTTATTGAGGTTATTGGTACAATCTAGGTATACAATACAATTACATTCATCATCGGAATTCTGTACCTTTACATAATAGGTCTTGATTCTCATTTTTCCCCTTGTCCCTGCCCTCCCTTCACCCCCTCCTCCCCTCCCCATTTACAAACACTTTATTTCCATTTTTTCAGTTTCTCATATTTTTTTCCTCTCCCTTATTACCTTTCCCCCACCCTTCCCACTTTCCCTACACCTTTAGCCCTTTACTTCCTATTTCACATTATTAATTATCTCATTAGGATCCTGTGTACTATTATAGTTTTTCACACCAAAGAAACTATTCGGTATTTCAGTTAAAGAAATCTCTGTATGAACATTAAAAATAGGGAATCCTAAAATAAAACTAAAAAGGAAAGTAAAAGAGAAAAGGCAATGATGTAACATCAAAATAATCCTTAATTCTGGAGATGAAAATGGTCCCTGAACATATTTAAATTGCTTCTTGCTCTTATAGTCTTATTCTTTTTTTCATTATTTAGAGAACACTTTATTAGTTTCTGTAATCAACCCACATAGATATGACCTTACATATTTAGTACAATGTGTTACTCCTGTACACATGGGAAAAAAAATAAATTGACATTTCTAGACCAATATGGTTGTCCATTTCTGTACAATGCCAAGTCAACATAGTAAATTAGGATGACTTTTTCCAAAGTTGGCAGCACCGTTAAAGTTTCCCAAAATTCAATTTACATATATATGTGTGTGTGTGTGTGTGTGTGTGTGTGTGT
>NW_022900914.1:43019713-43042038 GCF_012274545.1 Fukomys damarensis
TTCTTTCCTATGTTGGGCGTTTATTTTTTCCATTTCTTTCTTATGCTGGGCCTTCATGGCTTCTATCATGGTCCTGAGCTCATCTATTTTTTTGTCAGTTTCTGCTCTAGAGTCTCGAATCACGACTTCCATTTTGCTCACTATCTCTATGGTTATCTGGGAAATTATTTCTGTTTTGAATTTTTCTAGAGCCTGATTGATCTGTTTTGTTACTTCCTGTGCTTTGAGTTCAGGGTGTCCTGGTGGTTCACTATCGGCCTTTTCCTCCTCATTTGCCATACTGCTTGCCATTGGTGAACTGGAAGTCTGTCCTCGTGTCTTGCTCAAGTGTTTTCTCATTTTAATTTTTGTTGTCAGACTGTCCTTGGTTTAATCTCTGGATTATCACCCAAACCTTCCTGATATACTTGCACCCTAGCTTCTGTGTCTCTAACGACCCAGAAACATTCTCATCTTCATAACATCAGAGAAAACAGCTCATCAAATCACTGGCAATGCTTTACCCCAACTGATACAATCAGCAACACATTAAGATCAAGCACAACTTGGACACTGACCACCTGTGGTAGTCACTAGTCTATCACCCTTAAATCATTTGAATTAAATTGAAATCAAGAAGCAGTCCAGAACATGTCTGCGGTGAACAAACTTTTCAATATAGTATATTTACCATTTAATGGCTCAGACAGAGCAAGGATGCAAGACCCCTGATCTCATTTAGCTGATTGCTGAACCCCATGACACTGACTGACCTCGGGCTGCAAGGCCCAGATTGAGTTCCCCATCCTTCTGAATGGTTGAACTCTGTAACATTCTATTACAGGTTTCCCACGCCCTTTCTTTAAAGATGTTGAAAGTTGGGAATTCAGAAAATTACCCTTGATGACCACCTCTGTCTTTGCAGAATGGGTCCAAAGACTTGCACAGTCAGGAGGTCTGAGAGTGTGTATTGGGGGGAGCTTATGGGGGTTCAGGGGCACCCACGTGGCTACCTTCCCTGCGCTTGAGCGATGGCTGCTGGGTCGGGCTCAGGTGTGGCTCTCCATTCCGCGGTGGATCAGGGCCCGGCCTACCTTCCCGGCACTTGAGTGATCTCTAATTGATTTTTTGAATCTCTCAGTTGCTCATTCTAGATATCACTTGAGTTGGGTTATTTGATTTTTTTATGATCAAGTGTAAATGTTCCTTGTATTTTGGATCTGAGTCCCTATCAAATATATAATTTTCAATTATTTCCTTCTAGTCTAAAAAGTGCTTATTTCTTACTTTTTTTTTTTACTTTTTTCATTATTTCTTTTGGTGCACACAAATTTTAATCTCAACATATTCTAATTTAACTATTATTTTTTGTTGTTATAACTAAGTTTTAATGTCATGTCTAAGAAACCATAGCCAATTCCAAGACCACAGAGAGTTATACCTATGTTTTCTCCTAAGAGTTATATAGTTTTATGTCTTCATTTAGGTCTTTAATTTGACTTATCTTGTGGTGTATGATGTGAGATAGGACTCCACTTTTATCAATTGACTGTTAATGGATGAATTCTAGATTTTTCAATTATATATCATTTATTTCCATGTGTAACTTTTTTCCAGTATCACATGATCTTAATCACTAGAGTTTTATAGTAAATTTTGAAATAAGGAAGTGTGAGCTCTCCACTTTGTTCCAGTTCAAGGTTGTTCAGGTGATTCTAGTTTCTTGAATTTGCCTGTGAATTGCTAATTTCTACAAAAAAAGGCAGCTGTGATCTGATCAGGATTGCACTGAATCTGTAGATCAATTTGGAGAACGTTGTCCTCTTAATATTGTCTTCCAACCTATGAAAACAGGATTACTTTCCATTTATTGAAGTCTTGTTTGTTTCAAGATGCAGTTTTCAGTATGTGTCTTACATTTTTTGGTTAAATTAACTACTAAGTATATTACTGCCTGATTCTGTTATAAATGAATGGAATTATTTCCTTAATTAAAATTTCAGATTGTTCAATGCTAGTGTATAGATATAGACAGCTGTTTCTGCTTATTGGTCTTGGACCCTATAGCTTTGATGAACTTGTTTATTAGTTCTAATAGTTATTCTGTAGATGGGCTTCTCAATAAACATGATCATGCAATTTGTAAAAAGAGATCATTTTCTTATTTTCTTATTTTGCTTATTTTTCTTGCCCGATTGTCCTGGAATAGATCTCAGGTGGAATGATGAGGAAAAATTGGAGTACACATCTCTGACTTATTCTTGATCTTAAGGGGAAATTTTCATGTTTTATAATTATGATGTTAGCTGTAGGATTTTTGTAGGTGGTATTTATCAAGGTGAGGAAGGTGCCCTTCTCTTCTTAGTTTATTGTAGGTGTGCTTTTTGGATCATAATTGTTGGATTTTGTCAAATGCTTTTCTGAATTGTTGAGATGATCATGATTTCTATTTTTTTTGAAGGGGGGTACTGGGAGTCAAACTTGGAAACTTGCACTTGTGAGGAATGCATCTGCACCACTGAGCTAAATTCCTGGCCTGATCATATGATTTCTGTACCTGAACTTTTTTTTTTTCCAGCACTAACATTACTATATACACTTGCTGTTTAGGTTTCCTCACTTTTTCTTGCAGACATGTTTTTTTAAATTAGTTTTATTGGTGCATTAGTTATATGATATAATGGCATTCAGACAAGATAGGGTGCATTCAGGGTGGTATGGCCATAGACTATAATGGCATTCATCATTAGAAATTTGTACCATTATATAATACATCTTGGTTCTTATTTTTTCCCTATTCCGCTGCCCCTCCCTCCAACCCCTCCACCCCTTTCTGTTTACAAAGACTTTGTTTCCAGTTTTTCCTTTTCTCATATTAATTCCATTCTCTTCTTTCCTTTTGCCAACCCCTCCTGCTTCCCCTTCCCCTTTGAAACTTTTCTTCCTATTTCATTTTATCTATTATACCTTATTTACACTTTCAGTTTCTCACACCAGAGAAACTATTCTGTATTTACACATGTCTGTCCTATTTATTTCTTTTTTTATCTTTAAGTTTATTGGTACATTTTAGGTATACAATACAGTTACGTTCACCACTGGGATCTTGTACCTTTACATGACTAATCTTGGTTCTTATTTTTCCTCATTCCCCAGCCCTTTCTTCACCCACTCCACCCTTCCCTGTTTACAAAGAAATTGTTTCCATGTTTTTCTTTTTCACGTATTTTTTAACTTCCCTTTTTGCCTTTCCCCTACCCCTCCCATTTCCTCTACTCTTTTAGACCTTTTATTACACAATAAAAATTATACATTTTGATCCTTTTACACTTTAGTTTTTCACACCAGAGAAACTATTCAGTATTTATACATGTGTGACTTAATTTCACATAAGAGTATGGCCTCAGTGCGCATCCACTTAGCTATAAATCTCTCTAGTTTCTCATTCTTTATAGCTAAGTAGTATTCCATTAAAAGAAAAACAAACAAAAAACCACATCTTCTTTATTCAGTCTCCAGTTGATGGGCAATTGGGTTGTTTCCAAATTTTAGCTATTACAACTGTGCCACAAAAAACATGGGTGAGCATATATCGCTGTGGTATGATCTTTTAATTCTTTTGGGAAGATACCCAGCGGAGGGATAGCTGGGTTAAATGGGGCTTCTAACTCTAGTTGTTTGAGGTGTCGCCACATTGATTTCCACAGTGGTTGCACCAGTGTGCACTCCCAACAACAATGAAGAAGGGTTCCTTTCTCCCCACAACCCCACCAGCATTTGTTATTGGTTGATTTTTTGATAGCAGCCATTCTTTCTGTGGTGTGATGGAATCTCAGTGTTGTTTTTATCTGCATCTCTTGAATGACCAGTGATGTTGAACATTTTTTTATATGATTATTTACTGCTTTTACTTCTTTGTCTGGGAAATGTCTGTTCATTTCAGATGCCAATTTTTGAATTGGGTCGTTATGTTTGGCGACTCTGATTTTTTTGAGTTCTTCATATATTCTAGATAATAGACCTTTGTCCGAGGAACAGCTGGTTAAAATTGTTTTTGCACATTGTGGGTTGTCTCTTAGCTCTACTTGTGACTTCTTTGGCAGTGCAGAAGCTTTTTAAAAAGGTGAAATCCCAGTTGTTGATTCTTTGCGCTAGTTCCCATGCTACTGAAGATATGTTCATAAAGTCTTTTCCTATGCTGATATCTTCAATTCTACCTAACTTATCTTCCAGCAAGTTTAGTGCTTCTGTTTTAATATTTATATGTTTAATCCACTTGGATTTTAGTTTAGTATATAGTGAAAGATAGGCTTGTAGTTTTAACCTTTGACAAGTTGAAATCCAGTTTTCCAACACCCTTTATTAAAGAGGCTATCTTTCCTCCAGCGACAATGGTTGGCTCCTTTGTCAAAGATGAGGTACCCGAGTATGTGAGGAGTTGTTTGTGTATCTTTTAATCTGTCCCACTGATCTTTGGGTTTGTTTCTTTGCCATTACCATGCTGTTTTGTCACAGTGGCTTTGTAATATAGTTTCAAGTTGGGGATTGTGATAACCCCTGCTTTTTTTTTATTTAATCACTGTGGTATGATTCTTTTAATTCTTTTTGGGAGATACCCAGTAGGGGAATAGTTGGGTGAAATGGGACCTCTAATCTTAGTTCTCTGAGGTATCTCCACACTGATTTCCACAGTGGTTGCACCAGTTTACACTCCAACCAGCAGTGGAGAAGGGTTCTTTTCTCCCCACTCCCCTGCAGTATTTGTTATTATATATCCGAACTTACTTATTAATAAGATAGATTACATTGATTGAATTTTATGTTGAACTGACTTGTATTTTTGGACTGAATTCCACTTGATTTTTCTATTTATCCTTTTAACACATTCTGAGTTTTATCTTCTCACATTGTGTTGAGAATTTTGTGTTTATAATCATACAGTCTGTTAGTCTATAGTTTTCTTGTAATATTGTGCCTGGTTTTGGTATCAGGCAAAAGAATGAATTAAGAATTGCTCCTTCCCCTTCTATTAGAAAATTTTGTGAAGGATTGGTTCAGTTCTTTCTTAGGGAGATCAACTTTATAGAAGTGGTGGAAAGTCTGGACTGTGTGGTTAAGTATACACACACACACACACACACACACACACACATATATATATACATATATATGTATATGTAGCTATGTAAGTACTTATTACCTATATTAAACTTTAGGTACTTGTTTATCTAACTTTCTACAGTATTATAAAGTCATTAATTTATTTAAACATATTTAGCAAGTATTTACCACATGTGAATCATTTTTGAAAGAGCTACATAGACTGTGCCCTGGAATATTTAGTCTAGTCATGATGAAGGACAGAAAGAAATAAATAGCTATTGTTAGCAGGAATGATATCTATGTGTCTCATCCACACCACGTTGTTAATATCTAGTACAATATCTTAAATATATTCAGTACACAATAGAGGTGGAGTGATTTATTTTGGCATGGCTATCAAGATCATTATTATGAACATACATGGAGTAATGTGAGAATTTTATAAAAAACAACAATTCTATAGTTTTCTTGTTATATAAAGGAAAAGGAATATATGCAAATTTGAAAACCTAGCTATTCAAGTCTGATATATAAGGCAAAAAACCCTCAAATAATCTATCTTATCCGTGAAACTGATCATTGTAAAAATTATGACTATTGCACTAGTGTTACTCAAACTGTCATATGCATAAAAATAACCTGGGGATTGTTTTTTTTGGTAGTGGGGATTGAATCCAGCACCTTCATGCTGAGCTACATCACAGGCCTTTTTAATTTTTATTTTTTGAGACTGTGTCCTGCTAAATTGCCTGGATGAGGTCCAAACCTGTGATTCTCCTGTCTCAACCTCTCAGTGTATGGGGAATCTTAAAATATAGTTTTGATCCCAAAGTTCTGACAAATCACAAAATCCTGGATTTCTAATAAACTTCCAGATGATCTTGCTATGCTCCCTTCACAAACCTTATTTTGAGTGAGGAGATTTGATACCTCCTGTTCCTTCTCTGAAAGGAAGAACCAAGAGAGAGCTAAGGACTGAGGTAGTATAAAATAGCCTAGAAGTAACTGAGTTTCTGCAGTGGTGGGCATTGATGAGAAGGCACAGGAAAATCATCTGGGTCTGCATGTAATCCATAATACCATATGAGGAAAACAGCAGTGAGGGAATAAGGGAATGCTTGTCCTCTTGAATGATGTCATTTATGCTGAAATTTAATTATAAGTGAACATCCATCTTTCCTGTCAAACAATGTAGTGTACACTGGCCAAGTCATTTTTAATGTAAATATAAATGGTTCTTGTGTATAGCCACTGGGGAGATGCTTAGTGGGGGAGGGAGGATGAGGATGGATAGCTAATTTTACTCTGTAAAGGAAAGCTGCCTTACTACCTTGAGATTCTGTACCTATTGGAAGGAAAAAAGAACATATAAAACCTTGGAGATGGGGAATTGGTTTGCTAGTTTCCACAATGCTCAGATTTACCTTGAAGAATTTTACCTTATTTGTGCTTTCCAGCCAGATATTCAAACCAAGATTATATGCTTTTCTTATCAGCATGGTGCCTTTTTGTTGTTTCATTTGTTTTCCATTTTATAGTTGTGTTTTCTGGCATATTTCTGTCCCCACAAACATTTTTCTGGAATTTTATAGAGAGAGATGCTTTAAGTAAAAGATCAACTTGGTAAAATCCAATGATTATTTATTGAAACCAGTATAGTATGTTGTGAAACCAGAAAATATAGAAAATGTAAGCTCCTCATTGATACTTAAACTCATCTGTCTCGGACTGTTGTATGCCTGGAATCATCCAAATTCAAATGCTCTTAATAGAAAATCCTGTGTGTCTTGGTGGGGAAAATATAGAACTATTCACTTCATGTGTTGGATATGAGTCCAGTGGGGAAGTAAGAGTATACACACTAACCAGACCAGTGAGATTGGGATAAACAGTATCATTTAGCATATAGTCTTCTAGACAGGCAGATTTATAATATATTATTTACACATTAGAGGCACAAATGGATAATTTTGAAACAGAATCTAAAAGCAGCCTCTATCAATATGCAATTTTATGACTACTACTGTCCTTGGGAGGGGTAGGTGTTGTCTGATTTGATTTTGTGGTTTAGGAGAAAAAAAAAACAAACTTCTTCAGTGATTTTCTAGCCATGATTTTGTGAAAGAAAGGCTTCAGTTGTTTCCATAATGACACTGCTGTTGGCACCACTGACAACCCCACCGCCAGCTTGTAGAGTAGGTGAGGAAAGAGATCAGTTTCCTTTGTGCTTTGTTATGTTTTATAGTTGATGACTGTGCGTTAGAAGCTACTGTTTGGTTTTTATTACAGTATATTTGTAACTGTTGGATTCTCATTTGAAAACAACATTCTACTTCATTCCTTATGAATTCATCATATTTCAATTTAATATTCTGTCCAAAAGGATGGTTTTTTCTCTAGCATCCTCAAGGTGGCCTTGTGACAAAAGACAGGTTTTGGATCAAATGAAGGCAGCATTCAAGAATTCATTCACTAAGGTCTCAGACCTTACAACTTACATTAATTGTATTATATTATTATATTATATCTTTAATAGAAACGTCTAAAAGAAGACAGCCTACATTTCAAACATATCATTTTTAAGGTAAGTTCCTTTAAAAGGCTGTTTAGTCCTGGTGTGAGTTAAAAATGTAGTATGTGGTCCCTGCTCACATGAGACGGGTGATGGAGGGAGAGATTAAAAATAAAACAAAACAAAACACCAGAAGTGTTTTAAGCAGTGTATCCTTGGCCTTCTGTTGTACAGGGTAAATATCTATGTTTGAAGTCAGATGAGATAACCAACACTATACTCAGGGGCAATTATTTCCTAGATGTGAGAGACAAAATTGGCCAAATGGGAATTAAAATCAAATAAATACAGGGACCTAAATTTCCTCCTTCCTTCCTCATTTCCTTCCCTTTTTGATGCCTTGTATCTTTTCTGCTCACTTTAGAATAATATGCTATTTTTCTACTTTGACTACATCATTTGGCATATTTTTATTTTCTGTAGTAGTAATAATCTGCTCTTTATTCTTGCAATAACTTTTTTCTTACATTAGCTTTGTATGGAATTTAACATTAATATACTTTCCTGCAGATCATTTTAATGTGAAATTACTTTTCTTAGACTTTAGAAGGAGATTTAATTCAGATAGCTTTCTTGTTTTCACAAATATCTCTTTTCAGTTGATTTTACACAGTATTAAAAATGTTGTGGCTTGTTTGCAGAGATTTCCAAGTTTTGTTTTCCTCTGTTTTTGTTTCTATCGTCCTTTTTAAATCTCTGTTATTCCCATTGTGCTCAGTATCACCAATGGCCTGAGGTTTCTTTTACTAAATTCAGATAGAAATCATGAACCAGCAAAGTGAAACTGATTTGATATTAGCAACTCCAGGCTTTGAGTACCTGGGGCTCTCACCTCTTATTGTTATGCCTTTTAGTGTTACAGTTCTTAGTGCTGCTAGCTACTCCTATCAAATCAGCAGCTGAGGGCTGGGATTTAGTTCAGTGCTTCGGTGGCCTGCCTTGCAAGCGCAAGGACCTGAGTTCAATCCCCGGTACCAAAAAAAAAACCAAAAAACAAAAAAACCCAAATCAGCAGCTGAGGGCTGGGATTTAGTTCAGTGCTTCGGTGGCCTGCCTTGCAAGCGCAAGGACCTGAGTTCAATCCCCGGTACCAAAAAAAAAACCAAAAAACAAAAAAACCCAAATCAGCAGCTGAGGCTTCTAGCCCCCTTGGCTACTGGAAGTTCTTCCAGAAACTTCTGCTGCCTCAGTGGCCCTTTCCACAGGTCGCTGCAGAACTATGTCAGCCTCTGCCAATTGCCTCTAGTCACTGCTAGTAATGTCCAGTTGCTGCTGGTTTCTGCCAATCTCTAGAACTTTGCAGGGCTATTTGCCATTTGTGGTAACAATTCTTATGTGTAACCTGTTTAACCCGAAATAAAAATTACCAGTAGACTATAGAACTGCTTAGGCAAGACTTTTGTTGGGTACTGTATGGCAGCACAGTGTTGTAGCACTCACAAGGGAGACCTCTGCATATTTTCTTTCATTTGTCTCCTTTATTTGGGGACTTCTGGAGGAATGAGAGAGCACACAGGTCATCTGGAGGTTACAGGGCAGAGTGATAAGGGGTAGCGGCAGAGAAGATATATCTAGGAGAGATCCATGCTTCCAGTCTTTTGTAGCTAAGACAACCATCTCCTGGAGCAGCTGAGCATCATCTAGGACTGACTCAGCTGTTACGGTGACTGCTTAGAGAGTGTCAGGAGAGAAGGCTACTTGTTTGACAGCTCCTGCATTCCCAGAAAGATGGGCAGGCTGAATTTGTGACTGTTGCAGCTGTGCTGAGCACTGCCCAACACTTGATTGGAGATTTGGGGGATATTGGCAATGGGCCCCAAGCCTTCTGTGACCTTTGCCCTGTAAGCCAAGCTGTAGCTCCTGTCAGCTCAGCCTAGGGGGTCCATGGAAGCAATCACAGAGGTGATGGGGAGGCCTTGGGGTTAGTCAACCCAGGCCACCCTAGAGAAGGACAAAGGGAACAGGGAGAGGAACCTGCTGTCAGCTAGGTCATGCCCTGTTCTGGCTGTGGAGGAAAAGAGAAGGTTTGATCCTTATTTCTCTACTATACTAGTCCTTTTCAATACGGGGTTCTACATCAGAAGGAAGCCTTGAAGGATCAATTTTGAGGGTTCATATGTGCCACACAGCTCCAGTCTGTAGACCTCTTGAACTCACCTGCTACTGAAGTGGGCCGGTCTCCTTCCAGGCCCAGCTACTGTTTTTGCACTAGTCTCCTGAGCTTTCTAATGGATGCCAGTTGACAGTTTTAGGTTTCTCCTCACTTCATGGCTTTACACCTTCAAGTATGATAGCATTGCTAATCTTGGCACTATTGGTAGTTGATTTCTGCTTGCTTATATTTTGAAATTTGTGGGAATAATTTATCTAATTTTGTTTTTAAAGTTGTTCATTAATTTTTGGCTTTGTTATCTAGTAGCTCTGACAAGTTTTATGTGGGGATTTGAGAAGATCTAACAACTATGTTGCCACCACCACTGTCATATTTCTAAATTCCCGTCAGAATATCTTTGTAATAGCATCATTATTAAACTCTTAAGAGAAACAGTTTGCATTCTTGGTTGGATAAATATTATCCTAATCTATTAGGAGCTTCAATTTTGGTTTAAGATTATTCTTTTCAGTGCTTCAAACAAAATTTTTACCTTTTATTTATCAAAAATTATGTTAATTATAATAGTAATCATGATCTCTTCAGATTGTTAATGACTTCTCCATTTATAAAATATTCACCAGAAAATTTTAGGTAATCCTACTATTAATTATGAAATTGGTAAAGAAACTAGTAATGTTTATTTTAGAGAGGAGGATTTTGAAACTCAGAAAGGTTAAATATCTTTCCAAGGCCGCATAGCTCATGGTGTGGTTAGTAGCTTTCCTTATCAGTTCATTGTCAGAGCCATGCTACCGTGTTACCAATCTGATTGGAGAAACATGCTGAAAATATTTTCCTTAGCCATGTGTGAATTAGTGATTTTTGAATTTTGTCATATCTATGAGAGAAAGGATTGAAATCTTTGTTCAAAGGAGATGATCTGGAGGAGACTCCAGGTAAAGCTCACCATTTAGATATACTGTAGAGTACTGTGCCTGAACAAAATGACATATGAAACTTTATTTTCAGTGTTCTGGGCTATCCCATATGCGGTTCTTAAGCTTAGCATCAGACAAAGCTAAATAACTGGACCAGTGCCTCAATTTTCCTGGATCTAATCTAAGCAGAGGTTAGAAGTATGTTCTTCCACGTGCGAGAAATCCCATGCCACTCACAGCATGTAGCCTCATGGCCCAGGTAGAGAGAGAAAGCCCTCCTATAAGGAATAGCTAAATAAGGGATTTAAAAGAGAGCACCACAATCACCTGTGAGTTATAAATGTCCTTTCTATGCACCTTGACTCTCCACACCTCCATCTCTGCCTGGACCGGATGGCATTAATGGCCTGGATTCAATAAGGAGTTTTGCTCTTTGGAATTGTGGTGAAGAAGCAGAGTGGAGAGTTAGGAATGGAATGGAAAGCGAGAAGCTTGTGCTTGACATGCCATTGGACTTTCCTGCCGCCCCGCGTATTTATCTCTTATTAATACATGACCTGGGTCACTCTTCTAACTCTGCACATCTATTTGTCATTACTTATCTTACAGCAGTGGTTATACACATGATCATGTTCCTGTCAAAGAAATCCAAAGTTACTTCTTCGCATGATACTTCCATGGAAAGTGTTAATTGCTTGAGGCGAATGCTGATTGCTAGTTCTTTTATTGCTCTCAGGACCCTGTATAGAACATTCCACCTATCACTAGCTAATAAGTTATACTAATTGATGGGATTAACAGGTACATATGCATCCATTTCTAGACAATAAAGGGGAACATTTTTTTCTTTCCTGAAACGTCACTTTTAAAATTCAACGGTAGTCATAGTTCTGGAAGGAGAAAAGTAGTTGAAGAGAGATACAGGCATAGTTTTTATTAAATTTAAAAATAGGAAGGTAGGTCAACATAAGGAACATGAGAAGGCAGACAGACTGATGGTCACATGTAGGATCCAAGCTGTAGGCTGGATTTCTTTCCTACAGCAGGTGTCACCAAACTATAGCCCATGGACTATATAGATATAGATATAGTTATAGATATAGATATACATATAATCTATATATCTCCAAACTTATGTTTTTATAAATAAAGTTTCATTGAAGCACAGCTATCCTTATTTATTTTCATAAAATTTATGGCTTTTTCATGCTACAGTGGCAGAGTCAGGTAATTGGAACAGAGTACTCATAGCTTGCAAAACAAAAATTTCATCAGCTGACCCTTTAAAGATGAAGTTCCGGATCCTCCTCTGGGAGCGAGGACAAATGCTTGACAAAGTGCTGGAGGGAATATTCTTTGTATGGGATTTCCTTCTCCCCTTTAGACCTACACCCAAGGCTGAGGGGAGGTTGTAGTGGCACTTCGTGGCCTCCACTGCTCTTGCTTCTCTCCTGGAAAACGAAATACTGTGTAAAAGAGAAAAAAAGGAAGGGAGGAAATTCACAGCAGGACTACCCACTACTAGAGACTATTGGCTCTATTTCCTAGTAAGTGTATTGTGAGCGTGATTATAGACTAATACATTAAATGTGTCTTCCTTTTCTGGGTAAAAGTTTTGTAGGTATATCACTAATCATACCCATTGTACATATATCTCATTAAAGCTTATATTGCTCTAAAATGAGCTTCTGGTTGAGATAATAGTATTGCATCAAGATTTAGATAATATTGAAATCATTTGATTGGAATATCACAGTATGAGGAAGGAAGGAAAAGGTCAAATGTGCTTACATTAGATGTAATTTAGTAAAAATGAAAAGTTCAGGCGTTTCTGGCACATAGAGACATTTATAGGATTCCACCTTTTCACATTCATCTTTTAAAGTTCCAAGTTACAACATTTTCTCTTCCTGGCTCTTTAAAAATAATGAATAATTTTTCTCTGCACCCATAGTTTGAAATATTTTGGTATGTGCTAATTCAGAAGATAAAATTTCTTTGGAAAATGCTCACTTTAGCTTGCACATTAGAAATGAAAAATCTACTAGCTAGAATTTGAAAATTACCAGTATCATTTGTGTTCATAGCATTAAACTGTTTTGAAAACCTTGTACAAAAGTCCTCAAGTCATAACCACCTATTCAGAATGTCCACTCCAGCATCGGTTCCGATGTAATGACCCTCTCCATCTGCTCCATACGTTTTCATCAACATTAAACATGTGCTTTAGCAAGCATTAAGAGTCAACCTGGTAGAAAAGTCATTCCTACCCTCCATCTTTGAAGGATTACATTTCTGGGGATTCTTAGGCTCTATTTCAGTGTCAGCTGCCCAGCAAATATTTATCTTTTCATTCTTCCAGGCAGTTGATAGGATACTTCTTTGCTTTCTTTATTTTAGGAGTGGCTATTGCTCCAGCCAATGAAGTGTGAGAGAAAGTGTTTTGAATGTTACTTCTGTCCAGAATGTGGCTATCCCTTATCTCACTTTCTTTTCTAGCCTTAGCAGTTGGTAACATTTCATATGCCGTAGGCTCTAAAAATCTGAGTTCCAGAGTGGTGTGATGTGGAGGTGAGGCTTCAGCCCATGGGTGTCCATAGTTAGAGCTAGAAATAAACCTTTGTATTTTGAGCCACAGAGATATGTGGTTTCATTTGTTACTGAGGCCTCACATGCTCCTTTCTGACCGATTCTTTATCTCTGGAATGTCTTTACATAATTTTTTAAAGTTCTCCATAATGACAGTAAACTCCATGGCAATAATTATTTTCCAAAAAGACTCATAGGAATATGTGGCGTGGCCTTTTAGTCAGTGGTTTTATATTAGAATGCCTCAGGGATGCAATACACACTCTGCACTGTCTACTCACTCTGTGTTGTTTTTGTTGTTTCCTATTTATTTTATTCCCAAGGAAGAAGACATTTGAGGGAATACTTCAGAAATTGAATGTATTAAAGGAGGTCCGGCTTTCAATCAGCATTCCTTGGAGAAAGCAGCCCCGAGAAGGAATTGAATGGTATTAGGCCTGGGGGAAATGCAGCTAGAGAATAACAAGCTATTAGCAAATTGGGTTGCTTTCAGCATAACGTAACAGGATAATATAAATATGGATTAGTGCTCCAGTCCAAGTTTTTATTGTGAGAGGTATACTTGATATGAGTGGGAGAGTAGCTGAGACAGATTTAGCCAGAAAAACACATTTTTGTGAATGTCAGACCACTTAATCCATTCTTGGACTCATTTTTAATCCCAGGCATTATGGTTGTTAACAATTTGTCACCTTTTTAAACTTGGAGAGACTAAGGCTCTTCTCATGCTCTTAGGAATCATGGATGCAAACAGTTTTGGTTATAGCAGCTGTAGATAGAGATGTTTTTCTTTTCTCTTTTGTTTAGTGGTCAAGAATCTCTTCCAAAGGTCTACCGTTAGGACTAGCCAGTTCCAGATCTTTGAGAAGGGAGCTGCTGAAAGGAACGTCCCACTTAGGCTGGTCAGTGTAGGTTAAGAGTACATAGAACAAAGCAGTGTTCTCTTCCTATTGTTCCACTTCCAGCCATGTGCACATATTAGCAGCAATAGTAAAATATTGCTGCATTATCCCCAAAGCACAGGTCTCTGATAAGATAAAAGCTTTTTTCCCAGAGGGGTTGAGTAGTGTACTGAGGTGGGAGAATAGCTGGGAAGAAAGTACATTAACCCCAAGGTTTTGATAGAAATGGCCTCTTCTGTTATGAAGAAAATGTACGTTAAATGTATGTATGTGACTCGCAAAATTGTAAGACATTGGCTACCTTCTCACTCTACTTATCTCAGTTTAGAATGTTGTGCTGTGCTCCAACGGGAAGTGGTTCGTGAAAGACATACGATGAGTTAGATTCAAAAAATAAAATAATGGGTCTGGGGATTTAGCTCAGTGGTTCGGGCACCTGCCTCACAAATGCAAGGTCCTGAGTTTGAGCCCCAGTATCAAAACAAACAAAAACAAAAAAAAGAGTTCAAAAATAAAATCAGAGCACAAGAGGTTATTGGGAGGGTGGAAACTCAGAATATACCTAGAATATCCTATATTCCTTGAAAGATATGTACAATAGTCTCTTCTGCTCATATCCATTACTTTGGGTTAATTTAAAAATTATTATATTATTTAATGTGGAGATACATGTAACATATATGTAAGCAATGACAGAATAAAAAATTGACAATTATGAACTCATTACCCAAATTTAGAATCACAGACATCATTATAACTGCTGATATAATCTTTACATATTCCATTCTCTTACCTCCCCCAGGCCTCTTTATTAAGAATCAGTTAAATGCACAGACATGCACACACGCTCACACACACACACACGCGTGCTCACACACACACGCGTGCTCACACACATACAGAATGTTGCTTGGTTTTTAAAGTTTTTGAGATTTATAAAAGTAGTATATAATCTTGCACTGTCTGCTTACATTTTCTATTTTTATTCAATATTCTAAGATGCATCTATAATGTTCATGAGGTTCTAGTCCATTTATTTTTCCTATTCTATAATCTTTCATTCTGTGACTATACTGTATTCTATTCCTCTATGGATGGACATTTGAATTATTTCCTAGTTTTTGCTGTTGTGAATGGAACTGTTGTAGATAATGCTTTTTCTTGTCTCTTAGAATACATGGGTAAAATTTCTCTGGCATATTACTGTGGGTTGCAGTGTGTATGAATGTTTAGCTTTGCAATGTAATACCATGGTCTTTTCTAAAGTGGTTGCACTAGTTTGCTTTCTTACTACAAATGTATATAAATAAAAATTCTCATGAATCTATATCTTTCAATCTTCAATATCATTTGACTTCAGGGGCCAGGGATTTAGCTCAGTGGTTCTGCCACCCGCCTTGCAAGCTCAAGGACCCGAGTTCGATCCTTGGTACCAAAAAAAACAAAAAACAAACAAACAAACAAAAAAACCCAAAAAACAAAACAAAACAAAAACCCTGATAAAATGGGTTGGACCCACTTAATAAAATATCATTTGATTTCATAATTTTTTCTAATCTAGCATATAAATAGCTCATTGTGGTCACTGCATCTCCATGATTGCTAATGAATTTGAGCATCTTTGTAAGCATTTATTAGTAGTTTATGCAATGCTGGCTTTTAAAAAAATAGCAAGGTAGTTAGCTATTCAGCTTTCCTTAAAAGAAGAAAAGTCAGTTGATTAAAATAGTTATAATTGTTTACCACCGATAGATAAATAAATGACCAAAAACTAAGAATGAGAAGAAAGAGAAGAATGATCTTCTCTTTGTGAAGGCAGAACAATATATTTCAGTACCTTTGGGAATTTCTTAACAACCTGTAATTTTCTGATAATTTGTACCTAATAAGGAACATTACACCATCTCTGCAAATAATGACAGACGATAATGGGGCTTTTCTGTATTCCCACATAACTCATTTAGTATTATTTGGTTGCAGGCAACACAAACTCTCTAGCTTCAGCTCAAAAAGATTATTCACAGGAGTTCCGTTCATAGTAGCAGAAAACAGGAAAAACTCAAAACATTCATCAATAAGAGAATGAATGAGTCAGTTTTTGCAGAGCAGAGCATCTTGACGAATGGTCCCACTGAGTCTATGCATGATCCAAAAAGGAAACACTGCTGCTGCTACCCCAAAATACAGCGATTCAATAAGTGCTTCCTTAGGTAGAAAGACCGCAAAAAGTCCGTGTTTTCCAAGAAGACAAATTACGGGTGTGAATAAAAAAATGTTTTAAACATAATTCATTAGGAGAACATAGTGTTGGATTATTTTTCTAACTATACTGGTTTTCCTTTTGTTAAAGTTTTTTTGAGGTGGCCTTTCACTGACAGGAGCCATCTTTTTTTCTTGCACTTGAGGCAGGGAGCAGCACCAATGAGCTAAATCCCTGGCCCAGTAGGAGCCGTCTCTCCATTAGAATAGGGAGTTGGTTTTTTTTTTTTTCAGCTTTAATTGAGTTTATTGGTACATTTTAGGGATACAGTACAGTTACATTCATTGTTGGGATCTTGTACCTCTACATGACAAGTCTTGATTCTCATTTTTTCCCCTTACCTCTGCCCTCCCTTCACCCCCCCATCTACAAACACTTTATTTTCATCTTTTCATTATCTCACATAGAATAGGGAGTTGGTAATAATTTAGGTAAACAGTACATTTTAAATCTGAGCAACAATATACAGAGTGCCTAAGTTGCAGCAAGGTCTAAGAAGCCAGGGTGGTACAAGGGGCTGAGATTGTGAACTTCAATTACTTATACATAAGCAAAGGAGCTAAAGGCAGCACCTTTTTAAAATCCTAAATATTTTATAAGAAAGTGATATATATATATATTTATTCATTTCTCCAAACTTTATCTTTAGAAAATACTTATCAATGTGTAGGACAAAAATAAGACACAGAAGCAATAATAGAGTTTGAAAGATGAGCAGTGTCAGTAATAACAATACTAGCTACAATTCATTGATTTTTTTCCCCTCTGTGTTTTGCAGAGATGCCTTATGTGTCTAATCCTTCTAACTTTTTCAGTAGTTTTTAAAATTTGTATTTGACAGGTTAAAAAGGCAAGATTCACTTATATAAGGTAGCAAGTGACATTGCTGGGATGATGTCATATTTGGAAGGTGAATTATACACAAAATGAATTTTGGAACACATTCAACTTTATTCTGCAAAGAGAAATACAATATTTAATTATATACAGAATTTGATAACTATGCCTGGGGTTTCTGTGCAGGATTATATCAGTATACTCGGATGATAATTGCCTGCGAAACAAGTAGGATTGAAATAGTTTATGTTCAGTTGGTGAGGAAAATGTATGGAACTCTGGATGGTTTCCCCGCATGATAAATTCCTTGTGCCATTTCACATCCTATGTAGGAAATGGATTAGGAAGCAACTTTTTCTTCCTAAGTGGCATGGATGGGTAGGGGGAAGTGCAGATGAAGCTTAGATAAAAAGGAGCAGTTGGGCAATATCAGTTTGTCTGGGAAGATAGTCAGTCCCTTATGTGGGTCTCAAAAGTCTTGGAGCAATTGACCACTGACCCATTTGGACAGTAGAATCATAATAGCACTATATTACAGTTGTTTTTCAATTAAGCAATTTGCCTAGATTTAATAAACTCTTAATTCTTTTATTTGAGAGAAAGTCCTACAATACCTAGCAGAACCATGGTCTTTCCCCCAATCTGAATTTATTGTTTGTTGGCCAACAACACTCTCATCTGAGACACCAGGCGTCATGTCACCCGCTGGTCAGACATCATCGACTGGAGTGCAGTGTTTTGTGTCATTCTCTTCCAGCTCTCACTCTAACCAGCAGTCTTGCACAGCTTGATCTCTCCTTTAATTTAGAATTTGTCTTCTTTCTTGGCGGCTGGCTGCCTTCAGAAAGGAATGAGCATTCTCAGTGAGTAAATGTAACTAACTCCCCAGCCTTGCCCTTTTCCCACCCCTGCAATCATTAGTCTGAACATCTGTTCACCCTGTGTTTAGAACATGATCGAGCTCACACTGGGACTTTTGGTTCGGATCTTTTCAGTATCAATTATTTACTAGACTGCAAGCTCCTAAAATGAAAGAACTGTGTCCTACACTCAACCATAATTTTGAGCCTGAGCATAAGAGGCCTGGTACCTATTAAGGCCAAAGAAATATTTGTTTAATTGCACTGAATATTTACATCTGAGACATTAACTCAAGATGGTCAGTAGAAGAGCGGAAATGGAAGAACCACATTTTGTCAGAGAGATTTATGTTATGATTCATCCTTCATTGGACAAGAACCATGTAGATTACTTTATTCTTATTGCATCATTCCTTTTACACATTTGTCTTTTTAACTCTCAGAGGCAGTAGTGAAAGTTTAGCTCTTGAATGCGACAGATGTACAACAGATTCTAACCTTGCTTCTTTCTAGCCTGGTGCCTTAGGGGAAGGTACTTAAACATTCTCAGCTTCGATATTTTCATCTCTAAAATGGGCACAGATAATGGCAACTACTGTAGTGCAGTGTTTTAAGATAATATTGGTAAATTATTTTTAGTTTGGTGTGGTGGGGCATGTCAGTGATCCCAGCTGCTTGGGAGGCAGAGGCAAGAGGATCAAAAGCTCAAAGCTGATCTAGACAGCATAGCAAGACCCTATATTTAAAAAAAAAGAATATTATTTTTAGTTGGCCATAAGTAGTGGGTCCTTAAACTTGTTTTTTCCTATTTTTTTGTTTTTTGTTATATTTATATATATATATATTTTGATTCTGGGGATTGAACTTAGGACCTTACACTTGTAAGGCAGGTGTGGTGTCACTGAGCTAAATCCCCAGCCCTCCTATGGGTTTTTAAATTATTTATTAAGTTTACTGGTAAATTTAAATATACATAATGATTATATTAATTGTATGGAAGATGTAACTGCACATGATATATCTTCATTCTTATTTTTTCCCATGCCCCTCCGTTCTACCCCTCATTCCTTGATCCTGGGCTCTGTTTTTTGCCAGTACCATGCTGTTTTTATCACAGTAGCTCTGTGGTATGATTTCATGTCAGGGACTATAATGCCCCTGTCTTGCCTTTGTTGCCCAGAATTGGTTTTGCTATTCTAGGTTTCTTCTGGTTCCATATAAATTTTACATAAATATTCTCTATTTCTATTCATATTCTGATTGGGATTGCATTAAATCTGTATAGCAATTTTGAAAGTGGGGCCTTTTTTTACTATGTATTTTCTTCCTACCCATAAGCAAAGGATACTTTTCCATTTTCTGATATCCTCTTCAGTCTTCTTTTTCAGAGTACTGCAATCTTCCATGTAATGATCTTTTACTTTATTTAGTAGATTGATTACTAAGTATTTCATTTTTTTGGGTGCTATTGTGAAAGGCATAGTTTCCATAATTCCTCTTTCAGTATGTTTGTTGTTTGTGTACAGAAACGCTACTGATTTTTGAGTGTTGACTTTGTATCCACCTATATGACTGGATTTTGTTATTAAATCTAGAAGTCTTTTGGAGGAATTTTTGGGGTCCTCTATGTAGAACATAATGCCATTTGCAAATAATGATAATTTAACTTTTTCTTTTCCTATCTTTATTCCTTTTATTTCATTCTGTTGTCTAATTGCTCTGGCTAATGTTTCCAGAACTATATTGAATAGGAGTGGTGATAGTGGGCATCCTTGTCTTGTTCCTGATTTTAGAGTGAAAGCTCTCGATTTTGACCATTTAGTAGGTTGTTGGCTGTTGGATTGTTATACATGGCTTTTTTTTCATATTGAGATAAAGACCATCTATTCCAATTTGTTATAGAGTTTTTATCACAAATAGGTGTTGTAATTTGTCAAATATTTTTCTGCATCTATTGAGATAATCATGTGATTTTTGTCCTTGGCTTTGTTAATATGGTGTACTAGATTTATTGATTTGTGTGTGTTGAATCATCCCTGCATCTTTGGGATGAATCCTAATTGGTCAAGGTGCATAATCTTCTTGATGATTTGCTAGTTTCTTATGGGGAAATTTTACATCTATGTTCATTATAGAGATTGGCCTGTAGTTTTCTTTTTTCATTGGATCCTTCTCTGGTTTTGGTATCAGAGTAATACCTGTTTCCAGGAATGAGTTTGCAAGTCTTGTTTCCCTCTCGATTTCATCAGAGTTTGAGGAGTAGTGACATTAGATCATCTCTAAATTTCTTGTAGAATTCAGCAGTGAATCCATCAAGATCTGGGGTTTTCTTTGTAGGTTTTTAATTACTTCTTCAATTTCACTGTCTGTTATTGTGGTAGGTAGAAATTTTATATCTTGTTTCAGTTTTGTAATTCATATTTATCTATCTGTTTCTCCTGTGTTTTCCCTCTTATTAGAATAAAGGTTTTCCGAATAGATATTGATGGTCTTCTGTGTTTCTGCAGGATTCATTATGATTTCACCCTTTCTATTCCTAATTGCATGGTTTTGAGTATTTTTTTCCTTCTTTTGATAGGGTTGGCTAAGGGTTTATTAATTTCATTTAATCTTTCAAAGAGCCAACCCTTCAATTCATTGATTCTTTGTGTTGTTTTCCTAGTCTCAATTGCATTAAGTTTTGCTCTAATCTTTATAGTTTCCTCCCTCTTATGACCATTGGGCTTGACTTGTTCCTCTTTTTCTAGAATTCTGAAGTTCAATATTAGATTGGTTATTTGACCTTGGTAAGTTTTCCTCATGTGAAAGTTCACTGCTAAAAAGTTCCCTCGTGGGACTGCTTGCATTGCATCCCATAAGTTCTGGTGTATAAGAATCATTATTTAATTATAGAAGCTGTATAATTTCTTCTTTAATTTCATCTGTGACCCATTGGTTGTTCATGAGAATGTTATTTAATTTCCATGTATTTTTGTGGTTTCTTTTGCCACTGATTTCTGGTTTCATTGTACTATGGTCAGATAATATGCTTGAGATAATTTCAATACCTTTGCATTTATCTAAGCATGTTCTATGGGGTTAGTTTGTGGTTTATTTTGGACAATGTTCCATGCAAAGCTGAGAAGAATGTGTAATCTGTTGTAGTGGGGTGGAACCCTCTACAGACATCCACTAAGTCCATTTGTCCACAGGTTTGGTGCAGTTCTGATGTTTGCTTATTGATTATTTTGTCCAGTTGATCTGTTCATTTGTGACTGTGCGATATTGAGGTGTCCTATTACAATGGTGTTAGTGCTTATTTGATTTTTTTGTATCCATTAATGTTTGTTTTATAAAATTGAGTGTGCTGGTGCATATATATTTACTATTGCAATCTTTTTTATTTTTTGAGTTTTCCCTTAACAAGTATGTAGTGACCTTATTTATTTCCTTGGATCATTCTTGGCTTAAAGTTCGCTTTGCCTGCAAATAGAATATTACCCCTGATTTGTTCTAGGTTCCTGTCACATGAAGAATTGTTTTCCATCCTCTGACTTTGAGTCTATGATTTTTTTGAGTTAAATATATTCTATGTGCAGAAAATTGTTGGCTCTTGTTTCTTTATCTATTATAATAATCTATTTCTTTTGGTGAATTGAGACTATTTACATTGATGGTTATTATTGCTTTGTATTGGCTGATCCTTGTCATATTATTTTACTGTTGTTGCTTCCCTGTCTTTCTCCGTTGTTTAATTGCTTGCATTGCCTGGTGGCTTCTTTGTATTGGTGTTATTGGAATTGTGTTCTTCATTATCTCTTTTTTTTTAATTTTATTGAGTTTATTGGTACTTTTTAGGGATACAGTACAGTTACATTCATTGTTGGGATCATGTACCTTTACATGGCAAGTCTTGCTTCTCATTTTTTCCCCTTACCTCTGCCCTCCCTTCACCCCTTCCTCCCCTCCCCATCTACAAACACTTTATTTTCATCTTTTCATTCTCTCACATTTTTTTCTTTACCCTTTTTGTTCTTCCCCTACACATCACACCTTCCCTACACCTTTAGCTCCTTTCTTCCAATTTCTAAATGTCAGTAATCTTATTAAAATCTTATGCATTGTTGCAGAATATTCACACCAGGGAAACTATTTGGTATTTACACATGTGTGACTTATTTATTTCACTTAGGAGTATATCTTCAATATGG
>NW_022900914.1:43046972-43106750 GCF_012274545.1 Fukomys damarensis
GGGTGTTTCAAGGGCGCCCGGGCGGCTACCTTCCTTCCTGGTCTGTTGTCGCGCAGGCCGGGAGCTCGCGCGCACGCCGCCAGGTGATCGCAGGCAGGCAGGCAGGCAGGCAGCTGAAGAAACCCCCTCCGGGGTCTTTGGGGCCTTCCTGGTCTGTTGTCGTGCAGGCCGGGAGCTCGCGCGCACGCCGCCGGGTGATCGCAGGCCTTCATTATCTCTTTCTAAAATATCTTTCAGGGTTTTGTTTATTGAATATCAAATCTTACTCTATATACGATTTAGCTATTGCTTTGTAACAAAACATGCCAAACACACATTGGCTTAAAATAAAAATTATTTATCCTCACTTGAATAATTCCACAATTATTGGCAGCTAGCTAATTTAGGCTGGATTTGGTGGTATTTTTCTGCTTTAAACTATACAAATTGGCTAGGTGCAGATCCTCACTGCATGTTGAGTTCATGTCATTTCTATATCTACTCATTCATTTTGAGTCAAAACTCTTCTCATATTGATGTGAGAAGGGAAATAGGGGAAGCCACCCGCATGATCATGTTTAAAGCTGCTGTTTGCACCATATATCTGCTAATACTCTTTCGGCAAGGTATGTCATATAATTGGGTCCAGAGACAGAAAAATAATTTTTTATTCCATCGAACAGGTAGGAGGGCAAAACTACATTTGAGCAATAATTGATTTACAATTAGATATAATAACATGAAAAATTCTAAATTGAGGACAGTGGAATCGTGAACAATTTCTTCCCTAGATATTCTTGTAGCAGTAATGATGGATAAAGGTACATGTCTTTTAGGAGTACATCTTCAAGTAACCCTATAAATAAGTGCTTGGAATTTAGAATGTTCTGCTAAGTTTGTCTAAGAGGGAGGTAGGCAACAGAGCTTTAAAAATAAAACACTTAAGTAACTATACAGAAATGAGTCCTAGGGGATATTGCTAAAGAGATTGCTATTCCTTCTAGCAATACAATTTATGCTTCTTACAGGAATACTATTTTGGGCTTTTTTTTCTTTGAAAAAGAAAAAAGAACTAAGTTTTGTTTTGTTGGATTTGATAGTTTCTTCTGAAAAATTACATTAAGCTTAATAGAAATTTTTATTTTGGGTGATTTTTCAGTATTTGATTACTTGATATTCAAATATTGAAACATTTTACATTTTGCACTGCCATGTGTTTGTGTGTTTGGAGGGGGTCAGAAAAGAGCATTGTCCTCGTTTACATTCTTGTTTATTTGCAATGAATTCATATAAAACAAGAATACCTTGATGTTCTATATTGGCTTTAGCATAGTTTCATTCAACAAAACATAGTGACTGAAAATAGGCCAGTCAGACATTTACCATCTGTGTGGGAAAGCATGCATTCTATTTCTGAGTGAAATTACATTGAACCAAGCACTTCTAGAGGCAGTTTCCCTTTTCCTCCTCTTCAGTCCTATCCTTCAGGTCAGCCAACTGGGGTCTCCTCATGTACTACATGTTGGATACACACTGAGAGATACTGATTTAACTCATCTGTGAGCAGTCCAACCATCAGAATATCTATACTTACCTAGTAAATTTATTGTGCAGCCAGTGTTTTTTACTTCTAACCTGAAGTCTTGGTAATTCATCCTTGTTCTCAGAAAAATTCACTGCCTATAGCTCTGCACGTAGTGATCTGCTGAATGTAGGATGCATGTAATTGACCTAAGCTGTCAGTCTTCCTGGAGTTTCGCATGTTGTCTCATAGAATTGGACCTTTACAAAAGATCCTGTGAAGTATGCATTTTATTCATTCTATAGATGAGAAAATAGAAACTCAGAGAATGACATACTTTTCCTCAAATACAGAGCATGTAATTACAAAGTTAGAATTCCAATCTGATTCAGAGTTCTAGGACCCTCCTTACTCTGAAATAAAGCTAAGAAGATTGTATTGGCCACTCCTATCATACCTTCCAAGATAGCAGATTTTCAGAAATTAGTGTGTTGAGGGACACATAAATAGCACAGGGAATTCTTAGCCAGGATAGGTCCACGAAGCAATGATGGGATCCAGAGGCAAACCAAAGCTAAAGTACTTGGGGGAGTAAAAGTCAGGTAGTTTGAGATAGGTGGTTTTAGCCTGTATATCTGTATATGTGTGGGGTTAAGGCAACTTGCGGGATATTTCTTTGATTGATTGTAGAAAGGGTGATGAGAAAATGGCATATCCAAAAATGTTTAAAAACTAAGAGAGAGGCTTTTGAAATGGCATTGAGAGAAGGGAGGCTATAAGCAAAAGCATTCTAGAGAAATTGGTTTTGGAGAAAGCTCAGAGATGATTGGGAGGTGAATAGAAGCATTCACTAGGTTTTCAAGATGAAGACAAAGGTGGAGGCCAGCTTGGAGAAGCCAAGGAACACGAGTGAGCAGGATCCTCAAACTGAACCGCTGTGCTTGGTCCTGCAGGGCAGGGTGGTCTTTGCTTTTCTGTGGATGAGGCAGCGCCCCTGGTGGTTGTTTGACAGTTAGAGGAAATTGATGGGTAAGTGACACTCTCATGATGCATGATGAAGTGACAGGGGTCTCCCCACAGGGCTCTTTCAGGACTTTTTGGGTCCCAAATCTCAACACAAAATATAAACCTCAGAGGAAGAAAGAACAGGTGAGATGGATTAGAGGTGAAGGGAATGAGGGTCTGAGACAATAGAGCTCACAGACAATGTGCAATATTTACAAGACAGGCTTTCTCTGATTTTCTGTAAGACTTTATTAGACACTGGTAACATGAAACCTTAAGCCTGTGGATTTTGCTGGGATGTTTTTGTTTAAATATGGGTTTATCTCTCTCAAATGAGAATGCTTCCAGACACAGCCTTTTCTGCTCTTGTTCCTTACTTCCTGTTAATGTTCCAGAATTGGAGTGGGAATTACAAGAAATAGCTGAGGGCTAACTTTCCTCTTCTGGTCTCTCAAAGCTGAAGACTGATTTCTGGTTTCTGCTTTCTTGCAGTAAACGAATCAATTGGAGAGCTGCATTTGTATTATCAATCCACTAATAATAAAACCTATACTTTTACACTAGTGTGCCTTTCACTGTTTGTAAAGTATTTCTTTATACGGTTCTGGTCTGGAGCCATGTTGGGTCTCATAGAAACCCTGAGGAGGTGGTGCCAGCAGAGGCAGGTACGACTGTTCATTTCTTGGGTGAAGAAACTGAGACCCGGAATAGGAAGGTCACTGTCTCACGTCCTTCGGATTATGCCCAGTTAAGTGCTTCAAGACTTCTGGGTGCCATGTTTGAGTCCCTCTCATGTGTGAAGATGAAGCTTTACTGGTGAAGAGTCATTTTTCTGGAGGAAAGAAAAAGGACATAGAGAAGGAACAAGGACTCTTGACACGTCCCTGAATTCTCATGAAATGAGCAGAATATGTTGACTCTGATCCTTTCAGACTGATATTTCAATTTCCAATGAAATGATGAGTTATTTAAATTATGATGAGCAAGGAAAGACGACGACGGCCAGCTGTCCCACTAGCAGGTCAGAGCAGTCTTCAGAGCCCTCAGAAGGAACCAACTCTGTGGCCTATTTCGTTTCTGATTCCTCACCTTCAGAATTGCAAAATAATGTGTTTCTGTTGTTTTAGGACGCCTAACTTGTGGTACTTTGTTATGGAAGCCCTCAGAAAATAATACAACTAGTCTATATCAACAAAAATTAATCTGAAATACTTTAAGAAAACATGAAAATTTAAACTTTTTCAAGTAGTGCAATCTACCAATACGATCCTGTAGTTAGGAAAACTGAGTAGACAGATTTTAAGACTGAGGAGGACATGGGGCTTGATGAGAGAAAACATATCGGGTGCTTTTAGAAGACACCTAATTACTGGGAGAAAACTATGAATGTTCCCACAAGGTTAAATAATGCTTGGGACACCAGAAAATGCCACTGGACTTTCGAGGAAAAATGTTGGGTGGTTGAAGAAAGACACTGGGAACTTAAAAGAGAAATCTGAGAGGCCTGGGGCTAATTTTTGCTAGTTTATTTATTTTCCCATTTGTTTATTTGCTACAAGTCAGGTTTTGGAGCAATTAGCAAAATATCATGCAAATATTCCCAGTGTGAGTACACATGAATAACTTTAATTCTGCTGAACATTTTTGTCTTCTTGCTACAAAATACATCTGCTATTTGCGTTAACTTAATCTGTTAAGATATTGTGAACTAAACCACAGACTTCCAAAGACATTTAGGAAGCAACTTCCCATTTTTATTGGATGCTTCTGACTCACAAAGTCTGCTTTTGTGATCACATGACCTATTCCCAGGAGCACCTCTTTCCCCAGTGCTGTTTCCGACAACATAAAAAGAAGCAGAATGGAGTACCATACAAGGGAACTGTTGGTTAAGCAGGAGGGATGACTACTGATAACAGAAGCAGTCTGCAGTATAAATGATGAAGAAAATACTGGAACACAAGGATATGCATTCTGTGTATTTAAGAAGGGACAGAAATAACTTAATTCTTGACACATGAACTCCGCAGCATAAACGCTTCATATATGCTGGAATATGGAGCAGGTCAGTATTTTTCTCACTCATTCAACAAATTTGCATTCATTAACTATTATTTGCCAGATCTGGTTCCAGTTACTGGGTATACAGAGATACAAAAAGAGGAAGAGGAGAAGGAGGAGAGAGAGAAAGGGCACACTTCTTAGTGAATTTAATTCTAGATAGAATACCTAGATATATAAAAGTAACCAGCACCAAGAAGACATTTTCAACTAGAGATAGAAGGTGTAAGTAAGACTGTAATATGACCACAAATGCCTGGCATGGGTGGCTTCTTTAGACAGGGTGGTCATGGAAATTCTCTCAAAAGTGACAGTAGCTGAGGAACCAGTTATTCAAAGAAGAACATTGTAGGGAAAGAGAAAAACAAATGCCACTGGTCAGGTCCAAGAGAAGTAAGAGTGGCTATGGGTTAATTTTCAACAAGTAGTACTGTGACTTATTAGAATATTTAGAATAATGCTTTGGCTGCTATATGAAGAGCAGAATTCACAGGACAATTATGATGGTTAAGGTAGATTGTCAACCTGATTGGTTTAGAAGCTGGCCAGAAAGTTAATAAAGCATGCCACACCTCTGGGCATGTTTGGGTGGGCCATAACTTTGAGTATGTGTTTGTTCTCCTCCCCTTTCCTCTCTGGTCCTGTTTCCTTGCTCTGTTTCCCAGTCACCATGAGTTGAGTGGCTTTGGTCTTGGCCATGATGTTTCTGCATTTGAACCAGTGACCATGGACTGACTCCCTGAAACCATGAGTCAAATTTAGCCTCTGTGCCTTTGACATTTGAGTGTTGGATATTGTTTTCCAGAGAAATAAAGCTGACTAATTCAGTGAGAAACAGGGCTATCAATACAGTCTATTGATAGTGTCAGATGAGAATGGACAGGTTTTTATAATCAATGAAACAGGCAGTCAGGATGTATTTTGAAAGCAGAACAGACGGAGCTTGCTAGTAGTTGTGCAGGAGAGGGGTAATATTAATAAAAGAAAAAATTATGAGTAGTTTTTGTTTCTTTCCACAATTAGGAGATTATGGTGATATACTCTGGGACGGTTGCAGGCTAGGAAAGAATGAGTTTGGAGAATGGAGAAACTTAAGAGTTCTCTTTTGGGAATAAGTTTGAGATGACAGTGAGATGTCCAAGTAACAATGTAGTATCATGGGAGGGACCCTCTCTGGAGAGAGGTTGCCAGGGAACTAGTCCAACTTCTACTACTTGTGGCTGAGTAACCGTGACCAGTCAATTATGGCCTCTATAGAATAAATATAATAAAAGAGTATTTTTCATAGAGTCATGATGATCAAATTATAACACATATGACAAATAACTGCTTAACTTGTCTCTATCTATCCATACACATAGGAGGTGATAAAAACAAGACAAATACTTTAAAAATTATTGCAGGGAAGGATACATGCCTATGAATCCTCTTCAAAATGTTCTCCCTTGATTCCAACATATTTATCCTATAGTTGTTACCATTTTCTTAAGAAGTTCTGGAAATCTTCCTTTGTGAGTGTGATTATGAGGTCTAATAAAAAATACAGTGGCTGCCGCCGCTGAGTGCCGTCCAGCAGAAAGGCAGGCTCCCCAAAATGTCAATGTGCCCTTATTGACCTTACTCACCAGTTCTAATACCATGTGACTTCTTATTCTTCCCCAAAGTCAAAGTAATCATGAAAGGTAAATATTATTGAATCAGGACATGAAGGCAGCAATGACAGAAAGGTTGATGTCTACTAATATACATGTAAATATAATTTATATCCATGTAATATACATCCAGAATTTGAACCTAGGACTGAGAGACACTGAGGCTCAAACTTCTTATGTGTGGCTCTCAAGACAAGAATAAAGCCAATTTAATTTTAGCACTAATGGGACTTGGTCTGCTTTTTATCAATGAATTCTCTGCTGGTTTTCTGCCTCCCAACCATGCTGCAGCTAGGGTCAACCCAAACTCACCAAACACTGAAGGGTATGTCATTTCCCAGCTCAAAGCCCATAGAGTCTCACTATTAACTACAATATGAATGGTCTCTGCTTGTATCCAAATTATTGCATTAGAAACTTGATCCTCATTGCAACAGTACAACAGGTGGAACCTCTAAGAGGTGTTTGGGTCACAAGGGTAGAGATTAACGTTATTATGACAGGGATGGTTAATTACTGGGTGAGTGTGTTCTTCGCAGAAGCAAGTTTGGCCCTCTTCTGCCTCCTGGCCCCCTTTCAACCTTCCATCGCTCTTTTCTAGCATCCATCATGGGATAATGTGACAGCTCTCACCAGATGCTGCCACCAAGCTCTTGAATTTCTTAGCTTCATAAACCAAATAAATTTCTTTTCACTACAGATTAGTCATATTCAGGTATTCTGTTACAGCAACAGAAAGTGGACTAAGACAACAATTATGATCTTAACCTTAGTACAATTTTTGGCCTTTTCTTCTGTTACTTTCATTTGGACAAAATACTTTTTTCACTACAGTATAAACTTTTCATAGCCTCATAGTTATTTAGTAATTTACTTTATAGATGCCTATTGTGTGTTAGCATTGAGCCAAGATCTAGGGCAATTAAATGAGATTAATCTTATGTACTTTGGTTGAGCTTTTAAGATGTTCTTGATAAAATGACAAAGATGTGTCTGAAGCACATCCTGCAATACAGCACATGGTGGCAGAAGTATGATAAAGATAGGAGATAAGCACCAAGGGATTGGCTGAGGGATAGAGAAAGTGGAGTTGCCACTGCCAAAATGAAGGCAGGAGTTGGAGTTGAGGAGGAGCAAGGAGAAAGCTTTTGCTACTATAAGAGCCAGCCCGCATAGTGGCAGGGAGCCATTATGATCTTGATGACATATTTGAGGAATTATGCATTCACTCTCCTTTTTTCACACTAAACTTTCATCTAATCTTGTGGTCCCATAATTTTTACTGCTATTGCTTCAGTCCCAGGGTGACCCGAGGTCTTATAAGTTTACAGAGTGCTGCTGCAATTGACAGTACGGACTCCAGACTTGAGCTAACATGAGCCCTGGACTTGGCCCCATCAATTCATATTTACCCAGTTATTTGGAAGAGTTGTTTATCCTCTATGAGTTTTGGTTTCCTCATCTGTAAGATAATGATAATGAAGGAACCTAGTATATGTATATTGGCCTTGCGTGTGAATATGTTTCCTTTGTATCACTTTCGAAATACGTACTGGCTTTTCTTCTTAAACTGTCTGTGAGTGATGACTTAGCTCATTATTTATTCAATATATTCAATTGTTGGAGTGGGCCTTTATAGATGACACAGTGGCTATAACATAACCAGTGAATATTGGAGACACCCACTTTCCTTCCCTTCTTTGCTCAGACTGAAAAATGTGATATCTCAAGTAGATTGGTCTCTTACCATGAGTTTCAGGGAGCACATTTTTATAATATTTCTGGTATTCCCTTTGAAGTTCCATGAATCTCCATTTTGTGGACCTCCCAGTGGGAAGGGTGGACTCTAAGATCTGAGGGCCTCAGTCCTGCAGCCACAAAACCTGTATCAGAGTAGAATTGTTCCAGAGGGAGGCTTAGATCAGCTGTGACTTCAAGATCAAGATTGTCTGCTTGAGAAACAGATGGCTCCACATGGAGTTCTAGGAATTGTGCTGACTCCTTTCAATAAAGCAGAAATTTTTTTTATTTGTGTGTGTGTGTGTGTGTGTGTGTGTGTGTGTGTGTGTGTGTGTGTGTGTTGAGTTCTGGCCTGGTTCTCAGAAAAGACAAGAAAAGATAAAAAATACCATATTTTGGTTCTCAATAAAATTGACAAAACATATATTAATCTTTGACTATGGATTTTAAAATTAACAAATATTTCTTAAAGACTTGGTGCCTGGCAGTACAGTCTGCTTCTGACAGAGCATATGACCTCAAGAAGAGACAAATATGACATACTACATAGACTAACATCATTCATGGAGCAGAGTACTAAAAACAACTTTATTTTTGTCCCTACTGTTCCCTTTGAATCTGTTCAACAAGGAAACATTTTCTCTACCACTGGATTAAAACTCAGAGATGTTGGAGTTTCATAGGTCCTAAGGTTTGGTGCATTACTTTTGACTTTCATCATCGTGTTACATGTGGTATGTACGTAATGACTGTATGAATTTACTTCATCTTGTGCATGTGGTTGGGACTCCAAAAGAAGAATGAAATGAGGCACTCCATGCAGCCTCTGTATATAAGTGACAGTCCTTGGGGGGTGGTAAAAGAGGAGAATGCTGTTTCAGGGCTAAAGGAAATACTGAGATTGTCATAGTAGATAGAAAAGACCCTGCAGTTAAGGGGATGATATAAGTGTCTCAGTTACTTTCTTGCCACCAGAACAAACTAACAATCACAACTTAAGGAGAAATTTATTTTTGCTCACAGGTTTTGGAGGGTTCAGTCCACAACTGCATTGTTCCAAGGCAGGAAGGCAAGAGGGAAGGGTGTGGAAGAGGAAAACTGCTCCATCATGACAGCCAGGAAGTGGAGAAGGAAAAGGAGCTGGGGAGAGAGAGAGAGATGCCCTTCCCAGTCAAACCCTCAGTGACCTGCCTGTAACCAGGCTCCATCTCCTAACAGCATACTCAGCTACTAGACTCAGTGATAGACGACTCCACTGATAAGTATAGAACACCCATGATTCAATCATCTTCCAAAATCCATGTCTCTGGACACTTGAGGTCATTGGGGGGCGCTCTAGATTAAACCATAACAGTCAATAAAACCTCAAGAATAGCTAAAGCTAGTGGATGAGCTGGAGAAGGCAGGATGTGGCTTCATATGGTTGGCAGCACTCCAGGATGAGTCTAGTAGCTCATGCCCTTGTATAACGTGCTTCCCCTGAAGGTGGCCAGGACTTGTTCTGTGATGGGATACCACTTTGAGGATTGTATTAAATGCAAAGTTGGGGGAGTTCTGATATGTAATTAGAGTCATTAATCAGCTGACTTGAAGTTAATAAAAAGGGTGACTGTTCTGGGTGTGTCTGGCCCAAGTAGTTGTATCTTTAGAAGACAGGCTCCTCTGCTGGCCTGGAAGAAAGCACTCAGCTATTCTGTGGACCTCCCAATGGGAAGGAGCTGAGGTTCTCAATCTTGAAGCCACAAAAATCACAAATTCCATCCACATTGAATGAACTCGAAAGAGAATCGAAATCACCAGATAAAACCATAGCCTTGGCTGATCCCTAGATCACAGGCTTTGGTGTCCCTGTGCACAGGGCCCAGTCAGTGCTTTCTGGGGTTCTAGACCCACAGAAACTGACATAATAAATGGTGTTCTTTCAAGGTGCTAGATTCATGGTAGTTTGTTATGCAGTTATAGAGAATGAATGCAATTCCCCCTATCAGACTGCTTCATGTTGGAGCAAGTTAATAACGATACAAGAGCTAGCAAGAGGCCTAATTAGGTAGTGTTTAGAACACTAGATTTGATGGAAATTATAGTGTTTAAAGCAGAAAATCAACTTCATTGGCTTTGATATCTGCTCAGGGGATTTATGGAGTATACTTGTGGGTGTGTCTGTGTGGGTCATGAAGGCACAGTCTTGGGGGTGGGGGTCTGTGTACAGTTCCTTGCCACTTTTTCTCTAGCACTGTTCTCCTGCTCTGCCTTTTGGTTGCTAGGAACTCTGCCACACACTTCCAGCATGATGTTCCTGCCTTGAAACCAGGTGACCATGGACTGAATGCCCTTGAAACAGTGAGCCAAATTAAAGTCTCTTCATCTAGGTTGTAGGTGTTAGGCATTTTGTCCCAGCACCTGGAAAGTTAATACAGAAATATTAATATAGCCCTAAATATGTTGTGTTAAAAAGCAGTCTGGTTTGTGCGTGCTCTATATTGCATGTAGATTGGCTGAGGTTGTTTCTCTGCATTATTTCACCCCACAACACATGTTCATAATGCTTCTTCTGCAGTTTTGCTGACAGTGTTGCAGAAGACACATAAAAGAATATAATGAATTGCATGGAGACATCCATGACTTCTACCTGAAAGTGACACACTTTATTTTCACTCACATGTCATTGGCCTCAAGAAATTATAGGGATACACCTAAGTTTAAAGGTCAAAAGAATGAACCAGACATATTTATTAAACTTTATTAGTCAGAACAAAAAAGTAACAGTCTTTTTGGTTGTAAGCAGAAAGATGACAATAAAGGCCTGGCCTCCTGATTTAGATGCAAGTAATCACAGGAACTGAAGGATAACTAGGAGAGAAAACCTTATGAAATTCAAAGGAGAGTTTCCAAAGAAAAGGACAGGAGAAGTGTCAGATTCTTAGAGAAGGTGCTGAAACGACGAAAGAAAAGAGTTCTGTGTTGTAATAAGTCAAGGACTGATGTGGGTAAGAACTCTGTGAATAGCCAATAGCTAGATTGTTGAGGGACACAGACTGATTTCTAAAAAGCTGTGAAAACAATTAGTGACTAGGGTGATACATATGGGAAGAAATACAACCCAGAGGGCACAATGGAAATTGTTCCTGTGGGAGAAACTTCTATGCTTATATATACAGGAGAGGGGAAAGCATGAGTGAAGAAAAAGTCCATTGCTCAAGTGGTATCATTCCTGAACTTTGTATGGAAGTATTAATCTCTTTGAGGAGTACAGAGGTCTCCTCAGTAAAACCTGAGGGAAGGAGAGAAGAGTGGTTCCATAGCAAGATGGGGTGGACCTGAAGGCGAGGCCATTTGGGTCTGGAAAGATAATTTTGCTTTATAATGACATAGGTAGTTATGTGCAGGGAAAGAAGGATGGAAAAGACACAAGTCACATGGAGTTTTAAAAGCAAGTGACAATGTACCCATCTGGGGGAAGTTGGGTAGTGTAGGGGAGCTTCCCAGAGCACAAGGCAGGGAGGAAATGGAGCCCAGTTGACTGCTCGGATGCAGCTGCCCTTTGTCATACTTAGCACATCCTAGCCAGTCTTGAAATGCCCTGCATAGGGTAGAGGGGAGCATAATAGATATTGATCAGGTCTGAATGGAGAATGGCTCTGAAAAGAAACCTGGCACTGTGACTTTGGTGAATATTTGTAAATAATTAAATATTTCACTTTTGTGAAAATTAGAGTGTTGAGTGTACCTCACTAAGTTTGTTTTGTATTGGGGATTGAACTTGGGATCTTGTGCTTGTGAGGCAGGTGGCAGAACCACTGAGCTAATTCCCCAGCCCCTGACCTCACTAATCTTAACATATTTGAATCATGAGGAATATGACTTTGATGGCTCTTCACATTTACCTTTTTGATAAAAACATTCTGCCTCTGTCAGGTGAGAGGATCTTCTTTCTTTAATTTCCTGAAGATTTTGTGGTTCAAGTTTAGCTAAGTTCCTTTTGGGGAAGTTATTTTTGTGGGGGTTGGGATTTATCATGTGTTCTCTTGAAGAGCATCTGAAAAGCACTCCTTATTGGCTGTTATCAGTAAAACTGGAGGAGGGGTTTTCTTCTACATGGATTATGTTGATGTACCAATCTCTTTCTTCTCTGGGGCTTTTAAAGAATTTTCCATGATTGGTTGAGCATGAGGAATCTTCCTGTGACAGCTCTATAAAGAAAGAAAGACAATAAAGACAATCTAATAGGCAGTCAGTCGATGAAGATTTTTCTCTGGAATAAATTTAGCGCATCTCATAAAGTTTTTATAGGTGCTACCTTTCAGATGCTTAGAATATTATTATCTAGACCAATATTTCTCTGCTTTTAATTTTTCTTATCTCTGCTAGGAAAAAAAAACCACAACACTTTTACAATGATTTTCTGTGTCTATTTTAAACTGTTAGCAGAATTGTTTCAATCACTGATTTTTCTTTCTCCACTTCTTGGTGTTCTCTTCCTATGGGATTTAATTAGAGTCTTCCACAAAAATCTGACAATTAGTGGGAGTTGCAATGGAATTCATGATTTGAATTTTTACTTGGCTTCCACCTATAAGCCTCAATAAGTTCTTTATAGGCGTAAGGATTTGGTGCTTTTGGACCAAAATGGAAGGAAATTGAAGTCGTGATAGAAATAAAATATTTGATCATTCTCAATTAATAGAACAGAAAGTGATCACAAGCCTAGCCTGGACCCACTAAAATGAAGTTGCTTAAAGATTCATCATCCGAGTGAAAACAAACAAAACAAAAATGAAACATATTAAGAATTCTACACACTCTTTTATGCTGGAATCTTTGCAGGTATTACAAGTCTCTTTTTCTCTGCTTTTCAATAAAATCCATCCTTTTATTTTCCCTCTCTGTTTTCCTCCTTTTGTCTGCCTAAAGTGAGCATGAGTCTGTACAAAGGAAGGCTACAGAGGCAGCTGCAGAGGAAGTATGCATGTCCCAGGTAAAAATATATTCATATCTTTCCACATGGATGGTGCTTGATGAGCCTGGCTTAACATCCCTCAGGCATAGGAGTTATAAGACTCCACAGCATACTTTATTATTTAATGGGAAAGACAGTGTATCCTCACAGTGAGGCTCCTGTGATGCCTATGATCCTGCTTGATAGCCCTTTTATTAATAATACATTCTTTTCTTCCTTTTCTGAAAAACCAGTGAGAGGGGGTTAAAAAAGGGGTTGACTCAAGAAAGACTCATCCTCTGAAAAGAATCTTCTTTGCTAAACCTTTGTAGGTTGAATTCTTTGTTTCTGCTGGTAAAACTACCCTTTTATGGCAAAGAGAGAACAGCGAAAAGATAACGTGCTAATTTTTTCCTTCTAGAGACAGAAGCACATCGGGGTCATGAAATTATACCCTTTTTATGGTGTTGCTGTCATTTCTGCACTTCAACAAGGAGAAAGCAGGTACTCAGAGATTGGGAGATTTGTTTTTCTTAAAACTCTGTGTGTGTGTGTGTGTGTGTGTGTGTGTGTGTGTATGTGTTTCAGAAATTATTCAAGTAGAGAATTGCAAATTCAATTTTTTTACTCATGGATTTGACTACTTTTGCTCCCTGGCTGGTGAATTAGGGGAGGCTCACAGCAGAAAGCTGGGAGCAGGTACCCCAGAGGAATTAGGTCTGAGATACCTTGGGTGTACACACATGGGTGGCCTGAGGGGCCAAATCTGAGGTGTAGGTGGTGCTCTCTGGTCCCCAAATGGTTAGAAAAACTCTCTGTGGAACTTCCAGACTTGACATTGTGGGAAGTGAAAAAGGAAAATAATGTTTTTCTGGAAGGCAGAAATTGTAGGCTTTTCTAACAGGAGCATATTTACTCATAGTATGACGTTGGGTGAGAGAAGCTACTTAATTGGGTGCATCTCTGTTCTGTGAAGTGTGAGTAATGATTCTTCTCTACAGAGCACAATCCATGATTCTCTGTGGGCTGAGATCTAATTCCAAGTGGGTAAAAGTAGCAGTGGTGTTAGGTCTTTGTCAGGGTTTTCCTAGTACACAGTAGGCAGAGGTACAAGGTGTGATGGTTCCATATGCGGGATATTAAATAAAAATATTACAGCAAAAGTATCATTGCCATTAATCACCCTCAAAACACTCCCCCTCACTTTAAATACACTGTAAGTACACCTGATGCTTTCTGAAGCCATTCTGAAAGTCATCTTTTGTGAGTGTCTTTAGTTACATTGTTGTGGCTGCTTTCATGTTCTAAATTCATTCAAATCGTGACCTTTCATAATCAATTTAACTTTGGGGAAGATCCAGAAGTCACACAGTAACAGATCTGGTGAATAAGGTAGATGAAGACGCACTGCCTGTTTTCACGAGTCTGCCTCTCTGTTGGAATGTGCTCAGCTGCTCTGCTATCACATCCCAAAAACACACTCATGAGAAAGGACTTCCAAAACGGCTTCAAAAATGGCAAGAATGATGGGGTAAGGATATTTGAAGTTAGGGAGAGTGTTCTGAGGGAGAAAATGGCAATGTGTCTTTTACTATATAAGATTTAAAAATTTAAACATTAACTGTATATTTTGATTATACTTCGACTAGCTCCCAAACTCCCTTGAGGTATTATAGATTGTATTGGCAAATGCATGAAGACAAAGAGTGTCATATTTCATTTTCTTGGAGATGCCGCCTCTTCCCCACATTTTATCATCTCTAAAAGCAGAAATCTCTTTCAGTTTGTGGTTGCTTATATTTTAAGTAGCTGCCATTTCTTTGTTAGTTTTTTTGTGTTAAATGCGCAAAACAATGAAGACATGTATCCAATAAAATGTCTTATAAGAAGAAAAGTATCCTGTCCATGATATCCAATATCCCTAAGTATAATGTTGTGCAGAACTTTAAACAAGTTCAACCCAAATCTTTCAGCATTAAAATAATAGCCTACCATTGAAATGGTTTTCAATGGAAAGAGGAGATATTCCTCCTGGATGTCTCCATCTGGAACACTCAATTTTAACATTTGGAGCATCTAAACCCTTTATTTTCTTTAGAAATTAGTTCATTTTTATTTTTTCTAAAATCTTAGAAACAAGATCTTATCTGTAGAAAAAAATCTGATACAAGAAATCGCTAGATTAGAAGAGAAACAGTTGCATCTATAGACATGAGCTTTTTTCTTGAACATTGCTTTTAATTCCAGTATTCAGTTCTAAGTCAATATGGTGCTACTTCCAACATTTTGGATGGATTTGCCTTCTCTTTTCTTCTTTATACCCTGTACAGTATGTTTAAAGATTCATATGTGTGACACTATCCCTTAAGCATCAAAAGAAGGCTAGGGTAGGCTGTGTGAGGAAATGACAAAAGATTATATGGCAAATAGAGATTTCCCTGTTCCTACTTGGCTTCTGTAACTGGGCTCAAACAGACCAAAAACAGATTAACAGGAGAAAAACTTAAAAATCACATTTGCTCTTAATATTTTACTTTATGTTGTCCACTATATCATTAGATTTTATGTACTATTATAGTTTATTCACACCAGAGAAGCTATTCGGTATTTACACATGTGTGACTTATTTATTTCACTTAGGAGTATATCCTCAATATGTATCCATTTTCCTATGAATGAGTCTAATTTCTCATTCTTTATGAGTGAGTAGTATTACATTTTATACAGAAACCACATCTTCTTTATCCAGTTTCCAACTGATGAGCAAATGAGCTGTTTCCAAGTTTTAGCTACTACAAACTGTGCTGCTATAAACATAGGTGCACATATGTCTCTGTGATATGATTCTCTCAATTCTTTTGGAAATAGGAAGAAAGGGGCTAAAGGTGTAGGGAAAGTGGGAAGGGTAGGGGAAAGCTAATGAGGGAAAAGAAAAAAATATGAGAAAATAAAAAAATGGAAATGAAGTGTTTGTAAGGAGGGAGGGGAAGAGGGGTGAAGGGAGGGCAGGGACAAGGGGAAAAAATGAGAACCAAGACCTGTCACATAAAGGTACGAGATCCCAATGATGAATGTAACTGTACTATATACCTAAAATGTACCAATAAACTCAACGAGGAAAAAATATTTTACTTTATATATAAAGATCTTGATATATAAACATGAAGACCAAAAAATGTGAATAGATCTGAGAAATTATATACCATTTTAACAATGCATGATAAATTGTGGAGGTATTAAAAAAAAGAAAAAAGCATTTGAGGTATCGGCAATAGATTGAAAGAAAGTTACTAGGAAATAATGGAGGGAGAATAATGAAAGATAAAGTTTATTTTAATAGGTTTGGTTACATTCATCTCAGCATTGACTCCCTCATCTGCAATGATAAGAATATCCTGTTCCTGGTACAGGCGGGGCAGTCTTCTCATGGGAAATTTATGCCCTGCTTTTCAGTAGTAAAGCAGGCAGTCAGAAAGCTCTCCATGAATCTGCTTTTCCCCAGTAGATTTCAGCTAAAAATACTCACAGTGCCATATGTTAGGGTATTATATTCTCATTCTCTTTGGTTGTTCAATGCTTTATACTTTCCTTGCAAGGGAGAAATTGGATCCAGTTACCATTACAAATTCTTCTTTGATTTTCACTTGGACGGTTGTCCTGGAATCATACTGTAGCCTTTTCAGTGCACCCCAGTGTTTGGTCTGATTGACATTGCTGTCTAGCTTTGGAGTCCTAGCCTTCTTTCTGATATTTTCCTCCATTTTGTATTTTAGCCTTTTTGGTTGTGGTCACTAGCCAATCTGTGTTCTGTTGATCTCTTTCTCCATTCTGATGTTTCAGCAGGTGGATTAAGCTGTGCCATTCTATCAGTTCTCTAATCCTAATACTCCTTGGGATCTTTTTCAGGAAAATCAATTTTGTCTGTCTCTTGGGTAAGAATCACACAAGCTCCAAGTTCAATTTGACCTTTTTTAGTTAGCGTCTCTGTCATCTCATCAATTTTCATAATCACAACATGATTATGAAATCATATAATTATAATCATAACACCGTATACTCCTATTGTATTCTTTAAATGGTCTGTGCAAACACTGGTGTATAGTTAGCATTAGCATGATTATACTGCCTTTTGTCTTCTTCTTACTTCTAGTAGTAATTATCTGGTAGTTATACTACTAATATTTGAGAACAAAAAAACCTTGTGATGTTGTTAAAATTAATATATAATGAAATTTCTATGCTCTTTGAAACATCCAGCAGACTTTCTCAAAGTTTGCTGTAGAATTAAGTCCTAGTGTTTTAAAAGTATCCATGGTATGTAATGAATTAACTTATTTTCTCTGCATCTAGAACAGTACCATTAAGTACCTTCCTTAGGAGAATTGAGAAGAGTCACTCGAATCATTTTCTATGAGGCTTTATTCTCTAGTGGAGCTTTGGTGGGATAAAGCTGATACAGTATAGATTTCCATAATTTATGAAGTTGAATTTGTATTGAAAGCTATTTGATTTAGAAGAATGAGTGTGACTCAAAGGGGAATGAAGCTAATACATGAATTCCAAATATAGCATGCTCATGAGGTGTTTTGAAGAATCTGTCTCCAAGAAGAATTTTTTGTTGTTTATGGTTATCCTCTGTAGACCTGATCCTGAAACCTATTTCCTAACTAATAATTTTCATTTTTATGTTATTGAGCCCAAACGCTGACCATAGGCTTTTCTTGCAGGTGGTGCTAAATAAGAATGTCAGTGCATTTATTTTGGAAGCCACTGGGGAATGCTGCCTAGAATTTTAGCCGAACTCACTTTCCCTGCACTTATTAAAAAATGAAACTGTGCTTTCAGCTGATCCTCAAAGAGGAGACCAGGAAAGGGCATGTGTCTGGGATAATTCTGCTTCATCAAATCTTCCCTTTCATTTGCTTCTCCAAGATAAATAGGTGGTTGGAGACAGGAAAACTTTCTAAATTTAAATAAGTTGTGAAGGCACAAATTGCAAAAATATATAGATAATGTGGTGCTCTGAACTATAGCGGGGACATTCAGATCACAGTTACTACTGGAGGGAGAAGGTGGTTAGGCACTTGCTCTTTGATGATATCCAGACTTATGGAGTAGATAGAAACAGACTGAGTATATTAGTGAGCTTTTCATTGTTAGGACTAAGGACTCGACATATACAACTTAAAGGAGGAAAGATTTATTTTGACTTGGGGTTTTAGAGGTTTCACTCCGTTGTCATCTGGATCCAAGGGAGACACATTACTGGGGAGGGCGATGTCAAAAGATCTGCTTATGTTCTGTAGCTGGAAGCAGAAAGAAAGACAGTAGGAGGACCAGAAAGAAAGGAGCCATGGATGACATCCCCATGGTCATGCCCCTGTGGCCCATTCAAATGTGTGCTTTAATAATCTCCTAGGCTTTTCTCAAACTAGATTAGAGATTCTCAACCTAAAAATTATCCATCACAGGATTGAAATCAGAAAGAAAAGTAAGTAGATTATTTTTCCTCAAATGTATAGTGTGCCTAAAGAAGAAAAAAGAGAACTTACTAGAACTGTAAAGGGAATAATTAGCTAGAATGCATTAACATTTGGAAATACATTAGTGTTTTTAAGTTGTGATACATAAGTGCTTTTTTAGGGTTTCTGAAATTTTCTCTGAGAGTATTATGGAATCATTTTGACCCTTCAGGGCAAGGAAAAGAAGAGTGAATGTGGATGTGATGTATTAGCAAGAAAGAACACTAACACATTTTCATAAGCACCAAACTTTGAACAGATATTCTTAGCTCATTCCATTCAAGTTAATGTAATTCCATATCTTGGCAACTCTGATATAATGAAACCTTAATTCTAGTTAGAAATTGGCACAACCATTCCACCTTCTGTAGTCTTGCATTTAGTCTCTTTCAGTGAGCATTAATAATAAGCTATTTAGCTAAATAAAAATTATTTTGTAGAAACTCTACATGATTTATAAACTTGTATTAAGGGTATATTTTGCATTTCCTGTAGAGATTTATCTTTGCTGTATAGATTAAACATGGAATAAGCCATGGAATAAAAAAGAAAAAGAAAAAGTGGAATGTTAGGTAGATCAAGAGAATTCCATTGTCAACATTTCCTTCTAATGAACCTACAATTAAATAGGGATTATCAACATGGCATTTGCCAAAATCCAGACAATTAGTTTTTCAGATTTTTTGTGGTAGAGATGTTAGGGATAGAGAAAATTAAGAAGGACATTTTATGCTCAGAAATGTAGCTGTTTTGGTGTGTTGGTGAAAAAACTAAAGAAAATTGATAATCCTCTGAGCATCCAGATGAGCTCAGCTAGCTTTGTCCTCTTGCAGTATATTTTATAGAGCTCAGCTCATTGAAATAGGGTTGATGAGGTGCTTTTAAAAAAATTCCTGGTAAATTTGAAAAACAATCCATAAAAAAGCATTTTCTGACTCTTTTCTGTTGCTTATTGCTAGGTTTTATGTGCTGAACCATTTTTCCACCTGCCTCCACACCCACCTACATAACGGTGACTTCATAGTCTAGAAAAGACTTTATAACAAATAAGTTGACAGTATTATTAGATATTTTATAATTCATTGACGTGAAAACAGCTTTTTGAAGGCATTAGAATATGAGAGAACTTGGCACCTACAATAAATGAAGCCATTCCTGTCTTAGTTAATGAGAGATTTAAGAAGGACGTGTCATTACAGAGATGAAAATATTCAAGAGAGATCGTATTGATAACATCAATCCAAACTAGGATCTCAGGGCTCAGTTTTCCAACATTACTTTAACCTGCACAGGGGCATTGAGTTCTCTGCATCCTGTTCCAAGTTAATGATAAGAGGGGTACCTCTTATGCTTGACATAAACCTACCCTACTATGTATCTTCATTCTGATGTATTTAAGTTCTTGATAGGATAGAAGATCAGCCTCAAAGTGATTAATTCTTAAAAAAACTTCTAGTAACTTTGGGTAGGGGGATGCTAGTGAGAATCAAAGTAACACTAAAGAAAGATCTAAATGAACATATTCTAGATGACTCCATTTGTAATCACTGAATTGAGTGAGGATTTATGAACTGAGTTTCAAACTGCCTTAGCACATAGTGTTCCTTAACATTTGACTCCATTTAAACAAAAGAGAAGGTAAAATAGTTTCGTGGGTGTGATGAAATGCTTCTGTTATTAAAATGCTTAGATGTGGAAAGTGCTTAAGAGATGAGCCTGCCTGTGAGATGAATCCCACATATTTGAACACAGACCCAACGAAGGTGCATTTCTTCCAACCTACATGTGTGTCCATACATGTACCTGTTTGACAGGCCCTTCTGTGAATTTCACACGTGGTATGTTTCTATCCAGGAATTTCTCTGTGGTTGCTTTAATACACATTTAAAATTATACATCTTTGAACACACAAGCTTTCTTTTTCAAACATCATTGTGTACTTGACAAGATTTGGAACCTTCTGGAAAACGGGCCCTGATCGTGGACTAGTAAGCAATTTGCTTGACTGGGAGTTGGATCCACCTCTGGTGAAATGACTTCCTCCAATCATCTTAGCCCCAGAGTTTGGGTACTGAGTATCCAAAGGCACTGTTGTCACTGTGAATAAACAAGTGGGCAATATCAAATCACAGGCTTTCCTTGAAGCAATGCAAATCAAAAAGCAAATGCATTTTGAAATAAAACAAAGCACACATTCTAAAACTCAGCATGGTGATAAAAATATGCAGCAAGTCTAACACTTGTTTGTGACATTGGGGGAAAAATTCATCAAGGTTTGAGTTTACTTGAATAGGAGATAACTATGAAAAATCGCCAAAGTAAAGCTAATTGTTTATTCTGTTCAAGTAGCTTTCTCCATTAGCACAATTGCTAAAATGTGCCATGTGGCCTCTAGAGTATTTATATTTTCCTCTTCTCAATTATGAATGTGGAGGCTGCTAAAGCATAATACCTGGGTAGTAAAAAGACTCCAGAGAGAAACTGGAAAAACCCACGACAGAGATGAAAAATACTGTGTTGGAGCTCACATCCCCTGGCTCAGCAAGGCCTTACAGGTCATTCATCTTGCTTTTGATTTGTCTGCCTTTTCACTTCAAATAGGTTTACAGGTTTTTAGCTGAAACCAATTAAAGAGAGCCAATTGGCAGGGTTAGCACTTGTGGTGTTTATGGTGTGCATTGCATTGATTTATGCCTCTGAGCAGCTACAGTGAAAAGCAAACTATATGAAGAAGAAGAGAAGCCTCACACTGGGAAGAGACATTATAGTGCATAGGATTATTTTGAGGACAGTAATGAACAATGCCATAAAGAAAACTGCTGACTCTACAAGAGCAGGCAAAAAAGGGCATTTTCTTCTTAAAGAAAGACAAACTAATGGCTTCATTTTAGTGATAAGTAATTATCTAAGATGTTTTGTATCAGTGGACAATGTTCTGTCCTTTCACTTGAAGTAGCAGAAAAGGATGCAGGAAAAATGAGCATTTATTATTGCATTGTAGTTCCTTGGCTGGGAAAAGGTGTCCTTTGGTAGGCCCAAAGAAATGACTCTCAGATTATTTTTTGGAAGTTATTGAGTGGTGAGACACAGATAACTTTTTAAAGGAATTTTTTGATCTTGCAGTGTTGCTCCTGGCAGGTTAATCACTTAAGCCAGGAAGGGTCAAGATATTGAATTAGGTATTCTAGAAAATAGAAAATCCTAGGGGAGATACCCTCAGAATGAGGATAGTAAAGAAAGATACTAGATCAATTCTGGAGTCCTTTCTTGCCTTCCAGTTGAACAGGACACAGAGCATTCACAGTGATGTCCTCAGTCTTTGGTTGTTGATGGTTCAATCACATGAATCCACTCAAGCTGGCAGAACTTAGAGGGTAGGCAAAGTTCTGGCATCTGTGAACATAAGACTAAATGATTCTTCCTTGAGTTGAGATGAGAACTTGTAGCCGTTTGGTTTGTAATTCTTTATAACATAGGTTTATCAAATTCAAAATGGATGATTAAAAACTCTTGAGAAGTCTTTTAGATTCCTGGAAAGAAAAAGCTATGATTATTGAAGAAAAAAATAGTTAAGCAAGTAAGTACTTGGAAATTAGCTGATTGGATTGTTATGTAAGACTTATGGTTAGATTTCATAAAGACAGGTAAGTCAGGTGTGGCCTTGAAGATGTGTAATGATAATAATGATGATTATGATGGTGCTAATATTCTTGCCTTGCCTTTATTGAACAACATATTTGCTTTTTAAAATTGCCATAAAATTCATTGACTCTTTGATTATCAAAACAGTTTTGTTAGGCTGTAAGGTTAAGTATAATTATCCTCATCTGAAAGATAAAGGTATGTCCTTGCAGAGATTAAATGATTTATTGTGGCAACAGATAAAGAGAAGAAGAAAGGAATGAGCAATTATTGAAGCTTTATGACTCACCAGATCCTGGATGAGAACGTACATCCATATATGAATATTCCCTTTCTTACAACAGAAAGCTAGACTCAAACAGGTGGAGTGAAGTAGCCACAGGTTAGTAGTAAGCAAGAGACAACACTGGGTTTTGAACACAGATATCAAGCTCTGGCTATTCATCCATAGTTTCTTTCTGTCTTGACCTAATGGCTTTTTTTTTGTTAAAAGGGAACTTCTCTGGTTGAGTATTTATGGAGCTTTTAAGTCATCTTTCCATCTCAGCAACAAATAAAAAAGTTGAACAAGTGAAAAATCAATAACTCTACTCAGATCCATTACAGCAGTGAGGTCAAAAAGTAACTTTCTTTCTCCATAATTGGACAATCAGCCAGACAAATACAGAGAATCATAACATTCAAGAACAGAAACCCATGGAAACCAGTCTGGTGTAGGAAAACCTGAACTTAACATGGAGTTGCTCGAAGCTGAATGTGGAAGTTTGCAAGGCAAAAATTCCAGGGGATCCAGTCATTAAAGAAGTCCTCATGTTTTAGTATTTTTACCTCTCAGAGCTCCACAAGTTTCTTAGAGCGAAAGGTAGAGAAAACAATTCTGTTGAATGTCCTAAAATGGAGTTATCTATGTTGAAATATGCCAGAATATTGTGTTCTGCTTAACAAGGCCTAAGGAACTATTTTACCAGAGTCTAACCTACTGGGGTATTGTCAAAACCTAACCTACCTGGGGAAAGAGAAATACAAAACTTTATCCTATTGTAACTTCCCATGTAAATGACAAAGTAGAGCATGGAGAATTTTTAGGGAAGGTAAACTACTCTGTATAGTACTATAATGGTGAATAGATGTCATGTCCATTTACCCAAACCCATACATAGAATGTACAAAACCAGTAGTAAACTCTAATGTTAACTAGACTTTGGGCAATTATGATGTTTCAGTGCTTCATAAATTGTAGCAAATATATCACTCTTTTTAAAAATCTTTATTAAATTTATTGATACATTTTAGGTATACAATACATTTACATTTATTACTGGGATCTTGTACCTATCCATAATTTATCAGGTTCTTATTTTTCCCCATTCCCTAGCCCTTCCTTCAGCCCCTCCACTCTTTCCTGTTTACAAAGATATTGTTTCCATGTTTTTCCTTTTCACATATTTTCCCCTTTTTACCTTTCCCCATCCCTCACACTTCCTCTACTCTTTTAGACCTTTCTTCCTATCACACAATATCAATTATACATTTTGATCTGTATTAAAAATTTCACTTAAGAGTATGGCCTCATTATGCATCCACTTAGAGATAAGTCTCTCTAGTTTCTCATTATTTATAGCTGAGTAGTATTCCACTAAAAAAATCTTCTTCATCCAGTCTCCAGCTGATGGGAAATTGGGCTGTTTCCAAATTTTAGCAATTACAAACTGTGCCATGAAAAACATTGGTGAGCATATATTGCTGTAATTTCACTTAAGAGTATGGCCTCATTATGCATCCACTTAGAGATAAGTCTCTCTAGTTTCTCATTATTTATAGCTGAGTAGTATTCCACTAAAAAAATCTTCTTCATCCAGTCTCCAGCTGATGGGAAATTGGGCTGTTTCCAAATTTTAGCAATTACAAACTGTGCCATGAAAAACATTGGTGAGCATATATTGCTGTGGTATGATCTTTTAATTCTTTTGGGAAGATACCCAGCAGAGGGATAGCTGGGTTAAATGGGGCTTCTAATCCTGGTTGTTTGAGGTATCACCACATTGATTTCCACAGTGGCTGCACCAGTCTGCACTCCCAGCAACAATGAAGAAGGGTTCCTATCTCCCCACAACCCTGCAAGCATTTGCTATTGGTTGATTTCTTGATAGCAGCTATTCTTTCTGGGGTGAGATGGAATCTCAGTGTTGTTTTCATCTGCATCTCTCAAATAACAGTGATGTTGAACATTTTTTCATATGATTATTTGCTGCTTCTGCTTCATTGTCTGAGAAATGTCTGTTCATTTCAAATGCCAATTTTTGAATTGGGTCTCTATGTTTGGAGAGGCTCTGATATTTTTGAGTTCTTTACATATTCTAGATAGTAGACATTTGTCTGAGGAACAGCTGGTAAAAATATTTTTGCACATTGTGGGTCATCTCTCAGCTCCGCTTATGACTTCTTTGGCAGTACAGAAGCTATTTTTTAAAACAATGAGATCCCAATTGTTGATTCTTTGTGGTAGTCCCCATGCTACCGAGGATTTGATCATAAAGTCTTTTCCTATGCTGATATCTTCAAGAGTTCTACCTAACTCATCTTCCAGCAAGTTTAGTGTCTCCATTTTATTATTTATATCTTTAATCCACTTGGATTTTAGTTTAGTACATGGTGAAAGATAATGGGTCTAGTTTTAATCTTTGACAAGTTGAAATCCAGTTTTTCCAACACCATTTATTAAAGAGGCTATTTTTCCTCCAGTGAGGATGGTTGGCTCCTTTGTCAAAGATGAAGTAGTTGAGTACATCTGAAGTTGTTTGTGCATCTTCTAATCTGTTCTACTGATCCTTGGGTCTGTTTCTTTGCCATTACCATGCTGTTTTTAATCACAGTGGCTTTGTAGTATAGTTTCAAGTTGGGGATTGTGAAACACCTTTCCATGTCTCTGTTGCCTAGAATTGCTTTTGTTTTTCTAGGTCACTTCTGATTCCAAATGAATTTTTGGATTGTTTTCTCTAGTTCAGTGAAATATACTGTTGGAATTTCAATAGGGATTTCTTTGTATCTGTATTGGACTTTTGGAAGTATGGCCATTTTCACTATATTGATACTTCCTGCCCAGGAACAAGGGATATTTTTCCATTTTTTAAAATATCCTCTTCAAACTCTTTTTTTCAGAGTGCTGTAGTTTTCAGGGTAGAGGTCTTTTGTCTCCTTCATTAGATTGATTCCTAGATATTTCTTTTTTTTTTGGATGCTATTGTGAAAGGGATTGTTTCCCTAATTTAACTCTCAGTGAGACTTTCGTGTACAAGAGGGCTATTGATTTTTTGAGTATTTACCTTGTATCCAGCTACTCTACTGAATCTGTCAATCAAGTCTAGACATCTTTTGTTGGACTTATTTGGGTCTTCTATGTAGAGTATCATATCATCGGCAAATAATGACAGTTTCACTTCTTCCTTTCCTATCTTTATTGCTTTTATTTCTTTCTCTTATCTAATAATGTGGCTAATGTTTCCAAAACTATATTGAACAGGAGTGGTGATAGTGGACATCTTTGTCTTGTTCCTGATTTAGCATGAAGGTCTTCATTTTTTGACCATTTAGTATGGTGTTGGATGTCGGCTTTTCATGGATAGCCTTTAGCAAGTTGAGATAAAGATCATCTATTCCAATTTTCTGCAGAATTTTTAAAAAATCATGAATGGTTGTGGAATTTTGTTACTTTTCCCTGCATCTATTGAGAGGATCATATGGTTTTTGTCCTTGAATCTGTTAATATAGTGTATTATATTTATTGATTGACATATGTTGAACCATCCTTGCATACCTGGGATAAATCCAATTTGGTCAGGGTGTAGAATCTTCTTAATGACCCTCTGTATTCTGTTTTCAAGGATCTTATTGAGGATTTTTGCATCTCTGTTCATTAGGGAGAGTGGTCTGTAGTTCTCTTTTTTGGTTGGGTCTTTCTCTGGTTTTAGAATCAAAGTAATACTTGCTTTCAGGAATGAATTTTGAAGTACTGCTTCTCTTTCAATTTCATTGAAAATTTCAGAGTAGTGGCCATAGTTCTTATATAAATGTCTTGTAGAAGTCATCAGTGAAGCTATTAGGACCTGGGCTTTTCTTTGTTGGTAAATTTTTAATTTCAGTTTTACTGATTGTAATGGGGGTATTTAGAATTTTATATCTTCTTTGTTGAACTTTGGTAATTTATATGTATCTAGAAATCTGTCCATTTCTTTTATGTTTTGCATTTTATTACAGGTTTTTAAAGTAGGTATTGATGATCCTCTGGATTTCTGCTGAATCTGTTGTGACTTCACCATTTTCATTCCTAATTGTATGAATTTGAGCCTTTTCTTTCCTTTTTATTTTGTAAGGTTGGCTAAGTGTTCATCAGTTTTATTTATTGTTTCAAAAAACCAACTCTTTGATTTGGTGATTTTTTTTTATCATTCTTAGTCTCCATTGCATTGATTTCTGCTCTAATCTTTATAATTTCTTCCCTTGTCTGAGGTTTGGTTTCTTTTTCTCTTCTTTTTCTAGGAGCTTAAGATTCACCATTAAGTTGTTTATTTGAGCTTGCTCTTTTTTCATAGTGTGGGCATTCACTGCTATTGAATTTCCCACTTAAAACTACTTTCATGGGGAGCTGCCATCGCTCTGTCACCAGGTGGGCTGCCTGGGCTCTGATCCACCATGGGAAGGATAGCCATGCCCTCTCCTGCTGGGAGCTGCCATCACCCCCACAACTCCCCTAACTCCCCCCACACACATGCACTCTAAGATCTCCTGATTGTGCCAGTCTTTGTACCCACTCTGCAGAGGCAGAGGTGGTCATTAAGGGTACTTTTCTGAGTTCCCAACTTTGAACATCTTTAAAGAAAGGGCAGGGGAAACCTGTAGTAGAACGGTGTAGAGTTCAACCATTCAGAAGGTTGGGGAACTCAATCTGGGCCTTGCCGCCCAAGGTCAGTCTGCATCATGGGGTTCAGCCATCAGCTAACTGAGATTGGGGGTCTTGCATCCTCGCTCTGTCTGAGCCCCCATCCTAAATGGTATAAATATACTATATTGAAAAGTTTGTTCACTGCAGACATATTTTGGACTGCTTCTTGATTTCAATTTAATTCAAATGGTTTAAGGGTGATAGACTAGTGACTACCACAGGTGGTCAATGTCCAAGTTGTGTTTGATCTTAAAGTGTTGCTGATTGTATCTGTTGGGATAAAGCATTGTGGATGATTTGATGAGCTGTTTCTCTGATGTTATGAAGATGAGAATGTCTGTAGGTTGATAGAGACCCAGAAGCTAGGGCACAACTACATCAGGAATATTATACCCAGAGATTAACCAAGGACAGCCCGACAACAAAAATAAAAATGAGAAAACACTTAAGCAAGACACAAAGACAGACTTCCAGTTCACCAGTGGCAAACAGTAGGACAAATGAGGATGAAAAGGCTCATAGTGAACCACCAGGACACCCTAAACTAAAAGCACAGGAAGTGAAAAAAAAACAATCAGGCTGTGGAAAAATTCAAAATAGAAATAATTTCCCAGATAACCACAGAGATGATGAGCAAAATGAAAGTCGTGATTTGGGACTCTAGTACAGAAACTGACAAAAAAATAGAGGAGCTCGGGACCACGATAGAAACCATAAAGGCCCAGCATAAGAAAGAAATGGAAACAATAAACACCCAACATAGGAAAGAAATGGAATCCATAAAACAGATTCAAACAGATATCCAGGAGATTAAACACTCCATTGAAAGTGTACACAACAGAATAAAAGAGTGTGAAGTTAGAATCTCAGATAGAGAAGATAAGATTGCAATCAGTGACCATGAAAAGAGAGGTCTCTTAAAAACAGTAGGGGATCATGAGAAATCGATCCAACAACTCCTAGATGATGCAAAGAAAAATAACATAAGACTGATAGGAATCCATGAAGTAGCAGGAGAAAATACAAATGACTTAAAAAAGGTGTTCACAGAATTAATGACAGAAAACTTCCCAGAGGGGAAGAATTTGACATTCAGATAAGTGAGGCATATAAACCCCAAATAGCCACAATAAAAAAAAACCAAACATCTACACCTAGTCATGTAATAATCAAGATCCCAGAAACCCAACAGAAGAACAAAATACTATAAGCGGTAAGAGAAAAGAAACAAATCACATGCAAAGTAAAGCCCATCAGAATCACACCAGACTCCAAGTTTTAGCTATTACAAACTGTGCCACTATAAACATGGGTGTGCATGTATCACTGTGGTATGATTCTTTCACTTCTTTGGAAAGCTCCCCAACAGAGGGATGACTGGGTCAAATGGAAAGAGCCCATCTGCCCATCAATTTGAAACTGGATAAAGAAGATGTGGTTTTTCTACAAAATGGAATACTACTCAGACTTAAAGAATGAGAAAGTAGATTCATTCATAGTTAAATGGGTACATACACTTCTAAGTGAAATGAATAGGGCACACATATGCAAATACCGAATAGTATCTCTGGTGTGAAAACTATAATAGTACTCAAGATCCTAATCGGACACTTAGCAAATAGGAAGAAAAGGATCAAAGGTGTAGGGACAGTGAGAAGAATAGGGAAGGGGGAATAAGGGAAAAAGAAAAAAATATGAGAAAATGTAAAAATGGAATTAAAGTGTTTGAAGGGGTGGAGGGGAGGGGAGGGTGAAGGGAGGGTAGGGACAATGGGAAAAAATGAGAACCAAGATCTGGCATGTAAGGGTACAAGATCCCAGTAATGAATGTAACTAGAATGTCTACCTAGAATGTACCAATAAATTAAATTAAAAAAAAAAAAAAACGAATCACAGCAGACTTTTCAACAGGTCAAGAAGAGCCTGGAATGAGATATTTCAAGTGCTAAAAAAGAACAACCTCAAAGTTATACTAATGTATCCTGCAAAACTCTCTTTCAAAATGGATAGGGAAATAAGATACTACCACAAAAAAGAACATCTGAGAAACTACATGAATACCAAACCAGCACTACAAGCAATTCTAAACAATATCCTAGAAAAAGACAATGAAGGTAACAACACCATGAGGTCCAACAGGGCAAATCAAACAGACAAGGAAAGAAACTAAAAGGAGAGGTGAAAAAATAAAAAGAGTCAACAAAAGGCCAATAACAGGGCAATAATAAGTCAGTACAAATCAGATATAACCATCAATGTCAATGGCCTCATCTCACCAATCAAGAGAAATAGACAGGCAGAATGGAATAAGAAGCAAAATCCAACAATATATTGTATACAAGAAACACACCTAGTGCAAAAAGAAGCCCATAGACTGAAAGTGAAAGGATGGAAAGCAATTCTCCATGTGACAGGAGCCCAGAAAAAATCAGGGGTAGCAATTTTATTTGCAGACAAAGTAAATTTCAAACCCAAACTGATTCTAGTATTATAGATGTAGGTCAGTACTGTATCATACCTCTGTGAATGTAAAATATCTTGTACCTGCTTTATGATACATAGTGACCATGCTTTATTAGAGCTATTTTTAATGATGTTACTCTAGAATGTTCTCTTTGCAGATGATGATTAAGATGCTAATAAAAAAAATGGTGCCAGGTACCACAATAGCAACAGAACTTTGATGTTTTCTGGGTATTATTCTTTTCTTGTTTTTTTGCTTTTGTTTTTGTTTTTTTAATGGAGTGAGCTGAATGTCTATAATTATGTTCAGATGACTGCAGAACCTGGAAAAGCTGTTGCTGTTACTGGTGCATAACATACTGCTACTATTGGTTTTTTATATAAATATAAATATATAAAAATATATAAATATAAATATATTAATACACACACACACACACACACACACACACATATATATATATAATTTGAATTTTTGGAAACTTTAACTGTGCTGTCAACTTTGGAAAAAGTTATCCCAATTTACTGTGTTGTGTTGGCATTGTACAGAAATTAACGGCCATACTGGTCTAGAAATGTTAATTTTTTTCCATTTGTACAGGGGTAATGCACTGTTTTAAATATATAAGGTCATATCTACATGGGTTTGATTACAGAAAGTAATAACGTAATCTCTAAATAATGAAAAAAAGAATAAGATAAAACTACAAGAGCAAGAAGCAATTTAAATATGTTCAGGGCCCATTTTCATCTTCAGAATTAAGGATTATTTTAATTTTACATCATTGCCTTTTGTCTTTTACTTTCCTTTTTAGTTTTATTTTAGGAGTCCGTATTTTTTATGTTCATACTGAGATTTCTTTAACTGAAATACTGAATAGTTTCTCTGGTGTGAAAAACTATAATAGTACACAAGATCCTAATGAGATAATTAATAATGTGAAATAGGAAGTAAAGGGCTAAAGGTGTAGGGAAAGTGGGAAGGGTGGGGGAAAGGTAATAAGGGAGAGGAAAAAATATGAGAAAATGAAAAAATGGAAATAAAGTGTTTGTAAATGGGGAGGGGAGGAGGGGGGGCAGGGAGGGCAGGGACAGGGGAAAAAATGAGAATCAAGACCTATCATGTAAAGGTATAGGATCCCAATAATGAATGTAACTGTATTGTATACCTAGATTGTACCAATAAACTCAATAAAAAGAAAAAAAAAACTGCTTTCATTGTATCCCATAGATTCCTGTACATTGTACTAGCATTGTCATTAAATTGTAAAAACTGCCTTTTTTTTTCTTTAATTTCTGCTGACACATTGTTTTTTCAGGAAAGTGTTATTCAATCTCCATGTGTTTGTGAAGTTCTCATGGCTTCTTATACTGTTGATCTCCAGTTTAATTGCACTATGGTCAGATAATATGCATGGGATAACGTCAATTCCTTTGTATTTACTTAAAATGTTCTATTTAATAGCACGTGATCTATTTTGGAAATGACCTGTGTGCGGCTGAAAGAATATATATTCAGATTTTGTATGGTGGAACACTCTGTAGACATCTATTAAGTCCATTTGTTCAAAAGGTTGGTTCATTTCTAGTATTTTGTTATTGATTTGTAGTCTAGATGATCTGTCTATTTGTGACAGTGGGGTATTGAGGTCCCCCACTACAATTGTATTAGTGCTTATTTGGTTTTTCATGTCCCTTAATATTTGTTTTGTATAGTTGGGAGCATTTGCATTGGTTGCATATATATTTATGATTGTCATCTCTTCCTCTTGATTGTTTCCTTTACAAGGATGTAGTGGCCCTCTTTGTCTCTCTTAATTAATTTTGGTTTGAAATTTACTCTGTCTGAAATTAATATAGCTACCCCTGCTTTTTTCCAAGTTCCTGTCTCATGGAGAACTGTTTTCCATCCTTTTACTTTCAGTCTATGAGTATGGATATTGGTAGTGGAGGGTGGTTGTACATATCCAAGTCAAAGTATACATAGGAATTCACTGTATTCTTTGTTACATTTTCTGTGAAAAATATAGTCTCTTTTTAAAATTTTCACATAAATCTCATGATTGATTCAGATCAAATAGGAGAATTACTGTTGTCAGTTTATAGTTCATGGTTTCCTACAGTTTGGATGGGTTCCTTCTTCAGTTGACATTCCCTTCTCTGACTAATTCTCATCTTCCCTTGTACATAAAAAATCATAGCCTCTTCTTGGGTATCAAGTCCTATGGACATTTCCTTATAGAACACTGAGGTAAGATAAGTATATAATTTATCATCCAATTTGGGATAATCTTGAAGTGAAAGTAGGCACTATCAATAATGAATTATATCAAGAACCAGACATAAACTTGGACTGTCCAAGGAAAAAGAGAAAGGATGATCACTCTATCTACAGTTTCAGTTTTCCACAGAATGCTGAGCCTGAGCATGTGTGTTTACCTATGTGTAAATGCGGTAGGGGACTAATTCCAGCTTGGTAGCAACTCTATTCTCCCACTGATCATCTTGCTCTTTAAGAGCAGACTGTATTTTGCTCTTCTATGTATGTGCCTAACTTTTGCTGTCCTGCTTGTTTCTACCTCTTAGTAAGAGCAGACTGTATTTTGCTCTTCTATGTATGTGCCTAACTTTTGCTGTCCTGCTTATTTCTACCTCTTAGTAAGAGCAGACTGTATTTTGCTCTTCTATGTATGTGCCTAACTTTTGTTGTCCTGCTTGTTTCTACCTCTTAGTAAGAGCAGACTGTATTTTGCTCTTCTACGTATGTGCCTAACTTTTGCTGTCCTGCTTGTTTCTACCTCTTAGTAAGTATTTATAGAATGAAAGAAGGAATGGATTAAAGATTTAGGTTCTTTTTTCTGTGTTTCTTCTATGTCAACTCCCTCTTCTAGGATTTCTGATTCTGTCTGAGTTCCCCATTTCTTTTAGCATCATTCACTCCCCTCCAGTGTTATTATTCCTTTTGAACATAGTTATTTATGTCTCATGTTGGTTTTTCTTTCATATTTTATGCTTTTCAGGCTAAAGCCACACTACCACACTAACTATAGCCAACTCATGTCGTGGGATTTGAGGTTTTATTTGACGGTATCAGTCTGCTGAAGGTTGGTAGAGGAAAGCTTGTGAAATGGTATGTTCTGAAACAAAACCAAAACATTTTAATTAATGGGCAAGCAAGAGAGAATGGCAGAAAAGGGCACTTGTCACAAAGATCTTTGTAAGTGTTATATTTATTATATTCAGATTGATATTACAAGAGAAAATAGGAAGTTGAATTGATTTAGAGGCCTACTGGAGTTGATAGAGGGTAAAAAATGGTGATAAGGTCTTGATAACACAAAATATTTTATAACTAGCCAACCAAATGAACAAACAAAATTATTATTTTCATACATATTATTACAGAGATTAGACACAGAAAAAGTTAAGCCTACATGAGGCTAAGCATAGGCAATCTAACTGAAAATACTGTGACTGAGAAACTGTACTGCAAGTTTGGAAACCTAAGTTTGAGCGTTGCTGGGAAGGAGAATGAGTGACTGAGATCCTAGACATCTAATTTCCTTCATTGTGATGTGAGAAAATTCAGAGCACATACTGCTTTAGGGCGTCTTCTAGATCTAACAATCTCTTTTCATAAGTTTTTTTAAGATAGTGAGGCCAAAACACTCCAGAAGGACTCAGCTCAGACTGGCCTGAATCCTGAGCCTTTGCTTCCCCAGGTCTCTTCAGTGTTATGCTCACACTGTGGTAATGGAAGCTTCCACTTTCTGTTCATTTAGTTACCAGAAGGGATCAGTCAGTGTCCTTTGTATGTAGGCATGGAACTTCTGAGCTCGGAGAAACTTAGACCAATCCTGTAATTTTATGAAAATGAAGCTAAAGCTTAGAGAGAGAAATATCCAAACTCACAAAGCCATGTCATAGCAAAATATTCACTACAACTTTTGTTTCCTCATATTATTCTAGCACGGCACTTTACACACTCATTCAATTCTTTGTCAGTACCCGGTGTTGAATGGCCATCTCTAACACTTTAGGATGCAAAAATGGTGTAGAAGACGTGATCCCTATTTAGGAATGGAATGTTTTGAGACATATGTGTTGAGTCCTCATTGCTTACTTTGCCTATTTGTTGTTGTTTTCATCCAGTAGCTCCCTGCTTCGATTTTGCCATTCAAGAAAGTTGTATATTTATTGTTCTGATGTGGTCAGTACAGTAGGATTGTCAATGCCACTTGACTAATTAAGACACTGGGTGGCAATACAAATAGCTTCCCATCTCCATCCCCAATTCCCACTCAACGTGTTTCAGAGAACACATTTATTTCTTCCTAATGTAAAAGGCAAAGAGAAGCTCTGCTCTTACTAGCCTTTTGGGGACTCAGACTAATAGAGGCCATGCTATTTCCAATATAGACTCCCAGGGGTTGCTTGGGTACCAATATTTGGCCAAATGAAGAGAAAAGGAATAGATGATGGCTTGTGGTGTTTTTATGGGCCAGTGCTTGCCATGGCATGGAACACTTTTATTGACATTTTATCTGCCAGAATTCAGGTGCGTGATTGTACATACATGAAAAGTAAGCTGGGAGATGGAATTTACCTCTTTTCCTGGAAAAAAAAAAAACACACATACATTTAGTCAATGCAATCTGCCACATTACTTTTTATTCAAAGACGTCTTGAAATGTGTTCCTGAAACTCGCCTTTTAAAGCACTGCAGGAATTTCTATGCAAATTTTTGGAGGGTGACTTGCATCACTTGTTAAGTAGTTGTGTTCATTACTGTAGTCAACTTCCTTTTTTTTCCTATAGTGCATCAGATGTCTTTAGAATTCTGCATAAATTAAAAGGCTCAATATTGCTGTTTGATAATGCTAAATATGAGTTATGGATTTGTCTATCTTGCTCAATTTTTCACCAGAGACAATACAACATAGTTATATGACATCTCAAACAACTTAAATGATATCTTTCTTAAACAAGAAAAAGCAATGGCAACAACAACAACATCAAAAGGAACATCGTTTTGATTTTGAGGTCGTTCTGAGCAAGAAAAAATTAATTACATGTTTTATAATTGTAAGATATTTCTGGGTAAATGACATTTCTTATGAGAGAAATGCATTTGTATAATTAGAGAAATGTGATTTATCTACTACTAACCAATCAACATTAGAAAATTCTTCTGCATCTCAGAAAGCTTTTTTTAAAGAAATTTATGTAACTAATCATTACAACAAAATGTGAAAATTTGATAATATTGTAGGTATGAGCCCTCAGATTACTAACCTCTTCAGATAGACATAAAAGAAATTCTGGACTTAGTTCTCAGTGGAGATCACTGGAATACTATGCCAAGTTAAAATACCTCAGCAATGGTAATATTCTTGCGGCTCATACCTGCACTTTATTTTCTGTTCACTATCTCTTACTTTCAGCAAGTTCTTCTTCAACTACCCTATCAAATACATTCTTCCACATCACTTATACTTCCTTTCTTGGCTTTATTTTGTATCACTGATTTCCTATCTCACATATTACATTTTTACTTATCTTTTAATCCTCAACATCAATAGGATATGAGCTCAAAGAGAGGAGGAGATTGCTGTGTCTTGTTCATTACTCTATTCTTAGCACCTTGAACCAATAGTACCTGTATTAAACTAGGGGCCCAGTCAACTCTGGTTGAATAAAGCACTTGTTTCATACAGAGACAAAGTTGCTCTCTGGTCACGTGACTGAGACCTTGGTCATTGGTTATGACCTACAAGTGCTCTTCTAGATGGTTGCATGTCCCAGAACCATTGTTAGCTGCTGCCAGTTAGTCTTTGCTGATGAAAGAATTTCTCAAACTTAGCGGCCTAAAACTACAATTATTTATTTACCTTATGATTTTGTGGGTCTGTAATTTGGGCTTGGTTTTCAGCTTGGTGATTTTTTTTAAAATCTTGGCTGGGCTCACTCATTTGTCTCTAGTCAGATCTGAGTCAGCAGGATAATTCTCCACTGGAGGTTGGCTGCTTGTCCCTTGGGGTCATGGGAGTGGTTAAGCCATGCATCTATCATCTTGTAGTAGGTCAGACCAGGCTACTCATGTGGCAGATGCACCGGGTTTTAAGAACACAAGCAGAAGGTGGGAAGCCTTCTTAGGGCACATATTCAAAACTGGTACCATGAACCTGGGATGCAACCTCTTTGCAGAAGAATGTCATAATAGCAACCCAGACTCAAGGGATGGAGCAATTTACTCCACTTCTAAAAGGATGGAATATAGCAACTTCAGATATCAGGAATAGGGACCTAGAAAGGGGGAGAGTTTGTGGTCACTTTTGGAATTTGTCATCAACCCTTTATTGTATGAGTCTGAAGAACCCTGGTAATGAAGTGCTCTGCCTGCTAAAATATTATGAAATCAAGGTAGCCAAATACAGAAAATTCAAATGCATATCTAACAGCAACATCCTCATCTGCATAAAAAAGCCTTTCTTATGAGGGAAGACTGATTGTCCGCATCTAACAGCCGTCTCCTTTTCTTTCTCTCTCACAATATTAATTATGTCCTACTCCACATGCATCTCTGCTCAGCTGTGTACCTTACCTCTCAATAAAAAGAGATGGTGTTTCAAAATAAATAGCCTGATACACTGTAAAGAAGCTCCAGATACTTAGAAACAATATTTTCTAAATATTTATAAGCTATATTTCAAAATCTGTTACATTCCGTGAATTATGTAAATAAAGATCAGACCTGCAAGTCACGATCCCACAGCTCTAGTGCAGCAAGTCCAATTACTCATCTATAAACAGACAAGTCATCATTTAAAACTCTGCCCTCTGTCTTATGGTTCTGTATTTGTATTCTATCTAGCTAAACAAACCTAAAGTGTGAAACTTGTTTTTTTCTTACTGAAACAAAAAAGGAGGAGTATCTATATTATGAGGAAGGATGACAGTGTTTGTTTTATTTGCTTTTTAATTGCCGTAGGGTATAGGGGAAAGCTCCTAGTCCATGGAATCCAAGTCTCAGCTGTGGAAGAGTACAAGGCCACGATGAAAGGAACGGGAAATGGCAAATGGACAGAAGAAACAGAGACGTCTTGCAAGGAGTCTGTGCTTTATTCCCTTGGAAAGCTTCAGGCTTGCAGAGTTGTAGTCTAGAAGGACAGGTCAACCAGATGTCAGCACTTAGCTTGGTAGGGAATTATGTTCAGCTTCTTTTATATGATTGTAAGAATATGAGGATGAGAGGCAAGCAGGAAGCCCTCATCCCATGTAATTTACATTGTGTGTCCAAAGGGCATCTACATCCTGTCCACTCTAGATTTTTGTGATATTTATCTCCCCAGAGACCTGATCCAAGTCTAGAGAGAAGACGAAAAGTCTGCCTAAGAGCTTGAATAGAGTGAAGTTCATAGTTGGGGTTTAACACTAGGCTACAATGATTTCAGAATGTTTTTTTCAGTTTGTTGTGGACTTTTCAGGGGTTTCAACGCAATCTGTAAGGTAGGAAACAGATGAATCTAGAAAAAGGACCTCTGGAAAGATGAGCAAAATAAAATTGCTAGAAATGTATGGGGTATTTATAGCCCTTGAGAATGTGGTGCCGAACGCAGAGAAGTTCGTATTGTGGAGTGGAGAGGGATGTGAAATTAGTAGCGCGAGAACTTGATTTAGCTCATGGTCCTAGGAATCCACGGAGGGACTTTAAACCTGGTATTTAATAATGAGTGTGGCACAGATGTGGAAAGAAGAATTTTATGACATCTCATGGTGGAATTAAAAGTGCAGGTATCAGGCTTCTCATTCCTAGAAACGAAGCTTAGCAAAGGTAGGTGGAATGTGTCTGGCATAGCTGGCCATCTGTAGCACTTGAGAATGATGGAGGGTTTCTGTACCAATGGTAGATATCAACCGACAGAGGAGTTGAATCTCTTCTCTCCTGACCAAGCCAGAGTCAAAGCGCACTCATCTGGACGGTGCTGTGTAGCAGTGACGGAGAAGTTCAAGGTTTTTTGTCCATCATTGCAAAGAGCAACCCTTCTGGAAACTCCCAGTGCCTGGAAACTTGAAATAATGTCTCTCTACTTCCCTTGGTTTTTGCAAATGGTTACTGTACTCTAAGTCTCTGCAGGCAAGATCTTCAAACAAACTGTTCAGTGAAAAACCAAACAAACTTCTTGAACTATTGAAGTATCCTCAGCACCCCTCATAACAGTCTGTTGTTTCTCAGTGTTTTCTATTTGTTCATTTCAACCCTTTGTAGACTGCATACATTGATTGTCTGTTTTCCAAATTTTCTGGGACATATGTATGCCTAGAAGGAAGGGATCCTTATCATTTTTTAAAAATCTTTACTTTTTTGCTCTTATCAATCCAACTCATCTATTTTCACTGTCGCTAGTGCAGACACAATTTGTAAATGAAAGGTAACATTTATTATTGAATAAGAGATTTAAAAGCTCCCTTTAACCTATTTCATAAACTTTATTAGAAATTAATAATCATTCAAATTTAAAACTTTATAACAAAATTAGAACAATGTATCATAGAAGAATTTAAATCACCAGAAATTATGAGACAAAGTAAGCTCACAGAAAATTCTGATTAGCAGGGACAACTTCTATTATTATACCAGTGTGTGGGCTCAGCTTTTTTATGCCATGTGTTTCCCTGTACACACACACACACACACACACACACACACACACCCTATACATATAGATTTTGATCTGGGAACCAGAGAAAAAAGAAAAAACACATGGTTTTACTTTTGAAGCATTTTAAGAGAACTCTGAGTTAAAGTTACTCTTACTTTAGATGGCAAAAATGTATAACTTTAATGCTTATTTTTATAAAATCTGTCATGAGCAACTTAAAATATCATTGTCTTCCTGATTTATTCAATTTTGGCAAAATTTAAGACTTCTTTACCAAATTCAATTCTATGTTTCTTTTTTTTAAAAAATCAAGGTCATAATAAGTGTTACCAGAGAGGGAAAAGAAAACAGACGGGCTGGTAATTATGGTGGAGCCAGCTACCAGAAAAGGGTTAGGGGTCTTTTAATAAGTCTGTTACCATTTTGTAGCACTGTCTCCAGCCACCACAGTTTGAGATTTTACAGCCTCCACATAAATATTGTTAAAGAGCCAAATTGGTTCTTCAAGGTGTGAATGTCAGAGCTAGTTTCCTTCAGAAAAAAGCAGTCTATTGTTTAGAAGCAGCCAGATTCTGTAGCCTTAAAGATGCAGCTTATTCAAAGAAGATCCACTCTAATCAATACAGCATACAATCTCATTGATAACATTTCTCTCTGCAAGAGTTTAGGAGTTATTAAAAGCACCTAGCCAAAAAAAGCAACAATTTAAAATGCCTAAAATTTATTGTCTTATTTCCAAAAAGGTTTACTCTGAATAAAATATGACTTCAGAGTGTTAAAAAAATTTTGGAAATTAAAATATACTAAGTAAGAAAAAAACTGGTAGTTGTAACTAGTTTATACTGTCAACAGACAGAACAAAATATCAATATGGAGTGGGAAATACTTTTGTTGAAACTTAGTTCTGATTCAATGCAAGTTCTTTTCTTTTTTTCCAAAAAGTCACAACAATGTAACTTAAAAAGTTTCTGGAAATATTTATTGTACCCAGTCTAGAAGATGAAAAGAATGTAACTATTATTCTTGGTTTGTTTTGAGGTTATTTACTTAGGGCTAAGCACCTCATTTTTCTTGTGTACAAAAAGTAATTATGCAGTCAAAAGAAATATAGCTTATATACTTCAAAACATATGAAAAATGTAAAACTTTATTACACACATTAATTTCTAACAAAGGACATCTCTAGCATCAGTGTAACTGGGACAAGCCACATAACTGATGTATATATACGGATGTTTCTCCCAAATGGGTTTTGTAAAGGCAAACAAACAAATAAACAATTTCTTCTTTTATGTCTGTCTCTCTTTTATAAATTCCACTTCCCAGTATAGGCAATAGTTTTGAGGATTTTTTGGTGGGTACATACATTAATATATTCTGTTCAAATTAATCTTGCTAGGCCCACATTTCTTGTTTTATCGATTCAAGTTACTCACATTGAATCAATTCGACCAATAGCAAAACCAAGATAGGAAAACCTACAGATTATGAACAATATATGTTCACGGCTTTCCCAACTTGGATCTTGGCCATTTCAACCTTCTGGAAATGTCAGCACATTGTTGGGAAGAACACTGAACGTGAGCCAGGTCTGCTCTGCGTGCCCTCATTCTTTCATTTGCAGAGCAACAGCTCCTGGATAACAAGGTCTGGATTCTTGCCACTGGAGGGAAGAAGCTTCAGTTGCCTTGGGGGCCGTGACTGATCTGCTGGAGGCGTGGTGCTGCACTGTACAGGGTATGGCTAACAGGGTGCCAAGGGCTCAGAGTGGGAGGTGCTCACCATGTACACACCAACTGATAGCTGGATAAACCAAAATTTCATCAATGAAAGGAAAATAAGTTCAGTAAAGGATAAATGACAACATTACCTGAAATGGGTTAGTAGAATCTAAAGTTTCAAATCATCAAGGTAGGCACGCTCAACAGGTTCCCTTCATCCTGGCTAAAATATGTACCGATTGTCCAACATTTGAAACCGTTTTTAAAAAAAGAAGTAATAAATTTGTGAGCAAAGGGCTGTGTATGCATGTATGCGTGTTTTGTGGAGATGGCGAAGAACTGGAAAGTGGCTTAGAGTCACGAGAAATATCAAAAGGGAAGGGAATAAATGGTTCTCTGAATATAATTTTCATGGAGTCCTTTTGATGTGGGTTCTGCAATTATCTACATTATATGTTTGAGACAAATAAGACACAGGTTTTAGATAACTTTGGCTAACATCTTAAAGCTAGTCAGTGACAGAAGCATGCCTGGAATGCAGGTGGATTAGCTCTGGAGCCAATAACCTGAACCACTGTGTGAGACTTTTGTTATGAAATACGTTTTTATGAAAAATTGTCTGAGCATATATGAACATTTATGTATGTGTATATGTGTAAGTACATGTGTGTGCACATTGTCGTAAAGCTCTTCCTCTGGAGCATGTATTCCTCAGGGACAGCAAATACCTGTTTTTCCCTAGCACAGTACTGTACACATAATAGACAGGGAATGTTTGGTGAAATGCATACCTTGAATTAATCCTGAAATATTTGGTAACTAACAGAAACGAAGATCAGAATGGAGAGCAAAAAGTAAAAGATTCTGCAAGTGTCTCTTAGCAGCATATGCATTATGTCAAGCACTGAGCTAGAATATAATAATAACTAAGTGACATGACATTCCTCTGCAATTCTTAAGAAGATGCATGACAGAAAATATCAAATATTAAACTATAAAGTGATACATATTCTCATTTCTACTGATATGAGATATTTCGCAAACAGGCCCATTGTCGTTATGTAGGTGTGCTGACTGTAATGTATGGAGTCTTTTTTCAGAGACAGACAAATGGCTTCATTTACTCATGCAGTAATCAAGGCTGAAACAAATAGGTTTGAGAAGAAAGGATGAATTGTTGAAATTGTTTGTGAGACTGATTTGACTACTCCAATTTAAGAAGGAAGCAAAGTAACTGATGCCACCTTCCAGGGTCTGAGGTTGTCATTCATTTAAATTAAGATGGATCATGAAATTACATTTACTGGTCTTAGAATGACTAAGAAGCAAGACAGAGCCACTGACTTTCAGAGTCAGTTTAGAAATTCTTCCTAGTATGATTGGTGCGGATTTTGCTGTGCATTTCTAAAGAATAACATTTGTTTGATTTTTAATCTTCAAAATAGAGAACTTCACAGGTAAGAAATACCTGACAAAAGTGATGATGCAGATTTTTACCTCTGAACCACAAATTCCTAGATGACATTTAGGTGAGAAGTTTTATAATTGCAATCTCTGGAGCTAGTGTGAAAACAAGAATGATGGCATAGAAAAGTCATCAAGCCTTAGCTACAATGGGTGGGATTTGCAACCTCAATTTTTATTTTTATTTATTTTTATTTTTTTCCTCATTGAGTTTATTGGTACATTTTAGGCATACAGTAATGTTACATTCATTGTTGGGATCTTGTACCTTTACATGACAGGTCTTGGTTCTCATTTTTTGCCCTCCCTTCACCCCCTCCTCCCCTCCTCATTTACAAACATTTTATTTCCATTTTTTTCATTTTCTCCTATTTTTTTCCTGTCCCTTATTACCTTTCCCCTACCCTTCCCACTTTCCCTACACCTTTAGCCCTTTTCTTCCTATTGCAACCTCAATTTTTAATGGTCTGACTTCATACTGCAGAAAATGTACTGCCTTTCCAACGTAGTATAGAGAAAGGGTGAAGGGCTGTTGTCCATAGGTATCATTTTGCCCCAAAAGGCCCCCAAACAAAGCACCTCAGTTCAGGAATTAGAGCAATTTTGGAACCCAAGTGAGTTACCTTGCTGATTTCAGAGTGGAATTCTGCTCTGCTCCCTACCTTTATGACCTCCTAGTAGGGAGTACACCTTTCAAAATTACCTTGAGCCACCATTTTCACCAGCTTTCCAACATCATTTTATTCATCACCTAAAATTTCTGAGTATTAGAATTTCATAAAAACATGAACATGTATCCCATCAATTTTTGGTGTGAACCTAACAAGTAGGAGTAAAATTTTAAAAATATTTAACTCCTATTTGTTAAGGATTGAGACATGACCAACTTGTGGTGTTCTTTGCAACTGTGTGGTCAGAAAAGCAAGGATAGAATTTTCAGTGCATGCTGTCCTAAGAAATAGATGAAGTCATTGGTTAGTGAGTAATGATGGTGTTTTGTGGAGATCTCATATGATTTCCCATTGATGTTTTCTGTTTCATTTGATACCTTTCTTAGTATTACTGAACTCATTACTACCATTAATCCAAAAGAAGCTTTTGTTGTATGGTTTGAAGTCTGTTAATTCGAATAGAGTTCAATTATTCCGTGCTTTTTTTCATACAAATGAATTTCACACATCAGAAAGATATCCATGCATCAGGCCTGTCTTTTGATGTAAAAATTGTCGTTATATTTGGAAAGCCTGCCTTCAAGACATTTATAATCTAGTTTTTAGGCTCATGGTTCTGAATGCAGTTTGAAACTACCTGGCAGGTTGCATGCAAAAAGCAATGGAAATCATGAGGAGTCAAGTAGTTGCTGGTGTGTTGCCAAGTGAAGTAACAATAATAATATATCAAAATACAGAATGGCAATATACCAGACCAAGATAACAACAAGAAAGAAGCCCAAGATTCATATGAAGGCTGAAGCCGCATTTGCAAAGGAAGGTGTGGGGGTTGAGACAAATCCTGAGAAGCCCAACTCCCTCGTGGAGCTTCTTCCCTAGAAACACTCTCAAAGTGCAAAGGGGAAAAGATGAATGCTCAGAAATGCTGGCCTATGGCCTATAGTCATTTCTTGAATTATACTCCCCTTTCTCTCTTTGGCTAATCTTCAAACACTACAAGTAATGGGAGAAGTGAGGTCTTTCTTAAATATATATATATAGTATATTTCTATTTCTATATATATATACATGTGTTGTGTGTATATATATGTGTGTGTATATATTATAGGACTTTAAACCTTAATGGAAAACTGCAAAATGGTATTTCCATACTCCAGATACTCTGTACTCTCCATCAATTCGGATTTAGGACATTCCTGAATATTTTGCATCTATGTTGGTTTATATTGAAGAAGTATTACCTAGCCTTCTTAGAGAAAATGAAGAGGAGAATTTTGTTTTTCTTTGATTTAAGAACATCTTTACATTAAAGAAAATGAAGTGATTAAGAGCAAGTGGCATTCTGGAAAAGCCGGATGTCAGATGGCATCAATGGGGAAAAAAATTTTGTTTGAAACATAATTTTCCTCTTAGTGAACTCCATGATTAGGTTTTTTTCCTCCAGCAAGTTATCCTCACTAAATTCATTTTATAATAATCAAAATTAGAAAAATAAACCACAAAGGAGTTTTGGTCTTAATTTTTAATTTCCTGTTTTTGTCGGTTTATACCATAATATTAATTTTATTTCCACCCAGGAGAGGAGGTCATAAATAATTAATATTATTTTTCTGTTCTTCTCCCAGAAGAAAAACAACCCATCAGCACCCAGTTGTTAAAGCACAAAGAAAAAGAAAATTGAGTTTGAGATGTAGAACAAACTTTTCCTCTGTATCATGTCTCTGTACATCCAGGTGGACTTTGGCTTCCAGGCCAGGTGCTATGGAGTGTTCACCATCAGGCACACCTGCGTGCTAGTTAGCTAGCGTGTACTGGCCAATTGTGTAGATTTGAATATGCCCCCCAGTGGTTTGTCATTTCAGTATTTTGGTGATACTTCTACAATTGGGAATTTCTTGTTTTCTATAGCTTATTTGCCCACCTTTCATGGACTAAATGTGGTACATTTAGAAAATGAATTTGATGACACTTTGCCTAGTTCTCAAAAGTGTCTTCTTCCTCTTATCCCCGAATTTAGAAAGAGGTCAAATAAGGCCATGTGTTGATCCAGCCCAATTATTCTCAAACATAGCAAAATGCTTTTTAATGAGAGGAGTATCCTGGCTAACAGGCTAAACCCTGTCTGCAATCTGCAGACTTACAAGGAGACAAAGAATCTCTGGCTTCCTCTAATATAGTTGCAATAAAGATAGGGTGATGGCTCTTGAAGAAAATAAAATAATTGTACATAGAGATTTATGCAACAAAGCTTTGTCCCTAAATACTGGAAAGGCAGTCACCCTGAAACAATGAGACAGATTAACATCCAGCCAGTCACAAGCCCTTAGCTGTGTGTGTGTGTGTGTGTGTGCGTGCATGCGTGTGCATGTGTGTGTGTGCGTGCATGCACACACACACACGCACACACACACACAGACTCACAGTGATGAATGCTTGGTGCTTGCTGGCAGGTCAACACTAAGAATTTTTCTTGGGAAGGCAGCATGTCAGAATTTAGACACTTTCCCTACAAATGGGCTTTCACTTCTCAAAGGGGGGCTTTCTGATCCAGAGAATAATGTCCATTTACATGAAAAGATGCCGCTTTCAATGACATGATTAATTTCGGAAATACCTGGCATCTGAATGAAGCTGAGACTTCCAGAAATCACTGATGATGAGAAATGATAATTAGGAAAATGTCAAGAGTTGGTATTTTGCTTGGTGACTGTGGGGCTGGTCTGTCTAGGTTATCGTACACTCATTCCAAACAGAAATGAGAGGCCTTAGTGGGAAGTTGGGGATGATCAACCTATGGTTACATATAAAGTCTCTTTAGCTCATGTTTCCCTGGATTGTACCTCATCATGAGCAGTGGGAAACCAATGCTTACCTTCAGTGGCTTCAGTGAATCCCAGACAAAGCTGGCCTTGTTTTCATTAGGTCTGAAAAATGCAAATTTATCTTGCCTACATGTCATTTGTTCAAAAGTGACCTCTCTGACCCTTTCAAAAAACTCATGGACGTTTCTTCCCCTCCAGAAAAAGAAAAATAAAAAAGGAAAAGAAGTCAAACATCATTAAATAGTCTGCAGAAAGAACTTTGAAGACAAAGGCTGAAGTGGGAGGTAATGCCAGTCTGTTCCCCTGCATTGTATTTTTCAGCCATTTCTTCATTATCTTTAAAAATTTTTTTTCCATTGGTGAATTGGACATTACCTTTGATGTTATAGAGATTAGTGATCCCCATAGGATGGGAGTGACGGAGAACAGAACACGTCTAGGGGGTTGAGAGAATATTTATCCAAAGGAACTCTATAGAAAAAAGTTCCAACATCAAGAAGGGAGTGCATTTTACTTTCTCAAAAAAAAAAAAAAATCAAAAGACATATGCATTAAAAGCTTCATGTTCTTGAGTACTTACTATTTTAATTTTTCACACCAGCAATGTGAAATAGGAAGAAAAGGGCAAAAAAAGTGTAGGGACAATGGGAAGGGTAGGGGAAGGGGAATAAGGGAAAGGAAAAAATGTGAGAAAATGTAAAAATGGAATTAAAGTGTTGGTAGGTAGGGAGGGGAGGAGGGTGTGAAGGGAGGGTGGGGACAAGGGGAAAAAATGAGAACCAAGACCTGTCATGTAAAGGTACAAGATCCCAATAATGAATGTAACTGTACTGTCTACCTAGAATGTACCAATAGATTCAATTTTTTAAAAAAGCTGCATGTTCTTTGATATACTCTAGACCAGAAATGATTCTTAGCAATCCTAATCTCTCCACTTATTTGCATTTTCTTCCACCTGACTGGTGTCTGCTGGTAAAAAGTAGCCCTCTCTACGAAGCCTCTTACAGACGATGGAACTATGCTAAGAAAAGAGAAGATGATCCAGAGAAAATTCCTCACCGAAAGCTTAGGCCCGGGCGTTTCAAGTTAGTTTTGCATCTGATACCACTGATGGTGATTATGGATTGAACTGTGACACCTAGAAAGATTTGCTGAAGCTCTGATTCCCAGTACTTCAGAATTTGGCTTTGTTTGGAAATAGGGTAATTGCAGAAGTGATTAGTTAAAATGAGATCATATTAAAGTAGGGTGGGCCCTTGATTCACTATACCCATGGTCTTGATAAGAAGACAACCTGAAATACAGAGAACACCATGTGTCTTACAGAGGAAGTGGCTGGAGTAAGCAGCCACAAGCCAAGGAATGCCAGGGATTGAAGGCCAGCAAGGAAAAGCAAGAGTGTGGCAAGAAGGATTCACTACTAGGGATTTTAGAGAGCATATTGCGGCTAATATTTTGATTTGGGATGCCTGGCTTCCAGAACTTTAACACAATAAATTTCTGTTTTAAGCCGACTACTTTCTGGTACTTGTCACAGTCATCCTGGGAAACCAATAGAATGGTCATAGCATATAACAATGGTTAACACAACATGCCTATAAATAACTGGTGGTGGTGTCTTTTTCCAGGATCTGAACTCTTACAGTCATACGCTAATTCCATTGTAGAGGACAGATGGATGTTTATTAAGCAACAGTGTCACCTGTCAAGTCACAAACAGAGATATGAAATTCTATATTCACTAGATGTAGAGCTTTTTTTTAAAAATTTAATTTATTGGTACATTCTAGGTAGACAGTACAGTTACATTCATTACTGGGGGACTTTAAAAGCCTCATTTTATGCTCTGGAAACAAGAAAATATCTTCATGGCAATTATGTGAGATTTTGGACTAAATCTCTTTCTAATAGTGGAATAAAGGTGGAAAGAATTGAAATTACCCAATTGTTTAAAGATTTCTACTTAAAATGGGACAATTCCATCATTTCAGTATAATTTTAAAAAGCTGCAAAAATTAGTAAATGATATATACAATTTGACATGAGTTAATTTCCTTCAACTTTTCAGAACTTGCTTTAGAGATTATATTGCTTAGTGACAGGCTGTGCAAATGACAAAGTAGTAACAATAAAAACAAAACAGATTACAGTTTCTGTTTCATTTATATGGAATAGTATAAACATATTTACTGAAGTATGCCATTTCTTTGTTGCTGTTATCCTAACAACTAACCAAATTTAAAATAGAAAGACACTTTTTGGTTTGGAGACTAGAAAATTATGTGGATTGGAGAGGGTCCCAAAACTTAAATATAATAAGATTGTATTTTCCTATTTGCTTTTAATAATTTGTAAATCCTGAGATGCTTAACATTTTATATTTAAATATTATCTCAGTATAAGGTTTTTCTACTGCTTATGCATAATTTCATCTAGAAATTAGTATCTACCACTTATAATGCATCAAAAAGCAGAAACATTTTCTTCCCTTAATGGTGTAGGAATTAGTGTAATTTTAAAGCACTCAGGGATATAATTATTTACATGTTCTAGAAATAAAAACTAGAACTATCTGATCAAGGTATGAGGAAAGTTGGAAGGAAAAATATTCTTATTTATAGATAAGTAGCTATGTTAAATGTCACTTAAGAAATAATGAAGTTTTGTGGATTTTCTAGATTATACAAGAATGTGTTTCTGGAATCCTCTGAAAATTAAATACATTTCTGCATTTTCAAAACAGTGTAAAATATTTGTAAATCATTAATTTTATTTCTTGTTAAAGTTAATATGTATGTATATAAAATTTTGATATTATTGGAGTGATAGAAATAAATAAATGAAGAGTTCATTTAGTAAATGTGTTACCAGTTGAGCTAAAATTGTATTCAATGTATATATGTCAACTATATATATATATATATATATATATATAGTTGTAATATTTTATCATTATGAAATGCACCCAGTTTTACAAATGCATCTGCTCATTGTGATGATTCCCTTGCTCAGCTGAAATGAGATTTATTATTTTTCTTCATTTGTTTATAAAGGTATGGCTTATATTTCTTCTGTGATTGATTATATTCCTGAAGGTCTTGTGATTAACAATACAGTATATTTTTATTGAGTTATCTCACACAAATGTCAAGGCCCAAAGGGTAATCTGAGTTTACAGGATTTTTCTACTATACATGTTTCCTTCTGTATTAAAGCTGCTAATTAGAGCCTTTAAGCAGCTCAACATTGAATTGGTGGAAAGCACCATATAAGAGGCTAATATAAACCTGTTTATGTGGAAGGGTATATAAAATAAGAAGGTGTTAAGCCTAACACAAATTGAATAGCAGGGGTTCCCACCAGTGGTAATTTTATGTTTGGTTTGTCTCATTCAAAGTTTAGATGCTGGTGTTATAATTGTGATGTGGAACATACTGTACTTACAGATGGACTGAAGACAATTTCCAAGCTGCATTTGTCTGGTAAAGAAGTCCGTGGACAGTTTTATCAGAAAACAGCTATTTCTAAATACTCGTTTTGATTTTTTTCCCATTAAGTTTATTGGTACATTTAAAGTAAACAATACAATTACATTTATCATTGGGATCTTTTACCTTAACATATGTCTTGGTTCTTATTTTTCCCCCATAAATCTGCCCTTCCTTTATCCACTTTACCCTTCTCTATTTACAGACTTTGACACTTGTTTTTATTTTTAATGGAAGAACATATGAGAGCTTACACACATACAAATACGTGTCTGTGTATCTCTATATATGACATGCTGAAATTTTAATTCCTGATAAGAACTTTTAATGAGTTTTTTGCTCTTATTTTGATATGCTCATATAATAGGACAGTAATTAATAAGTATAATTTTGAATTTCTCAATTCATTAATTTACTAATGAAACCAAATATATATGTTTAAATTAATTCAATAGCTCTGATATCTTTTTAAAAAAGAGATTAGGAAAACAATGCCATTCACAATAATGTAAAGAAAAATTAAATACTTACTTAGGAACTCACTGAACCGAGGAAGTGCAAGAACTCTACAGTATCCTAAGAAAGGAGATTGAAAAAGACGTCAGAAAATGATAATCCCCTGTTCCTGGATACGCAAAAACAATATTGTCAAAATGACCATATTTCCAAATCAAAATACCGACGATTTTATTATTTGAGTCAGGTTCTATACCCATTATTACGAATGGATTAGGCTGGAGGGAGCTTTAATCTCAATCAGGTTGGTGTAGCTAGCTTCTACACACAGAGACCAGTTTGAAAATTTTCTATTTTTATGCCTTTGTAGGGAAATTTCCCATTTCCACTCATCACCTCACCAAAGTTGAAAGATGGGTTTCACAGAATGATTACTTTGTTTCTGCGGTTCTCTGGATGGAGCTTCTCATGAGAAGCTGAAGTAAGTAGGGACCCTTGGACGCTGTACAGGAAAACATCCATTCTAGATCATCCTTTCTATCATCAAATCATACTAGCTTTAGAAATGCCTTTTGTCAAACTTTATTCATTACCATAGGGCCTTTCAATTTTCTATGCCAGGATTCTGTTAGGTGGCAAAATTTTAGCACACATTCATGATATAAATAACTCTCACCTAACAAAAAATAGAAGGATATATCTATATCTATATGTATATATCTCTATCTATCTATCTATCTATCTATCTATCTATCTATCTATCTATCCACTTGTTGTTTGTTTGCTTGCTTTTGAGACAAGGTCTCATTTTGCGGTGCAGGCTGGCCCAGAACTCACAGTAATACTCCTGCCTCTCCTGATTGCTAGGATTACAGGTGTGCGCCACCACGCTTGGCTAGGAACTTATACTCTTAAGAACAAGAATATGCAAAATACTTCAAGTAAACATCATTCTTAATGGTGAAATGCTGAAAACTTTCTACTTTATTGGCAACAATGGCTGCTTATCACCTCTTTAAAATAGTACAGTATAGAGGTCCTAGCTTTAAGAATGATGCAAGAAAAAAGGGGATAGGTAGACTGGAGAGGAAATGATAAAACTGTCATTATTTATAGAAAGCATGATTTTCTGCACAGAAAATTCCTGAGTGTACAGCTTATCTATGAGAACTGATAAATTAACTTATCAAAGTCTCTGCATACAAGTTCAATAAATAGAATTCATTGTATCTTTTGAATGTTTTATTTTAAAGGCTTTTGAACAAGGCTTTGAATGCTTTATTTTAAAAATAAGCAGTATTTTATAAGTTTTGTGTTAGAATAGTTTTAGATTTACAGAAAAATTGAGAAGTTAGTAGAGATGCCCACATAACTCTCACTTGGTTTTCCTTAGTATTATGATACATCAGAATGGTGTGTATATTTGTGACAATTAATAAATCAATATTGATACGATATTATTAACTAAACTCTACACTTTCTTCAAGTTTCTTTAGTTTTTTTCCAGTGCTGCTTTTCTGTTCAAGGATTCCATCCAAGACACTACTTGGTTGTCACCACTCTTTGGATTCTTGTTCACTATGACAATTTCTAAAATTTTCTTTGAGTTTTTTTTAAATGACTTGTGGCAATTTAAGGAGCACGAGTGAGGTATTTTGTAGAGGTTTTTTTTTTTTTTTTTTTTTGTCTGAATTCGCCTGATCTTTCCCACGATTAGTCTGAAGTTACGGCTTTTGGGGAGGAAGACGATAGAGGTGAAGGACCGTTTGAACCACATTGCATCAGTGCAGAATGATTTATAGCTGCTGATATCCTTGGTCATCTGTTTGAGGCAGAATTTATCAAGTTTTTCCACTCACTCCTCCTTGTCCCCTCTATGTTGAACTTTTAGAACAGAAGTCACTTTAGGCAGCCGTATCGAGGGAGGGGAGATGCATGCTCCTTTTTCATTGGGGCCTGAGTAGCTGTATGAATTGTTTAAAAATTTTGCACAAGAGATGATCTGCCTTATGTATTTATTTACCCAGTAAATTATTAGTATCAACGTAGACATGAGGATACTGTTTTATACTTTGGGTTATAATTCCAAAATGCTACTTTATTTTGTTGCTCAAATTCTTCCAATGTTAGCTGTTGGCAGATCTTTCAGCTGGTGGACTGTGCTGCTTTGGCATACTGTCATGAATTCTTTTTTCTGAACACTTCCTTATTTTATGATATTTTAAGGCATCACAAGCTTGTCCTATCTTTCTTGGCCAATTCTAGAATCCAGCAATTCTCCAAAGATATCTAATTCCTATCTTGCATTTTAAAAATACATCTATCGATTAAAAATACAATAGGTAACACTTTAATATAGTAAAAACTTCCAAATGTTTAGAAACTATACCAAAAAATAATTCAAGACTTTTTGCAAAGCTTCAGAACAACATGGAGAGAAATTAGAGAAACCAAAATAAGTAAAGGAAGACAACATATTCACAAATTGAAACTCTAATGCTACAAAGATGTTAATCTCATCCAAATTGATCCATAGAATCAATTAAATTCAAATAAAAATCTCAGTGAAAGTGTGAAATTGACACACTGATCCTAAAATTTATTGTGAAAGCATAGGACTAAAATTAGCCAAAGTAGTGGTCAAAGAGAATTTAATATAAAACTAGATTAAGTAGGAAAGCATGGCATTGGCTAAAGTATAAACAAACAATGGAATCAAGAGTTATTCCAATAGAATGAAGAATCTTAAAAGTACACGTGGTCATTGCTACCCCCCCACATGAAAAATTTCTGACATACCATACGGTGAAGTTGTGAGAAGTTTACAGTGATTATGCACATAATGACCACTTAGATTCTACCATTATAATTTTACACTAATTGTTTATCATGTATTTATCCATCTCTTCACATGTCATATTTTTCTTGCATTTCAAAATAATTTACTGACATTACTACACTTTCCTCTAAATATTTTAGAATAAATACTATAAACTAGAGTTCCATAATACGTTACAGTTATTTACTTCTGATATAAAATTTACATATTATGAAATGTACAATTAAGTCTGTCATCACCAAAATTTAAACACACACTTGTGTAACAAAATCTCTTATAAACTTCCTGCCATACATTATGAAAATTTCAGTCATACCAGAAGGTTGTATTATTCACATTCCCTGTCAGTCTGTCCCATCTCTCAGAGACAACAGCAATTCTGATTTTTCTCCATACATAGAATATTTGAATTTTATATAAATGGACTTGTGCAATGTGTTCTCCTCTTGTGTGTAGATTCCTTCACATAAAATATCTTTAAGATTTGTCCGTATTGCCGCATGTATTAATAGTATGTATGTTTTTGTTCAGGAGTGTTTCATTGTAAGATCCTATAAGTCTGTTCACTCATTCTTCTATTACTGGACATGTACACAGTTTCAAATTTTTGTCTGTTGTACATAAAATTGCCATATCAATGTTATGAAATGAGATTACTAGAGGAATGCATTCATAATTTTATATCCAGTTGTCTGATTCTCTACACTTTCTTTTCCAACAATATCTTTTCCATATCGATAGAGGAGTTTTGGGTGAGGGCTAATTTGAACATGTGCACTTAGGCTACTATTTTTGACCCATTCTTCCAAATTATTCTTCAGTCAATTCCACTTAGATTTTTTGCTTCCACGATTGCCCTGAAGCTGCTATTTTTAAGATGAATAATGACTTCTACCTAATGAACACTTCTTTTCTGAAATTATCTCATTTGACCTCAGCATTTTGTGACACTATATTGTTTTGATTTTGGATCTACATATTTGACTCTTCGTGCTGATGCCAACTCTTCTTATGTACTTCAACAGGAGACACATAAGAACTTGTGTATCTCAACTTTTGGGGGCTTTCATGTCTCCTCACTCACTTGTCAATGCCAATGGATACATGCATAAAGAGAGATACATATAGCAGTGCTGTATACCTCTATAGGGTCTAAGATCAAGAGAAAACTACAGGTCACTTCCCAAATGCTAGCAAGCCATACAGAGTTCCCTATAGCCACAAAACATGGTAGTAAAAGAGATATGTGGTGAAGGATTCTTTTAAATCAGATACCCTAAAACAGATCCCTGGACTTCTCACATATTCAGTGCTATGCAGGGAAGAATCTAATGGTGCCTATGCTCCAGGAGCACAGAAGTAATTGAGACCAAAAGAAAATACACTCCTCCAAATGCCAGATTAACAATTGATTTGCCAAAATCATGTAAGATATAGATTTCTTTTTAGTTGAGAAGGAATGTGAAGTGCAGAGAAGTTGTATTTTGACCTGGACAAAGACACTAATGTCAGATGTAGGAATGGAATCTGATTCTCATGATTGTTGGATAAATTTTACTTCTTCCACTTTAGTACAGATGTCATATTTATCTAATATCTATCACTAGAAGAATTTCCTTCTGATGAAAGAGTCTGAGACCATCCCTCAAAATAAAATTCTTCACAAGTCTGTTCTAACTTAAATGTGTGTGGGATCTTAATTCTATATCATACATGATTCGTATTTTTTGTATTTAATTTACATTTTTAATCTCAAGTAAATTTTCCCGTTGAGTTGTATGACATTGAGATTAAGGATCCTTTTCTATATTTAAAAGTTATGTGCTCTTTCCTTCTAATACCTTCTTGTCCATATAATTTACTTATATTTTTATGCCCAAATTTCTACAGGCATTTTCCTTATGATTTTTAAGAGCTTTTGTCTTTATATTTAAGACAATCTCATCCACAGACACATTTTTAAAGATACTATTTCTAAATAGTGAACTAACATACTGTGAAAATTTATTTCTTTCAGTGCTGGAAATGGAATCTTAAACAATGCGTTGCTCTCCCCTACACACATCATTTTATTCCTAGATATGAAAAATGAGCTTTACTGAACACTGAGATGCCAAGCTTCTAGCCAATTAGAAAGGTTTGACTAGCAGAAGTGCTATGGCCTCATATGCATAGGGTCTTTAAAAACTGCAGCCAGCATTTAAAAATTAAGTTTTCATATTTAAAATATCAAAATTACATTTTCTCATGGGAAGTCAAAATTTCTGTCTACACCTGGCCTACATGATTTCACAGAAGCGATTATCTGGAGCTGAGGAGCAGCCGCCCCTTTCAGAGGGTGCACATGTGTTTTCTAGTTTTTTGGGGTCCCTCTATATTTATTTTTAAAATTGTGGGCATACAGGTATGTGCATATGTGTATGCATTTAACTGTACTTGCATATCTGTTTATAAATATTTAAGAATATATATCGATGTGCTAAATATCATAATTATGACAAAACATTATTATATACTTCTTCCTGTTATTGTGTACTTGCATAATTCATTTCATTCTCATTAATTATCTGTGGTCTGTAGTCATTTGAGTTTTCAACTGTTTTTCAGGGCACTGTACAAACTACATTAATGATAAGCAAACTTTAAAAATGGATGTCTGATTATATGGCAATTGTACAGAAAAAGTTCCTTCCATGAAGCTTATGTTATCCAGACCATATCAATGGACTCCTTTTACTATCATCTTATAGAGTCTGTAACTGACTGCTTTATTTTGTCTATTTATATTATATGATGAAATGTTGGCCTGAACACAAGCTTCTCATCCCATTTACCCCCTTTGCACGTCCCAGAAGCTGAATTTTAAGCTGCGGGCTGTGTCCTATTCCATTAACAAACTTCTTTAAAGTGATGCATCTATATGTAGGACACCTTTTAAGCTATATGTACGTTTTATAATTTATAGAAGCAGATTTTTTGATAAATGAAAATAGTCAAAGTTCAGTTTTTCTCTTGGTTATGTACAGTTTATTCCCTAGAGATGTTTTGTGCTACATAAATGAAGTCACAGAGGAAAGATAGAATGCAAAGAGAATGTAAATATTGAGTAGTCAGGTAGATTGGGGATGTAGGGGGAAAAAGCATATAAATAAATTGTATGCATGCATTAGATTATGAAGAACGCTAGTGATTTAGAAGACACAAAGAATTTGTCCCTTTGTACCTTTGAGTCCTGACCTATTGAAAAACAGACCCGAAGAGCCAGACATGCAAATGCGATGACAATTATGGAAAACCTAATTGAAATTGCATAGGAACCCTATTAATCCCAATTATCAGAATATCGAGTTACTAAAGTGGAAGTGGTTGTGAGCTTTTGACCAACTTCATTCCTGGTTAACATAATTAATGATATTATGCTTATTATGCAATTTTGGTTTTGTGGCACTGAGGTTAGATAAAAGAAAATAAATATCTGCCATATATGCAGGTGCCCTCTTTTTCTGACCTCAGGGAGGACAAATCACAGTTACAATTTGAGAAAATATGCATGACATAATATGTAAATAACATTCATAGGTGGATTTGTTTTTGTCTTTTGGCTTTGCACCACATTTTATCTTGGCTTAGATGTAATGTATGGTACACAGGAAGTGCTTTTTACAGAAAGAAAAGCTAACCAACCTCTGGCTTATAAAGAGTTTGTAACAGTATGTGTTTACAAATTGCTTACTATGAGATGGACAGGTGAAAAGCACTATATAAGTGCCAAATATTATTATCTGCCTAAATCTAGCTGAGTGAACAAATCTTCTTAATGCTCATTTTAATGACACAATTGTTCCATATGGTGGACTTCAGAAGCATAAAAAACTATAGAGTTAGTGCATTCCCTGGAGAGAACCAGATTGTCCAGGTGTGCTATATTTCAAACTCAGGGTAGAATTAAGAGACACAGCTTTTCAAAATTCAGCCTCAAACAGCAAATCAGACTAAGTAAATTTCTCAGTAGCTTCAAACAACCCTGCGGGCTTTCACTTATAAAACAAAACTATGTATTATCTACTGAAAAGGAGGTCCTAATCATTTTATAGCATATAGGTTTGTATGGAAAGAGAAAGTTCCTGGGAGCTAAATTACTGAGGTTGAGTTATTTTCATGATATTTCTTACATTTGGCGATGACAATTATTTTTAATGATTCAGTGAAAGTGGTGTTCCCCAAAGAGGTATCTAATGGTATCTTTTAGGTCTAGATACATTTTCTTCACTAAGGCTCAAAGCTCTTCATGGCCTTTAGCTTGGCAGAATAGAGTAACTAGGTGCGGGAAATAAGGTCTGTCAACCTCAGAAAATTATGGTACCTTAAAAAAAATAGATTTGATTTTAAGAGTGGCCTGGTTATTAATGAGACAACTTCTTTTCTTATTGTTTTGTATTGTTTGTAAAGTAGATCCCTGTTTTTCTTACTGACCTAGCCCTTCTCTTGCAAAACAACTGTCATATATGGAATTTTGTGGAAGCCAGTTAGTCTTAAGGCATGGTTGGCAAACAACTGAGTGAAACAATGATTCCAAAATGATTCTTTGTGTGCTTGTCTGATTAGCTTGGTATGTTTTTTTTGTCTCTACTGCTCCCTAATAAGACATAATCAAAATGGATCCAATGAGGACTTTACCAAGTCCAGATCATGTTCACAGACTATTCTCCTCCCTGGTCAGCAAGAGTATTTCAAGTGCAGAGAAGACCGAGGAATGAAGCTCAGGCCTTAAAATACTAAATGTACCTAATTTCTTGTTGTATTTCTCAACTGGAAAAAAAATAGTTTTGAGTTCCCTTAGATACCTACTTATTTATGCACAACTGATAGTCATGTATCCTAAACCAAATGTAAAACTTTAGTTTAGCTGTAAGTCTTACTAAGAAGATCTGAAATAGTACCCACATACAAATTCAGAGAACTTTGGTAATGAAATGAATTAATAGAGTAGCCTGGAAGTAGAAGAAAGAGCAGAGTAAACTTGAGGATTCTAGACCCTCACCCTATGCCTCAGCTTTGAGGCTAGAGTATCATAACCAGGCTAATGGACTCCAGGAGAAGACCTGCACTGTCTTGTTTTCCTATTTTAAATAATAGAAGTTGTAAATCTGGATTTCTATTTAAATGATTTCGTTTTCAAATAGTGGATACTAATTCTCCATGTCTCTACTTTCTACTTACTGCTTTCTTCAGTTTAGAAACAGGTGAAGATCTTACCCAACTTTAAAAAATGAAAAATATGCAACTTTTCTTTTTTCCCTTATTACCCTTCCCCTACCCATCCCACCTTCCCTACACCTTTAGCAACTTTTAAAAATTTTTATTGAATAACTCATATCCTATGAGATATGATCAAAGAATATGATGAATGTTTAAAAAACTGTTACAATAAAAGACACACTGTCATAACCCCTTTCAGAGTATCTTTTCTTTGAACACACTTATCTCGTCATTTTTGCCACTTTTTGAAGCAGTTCTGAAAGCCCTCTTATGTTCCTAGTTACACTGTATTGACTACCTTATTGTCCTGAATTGATTTAAAACATTTACAACAGTTTCTGTCAAATAACAATAAGACATATTATAGCACTGCATGCATACCCATGTTTATATTAGCATAACTCGAAATAGCGGCCTTCATGTTCATCGGAGATGAATAAATACAGAAAATGTGGTACATTTATACAATGGAGTATTACTTAGCCATAAAGAAAGGTAAATTGGAGTCATTTGTAGGAAAATGGATGCACCTTGTTAAGTGAAATAAATCAGACACACAAGCATCAATATCACACTTTCTCTTATATGAAAAACCTGAAATATAAATAATTTAGAAATCAAAGTAAAGATAGATAATATGAAATAGGAAGATCCCCTGCAAGTGAGGAGGGGAACTAGATTTGGAGCAAAGGGAGGGCAAGGGGAATCACAAGATAATATGTGCTATATACATGTACCAACGCCACACAATGAATGTAATCATTACCGAAAATGTGTACCAAAATATTTAAACAATTTAAGAATTTTGATGTGTCCTCATCCATGTTATTATTTACTGGGACTGGCACCAGGTGACCTTCATCAGGTGAAAATGACCATTGACCATGATGGTAAAGTCATTACCCTAAAAAAATAGGGGTTTTGAAATTTTTCAGAACATCAAGGCAGCCAGGACAGCGTAACTAAAGACACTCAAGAAAGAGGACCCAGTGCAGGCATAAATGCAGTAACATTTCCTGGACTTATCCCTTACAATAGTAATTTCTCACCCACTGTCTAGATAAAGTTTTATCTTCACTGGCCACCATTCCTACCTCACTTGCCCATTGACAAACCTCATAACCGGCTTTTCCTCCATCTTCAGAATTTGTCATTTTTGCTCACCATGGCCGATTTGTAAGCTCTTCTTTCTGTGGTTCTCTCTCTTTTATTGGCCCTACTTTCCTCCTTTACTTCTCTTTTATTTTTTATTTTCTTCTCTTCCTCTCCATGAACATTAGCTTCATTCATCCTTCTCTATCTATGACTCCAAAATTTATAGGTCCCTATAAAATGTCAAACCCGAGTTTCTGAAACCCTTCAAGATGCCCCATCTTGATGTAGAATTCTGAAAAGCATCTAAGAGTCAATACGAAAACCACATCTATGCCTGAACTCCTCCCTTTCCCCTAACCTGAGACTTTAGGATCAGACAGGAAAAGAGAAATTTTATTAACAGAGATGGATTAAATAGGAATTTGTTAAATAGGTATTGGGGCATCAAAAGGAGAATTGGGGAATGCTGAGGTAACAAGGATATAGTAAGCAGAAGAAGTAGTTGCCCTAGGGCTGAGTTAGCCATGTCAGAAGCTGGAGGCTTGGAGAAGAGATTTTATGGAGCTGTTCCTGGACGTTGGAAAGGCTCCCTCTGGCATTCTGAAAGTGGTGCAATTGTGACTAGTTCTAAGAGTGTGAAAAATGCTGGCAACTGGAAATTACTGCTATTTTCAAAGTGAAGGGCTGTTGCTGGGGTGATGCCAATTGGAACAAGAGCAAACAGAAAGGATCAAGATCATTCTGTGTCTTCAGGTTCTCCCTCTCCTGTCACTCCTGCTGGTATGAAGTACAGGATGCCAGCTAGCAAAGGAGAAGGATGTCTGTAGAGTCACACGCAGGCATCCAGAATTAAAGATAGGCATCTTTGCTAAAGCCTCCACTATCACCCACCCCTGGTGACTCAGGTTGTCTTAAGCATCTTTTTACTTGGAATTCTACATCCAATCGGTTTCCAAGGTCTTTCCATTTCACCTCTAGGAGATACCGTATCTTGCTTTTTCCAGCCATACCACTCTTATTTAAATCTTTATTGCTAATTTCTTGTCTATCCATTTCTGAAACTTCCTAATCAATCCCCTCCCTTCCTCAAGTCTTTCTTCTTTTCAATACAGATTAACTTCCCCACACTTCTCATTATAACTCTTTGCAGATTCAGGTAGTGGGATGAGGCAAGATTCTTTGACGTAGCTCTAAAAGCCTTTTATAATGTCATCCAATTTTTCAGGCTTACCTAAAAGATGTGAGTTGACTTTGCTTGGCTGTCATAAGTACAATGTATAAGTATATATAACCACTATATGGAAGTATCAAGCATCATGTTTCACCCTTTAAATATATAAAACAAAACAAATCAAAGCAATACAGGTTTACTTAAAAGAATCTTCATCCTACACCGTGCACACATCTGGTTCTACTTATGGTTTCTGGCCTGCCAAGGGCTTCTGACGTTTCTAGCCTCTGTGTTCATGGTCATCTAGCCTTTGTCCTGATTTCTTTTGCATCCTCGCTGGGTTCTTCCAGACACAACTTAAGCATTACCCACCTTCAGAAAGAGTCCCTTGAACTTACCGTAGACTCAGGACAGCTCATTCAAAAACCATATGAAAACTATTAAGCCCCTGTTATTACACAAAATGCTATTATAATTATTTTCAGCATATGTGCTATTTTAAATCACAGCACATTTTTAAACGTCCTCAAGTTTTAGAGAGGTAAAAGAAAATGTGATTTAATTTTTGATTAGGAAAAGAATGAGGGAAGTTTGTAAAACATATAAAACATATCACTGAAAGGGCCACGGACAGTACTCTTCTGTTAAGAAATTAATTTGTATTATAT
>NW_022900914.1:43106883-43107508 GCF_012274545.1 Fukomys damarensis
TATATCATATACATTCAAAGGCAAAGAAGATACTTCATTTAGAAGCTGTTAGAGTAAGTTATAGGAGCAAGAAGTACAGATTCTGTACCTGGAAATGGACTGTTCTTAAAGGTAATGTGGATGGAAGAAAAAGTAGATGCCGGGGAAGCACATATGAATCACAAGTTAAGTAGTAGAGACATAAGAATGATCACATGAAATATGTCTAGCCCATGTGAGAAGACAAAAATGATGAATGATTGGGCATAAAATAAATACAAGTTAAGATTTTTAAACAAACTTTATGAAATAGTGACTCAAGAATTCTCAGAAGAGGAAAAGAGAACTGAAACAGATTTTTGAAGGCTAAAGTTGAAGAAATAATAAATTTTAATAAGGGGAAAGAAAAAATATGAGGAAATGAAAAAAATGAAAATAATGTTTTTGTAAATAGGGAAGGGAGTAGGGGGTGAAGGGAGGGCAGGGACAAGGGGAAAAAATGAGAACCAAGTCCTGTCATGTAAAGGTACAAGATCCCAATGACGAATGTAGCTGTACTGTATACCTAAAATGTACCAATAAACTCAATGAGGAAAATAAACAAATAAAATATCGCAAGCAGTTGAGTTTCACCTATGATTTATTC
>NW_022900914.1:43107847-43122571 GCF_012274545.1 Fukomys damarensis
TATATATACATATATGTATATATATATAAAACTCAGAAAACTAAATTAAAAAATGAATGATTTCTTAAGATAGCTTGTATAATTGGAATTAGGTTATCAGAGATACAAAGAACAATTCTAAGGAAAATGACGATGATAGTGATGATGAAAATGGTAAAATTTATTGAGCACTTACTATATGCAACATACTAGCTTAATGAACTTGCCTCTGACTTGTGTGAACTCTTTTAATTTGTAAAATTCCTTGCCTTCCAACGAAGCTGGTTCTGCAATAGCCCCACTCTTCAGGTGAGGACCTTGACTACAGAAAGTGGAATCATTTTGCCCAGTTAATGGGTGTTTGGTCCTGAATTCAAATCAAGGAGTCTGACCCTACAGTCCATGTCATTGGCCTCAAACAGCACCTTATAATGCGATTGCAAAGAAAGGATAGACTTAGAATTGGTGGGCTTATTGACAGAGGAAGTAATCCTTTTCTAGGTTACTAACATAACTTTGAAATAAAATAAAGGTCAAAGGGCAGCAGAAATTAACAAAGGTGACAACACAAGTCCTATTATCTAGCTTGTTGCAGAAAAGGGGAGAGGAAGACTCCTTAGTTCTGAGAACTCCACCTGAACAATGCCGCCTTTCGTCCAAATTACTGTTGAATGAAGGGGAGGGACAAGGCAGCCAGGTGATCAAAGGCTTTTCAGAGAAAGATGTGAAATGGCAGCTGCAGGCTCTTCCCTGTCTCCAGAAGTTCATTGTGCTGCATTTAATAATTGCCTCCCATTATTGCCGGACTGTCCTTTCCAAACACACCTACCTGATTGGGATGGATTTGGTGTGAATATCTGTTCCAGCGTATTAGCCAGCACCTTTCCTGAGAATTTCCTGTCCACATTGATTAAGGCAATTAGGTGATAATTCAGGCTGGGTTCGGTTCTCTTCTCGGTTTAAGAATTATAATAATTAGTGCTGCTCTTAGGCCCAAAAGTTAGAGTTTCTGACTTATACTTGTCCTTCCTGGCAGCAGAGGCAGCAGCACCTCGCTTTGGTGCATGAAACTACATTATCAGCCTTTAGGGCTCATGGCACATTTCAGAGAGTGGGAGATTTTAGGGCAGTTTTCTTCTTCCCACTTTGATGGAGACCTTTGAAAGAGACTGTTTCTGACTACTCTGGCAGCTTCAGTCATTCCCAGGCAGATCCTCTAAAAACAAAGCAATAAGGCCTGAGGGTACTGCACCAGTGACCTTTCTTGGAACAAACTCTTGGTTTAGGAGAGCCTTTCTCCTAAATTGGACGTGGAATTGGAGTGTGCCAGGGTTCCATTTTCTAGCTCACGGTGGGAGAAGATAATATAAAATAAAACACGTACTTCTCCTTTTAGGGAACTGACTCCTCACAGTGCTCAGTACTGTATTTGACACGTTTCTGGGATTTTCCCAAGCCCTGAAGTCGCCAACAACACATGACCTAGGGCCAGGCAGAGAAGTGCTTTGGATGTAGAAGTCCCTGTCTCCTAGTTATTGGACATATTGTTGTCCGATAATATTGTTGCTCAGACACTCTTAAGCACTTTACCTGCAATAATTGTTTAGTATTCATAGTAACTCTCTAAGAAGGTATTATCGGTAATCTCACTGGTAGAGATAGTAATCAAGATTTAAAGAGTCTAAATACTTACCCAAAGCCATGCATCCAGTGAACTAGGACTCAACACAGCTTAGTATTAATGATATGTTTCACTGTTTCGTTCTGAATAGTTATGGGACAGTTTAGCTGTTAGTGAAATGCCAATAGCACAGAACACAATGAAAACAAGAGAGTTAAACAAGATGGATTAATTGCATTGACATAGCAGCCTGGGAAGGACTTTGGAAACCTGAAATCACAACATCTACAGCAACAGCAGCAGCGAAGGCACCAAGCTCGGAGGGAGAGCAATTCAAGGCTAGAGACTGGATGTTCCCATCTCACTTCATCTTTCCTGCATCTTCTGTCTCCTTCCCATTTCATGGATGGAGAAGGCAGGGTGAAGCCACTATTTGCCCAAGGTTACAAAGCAAGGAAGTGTCCGGGAAGCTATGATGGCCTAACTTCAGATGGAAGAGACAGAAGGAAGAAAGTGGAATTTGTGCAGCATATACATTGTGAAATCATACCGGAAAAATGTTAATATATAAACGAAGGCATTGTAGAGAACCAATGTGGCATTTGTTTCTCTCTTTGTCTGTGTGTTTCTCTCTTTGTCTATGTCTGTTCTTTCTCTTTCTCCCTAACTAAACACACACACACACACACACACACACACAGAAACAGACACAGGTCAAAATAGTGAGACTTCCTTAAGGAAGAAAATCATGTAGTATTAAATTATATTACTTTCCAACTGTATAATTCCTGAGGATCTATCCAGAAAAGTGAGGGGACTTCAGAGAGGGAACTTAGCATGCTTTCTCTAGAAAGACTCTTGGTGATTTAATTGTAACTTTGATAGTAGGATTCTACTTCTTGATTCCTTAAATATGTTAGAATTACCAGTGGTATGTACCTAATCCTAGATAATGTAAGAGTCATATTTAATTAAATTAATGTAACTGAAATAGTACAGTTGGCTTAACTTGTTCATTTTCTCTAACTAAATATCAGCTTACACTAAAATTTTTATTAATCACAGTAATGAGAATTTTTATATTAAATATATATATTACATTTAGTTTAAACGTTAATAGTCTACATTATTTTAATAAATTGCACTAAGGGAGTATATATGGAATAAGTCTCTCATGCAGATTTTATTGGTTACTGCATAGTTAATAGACACTAATGTGATCAGAGCCCGAATGTGATCATAAGATCAGTAGTTAAAATGATTGAAATATAAATTAGGAGCTGGAATAATTGTTTGTTAGAAGCTCAGATAATAACTGTTTGGTAATGCTCTGAGGGTCAAAGAAATAAAGCATTGAAATGTGCTGCAGGAGCAGGCAAAGAAACACTTTGAAGCACACAAAGGCAAGGAAGCTGTCTACTAATTGCTCATCTCTTTCTCTCTTTTCTCTCCATGGAGAATGGGCCCGAACTTTTGCCCTCTCTCCTCTTGCCCCCTCTTGATTCCTTGGTGATTCTTCTAGCCAGTAACACACTTGCCTCGTCTTTCTCTTTGATGCTCCTCCTCTTGCAGCTGGCAAGTCATTACTGATGATGGTAAACACTGTGCCACCATCTTGCCATTAACAAGCCCACCTCTCTGCAAACTGGTAGAAAAGCCACCCATTTCTTACACGCTGGAATGTAAGGATTTGCAACATTGCTTTATAAGAAGTTCTAATTGATGCCAAATCTTTTTTTTTTCTTTTATTGAGTTTATTGTACATTCTAGGGATACAGTACAGTTACATTCATTACTGGGACCTTGTACCTTTACATGACAGGTCTTGGTTCTCATTTTTCCCCTTGTCCCTGCCCTCCCTGCACCCCCTCCTCCCCTCCCCATTTACAAACACTTTATCTCCATTTTTTCATTTTATCATATTTTTTTCTTTTCCCTTATTACCTTTCCCCTACCCTTCCCACTTTCCCTACACCTTTATCCCTTTTCTTCCTATTTCACATGGTCAATTATCTCATTAGGACCTTATGTACTATTATAGCTTTTAAATCATTTAAGCATTGTTGAAAACACAATTCTTACCAAAACAACTCTCCTCTCTTGTTTGGGCTCAAAAAAAAAAAAAAAAAATCATTAAACAGTTCACACCTTGGCATGGCCCTATGCCAATAAAACTTTATAAAACCAAATATCAGGCTGAATTTGATTCACTTGCAATAGTCTGCCACATCCTGTTTTGAGTCATCATATGTTCTTCTAACCCATGGACACATCTAACATTTTCCTTTAAAAACAAATTCTCAGTACAAGCAGTACAAGTATTTTTTTCAACAATTGAGCTATAATGAATTTCTTATACCTGTTTTTGTGCTGTGCAATCCTAACAAATTAAAATTGGCAATTGCTAATAAAATAGAAGCAATCTATTCTCTGTGCCCTCATAGGCCTGGAGGTTAATTAAAAAAAAAAGAGTGTGATTGTATTTAAGAGACTTAATCAACTTTTGTGTCTTATGTAGCTATGACAACTTCCTCTAAATAGCATTTGATGGTGACCCGATTCAATCCTGTGAGTCAGACTTTCTGGGTAATTTCAATGGCGAATTTTTTTCTTTATCTTTTTTTTTGGTCCAAATTCTTAGTGAAATTATTGGAAATGTTTTCTTTGTTCGCAGCCCTTGGCTCCTCCTTAACCCCTCCTCTCCAATTAATTCACCTGTCTCCATCTTTGGAACATTTTTTCTTTAGTTACTTATCTTTTAGCTTGTCTGGGACAGTTCAGACATGTTTTCCTCATGGGGTTTTGGTGAATGTGAGCAATTTGTCCTTTCAATCTCTTCATAAATTCCTTAAGGAAGTGGGGGATTTCTAAAAGCATTTTTAGAATAAAGGGCTTTTGATTTCCTTTTCTTCCATTCTTACAGAAACCATATAATTTTAACATTATTTCCTCTTAATTTCTTCTCCAGGTCAACTATTTTAACTTTTGACTTCAATTATTCATTTTTAATGCATGTGTGTGTTAAATTCATTAATTTCTATTAAATTCCCTTAATTTATTCACTATGGACAAAGCACTCTGAAAAGCAATCTTGATGGAGACAAAGATTTAAAACAGCCTCTACCCTCTAGGCATTAGTCATTATAACCACATAACATTGCATGTGATAAACAACAAAAGTGTAGCACAAGGAAAGTTAGTAAACATGTAGGGACACAACAGCCTTTGTTCTGGGGCCACAGGGTAACAGTGGACATCAGTTGGTTTTGCTGTGCAGTCTCCTCACTACTTTCATGGGATAGCAGTAGCCAATTTGTTTTGGTTTCCCATACCTCTTCTGTACACATTTCATTAAAGGTACATACATTTAATGTACATGCATTTAATTTCAATCCCATTATCCTGTTTAAATTGGCTATTATGCCACTTGCAAGAGGCACTGATAGAATATATAGTAGTGAGGTTTTTGGGCTGGAAAGATCTTCACAGTAAGATGAAGTCATAGCTTTCAAACATGCTTATTTACATACAAACTTCACATTCTTGAATATAGTTTTTTAGCTGGGGTGAAATACAAACTCAAAGGAGGCTAGGTTGGGAGTGCTGATTGTGTTCATCACATTGCCCATGGATGCTTAAATCAGTCTAGGGATTCAAAATAATTGAAACTGGAAGGGCATTACTCAGCACTTTAGCGCATTCCTTATGTAACCCACTCGATTTCCCTGGTGACGTCTCCACTGGGGATCTAAGTTATACTTCACAGTTTCTACAGATGCCTTATTTTCTCACCTGGTATTCTTGAATGTCGCACCCTATGAGATTTCTTAGCAAAGAATTTTTATTGTAATCCTTCTGTGAACATATAGAAAGAGGGGGAAAAAGACATTTTTGAAAATCATCCATATGTCTCAATTTAAATTACCTCTAATTTTTTTCCATAACTCTAAAGGAAGTTACAGTTTTTTTTAAAAAAAGATGGACATAAAGAGGCTTGAAGGGTCACTTTAACTCATCAAGATTGCATAGCTTGTACATTGAAGAATCAGGATTTGAACCCAGGTATCTTTGACTCAAAAGTTCCCATGATTCCTCTATATCATATTTTACATTATTCCTTAATAACAAGCCATACCATACCTGTAGCTTCTACCTACTACTCAGAAATCTTGGTCTTGGGGAAATACTAAGAAAGAATTTCTTTGGCTTGACCCTGAATATCTCCATTGGAGTTAGGTTATTGCGATCCAGTGCCTACGCTCTTCTGTGAAGCTCCCGTGGCTGCTATTGTCCTTGGGGTAGTCGCTTTGCATCCTGCATGATTGGAGGTAACAGCCCAAGGCAGAAGCTTGAGAATGCAGTGGTTGTGGCGTTTGGCTTCAGTGAGTCTCTGTAGGTTCTGATGTTTGCAGCAGCAGCTGTTGAGAGGGCTAAGGGAGGCCCCTAGCATTTGTCACCTCTTCAGGCACTTCCAGACTCCTCACAGCTGGGCAATCCAGGCTCTATCAACACTCTGCAGAGTAGTACTCACAGCTGGATTCCTGTTCAGCTCTGACACAATGCGGCTTTTTCAAATAAAAGCACTTTCAAAGAACGTGTTCAAAGTCAGCACTTTCACCCTGCCTTTTGATAGCAGCCTCACACTGACCCACTGTCTCTGAGCTTGCGAGCCCAAAGGACACAGCATGCCTACTAAGCAGAGCACAAATGGAGGCAACCAGGCAAGTTAACAATTACCGACATGTCTCCACCAAGCTGATTGTACAAGTCAAACTCGAGATCAGTCTTGGATATCCAGCCTTTTGCTATCATAGGTGCACAACTAAATTTTAGGGGCCCACATCTTAGCTTCAGAGTAGGAAGGATCTAGATTTGAATGTAGGCTCTGCCACTTGTTACCAGACCTCTTAGAATCTCTTAGTCTCATGCACAAAGAAAGAATAAGCCTTATTTCATGGAAATTTTGTGATGATTAAATGAAAAAATATATAAAACAGCTTGGCACATAGTAAGTACTTTTATTCAATATCCTTGATTCTATTGTTATCTTTCTGGTTTCGGTTGAGATCTATTTCTTTGGTGCATGAAAATAAAAATGACCTTATAGTGAATCAATATTTTTTACCCCAACTTTCCAGATGTGTGAGGAAAATATTTTCTAATGCTCTAGGATATATATATTGAAGAGGTCTTTGAATTTAGTTGTTAAAAACAAACAACTTTGCCTCCATCTACACTGTTATACACAGCAGACTCTAGAAGGGGTGGAGCTTATCATCCTATAGAGTAGTATCTTCAAAGATGGGTGAGTTTCAGAGCCAATGATTAAGCCTCTCTACTTTTGCTTTGCAAAGCTCGCAGATCCACAAAGGGAAATCAGGACATTTTGCATAAGCTGTCTCTATTCTACATAGAGGGTTACTTTTAGGATGATAGACTTAAAAATGTTTAGCTTCTGAAAGATTTTCTGCTGTGTCGAAATTCTTCAATCAGCGGCATGACAGTCATATCATCCCTGTGTCTAAGCAAGTAGTCTTAATCCAGTGTTCTCAGTACTAATATCAAAAGAGCTGGCCTGGGCACATCTGGATGGAAGAGTTGGTGAGATTCTCTGGGTCTTAAAGGTTCTACCGTATTCGGTCTCCCCCTCTCCCTCTCCCACCTCCCCCCTCTCTCTCCTTCTGTCTCTCCCTCCACCTTGATTTTTAAACCTGCTCTGGCTGTCTGGGCTGACAGGAACTATCACCTGAAGACCTGTATTGGACTCAAACTTCTCCCTAGAAGGCAGGCGCATCCTTGCCTTCTTTATCTTGGTATCATGCTATTTTTGGCAGTCAAATGTTGTGCTCAATAGAATGATGTGGTACTGAAGATACTTCTGGATGGTTTCCAGCTGAGTAACAGTTGACTGTGGATTTACTAAAACCTTTAAGGCAGTAGAATTGAGGCAGAGAAAGGGCACATTGATCCTCTGCTTAAGATATGCTGAATAGGTTGAATGAAAGTGAGGGTCACTTAATAAGCCCAACTCTGCTATAGATACTATAAGGCTGGAAGGAAATATAAAGCATAGTTTCTTTACTTAAGGAATTTGTGTTTGTGTTGGCAAGGAAAGACTAAGGCACATGAAACAACAGGCTAGCCAAGGGAGCATGTGATTAAGTGACAACTGAATAGACTAGACAGAATGTACTCTAGGGGCCCGGGCTTGGGAGAGATGGTGGAGACGGCCAAGTGTTGACAGGTTTGCAGTGATCTGATGCATTTTGAGATGCTTGCCCAAGGTTAGAGACACAGTTGTGGCTGTGAACGTGGCAGTTCCAAAAATCACATCTGAATGATAGTTTCATTTTTCTCAAATTCCAGGTCCCTGTTGATTGAGGAAATCACACTAGAAACTTTTCAGGGTCACAGAATAGTGTTTTGTGCTTTCTAAGAAGCCATTTTTAGGTAAGAGTTTCAACAGTTTTCAACACTGGAAGAACTATCAGTTTTTAAGTATATCAGATCAAGGTCTGCCCTCCTGACATTCACTGACCATATGACCTGGGGCTTGTAAACATTCTCTGCTAACTAGAGTAATAGTGCTATCCTCACAGGATTATTATGAGGATCACAGGAAGGTGAGGCATACAAAGGCCTTGGCATTTGGAAGGGGCATTGGTATGAGACAAATTTATTATGGTCTCTGGTTCACTGGAAGGAGCCACCTTTGAAGCAAAAGTAGAACCAGAGTCTGTGGGGTCTGCTAGGGATCAGAGTGGTCGATTGGTCCAGTTTCCCATTTTATAGATGAGAAGCAGAAGCTAAGATAAATGAAATTATTTGAATTTTTTCCCCTCTCTTGATTTAATATTATCAGTGCCTACTTTGAGTTAGGAGGTTTGTGAGATTGAAAAGTAAATAATGCACAACTGTTACCATGAAGGGCTTGACACCATAGAGAACCGAGCTGCTATTGCAACATTAAATTCTCTGTGGAACTTTATGGAGATGATCTGCTATGAGGATGGAGGGCCAAATGGGTACAGAAAAGGAGGGTGGCCAGTTGGGAGGTTCCAGTTGGAGTCTAGAGGTAGAAGAATTGAGTTCACATTCTTATTTGAACATTAAGTGCATTTCAGAAACTCTGTTTGAGCATAAAATGGGAATGACGATGTCTACTTCTAGTGGCATTGTGCAGATAAGTGAGAGTGCAGTTCAGAGCTTGGCGTATGATAAGAGTGTTAGCTTTATTTACACAGGAAAGGCAATGGAGGTATTGAAGAAGCTTAGGAAAGGATGATTGATGCTAGTTACTGATTTTACCGTGAACCTTGGAGGAAAGTATTTTTTGTATAACAGTAATTTCTTTGCTTTTTAGAAGCAGGTTTTGAGAAACTGAACTACTCAAAAGACTTAAAATTACTAAAGATTTTTTTAAACAGAATGAACTTGACCTCTCATTCCTCTGTGCTTGTCACACTGTAGGGTGGTGTAGCTGGACATCTATGAGACCACCTCAATTTTCCCGAGAAGTCAAAAGTGTAGAATTTGGAATTTTTAAACAAAAACGTTTTTACTATTTCCCACAGTTATTTCTCAAACCAATTTCTGATTAGCAATCTCATCTGGGTATCTGAGCTCCCCTTATTCCTTACAGCTCTATTTCAGATCCATTTTTCATCAGCTCGATTATTACACATTCTTGTCAAACTTGCTCTCGGTGTAATAATAATACCTACCATTTCCTTTACAGTGACTTATGACTTTATTAAGGCTCTTAGATTTCTGTTCAGATTTTTAATATGTTGACTTGGGTCACTTTGTATGATTTAATTATCATTAGATGTTTTGCTAAAGGTAGAGGCACCTGAATTTAATGAATGAACTTTTTGCATATTTCACATCATAAATAATGATGGACCATAAATTATATTTCAATATTAATTCTGTAGCACTTTCATAAGAACTCATAGCATTTAAATGCCTGCCACTAATTGAATCCTTGGTGATGGCCCTTAACAAATAAATTTTTTCCCTTGTATTCTCTGACCACTATGCTGCTTCTTTTCTCTTTCTTAAAAAAAAAAAAATAATAAGGTATATCCAGAGCTTTTAAACAGTGACCACTAAAGATGGAGAGCAATACCATTTGTCCAGTTTTCCTTTGTTGAACAGAGAAATAGTAATTATCTGGGCACTCAAGAGGCAGTTTATATTTTACTAGTTTATTAATTAAAAATATACATAAGATGGCTGTGGGTTATGCTGAAGTTGCTATGCCATAGTACAGCTCCCTCAGATGAATAAAAGTCACTACTAGTACAAATGAACATCACCACTTTAAGAAAGTACTTCATTTCTACGTTTACAGAAGAGTTAAAGAGCAAGGCCTTTAGCATCTCATTTCACTTCTAGACGTAGCCCATTATAACCTAGATAAACAAAGAGGACAAGTTGAGATTAATGAGAGTCCCTGAGTGACAGAACAATTTAATTGTCAGAAATCATAGGAGCTGAACTTTACCAGTATATTTATACAAGGTAGCCATAGTCTAAAAACTTCCATAATTGATTATGACCAATAAGTAATAACTTGGAAAGCAGTTTTCTGGTATACAAATAATAAACGACTCATAGTAGTTAATTGAGGTATTAAGATGCATAAGGGAAGAATATTAGATTGACTAGATAAATGATTCATAATGTGAGGCAAATAATTGGCGAGTTCATACTCCTGAGTAGAATATAGCTCATAAGCAACACTGAAAGTACATCAAATAAAAGGAATTGTGTTTGCTAAATGAACGCCCAGCTAACTGGGTGTTACAGCTATATTGCCTCCAGGCTCCACTGGGTCCTTGCTTTCAGGCAAAACAGCTCTTGTGTAGGTTTGTTCAAGCTAGAATAAGAAGTCCCACACCCTGCAGCCCTTGCAGTATAAGCATGTGAGGATGGAGGTGGAAGAGGTTGGATGCAGTGGTCAGACACATGCAAAAGGTGGGGTGTGTCATGGCTGAGCCAAAAGTGTGGCACCAGATGCTAGATTTCAAGACCAGGTCTCTGAGCGGCTACAGGTGGCATTTTGAGGTTCAGGGCTCCCTTGTCGCAGCCTAGTATAATTAAAAATAATTTCTCAAAAATGTAGCTTAAGAGACACCTTCCTTTTTAGTCATTATCTATTTTATCTTCATTTGCTGCCTGTAGACTGTGTGTTGTATAACATTTACACACTAAGCAGTATATCAGGTTTTCTTGTCAGTAATTTTATTCAGAATCTTGCACTTTCAATGTACTTTAAGTGGATTTTGTTATGGGGATGTGAAAGTTGCAAATTTTTCAAGCTTAAACTATTTTTTCCTTATTCTAAAGATGGGACTTTGCTTCTCTGTTTACAAACTGAGCATCTCTTCTTGTTTTCATCTTAGTTAAATAAAAAATAACAACATCCTTTTTCATTCATTACAGTAAAAGATAAACAGTATTTGTATCACATGTGTGCCCAACACTATTCTAAGTGTATGATGCCTTAGCTCATTTAATTCCGTCCAATATTTCAAAAATGGAAGATATTCTTTTTGTCTTCCAAATAAGAAGCCGAAGTCAAAGTTAAGTGGCCAAACCATAAGATTACCCCAATTCCCCCTTGATATCCTTCATTCTATATTGTGCCTAGCCCATTTTCTGGCATAGAAATGGACACTTAATAAATGCCAGTAGTAGTAAATCTAGCACTTTGGGAGGCTGAGGCAGGAAGAAGCCCAGTCTCAGCAATTCAGCAGCTTAGTGAGACCCTATCTCAAAATTAAAAATAAAAACTGGATTAGGTTACAGTTGTGTCAAACCTATGGCATGTGTGCTACAGCAGGCTGTTTGTTATCATTAAAAGTTCTAAAATATTTGCCATCACTAGCTTAGGATGTAGTTCAGCCCAAAGATTCTAGCTTTAATCGCTGTATTGAAAAAAAGCCAATAAAATTCAAATCTGCAAATGTTCAAGTTAGACTTTAGGGCCAATAAATAAATATATTTAGATAGAGCAACGCTTCTCTGTTCCCTGAGCTAGAAAACCAACACTCAGTGCTTTGCATTAATAAGCATAAGAAATCTTGCTTACATACTAACTTATTTTAGCTGTCCAAGGAAACCTTTGTGGGTTTTAGTTGAGTTTTGGAACTTAGAAACATAGTCACACAGGACTTGGCTCTGGAAAAATCCCTGCAATGACTTATCATGCTCCTTGGAGCAATAATCATTTTCTTTCAGTAACTGACTGGTCCTTGAACACCATGCCTGTTACTCCCCAGATATTAGCGTGACTTGAATGACAGTTCCCTTAATGCAGTCTACTCTGATGACATCTTTATTTCATCAGGAAACTAATTCAGCCTCCATCTCCAGCTCCCAAACTTCTGATCCCCATAGTCGATTCAACTTGATATTTTCCTCTTAGCACTGCATATGAACTCAGATACAAGAGAATTTTGTCATTTGTTGCCATTATTTATTATTGAGCATGTCTCCTCATCTGGATGTAAGCTCAGGGGGTCCTGATGTAACCCAAGTGTCCAAAAGTGTGTCTAGTGAATAAAGCACAAATGAATCAATAGATAACACTAAATAGTTATTGAGTGACTAAAGGGTAACTATTTTTTTCCCTTTGATAACTTGGTATTTGTATTGAAATCTAAAGGACACTTTTGATATTATTTATTTATTTATTTATTTTTAGAAAACATTTTTGATTATTCTCATTATCTTGCAGTTAGTAACAATCAGTCTTGAATCTTTTTTTTTTAAGCCCTAGTTTTTACTTGTAAGTTGTACTTTTAAAATTTCCAGCTTCAAAGGTGAAAGTAAAGCATACTATTTGGCTACTTTGTGGGCACAGTGAGACCAATTAAAAATTCTACTTTTAAGTTGAAGAAGTTATCAGATCCATTGAGAATGTGATTCCATCTCATTCTGTCCAACCCGTTTCTCAGACAAAGCAAAGTGCAAAGCAGAAGTAGGGTGTCCAGGGCTGCTCTGTGGGCCAGTGAGTGGGGTTTGTGCAGATACCTGAATGTTGGCCTCTCAGCACATTCTTGTTGGGCCCTATCACACCGCCCTACCAACCTGGCTTGTGTTTTATGCATACCATTCTCCTAGCGACCACAGGAAGTTTATTCTTCAGACCTCATAAATGTCTTTCCTCTCTCTTTTCTTCTTACATCATCACCAAGACAAATACCAGTAACTGAGTGAATCACACAGTGGGGAAAGTGCACACTGTGGCCGCCCAGCTCTTGTTAGGCACTTTTGCTTGATAAGTCCAGAGAAGTTCATTTTTGACGGCTTTTTCTAGGCATTCTTGAAAAATTACCGAGTTAGCATTCCCTTAGTTTCCATCTGTGATTTCATTGGGAAACTATGCATAAGACACTTTGGAAATAAATATACACAAGAAACTACAATTCTGTTTGAATGACCCTCTACCTTGGAATGTCTAGAACTGTGAGAATTATAAGACCAAGAAATATGTCCAGGCTGCTGACTTGAAAAGTTACTAGTATTCCTTATATGGAATCTATGCAGACTGGAAAGCCAAAGTTGTATAAACTACACATTTTTTTCCCCAGCCACTTACGTGCCTCATCCTTGACCTACTTCATTTATAGGTTCCTTTAAGATACTGTGCCCTAAAAGTTCAATGCTTTCCTGATGGTCTTCCAGCTGTGACTTTTCAGAATAGTAAATACTTTGCATGGACTTCGAGTATATGGAAAAGGTCCAGGGATAGGTCACAAAAGGCCAGGAACGTGGTTCTTGCAATTGTATCAGTAGAATGTCAGGCCTACTAATGATGGGGAGCTCTGATTAGACAGCCCCTTGTGAAGTTTATTCATTAGCGTTAAAAATGCAGACATTCAGAAATGTTTAGTCTGGTTTCAGCAAGGAGGAAGAGAAAGTAGGTTTAGAGTGGGATCTGCATACAGCACAATAGATATTTCTTTTACTTTCTTTCCTTGTTAACGGAGGAAATGGGGAAACAAGCTGTGAACATAAAGCTAAAAAATGCTGTTTTTTAATAAAAGCACTTATTTTGTTTTGCACAATGCAGAGTGGGAACGCATTGTGACTTGGTTTGAACAGAATATTTTAAGAAGAAACTCAGCATTAGCAGACCATGCCTTGATATGTTTTGAAAGACTGTTTCACTAGTCCTTTCCAGCAGTTCTGAAGTTCTATGTTCAAATCACAGCTATACCATTAACTAGGATCAGTTTCTCATCCTCTGTAAGCCTCAGGTTTTTTCATCTAAAAAAAGGATTAAAAATAGTTCACACTGTATAGGATGGTCATGAGTGTTTTAACAAGATGAAATAAAGCTTGAGGAGTATGTAGAGGTTCCATTTTTTTGTTGTTGTTTTGTTCTTGGGGTACCAGGGATCAAACTCAGGACCTTGCACTTGCAAGGCAGGTACAGTGTCACTGAGCTAAATTCCCAGCCCATGAAGGGTACATAGTGTTTGGTAACAAAAACAGTTGTTATCCTACTACCTATATTTATTAATTGAATGGGATTTTTTTAAAATTGAGGGTAGATTATAAATAAATTTCATACCCATTGAAAATTGGCCTGCCAAGTTTAGCTTACAGCCCTGCCACTCCTGGTTTCTCCTCCTTTTCTAAACTTGGGTCTGCCTTTTCAGTACCAGAAAGGAAAAGCGACAGTTATTTAAACACTCTGTAGGAAGTACCAATATTTGTCATAGTTATTGCAATTCTTCAGGTGAAAGCTTGCATTCCCTAGATGCTCAAATTAGTGTATGATCTTACACTTGAACTTCAATAGGTTGCATTGGTATGCTGAAAAAAAAAAACAAAAAAACAAAACTGAGTGTAACAGATATAATCATTGTTCCTCTGCTGGAAACCTAGGTGTTGATATAACCTTATTATACTTTCATTTCAAGGCAGTTACTTTCACAGTACAGGGTGATCCAACAGCCCATTTGGCTTAGGGTTCTCTGGAAGCAGGTGAAATCATTCCTACTCATTCTTGCAAAGGAGAAAATTTCATCTTTGAGGAATATATTAGAATTTGAAGTGAGTAAATATAGGAAAAATATTTTAGCATGCATATATATATATATATA
>NW_022900914.1:43122608-43179755 GCF_012274545.1 Fukomys damarensis
TATATATATATTCACTGTTTTGTTTAAGGTTGGTAGGTTTTCTCTTTTTCTCTTTCTTTTTTGAGATGGGCTGGTCTTGACCTTGCTGTATAACCCTGGCTGGCCTTGAACTCACAGTCTTGCTGACAGTCATGTGCATGTGCCATCACTCTTGGCCCTGTTTTAATTTTGAATGAGGTGGAAGTGATACCATTTGCTGTTCTACCCTCAGTGCCTCTGTAGGTGTAATCCAGCCCTACTCTTATAGATGATTATAATACCTTTACAACCATTTAGGCATTTGTCTTTAAAATAAATACATCTTTACATTCAGGGAATGCTAAAGGAAGAAATCTTAAATTGACTTACAAATAAAACAAGTAGTAAATATTTTTGTTTCTTTTGGAAGCCCATTCATTGTCACAGGCTTTGGTATAATTCAAGGTCTGGGTTATTTTGATGTTGATAAACCTGCTTTTCTAGTCTTTTAAATCTCTAATCACTAAGCTCTTGGTTTTTGCTCTTTGAAGAAGATAATACTCACATAATATTATTTTCCATTTCAGCAAAGCCAGCTTTAAATATTTCCTAATGCTAATGCATGATTTGTCTAAGCATTTTAGCTAAATCTAATCTTTCATTACTGTTGATGTTCATCTCTATTTTCTGATAGTTAATTTGCTGACTTTCTGCAAAGTTCAGTTTTTGTTACATGTCTGATCAAGCTTAACAATAATTTCCTATATTATATTAGCCAAAGTAATGCTTGTTTATGAGCTTAGAGGCATATTTATTAACATCCATGATTAACTGAAAATTGCCCCATGTGGTATTTCAATCCACAAATGTGTTTTGATTAGAGAAGGGACAATTATTCCATTTGCATTTGATTCTAACACAAATGGTATAATTTTCAGCTCTCTTAGTCAAACAGATAGTAGGAGAAAAAATAAAAGGTAAGGCCTTAGAAAGTCTGTCCATATGACTGCTGCTTTCCAATAATTTAGTCCCTAATGCAGTTTATTTTTCTTTGTAGCATATTTCTATAAAATAATTTTTGATATGGATAATTACCTTAATTGTTCATGTACTCTCCAAAGTATCACTGGGGCATTATCTATTATGCTGCATGACATTTTTTATTGTGCATTTTTTAATACTTCATTCTCTTTAGGATTGGATGTCTGACTAGTTGGATTTAGTACTTGACAAATATTATGCATATAGAAATCCAGTAAGTAAGAAAAAAATAGGCTTTGGAAAGATGATTCATATTCTTTTTCACTCTTACAGCTTTCTCTGAAGCTTTCCTGACTCGATCTTCATCACCAAGTCTCCACTTTCTTGTAGCAGAATAAAATTTAGCTTTTCAAAGATTTCTTGGACACAAGGCAAGGGATTCTGAGTGTCTGACACACTGGATTCTGGCATCTGTTTTCTGAACTCTGTCTGTGTGATTAGTGGCTCAGGGTGGTTTTTAGAAGGGTTATCGTCCCAGCAATGGGTCTAATAGATCACCGAGGCAGCATAACTGACTGGTGAGTCTCTCCAGACCTGCTCATGGAGGAGTCACCACATTGAAACTCCTTGCGGAGTCACTATGGTTGCTGAAGATAAAGATCACCCTTCAGAAACCCAAATCCTGGCCCTTCTTGTTAGAATGGGGAAGTTACTCTTTTATTTTCAACTCAAACTGAAAACTTTTATAAGATAACCAAACTTTGGTTATTTCCCCTGGGCTGAGAGTTAAACAGGCACTTTCGTTTTCCTCCTATTATTTTGTAAGGCTAGGCCTCGTGGAATGACAGAAAAGCACCAGTGCCCAAAGCGGTAATGTTGGTGGGCAGAATGAACGAATGAACAGACCAGCCGAACACCTGTAGGACCACAGACCAGATATTCCAATTTCAAGTTCCCATGCTTTAGATGTTTCTTTACTCTGCTTGCTCAATTAGTTTTACCAAAAGTTTTGCTCTAATTCCTAAACAACTTCCTGTGAATCAGGAACAACTCTTAAATTTTTCTTTTGATCAGCTTTAATCTGTATAGAACCCTCTTTTCATGCCAGAGTGCCAGTTTTAATAAATCAGCCAGCTCAAATTGAATAAATCTATTTAAATACTTATAAAATATTAAGGATGCATTTGGGAAAAGCCTCTAAGGTTATTGTGGCACCCATGTACCTCACAGTAACTAATTTATTAAGCAGCTTGCAAACCTGGGAAGAAAGGAAAAAGAAAAATGGTTTCATAAACCAAGAGCAGAAGCCAATTTTTCAGCCCAGATGATGAAAGGAAGCATGCATTTCTAATCAAAAAGACAGATAAGCCTTCTCTCTCCCACCATTCCCTCACCAGCAAAGTGCCTTTTCATCATCAACAACACTCCATTCCTAATGGCTGCCTGGGCCTTTCTGCACCTTCTCCATACACTGGTAATGTACACACAGCATCCCTTTGAAACAAGAGCCCATTAGCTGTGGCAGACTACCTTTTCACATGGCGTTCTTCTGCTGCAAGTCACCAGCACAGTGTTAAATCATCCCTACTGGGCATGCTCAGAACGCTGTCAGAAGGATAAACTGATAGAGCCACAGCATGAAAATTGCTTTTCAGCCCCCTTGAAGGACAGCTTAAAAAAAAAAAAAAGAAAAAGAAAAGGGAAAAGGTCATATACTAGACAGGTAACACCAAGCTCATTCTTTCACTCTGGAGCCTTTCCTCTGTGTTTCTTTGGGCGATCCTTTGTGATCCTCGTTCGGATGAGTGCCACGACTGTGGCTTTGTGCAAATAGTAGGGTCAGGGTCCACGTAGTGTTATTATTCAACATTCCAGGTCATCCTGCCCCTCTGACATCAACATTTGTATTAACGGCAGCTGTCATGGTAAATGTGTGAGGCTTGTGCTGTGATGTTCCGAAATATTATCTCTCTGTTACTCTCCATGTTGTCATACATAGATGCTACTGATTATAGCAGTTGTGCAGCCCTACAGAGCACTTTTTAGTCCTAATGCTTTAACAATCCCACCATTTCTCACACCCCATCCTAAGAGAGCTCCAGTTATTCCTCCCACCTATCCCAAAACACGATTGTTAATCCATTATGTAGTGATACATAACTGTGTTATTATCGTTGTTGCTATTATTATTTTGGTATGGGTATTGAACTCAGGACCTTGCACTTGAGAGGCAGGTGCAGTGCCACTGAGCCACATCCCTGGCCTTACCTGTATTATTTTTAATGTAGCTTATGAAAGCACATGGAAATGGTTGTGACAGAGCTTATGGGAGTCCCTTTCTTCTTTGCTGCTAAGGGTCAGTGTCGACAAACTGCATGTTACACTTAGCTCTGGCTTACATTAGAATCCTCACCAAGTTTATTCAGAGACCCATAAATATGGCACCAGATAAGGCTTCACTATGATAGTTTTTCAAAGACCAACTTACTGGACCAAATCAAAGGCTTATTTAAAGCAGACTATATTTCGTTTTACTCAGGGTAAAGTGAGAGGGGGACATTTCCCTATTGTGCTTACATGCAGGATATATCCTTGTCTTTTCTTCCTCCAGGAAGCTGGTCATGACATGCTCAGAAATGGGGCTTTGCTGAATTATTTCCCTGCTAGTGAGTATGGTGGAGGATATTAGAGACTATTATCTTTACCAGCAGGCAGAGTGACATTTCCCAACAGCTCTGACTAATGCACAGAAGATTGAGACCAAGTTGACGACTGCTATTTCCTAGCACAATTTACCTCCTTGCCACTATCAGCGCTCTCTGACATTTTTCACCACTGGAGCCTCTTTGGGGACAGAGTCTTGTGTGGCTATACTTGCTCTGATTTGGCCTAGTTAGCTTGGGACATCAGGATGTAAGAGTTTCTGAGGTCCAATGATTTTGGATTAGAAAGATTTGATCTCTGTAATGGATAACCGTCTGAATTATGGTTGAGGAAACCATTCAGTCCAATAAAGGGAAGAGCATAACAATCAGAAGGCTGGTATGGTCTTTCCCCACTGTACCTGCTAAGAAGGTGCTTGGCAGTCTCCCTGGGCTTCTAGGGTGGAGAGACTGTCCTGGTGTCTCCAAGTGCCAACCTCTCCTGGGGATGTTCTGATCAACGAGTTCTCCTTTGTGGCTGCAGAATCTGTTGTTAATAGGAACTCCAGGTGATTGTAGTCAACAGGAAAGGTTCTCTGTAAGGTTTTGTGGAAAATTTTTATTGCTAAATGCATGCTTTAAGTTCTTGACTTGACAGCAAGGTGTACATTTTGGCACATTAAACAAATACTTTAATTCCCAGTCCAGCAACAGAGTCTACTGGATTAGATGATCCCAAAGAACAAGCTCATGTATTGAGGAGGGATAGAAAGAGAGGAGTAGGACATGACTAGATGAAAAAACAATGTATTAAAGTTCCAATAAAACTTTGGAAAACTCCAGGCAGTGGAGGGCTTGGGCTGGAGGTGGGATGAGGAGAAATCAAGGAGCCTCAAACCCCAGGATAGGTGTCCTTGCCTTCACAAGGGCTAGTTTTAATCACTTTCTTATTATACCTTCTGTTGGCATCATCTGTCAAACCTTCTTATAAAAGTTGAGAAAAGGTACTTTCATCCATCTCCAAGAATCCACCAAGTGGGGAGTAACTCGCCATTCTCCTGGCTTGAGCCTGTTCCTGCTTTTGTTTATCCCTGAAAGTCTCAGCTCCCAGCAGGAATAGAATGCAGCCCCCAAGGCCTTTCAGACAAAGCTTTGCAGCCTACGGCCTGTGGGTTGTAGATGTGTTTTCTCAGTCTTCTTTGGGGACTTCCTATCCTAGGGATTTATCGATTTGAAGGAAATCACTCAGCTTTGGCCCCGAATCCCTTAATTAAAAGTGTGAGGTGATCAGAGTTGTTTGTTAGCTATCATGGCTGTCTGGTAGGAGCAGCTTTCCTCTTGTTACTGCCCCCTGCTTCCCATGTGCTGCCTGCTCTCTGCCACTAAAGCTCAAGTGGCACCAGTCAAGCTCTTCAGTGGTTGAGAGAAAGGAGGGGCACGGTTGCACAGGCCAGATGAGGACAGAAACACCTTCACAAACATGAGTTGGCCCCCTCTAAGACACAAGGACAAATGAAAATGCCAGTGTTAAAGCTCATGAAGCCTTTACCATGCTCCAGGTCTCCAAAGGTTGTATGTGGGTTCATTTATTAATCTTCCCATAACTCTATAAGGCTGCTGATAGTCTCAAGCTCACCTTGCAGTTCCAGCCCATAATAATACTAAGAGGTGAGGGAGGAAATGGATTCAGAATGCACTGCCCCCTCTTTCCAGTCTACTAGAGCTACTGGGCATGTGGCCTGGCCCTGGAGAGGGGATTTGGTAGAGGGTGGTGTTTTCAGACAAGGTGACAAACGACCCTATGGGTTGACCAGGAAGAAAGTACCCAAAGAAGCCCCCACTCTGGATTCTGTCATCAGAACTTGCTCAGAATCAATCTAATATTTAGTTTTAAGAACATAAGATTTTCCACTTTCTACAATATTTGGTTGCACATTCAGCAATACTTACATATTATATATTCTGCTTTAATTCTCAACCAGGGTCCACTTTGTACATTTTGATGATGAGTCTCTACAAGATTAGAAAATATCCAAGTGGAGGTTTCAGGAAAGACCCAGGATGGAAACTGTATGTCCAAGATGACTGGGAGTCAGCCTTCACCTTGGACTTAGTGCAAAGTACAGAAATGAGGTGAGGTACCAAAGTAAGTAAAGCTAATGGGAAGATAGGGAAGGAGATGATGATAACTCCAAAGAAACACTGAAGTCCATTTAAAGGGTACCTGGGCTGATGTATGAATTTGAATACAAATGCTTTGTAATTCATTGTTTGTATTCATTTGGCTTATTTTTTTTAACTGACTTTATAGATTCTTAATTTCCCAAAATATTGATCTGATATTGCTTGTATTCACTTTTGTTTTGATAATAAAAAGATAATTCTAGTGGTTGACTTGCTAGCAGTATCTTTCTGCTGGCCCACACATACTATTTTCTTTTTCAGATTTTTGAAAAAAAGATGATGCGAATGGAGACAGTATTATTCAGTACAACACAACATGGCACAAGAGAAACCTAATGCCAACCACAGATGCACTTTAATGTATCAGTTTTCACACTAAAATAATGAAAAAAATAGATAAAATTAATTTTTTATGGTCTGGGAGTTGAACTTAGGGCTTCATGCATCTAGGCAAATGTTTTGAGTTCTTTATGTATTCTAAATAATAGTCCTTCGTCTGAGGAGCACCTGGTAAAAAGTTTTTCCCACATTGTAGGTTATCTCTTAGTTCTGTTGATGGTTTCTTTTGCAGTGCAGAAGCTTTTTAATAAGATGAGATCCCAGTTGTTGATTCTTTCTGCTAGTTCCCATGCTACTGAGGATTTGTTCATGAAGTCTTTTCCTATGCCAATGCCTTCAGGAATTCTTCCTAACTTATCTTCCAGGAAATTTAGTGTTTCTATTTTAATATTTAGATCTTTAATCCACTTGGATTTTAATTTAGTGCATTGTGAAAGATAAGGGTCCAGTTTTAATCTTTGGGAGTTTGAAATCCAGTTTTTCCAACACCATTTATTAAAGATGCTATCTTTCCTTCAGTGGGGATGGTCAGCTGCTTTGTCAAAGATGACATAGCTGAATACATCTGGAGTTGCTTTTGTGTCTTCCAATCTGTTCCACTGATCCTCAGATCTGTTTCTTTGCCAGTACCATGCTGTTTTTATCACAGTGGCTTTGTTTTAAATTGGGAATTGTTATACCCGCTGCCATGTCTCTGTTGCCTAGGATGGCTTTTGCTATTCTAGGTCTCTTATGGTTCCAAATGAATTTTTGGATTCTTTTTTCTAGTTCTGTGAAATATACTGTTGGAATTTCAATCAGCATTTCATTGAATCTGTATGGCAGTTTTGGTAGTATGGCCATTTTCACTATGTTGATTCTTCCTACCCAGGAGCAGGGGATATCTACATTTTCTTATATCTTCTGTGATGTCTTTTTTCAGAGTGCTGTAGTTTTCAGTGTAGAGGTCTTTGGCTTCTTTTGTTAGATTGATTCCTAGATACTCCTTTTTTTGGATGCTGTTGTCAAAGGAATTGTTTACCTAATTTCTCTCTCAGTGAGTCTCTTATTTATGTACAAGAAGGCTATTGCTTTTTGGGTGTTAACCTTGTATCCAGCTACTCTGCTAAAAGTGTCAGTTAAGTCTAGAATTCTTTCGGTGGAGTTTTTTTGGGTCTTCAATGTAGAGTATCAAATTGTCAGCAAATGATGATATTTAACTTCTTCCTTTCCTATCTTTATTGCTTTAATTTCTTTCTCTTGTCTAATTGCTATAGCTAATCTTTCCAGAATTATATCGAAGAGGAGTGGTGATAGTGGGCATCCTTGTCTTGTTCCTGATTTTAACTTGAAGGTTTTCAGTTTTTGGCCATTTAATATGATGTTGGCTGTTGGTTTTTCATAGATGGCCTTTGCTAAGTTGAGATATAGACCATCTATTCCAATTTTTTGCAGGGTTTTTTTCATGAATGGGTGTTGAATTTTGTCAAATGCTTTTTCTGCATCTATCGAGAAGATCATATGCTTTTTGTCCTTGACTTTATTAATATAGTGTATTACATTTACTGACTTACATATGTTGAACCATCCTTGCATCCCTGGAATAAATCTGACTTGGTCAGGATGTATGATCTTCTTGATGATCCTCTGTATTCTGTTTGCTAGTATCTTATTAAGGATTTTTGCATCTATATTCATTAAGGAGATTGGCCTGTAGTTCTCTGTTTTAGTTGCATCTTTCCCTGGTTTTGGAATCAAAATATTACTTGCTTCCAGGAATGAATTTGGAAGTATTGCTTCCCTTTCAAATTCACTGAAAAGTTTGAAGAGTAAAGGCAGTAGTTCTCTAAATGTCTTTTAAAATTTAGCAGTGAATTCATCATGACCTGGGATTTTCTTTGCTGGTAAATTTTAAATTACATTTTCAATTTCACTGATTGTAATTGGGGTGTTTAAAATGTTTTTATCTTCTTTGTTCAACTTTGATAATTCGTCAGTATCTAGAAATCTGTCCATTTCTTCTGTGTTTTCTATTCTATTAGAGTACAGGTTCTCAAAGTAGGTATTGACTATCCTCTGGATTTCTGTTGGATCTGTTGTGACTTCACCTTTTTCATTCCTAATTGCATGGATCTGAGCCTTTTCTTTGCTTTTTTGGACAAGTTTAGCTAAAGGTTTATCAATTTTATTTATTCTTTCAAAAAACCCACTCTTCAATTCATTTATTTTTTGTATTGTTTTCTTAGTTTCCACTGCATTGATTACTGCTGTAATCATTATAATTTTTTCTCTTGTTTGAGCTTTGGGATTTTCTTGCTCTTGTTTTTCTAGTAGTCTATGATTCATCATTAGGTTATTTATTTGAGCTCACTCAGTTTTCCTAGTGTGGGAATTCAGTGCTTTGAATTTTCCATGTAGAACTGCTTTCATTGTGTCCCATAAATTCCTATATGTTGTTTTGGCATTTTCATTTATTTATAAAAGTTATCTGATTTCTTCTTTAATTTCCTCTATGATCCATTGATTGCTCAGGAGAATGTTTTTCAATTTCCATGTGTGTGTGAAGTTCCTACGGTTTCTTATGCTATTGATCTCCAGCTTAATTGCACTATGATCTGAATATACAGGGAATAACTTCGGTTGTTTTGCATTTATTCAAACCTGTTCTGTGAGCTAGTATGTGATCTATCTTGGAGAATGACGCATGTGCAGTAAAAAAGAATGTATATTCTGATTTTGTGCATTGGAAAACTCTATAGACATTTATTAAATCCATGCATTCAAAAGGTTTGTTCAGTTCTAGTATTTCATTGTTGATTTTTTGCCTAGATGATCTATTTGTGATAGTGGGGTATTTAGATCCCCCCTACAATTGTATTAGTGCTTATTTGGTTTTTCATGTTACTTAATATTTGTTTTATATAGTTGGGGGCATTATTATTTGGTGCATATATATTTATGATTGTCATCTCTTCCTCTTGAATTCTTCCCTTTACAAGAAGGTAGTGGCCTTGTTTATCTCTCTTAATCAGGTTTGGTTTGAAATTTACTTTGAGAATAAGATTTTTTCTGGGCTCCTGTCACATGGAAAATTGTTTTCCATCAATTCACTTTCAGTTTATGGGCTTCTTTTTGCACTAAGTGTGTTTCTTATATAGAATATATTGTTGGATTTTGCTTCTTAATCCCTTCTGCCAGTCTATTTCTCTTGATTGGTGAATTGAGGCCATTGATATTGATGGTTATAACTAATGTGTACTGACTTATTATTGTCATGTTATTGTTGTTTTGTTGACTCATTAATTTTTTGCCCCTCCTTTTAGTTTCTTGCCTTGCCTATCTGATTTGCTCTGTTGGGCCTCATGGTGTTGTGACTTTCATTGTCTTTTTCTAGGATATTGTTTAGAATTCCTTGTAGTGCTGGTTTGATATTCATGAAGTTTCTCAGGTGTTCTTTGTTATGGAAGTATCTTATTTCCCCATCCATTTTGAAAGAGAGTTTTGCTGGATACATCAGTCTAGGTTGGAGATTGTTTTCTTTTAGGACTTGAAATACCACACTCCAGGCTCTCCTTGACCTGAGGGTTTGTGTTGAAAAGTCTGCTGTGATTCTGATGGGCTTTCCTTTGCATGTGATTTGTTTCTTTTCTCTTATTGCTTGTAGTATTTTGTTCTTCTGTTGGGTTTCTGGGATCTTGATTATTATATGTCTAGGTGTAGATTTTTTTTTTTTTTGTTTGTTTGTTTTTTTTTTTGGTACTGGGGATTGAACTCGGGTCCTTGCGCTTGCAAGGCAGGCCACCGAACCGCTGAGCTAAATCTCCAGCCCAGATTTTTTTTTTTTTTGATTGTGGCTAGTTGGGGTCCTATATCCCTCACTTATCTGTATGTCTAATCCTTCCCTTCTGTTTGGGAAGTTTTCTGTCATTAATTCTGTGAACAGCTTTTTTAAGTCATTTGCATTTTCTCCTGCTACTTTATGGATTCCTATAAGTCTTATGTTATTCTTCTTTGCATCATCTAGGAGTTGTTGGATGGATTTCTCATGATCCTTTACTGTTTTTAAGAGGACTCTCTTTTCACGGTCACTGACTGCAGTCCTATCTCCTATATCTGAGATTCTATCTTCGTATTCTTTTATTTTGTTTCATACACTTTCAATCGAGTTTTTAATCTCCTGGACATCTGTTTGAATCTGTTTTATGGATTTCATTTCTTTCTTATATTGGGCATTCATTGTTTCCATTTGTTTCTTATGCTGGGCCTTCATGACTTCTATCATGGTCCTGAGATCATCTATTTTTTTGTCAGTTTCTTTTGTAGAGTCTCGAATCATGACTTTCATTTTGCTCACCATCTTTGCAGTTATCTGGGAAATTATTTTTGTTTTGAATTTTTCTAGAGCCTGCTTGTTCTGTTTTGTTACTTCCTGTGCTGTGAGGTCAGAGTGTCCTGGAGGTTTACTATCAGAATTTTCCTCCTCATTTGCCCTACTGTTTGCCATTTTTTAACTGGAAGTCTGTCTTTGAGTCTTGCTTAAGTATTTTCTCATTTTTATTTTTGTCGTTGGGTTGTCCTTGATTTCATTTCTGGGTTATTAAATCTTCCTAATATAGTTGTGCTTTAGCTTTTGAGTCTCTAATGACTCATAGACATTCTCATTTTCACAATATCAGAGAAAAAAACTCATTTAATCAATCACAATCCTTTGTCCCAATTGATACAATCAGCAACACAATAGGATCAAGCACAACTTGCAAATTGAGCACTTGTGGTAGTCATTAATCTATCACCTTTAAACCATGTGAATTAAGTTAAAATCAAGCAGCAGCCCAAAATGTGTTTGCAGTGAATAAACTTTTCAATATAGCATATTTACTATTTAGGATGGGGCCTTAAACAGAGTTAGGAAGAGAAGAGTATATAAGTAAAAGAATTGGAGAAGGTTTCAAGTTAATCCAGAGGACATAGACAATCTTTAGGAAACTGTTAAATTCAAAAGGGATAGACAGAGTGCAAGCATAAGGACAAGAATATATCCCCTTATCAGTAATAGGGGCTCACTTTCCCTTGAAACTATTGACCCATGAGTGATGTAAAATGACAGAAGAAAATAACTTAAAGAAAAAAGAAAAAATGATAAAAGAAGAAATCTGATTTAGGGCAGGAGCAGGAACAGAAAGGTAGATGAGGGATAATATGGTGGAGCAAGAGACTGAGTTGGAGAAAGAGGACAGAACAAAGAAAGAATTTGGAGAGTGGAATGAGTCAAAGCAAGAAAAAAATGAATTTGAAGGGCCTCTTTCAGACTATATCTCTGCTATCATAATATACAACATGCACAGCCATTTGCAGAACCAAGTCCCCTGACCTCAACTAGCCGATGGCAGACCTGCACGATGAAGAGTGACCTCAGCTGCAAAGCCCATATCGAGTTCCCTGACCTCTTGCAGTGTTAAACTCCGCACAGATCTACTACAGGTTTCCCCTGCCCTTTCTTTAAAGATGTTCAAAGTTGGGAGCTCAGAAAAATACCCTTTATATGACCACCTCTGCTTCTGCAGAGTGGTTCCAAAGACTGGCATGATCAGGAGGTCTGAGAGTTTATGTGTGTGGGGAGGGGGTTAGGGGCACCTGCGCAGCTACCTTCCTTGTGCTGGAGCAATGGCAGCTCCAGCAGGGGAGGGTGTGGCTACCCTTCCCTGGGATTGGGCCCTAGTAGGCCGGAGGGAGAGCAGATCTCATATTGGCCTTCCCAAATCTCACCTTCCTTTCACTGGAGCAATGGCGGCCCTGGCTTAGCTGTACATTCTTAACTTTTGTAAGCCACATTTTTTTTCTCTCACCAATGAAGTTTACACATTAAATTGTACTGAAAGTAGGCTCAATACTAGGCTTCCCAGAAGTACGCAATACATTTAGACAATTCCAGGACTCCTACAGTACAGTTTACACTCTGGCTTCCATTATTCAGAACATGCTCAGACTAAGTGTAATGTTGAATTTCTAAGACTCCCCAATTTTCCCGTAATACTCCTTCTCCCTCTCTCTCTCTCTCTCTCTCTCTCTCTCTCTCTTTCTCCTTTTTTTACATGGAGTATTGAACATAGAGCCTTTTCACTAAGCTTCATCCCTAGTCCTTCTTTATTTAGATACAAAATCTAAGTTACTAAACCACCTAGGCTTACCTTGAACTTGCATCCTCCTGGCTCAGCCTTCTAGAGTGCTGAGATTATGGCACACACCACCATGTCCAGCTTTTCCTACAATTTTGGATTACACATATGCACATATATTGTCTGTCCATATTTTAATCTGATAATTCTCAATTAGGAGCATTTTGTATACCTCCCCTTCTTTGGGGGAACATTTGGCAATACCTGGAGACATTCTGTCAGTCACAATTGAAGGCTTGCAACTGGCACCTGGTGGGTAGAAACCAGAGATGCTGGTAAACATCCTACAATGTGCAAGTTTGTGGATGTTGAGAAACTCTGTTTCAGCCAGACTAACCTGTTTACATGAGTTTACATGCTTTTATTTAGTTTTATCCTTTTTGAGACAGTTGTGCATGTAAACTATATGAAAAGAATGACAGGAAGATACTTGCCCATGATCCTTGGGATAACTCTCAGTTGTGCAAAACGATTTTGCACATGACAGCCATGCTTCCTTGAGCTTTCTGGAGGAGAGTGGCATGATTTAAGGTATCAGATGTAGGAGGCAGACGCACTCCCACACTCCTGTGACCTGCCACCAGTCAGCAGAGGCTCCGCCATTGTGGGGCTGATTGGATCCTGACAACGGTTTGGCTGCCGTTGGCCTTGATCCCTTGCCAGGAGCTAGCACCATGTGAAAGCTGACAGCTGCCTTCCTGCCCCTGGAGACTGCTGGGTCATAGATGCCAAGGGGAAGCGGAGGCAGCCTGCAGTGCCAGTTCTGGGGCAGGTGGCCCTGTGCTAAGGCCCCTGCATACTTTTTTCTTCCATTCACACGTTATGGCAAATTCACTCAACTTATTTCAAGCTTTTGAAAAGGACATGAGAGAAATGGTTGCTTGGGCCCTTTGAAGATGGATTTGGAGGGCCCAGGACACTGGCAGCAGTTCTCGCAGGATCGGTTGCCTCCAGGCAATGAGGCGAATGCTCCAGTTTGCTTTTTCTCCTTAGTGCTATCTTGGGAAATCCTTGTAGGGTTTCTTCTGATCTTAGTTAATTTCTACGCTTGTACATTTTCCCCTCTTCTCAGTGTGCAATCTTCTCTAAGGTTTCCTAATTAAAGTCTTTTGGGGTTGGGGGGGATCATCTTAGAAACAGCATTGCTCACTGTGTGGGTATCACAGCTCACTCCCGAGACTGGAAGCTTCTGCCTCCATTGCTCCTGATTGCAACAAAACCTCACTTGTGGATTTTCCTGCTGCAAAAAGCTATTCTAAGCCTTGTTGGTTTCTGTCTTCTAAGAAGCAGTCATTTTGCTTATTTGTGTCTTTGTGCTTTCTTGGCTAGCTGTAAACAGCTCTTCTCATTCCCAGTGGCCAGAAAGCATCTCTTGAACCATCCTGTGCTTGTGAAGGTAGGTACAGGGCTGCAGAGAAATACAGCTCTGGGCAGCTACTTCATCTTCTAATGCTGCACCTGGCAGTTGGGATGATGGAACAGGGAGGCCCTGGGTGAAATCTCCAGTGACTTCTGCTTCTCATGACCCAATTAGCCCCACACAAAAGGTAGCTCTTGAGAAAAGAGTGTGAGCTAAGAGAAGAATTCCCTTCTGTCCATTAAAATTCAAAGTAAGTATTAAGTCCCAAAAGGAAACATTCTGGCTTCAAGACCAGGTCTTGTGAACAGATGGATTGAAGCCAAGTGGCTGGCTACTCACTCTTGCCAATGCTGGGGAGCTGTTCCTCTCCCGCATGGCTTCTATGCTCACCGAATAATCAGGTTCCTTCTGGCCACCTGGAAAATGCAGAGTCAAACACCTGTTTAAGTAGATGCAGGGAGCTCTGGGCCTGCCACCGCTGATCCACCTGCAGTGCACAACATAACATTCACCAGCTGCTTTACTTAGCATGAGGTGGGAGCATGATGTTTTGATGAAAGCGTCAACAGCATACCATAAAGTTCAATGATTTCCACATCAGTGGGGAGGAGCAGGCTCACAAGCTGGGGCTGGCCAAGGATTTCCCAGGCTGGAGCAAGGGATAGGAGAGTGAAAGAGCCCAGTACCAGCCCCACTGAGTGTGGACTCACTGCTGCCCTCTCTAGCACCAGAGCTTGGGTAATCCTTGTCCAGGAGCAGATACTGGTTTGGGGAAGCTGGCGCTCTGAGTCTAGAAAAAGGAGCACATATTCTGTTGGAGGCACTACAAGAGACCATTATTTTACATGGAAGAGTTCTCTCCTTTGTCTGGGTAGAACTCAGCCTATGGAGAAAATCTGAGAAATAAAAAAAGGGGAGAAGTGTTTCTGTCTCTGCCCTTGGGTTTATGTGGGCATTTGCATTTTTCTTTCTGGAAAAGAGATGTTAAGCCTGTGCTTCTTTAATTTCATTGTTGCCACTCTCATCCTAATAAAAATAGTCATAGTCATTAAGGCACAATTAACTGTGTGATGCAAAGCAAGCAGCATACTCTGTCTCAATAGATGGATCTTTTATAATCTCAGAAGCAGGAAGCGATTCCAGAGAATCTCACATTATGTGGTAGGAGGGTATCACAAGAATTCACAGGGCAGTTTTTACAGCAATGTAGGAATAGCTGAGTGACAAAGTAGAAGTTACTGTTATCCTTTATTCTTGTCTTGGTGTTTGTATCAAGGCAGAATAATAAACAAAGCAACCATTTTACTGAATTCTTAATATGTGCCAGACTCTGTTGTAAGTGCTTTATAATAAACAATGGCTTTAATCCTTACTCCTCTATAAGGGAGATCTGATAGTTTTACAGCTGAAGAATCTGATGTGCAACAAAGTGAAATAACTTTCTAAAGGCCACATTGCTAGCAAGTGCTGGAGGCTGGACATGAACCGAGGGGGTGGTCTGCATGGTCTCCCATGACTGCATTGCTTGAAAACAGTTATGAATTATGTCCATCGATCTACTAGACTGTTAAGAAGCTAATTCATTTTTAAATATTTCATGGCAAAGCAGTTCTAAAATAGATGTTGCTAACATTTAAAAACTCCTATTGCAAGCAACTTTTTCACAGGGAACCCGAATTCTTTCTCCCACAGGTCTTACTCAGACCTCAGGAGGATGGGAGGCTTTGGGTCACCACCTCTAGTTAAGAGGGTTTTTTACAAAAATCAGTGGTTCCCCTGTACCCTGGGGTGATTTCAAGTTTCAACCTCTAACTGCTTGGTTCTCTATGACCAAAATCATTTGTTGATTTGTGGTGTGAAGAAAAAGTGAACAGGGCCCCATGAGGAAAAACAAGACTACGCTTATAGCCCCTTGAAGGAGTGTTTGGAGAGAGGTGTGGCTGCTTCACCCCTCTGTCTCCTTTTTCCCCTCCTCCTTCTGGAGTTGCCTGCTTTCTTGATACACGCCCAGGACTTTGTTTGCTCCACTAGTGGCAGGCAGCAATTGTCCCCAGCTTCTGGAGTGTAATTGTCTGACCCAGGACTCAAATCACAGTCTTTAGTCACCAAACATGACAAAGGGATTTATCATCAATGAAAAGACAAGTCAATCTGTGGAACCTGAACTTTGTATTTCTCTGGGAGCCATATCAAGGCTGAGAAGGTCACTGTATAGCACTAAAAGACCAAGGTCTTGTGAGACCAATGCTATCCATTGTAACTTGCCCTTAGCCAAGAAATATCCCTTATTGACTAACAACATGAGAAGTAGAAGAATGAGGGCAATGGGCAAGCAGCGTCTGCAGGGAATTTGTCTTTCACGTGTGCTGACTGACTCTCAGGGCTCTGGGTGGAGGCTGGGCTGGGGAAAGCCCTGCTGGAGACTCATGTGTTTCATGGCTGCTGGTTAAACTCTGATTTTTAACTATGTATTTGATAAGTATAGACTGTTTCTCACATTGTACTTAATTCAATCCTGTTGGAAGGCAGGCAAAAACAAACGAAAATATCTCAAGCTCCAAACTACCAAATATAGAAATATGTCTATACAGCAAAGACTCGCCTCTTCACCTTCAAAAAGTAACCCAAGATCATTCAGCTCAGCTTGTTTGCCCACCAAATAAGGGAGATGGAACCCGATAATCTGTTTTTCCTTCTCAGCCATAGTGGTAATAATTATAATTTAAACATATGTGAATAGAGAAAAGTTTTCCTTTTATTTGGGGATTTTAAAAGATGATTTAGATTTTTAAACCATGAAAAATTAAAAAAGCATGCAAGTTTATAATTTCTTCCTCTATATATGTGTGTTTAGAGAGAAAGAAAGTCAACAGATGGAACATAATGCAAAAATTTTTGAGTAATTTCAAAACACATGCCATGTGCTGAATGGAGATTTTTAGGACTTTTACAATTGCAAACTTCAACACTCACCTCTAATATATTCTGACTTTAAGTGTGCAACCTTGTTTAAAATGCACTGCTAAAGCATATATTTTCATGTATTGCTATGTCTGAATGCATGATAACCAGGTTGAAAATCAAATTATCTGTGTTAGGGTGAATATTATAGTGTGAATACTGCCTGCTGTGCTGTGAATGAATCTTGTAAACACAATCAAATGCATCTTTCCCTTTCCCCTACATTTGGCCCCCACCCTGCTCACAGAGGCAATTCTTCACCTCCCGCCTCCCATTGTCACAGCAGCTCACATTTACGGTGGGTGACATCTTTAGCTTGAACCCAGCATGAGCTCTGCCATGTCGGAACTGAGCTTTCTCCTCCAAATATCAGCGTTCAGATAAAGCCGTTTCATGAGTGATGCTTTTCAGAGGTTGGTGAAACACTTTTTTAAAGTATAAGTGTCTGCTGTGAAATTTCAGGTCTGTTGAACTGCTTCAGTGATGGTAAAGAGTAGAGGTTTAAAAGGAGCCACTTTTCTCCTCTGTTAATTTACCAAAGGAGGGAAGCGGGTGTCTTGCTGTACTCAGAGAGGACTCTGAACTTCAGAACATAGGAAGCCAGCAGAAAGCTTAGTGCTTTCAGGGAGGAGAGAGAGAGCCTCTTCTTAGTCCTGAGTGCCGAGTGTGTGGCTTGAGTTACTTCCCCATTGCTGCCTGAACCCTGTGGAGCCACCGTGACAGGCATTTATGGGGTACACAGATCCAACACTGAAGAGGCATTAAGGGAGGACTCCATCTGATGAAAAGAACGCCATTGTTCCAACGCCATACAAGGCAAGGTTGCTGCAAGTGGTGCCTGTGGGGCTGTGTTGGACCTTTCCCTCCTGGCAGCATGCTTACCTAAAGTTGCCAAATTTTCCAAGTTCATAATCGCAACTTTCAGGAAGATAAAATAAACTCCATGAATTATGGGGTTACCCTGACCAGTTCTTTATGTAAAAAGTCAGTTAGTTTCTCCCTTAGCAAAACGGTGAAGGAGATGATATTAGAGATGAGTTTCTTTCTTTTTCCTGGCTCCTCCTGTTGTGGTCCTGTCCTTTCCCAAGCACCAGCACTCACTGTCCCACAGAGGCCCTGTAACTTTCAGGCAAGTCTCCCCGATCCCTACCCACCTCAGGCAGCACCCCAGTGCCCTGTCCTTTACCCTGTTTTTTCTCCCTGTATCCAAATCTCCAGATCTGTGGATCTTTAGGTCAGTTCTCGGTGTGAGTACTTAATGAGTTTTCCTGACTCACCTTTCCCAAGGACTTTCTCTTGTCTTAGCAGAGAAGGTTTTCTATGCCAGGATCCAAAAGAAGAAGGAAAATGACAGTGCAGACCCTGAGGCAGGTCAGGGCTGGGAAGCCTAGGATGATTCCAGCTCTGACAGTAATGACTATAGGTAACCATCCAGCTCCCTGGCCAGCCTGCCTGTTCTGAGAAATGTCCGTGGTGATTTCTATGGATTTTGACAATTGGGTACTTGAAAGTTCTCCCAAGAGCAATAGCACTCATCTTTCAGGACTGTGTGCCCCCCTACTCCCACCCTGCTCAAGTCTCTGTCCATGCAGTGGAAAAACAAAATTAAAAGGAACCCCAAGGTGAGCCTTAACAGAAAAGGAAACATCACAAAAGGAAAAGGAAGTCCTTTATGCCAAATGTTGGTGAGAGCAGGGCTCTTCATGGCTGCTGCTCTGTTGTGATATCAACAGCCTGCATGGAGGATGAAGCACATTGTTTTAATAAGTTTCTAGCAGAACTACCTCCATCACCCTGCAGATATCTCCTCTGAGCACTGACTGGTGTCAACAAAATGCAATCCAGGACGATGCTGAGGATGTGGGGAATTGGCTTTGAACACAGCACTCCGTAGATAGTAACTCTTCTCCATTTTCAATATGGGGCCTTCCTCCATGGTGAGCCCTCTCCCCAAATGCACATTTAAATGTGCAGACTGTTTCTTCTTTTTCTCCTTCATTTTAAAGAGGGTGGGCTCATTTTCTGAGGTAGAAAAGTCAGAGTCTACTTTTAAACAACGCTGAAAAATTAGGCTCGGCATTTCTGAGGATTCCATCTGCAGGATTTCAGGATGGAGAGAAGGTCGGAATTCCCAGAGAAGCATGAAAACAAGGAGGAGGATGCCCTGTGTGGTCTCTCAGCCATCGCTTCACATACATTACCAGTCATGGCTTGTGCCCCTGGAGGAAAGCAGGCTTTCTATGTTGTCTAATTAAAACAGTAAGATTTGCCATGTACTCAGCACTTACAAGTGCCAGGTACTGTGCTGAGCACTTTGCACACATTATTTTATTTAATTTTCAGACATTCCCATCATTATTCCCTTTTATAGAGACTTGGGCAAGTTAAATCACTTGCTTAGATTTGTATGGTTAGTAAGTGGTGGAGATGGAGTTCAGACTGAAGCAACCTGACTCTAGGCATGGGTGTCGGAGCAAAACAAATCACAAGCCATCCCCCAAAGAGTAGGGAGCATGTTTACTTGACAAACAGTTCTTGCACTTTGTAAATATTTGTCAAATGTACGATGAGAGATTAGATTTAACTTAATGTTTACATTTAAGGTTTTAGAAAATTAAACTAATTTTTGTCTGTTTTTTAAGTATTTCAAATTGTGGACACCACAATGTTTTATTTTGAAAAGATCTGTGGAGTTGAGATGGTGGGTATCAAATAAAGACAGTGGAGTTCAGAGAGTTCAAAAGACTTACCTGACTCTCATGGCTACATAATGATAATCCTAAAATGGCTACCATTTTATCATTGCTGCGCATCTAACACTGTGCAAATACTTTATATTTCTTCAACTGTTTCACCTATGACCCCTAAATATACAGTGAATGTTTAAATTTTGGAAATGTATTGTAGTAGAAGACATATTGCCATTTTACCCTCACAGTACTCCTTCTTGATTCAACCACACTTAACCCAGCCAATTCTGAAGCTTCTCTGGAAGTCCTCCCTCACAGGTGTCTTTAGTCACACTGCCATGGCTGCCTCTGTGTTCTGAATTGGTTAAAACATTGGTTCCACAGTCATTTGACGTTAGAGAAGAGCCAGAAGTCACATGGTGCCAGACCCAATGAATATGGAGGATGGGAATACATCACAGTGTGTTTATAAGCCTGCCTTTCTGTTTCTTTCTGCACTTGGCAGAAACATATATTTTTGATCACACCTCCTAAAAGCACTCATGAAAGAGGGCTTCCAGAAGTGCTTCAGAAAGTGGCAGCAAGGATGGGATGTGTGTGTTGAGGGGAGGGGAATATTTTGAGAGGCATCGTGGCAATGCGTCTTCTACAGTAATGGTATTTTAAAATATAAATAAATGTTATTATTTTTGATTAGTCCTTATAGTTCCTCTTACAATTTTCTGTCTTCTGGAAGAAAAAACTGAAGCAGAGAAAGCCTAAAAACAGTTTTCACATATTTACACACACCGGCTTATAGTGCTGTGTTCAGTTTACACAGAGCTGGGACTTTCTTCATGGCTATTCTCACATTTTGATTCATACAACTTCTTACTTAAAAGAGAGACCAGATGATCTAACCCATTTGTCCTTAGTAAAATTGAGGTTTAGAGAAGATGATAGACTTTCCTGGGGTCACCTGGTTTCCCGACTGAGGGCAAGTCTAAGCCTTGGACTGTGTTTTCAATGGACTCTCTACTACTGACATGTAGCTATCTAAATGTAAATTAACTGAAAGTAAATAAAGTTAAAACTTCAGCTCCTCAAGTAGTACTAGCACATTTTTTTGTTGTTGTTACCAGGGATTGAACTTGGGTGTACTAGCACATTTTATTTGCTCAATATTCATATGCATTTAATTGCTTCAGTATTGGGTAGATTTTAGTAACATTGGTTTGCCCTTCTAATATACTCACATTCTTTTTAGTGGCACTACATGCCCATGTTTCTCCACTGCACATTATGTGTGGTGTAGAAGCAATGCTCTACACTTATCCTTCATCTTTATTTTCCTTATATTATAGGCCTAGCATTGCTCTAGGCAATATAAGATCTTGTTTTTGAAAAACTTTGGGCTTCTCTTACAGAGCTAAAAAAGACACTAATTCTAAGCAACTCTAATAACCCTGTATATTCATGTGGTTATTAAGCTTTTATGGAGCTTTCATATATCATTCTGCCATTTGAGCTTCAGAATAAAGCATAGATATAAAGAGGCAGATATAAGTACGTCTACATTATAGATGAGAAAGCTTAATTTCTGTAGGTTTAAGTATCTAGCTTGAGTCCACATGTCAACAACGATATTTGATAATTTGTGCATATAAGGACCTATTGGAGGAATTCAAGTACAGGAAAGGAAAAGCTGGATAGGGCATGGATGAAACAGAATTATCTCTCAGAGATTATAATTCAATTGGGAAATTAAATCCCATGTATCAAAAGAGAAACTATAAATTAGCCATGGCAAATATCATGGTAATGTTCAGATTTGCTCCTTGGGGTAACTAGCCTCAGTGACTACCATGGTGCCTACTATATAGTAGGCATTAAGTAAACATCTCTTGAACAAATCTTTGTGTGTAATCAGCAGTTAGTTCCAGACAAGGAAACAAGGCAATGTATATGACGATTCAAGACTCTGAAATGTGACTCCAAATCTATTTATGTACCTGTCAGCTAAAATGTTCACTCACTTCTCTCATTGCTTGAAATGTTTTTAGATAGCTATTTTTATATAAACACATCTTTACCTCAGAAAACTGGCTAGGGTATTAGATTACCAAGAAAGGTTAAAACTATTGTGGGAAATAGCAAAACCAGTTTTCATTTAAATTAAAAATGGGAATGGGAAGGATGTTACAAGAGAACCAGTCATAGACAGCTAGTTGTTGGACCCAGAATGGAAGAGCCTTTTGGGAAAGGCTTGAGAAGATAGGCTTGCCACTTGACTCAATTACTAATGGAAGCCAAAACTTGATTTTCTTGAAATACGTTGAAAAGCTCTTGGAAATGTTTTTGATATCCTAGAAAAAATTTGAGTCATGTGTAATCAAACTCTGTCCTAAAAATAATATCAGTGTTATATTGAAATTAATTCTTTTTTAAGTTTTTTCAAAACATTTAAGAATTTACTAGGTCTATGTTTGATTTATCTTTACAATTTCAGTAGGATATGAGTGGGCAATCAAATGGATGAATTGTATTTTGGAGTATTTCTTTTTTTTTTTTTTTTTTTTTTTTTTTTTTTTGTGTGCCCTCCCTTCACCCCCTCCTCCCCTCCCCATCTACAAACACTTTATTTTCATCTTTTCATTCTCTCACATTTTTTTCTTTTCCCTTTTTGTTCTTCCCCTACGTATCACACCTTCCCTACACCTTTAGCTCCTTTCCTCCCATTTCTAAATGTCAATAATCTTATTAGAATCTTATGCATTGTTGCAGAATATTCACACCAGGGAAACTATTTGGTATTTACACATGTGGGACTTATTTATTTCACTTAGGAGTATATCTTCAATATGTATCCATTTTCAATTCCAATCAGAAATTTTCCTTGAAAAGTGAGTTCTGATTTTAGATTGCAAAGAAAATCTTTGCTACAAATACAATCTGCCAAAATATGTGCATACATGTTAAATCAATGAATTTTCCAATTGTTTATCATTTTTTTACTAGTGTAATGTGCCATTTTGTCCCTGTATTGAGGAGAATTGGTTAGAACACAATATGAGATTAAAGGCACTGGTTTTGAGGAGAGGCAGATTTGAGTTTGAGTCCTGGCCAATCACCAGGCAAGTTTTCAACCTACCGAAGAGGTGTTTTATATATTTGTAAAAGATGATATAATTATGATATGAGATTAGAAGCTTAATAAAATGAGATAATGTGTATAAAGCCCTCAGCAGGGTGTCTGGCATATCATCCATACTCAATAAGTGCTAAGTATTATTTCTGCTACTACCGTTCTTCTACCGATATCTAAACACTATGAAGTCTTGTTGAATTCACATTCTGAAGCACCGGGCCCTTTTTATGCTTGTAGTAATAGTTTATTGGTTCTTGTCAGTGCATTGAACACATTATGTGCTTTGATTATGGGAATTAGGTATCCCCCATCCCCATGTATCATCTAGAGGGCTGTGTTTCCCTCTGCCTGAGGCAGTTAACAAGAGACTCACAGACTGCAGTATGATCCTGCAGGTCCCTGCAAGAAGTGGAAATGAAGTCATACACAGAATGGAGGAAATCTGAGGAGAAATTCAGTAGAGAGAGGGCTTAGAAGGAATAACAGCCCCTTTTCAACACATGAAAGGCAAGAGTATCAAATAAGGATTGGTTTGTATAAGACTTTCCCAGTCTCAGTGATGCTAACAAGAGGGTTTGATATTTCTTTGTTGTGAAGTATTTATAACAACCAAAAGTGTTTTCAGACTTTACCAAATATCTTGCTGGAGCCAAAATAGTACCTCCTGGTGTTTCAAAATCACTGTATTAGAACAGAGCAGTTAATGGAAATTCCCTGAGCATGGCATTTGTTCATCCTAAGGAAAGTCTTATTGCTCTCCAGCAAGCTTCCAGGGCAAAGTAGGCATTTCAGAGAGTAGTGGGCTTCCAGTTCCTGGAGACATCCTAGCAAAAGCTAATAGATTACTGTTTTTCTCTCAACAGAGCTCCTACTTTGAGTGGATATTTGCTCTTCATCATTTCTATCTTCAATATTACTCCACACTCTATGTTCTTTATGAGATCCATTTTTATCATTTCAGATGAGATCCCTTAACCAGGTCTGACATATATCCTCAACATACAGTAGTAGGGAGAGGACTAACATCTACAGAAGACATCAGTGCTCTCATCTCAGATCCATTATTCTTTATGAATTCCCAAACCTATCTGGACCTCAGGATCTTAGGTGCTTTTTCTCATTCAAATCTGATCTTTTGTGGCTCTCAGTGTTGTTTCCCAACTATGATGTCAAACCATAAAATTCTCTGCAATTGATTGGATTTTAAAATTAATAGTGTAACTGATCATCTGGAGGAAATGTTATGTGTTCACATCTAGGTATTCTGATCTCCAGGGTTCTTAGTGCATAGAAGAGCCTGAGGAAGACATTGCTTGAACTTCTCAAGAAAGGGTGTTACCCATCCTTAGACTTCTTCCCAGTGACCCATTAGCTTTCTGAACATGATTGTGTCAGGTAGAATAGGTCAGGTTATGCTGCAGTAGCAAACAACCCCCATATTTTTAAAAAATAATTTTATTGGTATATTTAAGGTATACAATCTGATGACATTCATTATTGGAAATTTGCACCTTTACAAAATAATTCATATTGGTTCTTAAATTTCCCCATTCCCCTGCCTTCCCTTCAACCCCTCCACCCCTCCCTATCTACAAAGACTTTGTTTCCATTTTTTCTTTTTCTCATATCAACTTCATTCCCTTCTTTTTTTCCACTACCCCTCCCACTTTCCCTTTCCCTTGGCACCTTTTCTTCCTAATTCACATGATCTATTATACCTTTTAGTCCTTATTTACACTTTTAGTTTCTCACATTAGAGAAACTATTCAGTATTTACACATATGTGTCCTATTTATTTCATTTGAGTATTGCCTCAATGTGCATCCATTTAGCTAAAAAAGTCTCTAATTTCTCATTTTTTATGGCTGAGTAGTACTCCATTTTATTAAAAACAAAACAAAACAAAAAAACACCTCACATTTTCTTTATCCAGTCTCCCACTGATGGGCAATTGGGCTGCCTCCTTCCAAGTTTTAGCTATCAGGAATTGTGCTGCTGCTATAAACATGGGTGCACATATATCACTGTGGTATGATTCTTTTAATTCTTTGGGGAAGATACTGAGCAGGGGGATGGCTGTATCAAATGGGACTTCCAATCCTCATTCTTTGAGGTATATCCATACTGATTTCCACAGTGGCTGCACTAGTCTGCACGCCTACCAGCACTGGAACAGGGTTTCTCTTTCCTCACAGACCCATCGTTATTTGTTATTGCTTTATTTCATGAAAGCAGTCATTCTTTCTGGGGTGAGGTAGAATCTCAGTGTTGTTTTAATTTGCATCTCTCAAATGACCAGTGATGCTGAACATTTTTTCATATGTTTATTATTTCTATTATTTGTATTATTATGTTATGTTCATATGTTTATTATTTCTACTTCTTTGTCTGAAAAATGTCTGTTATTTCAGATGTCCATTTTTGGATTGGGTCTTTAAATTTGGGATGTCTGATTTTTTAAGTTCTTTATATATTCTAGATAGTATACATTTTTCTGAGGAAGAGCTAATGAAAAGTTTTCCCCACATTGTGGGTTGTCTCTTCACACTGTTCGTCATTTCTCTTGCTGTGCAGAAGCTTTTTAATAAGAACACATCCCACTTGTTTGTGCTAGTTCATAGGCAACTGAAGTTTTGTTCGTAAAATCTTTTGCTATGCCAGTGTCTTCACGGTCTTTACCTAACTTCTCTTCCAGCCAGTTTAGTGTTTCTCAAACAACCCCCCTATTTCAGCACCTTAGCAATAAAGGCACTGGTTCATATTCATTTTGAATCTACTAGGCATGGTGGCCCACACCTGTGATCCCAGCACTTGAGAGCCTGAGGTGGGAAATTTAAGAATTTAAGAAAAGCCTGGGCTGGGTAGTGAGTTCCAGGCTAGGATGACCTTGTGTCACAAGACCATTTTTAATCTACTCCAGTACTGTTCCGTGTTAGCTTCACTCCAGGAGCAAAACTCACAGGGAAATTCCTCTTTAGGATGCTGCTGGTCATTAAGTAGAAGGAAAAACAGCTGAGGGACAATACACTGATTCTTAGAGGTTCTGTGTGCCAGAAGCACATATCACTTCTCCACGCATTTCACTGTCCACAGCAGGTCACATAGCTAGGCCCCATCAGTGTCACTCTCCTCCAAGAAGGGGCCATGAATATTCATCAACAACAGCGCAAGCTTTCGTGGCCCTTTTCATGGATAATTAATCCTGGTTCACAAAAGAGCTCAGTGATGTAAGCTTGAAAAATAGAAATACACCTATACATGCCCACGGATGGATAGAGAATTTGAGCCAACATTTCTTTGATGATCTGCTATTCCTCCTGTTAAGTTGGATGGGGAGTTTGAAAATCTCATTTTCCCCACAGTCCCTGCTAACTTTTGCAGTGAAGGCACTAGCTGTGTTCCCAGAAGGAGCGAGCGTGGCAGCTGCTAACCGAAGCACTGTGTTTTCTCATGTAGCATCCCTGTCAATGCATCTAGGGGTTGTGGCCACCTTGCTAACTAACCACTCGTAGTTTCACCTAAAAATCCATGTGTCTGACCTTATTATGGCAAAGTCATTCCGCGGGAGCTGAGAATGAGCATGTGGCACTGATGAGCTGCTGTCTGTCTAGTTAGTTTGCCTTTGTGGGCTTCTTTCTCTTTCCAGTCCCCATTGCTTATGACGTGTGTTGTCGAAATGGTGTCAGAGTGAAAATCTCTTATTGAGTGTAAATGGAGGAAAACCAGGCAAATGTGGCATGTAACTTGCCTGCATAAATCTCGTATGGTGCCTTAACCCCTTGCACTGTATAAGCAAAATCTGCTCATCCAGAAGTTCTCCTCTTTGCACATCAGGGATGTGAATTCATTGTTTTTTCCTCTTTGTGTCATAAAACAGCATGCCTCCTAAGTATTACACTGCTACTCTCCACAAGATCCTATGTATCCCCAAACAACCAACCTAAGATTAGATGCTGTCAAATGCTAAATGATCTCCAGTTTGGGAAGCCAGGGGACAAATTTAGAGCTGAAGTCATCTTTTGTATCCTACTAAGTTCACAGTTTTATCTGATTAGGAGTGCTTTTCACTGCAGTGGCCTAAGTCTAAGATAATGCAGTGGAAACTGAATGTATTGGGTATATAAACACCCCTTTCTTGAGATGGTGCTTTCTCTAGGTCAGATTTCTTGTGACTGGCAGAAAGCTGTGACAGCTTGTATTGTACTTTCTTAAGAGGAACATGGGTAGAAATGGTCAATTAGGACTGTCAGTCAGCCTGCTCACCAATGCCACTGGGTTAAGTGGGGGTGATTCTAGGAAAATCTTTTTTATTCTCTCATTGAGTTTATTGGTACATTTAGGAAAATCTTAATTGCATACTTACCTATCTCAAGTTACAACCTAGCAGCAATTAGCCAATATACAACTGTAGGGTAGAGTTAGCCATCATCCAGTATACGTAGAGAGCAATTATTTTGAGTGGAATATTTCTTCTCAATTTTATTTATAATACTGAAGTGAATCTTCCTCTGTGTATATCTTCTCCCACCTCTACGACACACAGATACACTCACTCTTATCAAGTAACGACACAGCCACACCTGTGATTTTCTTCTCATCTGTCTTCTTCCAGGTTCCTGATTTCAGGGTGAATGGGGTCATTAGAGAGACCAGATGGTAGGAGCTGCTTTTAGCTGATTTCCTCCTTGAATTGTAAGGGATGCTGCCAAGTTGTCCTTCTTACCCTGTATGCTTGCTGCAAGGTTTCAAAAGAAAACAGAAGACGAGCTTAGTCCAATTTGGGAGAGTCCACAAGCTGGGAAGACACACAAAAGTTTCATCAAAGCCGTCCTGAAGAATATGCCTTCATACTGAAGGTGAGTGAGAGAGAATGTTGAGTTTGGACTGACCAAGTCTGATTCTGTAGATGCTGTCTTTGGGATTAAACAAGATGGAATGCATAGGAGGAGAAAAAGAAAAGAGAACAGATGAGATGTGAGAAAAGGAGGGGAGATAACAAAAGAGACAGGGAGAACAGAAAATGCAAGAAAACAGAGGAGGGGAGGGGAAAGAAAAAGAGAAGACAGTGTAAGGGACATGTTTAGATGAAGGAGAGAGAGAGAGAGAGAGAGAGACAGAGACAGAGACCCTCATATGTGTTCAAATGGTCTACAGGTTGTTCCTACTAGATGGGATTGAGAGGGACAGACAAATCTCAGAAGATTGGGTATAGGTTGAGCTTGAGCAAGGGGAATGGCAAGAAACAAATCTTGGTTCTGAGGACATTGAGTATGTTGGAGCACTTTTTCCACGAGTCCCTTTTGCTTCTGTACGTCAGTCTACTTCTGTGCCACTTGCAATCTAGAATAGTAACTTGCCCAGCCCCAGTAGTGCCATTGGCTGACTTGTGCTCTAGATAGTATCTTCTGGGTACTTCTAGAGCCACCTTGAGATTCAGAAGGGAACACAAGGGAAGCCCTTGCTCTCTAGCTGTTCATGCATGAGGAAGGTCACTCAGCAAGTCCACCTTACCTACTTTTCTAGGACTCTTGTTCTTGACAACTCCTTTTCAACAGGAACTTATTGGCGTTAACTCTACCAGAACATAAATGCTTTGTTTTCTTAGGTACAAATGACTGTACTACTGTGGCTCAGTATTCATTGATTTTGTATGGATTAAAACTGGGCTAAAAGTTGCAAATTAGTTGGAGGCTGGATTGCTACAATGGAAACAATTGGAAAAGAACAATATACTCAGATGAGCTAAAAGGTGTTCAAAATCCCAGGCAAAGCATGTGATTGATTATGGTCAAAAGGAGGCTTCTCAGAGATAGTCTTTGAGAGAGGTAATATTACTCTGGGTTGTGACAGTTGATTGATGGGGTCAACTTGCATAAGTAACGCCCAACTAAATTGGCTCAGCATAGTGCTGGGTGTGGAAGATGCACCCTAGGGAGGATCATCACCAGAATGGTAAAGAAGGGAAATGAGGAAGGAAGGCCCGCTTCATTCTGTCTTCTTCAGAGGAGCTCCGGCTTTCACCTTCACCTTGGATGTTACCTCCTGGCTTCCATGGAAGACTGTTCAGCTTCCATTACAGACTCTTTAGCCTTCTGATGCAGACTTACATGAGACATCGCATGGAGATCCAGGCGTGCGAGGGGATCCTTTGGATCCCCAGTGTGCAGATGGAAGTTTTACATTCTCCTGCACCCAGCTCTGTGGGCAGCTAGGGTAATCCAGTCTTGTAAATTCTTATATATTTGCAATAACTTGCATTGTATCTCTTTCTGTAGTACTCATTGGCTGATACATGGTCCATGAAATATTGTTAGCTCTTCATATCCACATGTACATTTCTACATGTATGGATTTAAACAACTACAAATAAAAATTTTTGAAAAAATATTACACCTGAACCAGATTTTTCCCTCTGGTCATTATTCCTGAAAAATACAGTGTAGTGATTAGTTACATAGTGGGGTATTTTTTTGTGTGGGGGGGAAACGGGGGTTGAACTTGGGACATTGTTCTTGCAAGGCAGGCGGTGGAACCTCTGAGCTAAATCCTTAACCCAATGTATTGTTTACATGATTAGACAATAGAAATAATCTAGAGATAATTTAAAATATATAGGAGGATGTATATATTTTATTTGTATGCAGTTTAATTTTTTATATAAGAGATTTGAACTTTCAGATGGCACCTTGATATTTGCAAGAACCAATCCCCAAGGACACAGATGATTATGTGAAGAGGGGACTAAACAGAATGAGAAATGTTAGGAGAAGATCCTAGGCTGGAACAAGTTCACTAAAATATTTTAATGAGGTATATTTTGTAACTCTCTCTTTTTTCTTTTCTGCCTGTTTATCAAATCCACAACCTCTTACCATTTATTCAGCTTCTGTTATATCCCTTTGAATGTAAGAAACCTTTATTTGGCTTGTCAATTTGGGGATGGCGATTGTCTATAATCTACACCGATATTCAGTATAGAGCATGTATCTTGAGATCCAGCAGAGTAGCTAGCAATGTTGTAAATGCTGCACTTTGAGGAGGAGGTTCACACACTCCTTTATTCTTACGAAGCCCTGAGGGCAGAGCACTGAGATAAAGCAGTCAGGAACTGTATTTGTGGACTTGAGTCTTAGTGGGCATTCACAAAATAGAGAAACACACAAGTGTAATATGATGGCAGATACTGGTCAGCGCTAAGAATAGTTGGAAGGGTAAAGGGCGTGCTGGTGACAGTGATTTTATATTTATGTTTTATATCACTGATGAGACAAACTATCTCTCGGGCCTACACTCTGCAGCCGCCCTCCCAAAAGCTTATGAAACTAGAAGGGAGGATGGAGCAAGGGAAGTGAAAGGGGAAATGATTAACATGTGTTATGTGCAGGCATAAATCTTTCAAAATGAAACATATTAATCTGGATAACCAATATGTTCTAATGAAAATGTGAGGAAAATACAAAAATATTATGCTAGCAAAAGAAGCTCCTCATAGCCAGACATGGTGGCACACACCTGTAGTCCCAATTCTAGGCTGGAGCAGGAGGACCACCCTGAGTTCCAGGCTGGCTTGGGCTGCACAGTGAGTTCAAGTCTATCTTGAATTACAAAGCAAGACCCTGTCTCAGAAAGCCAAAACAACAAACAAACAAAAAAGAAGTTGCCTCCTCTTAATACTACACAATGAGGATTCAATTTCAATGAACTTCAGAGAAGACAAATTATTTACAGCGTAGCTTTTATTTATTCAAAGTTTCATGAGTATTTACTATGCATGAAGCCTGAGCTGGAGGGGAGAGTCAAGTTGGCAGATGGGGAGAACTGGGGGGTGAAAGGGTAAGAGAGAGAGAAAAAAAATCTTCCAAATTGCCCAAGGCTAGGGATTGGCATGAGAAAGAGAAAAACCTGGAGTGATTAGAGAAGCAGGATGCAAAAAAAAGAAGTGAGGGGAGGCATTTAAAGAAAGATGCCTGTAAGGCTAAGGCCAAAGAGACTTGAATGGGAAGGAAGTTTTGGGAAATCTATTTTAGGAGTTGCCATTTTTAAGACCAGTTTGAATTTGAACTCCATCTGATATATCTGTCACGATGTTTCCCACATAATGTGATGCCTTATGAAAACAAAATATTTTATAAGATGCTATAATACCATGCATTTCATATCACTGGATTAGCAATTTTAGATCAAGGAGGAGAAATCCATAGTTATCTTAAGAGAGGGAGATCTTACAAAATGAAGCTATGAGCATACGTTTCGAATATAAACCTTACTATCAAGCAAGACAAAAGAAAGAAAGAAAGAAAGAAAGAAAGAAAGAAAGAAAGAAAGAAAGAAAGAAAGAGAGGTGACTGAGGTGAGCAGAACCTCCAGGTAGCCACTGTGACAAAGGGAATGAATGGTGGGGGTGAGGTCTGGAGTCAGCAGCACATCCTTGGCTTGCTCAGAAAACCGCTGGGAAGCCACATGTCTGAACCAGAGAAAGAGAGATTGTGATGGGGTCAGAGATGGGCGAACAAAGCACATAAAGACGTTTGTATCACATTGATGTTTTCTGATTTTTTTCCTAAATATGACAGAAGTAGATGGAGGTGTTCAGTGGAGGAATGCTACAAACAAGTAAATGACTGTATGTAGAGTTAGGCGGAGCAGGGTGGAAGCACAAAAACTAGGGAGCTAAACCAGCACAGAACTTGGCAGAAGCCACAGTGTAGCGGGAAAACAGGTGTCAAGTGCTTAGAGCAGTGTGATTGGGTACCCACATGGAGGGGTCTCACAGTGTGGTGGGTACCGGGACGGGAAATGAACTTGGCCAGGGCACCAAAAGATGGATGGTGTCACAGAGGATTCGCTCCTCAGATGCATGCTGAAGGCTAAGCAGGGATTTTCCAGATGGAAGAAAACAGAACAAGCAATACTAACCAAAGCAGAAGCACATGCAAAAGAATATAGGAGCAAGAGATAAGTCCATTTCTTGGGAGGATGCCGCACAGGTCAGGATCACAGGTGAGCATGGTGATTACCAAGACCTGTGGTCAGAAAAGCTAAATCATGACAGACTCAGAGAAGCCTCACCTGTGTGCACCTTTTTCGCATAGGCAATAAATTGTGACCAATGAAATACATAGTGACATTTGTATTTTGGAAAGATTCCTCTGCCATTAGTGTGGAGAGAGATGGGTGCTGATAGACCCTTTAGTGGTAGAATTTGAAATCATACAGAATTGACTCAAATCCTGACCAGAATAGATATCAGCTAACTGACCATGCATACATTTCTTACTATTTTTAACTTTGGTTTCCTTGCCCGTAACACTGGAAATACAAATACCTTCTTCAGAAGAGTTGCAAGGATTAAACTGCAAAAAAAATGTTTATCACAATCTCTGGCCCATCATAGAGGATTACTTATTCAGAGGGATCTTTTTTTATTACAAAGAATAGGAATGGTGAAAGATAAAAGCCAGGCATACTGGCGAGGAGACTCATCGTTAAATGGCCCTAACTTTGATAATAAGGGAAGATGATATTAAAAAGAGCAATACTTATGGACTGGAATCGACAAAAACTTATGATTTCATGGCTTTAAGGAGTGAGTGTTACGACTAAAACTGTAGCAAATACCAAGGAGATTAGTGTGTGATAGGACCATTATCAAATCCAGGAAAATAAAGGCAGAAAGATTATCCAAGAATTCCTTCAGCTCTCTAGTAGGATATGGCTTCACTATGCCACTAAAAGTACTCACAACTGGAAATAGTTAATTCTTGCAAAGGAATTGAAGAGCTAACCAAAGGTTATAAAAATTACAATATCCCTTCTAATGTCTTAATCTGGACTGCTTAAATGTGATAGGGGTGGATTTTTATATACTTTGAACATTTATGTTTTCATTACGAAGGGTGTCACAGGACTATTGACATTTAGCCATATTTTGAATCATCTTTTATGTGCAGGCTAAAATGGTGATGATGGTGATGATACTGCTTGTGGAGATTTGATCTTTCTATAGATGAGAGACAGAGTGCACTCTTTGGGACAGTCCTTCCAGGAGGCACTGATGGATTGAAATAAACTTCTCCTGGCCTCCCTAGTACTATGGTTCTGTGATACATTTCTGAGGCTGAACACTACAATGCTGAGAAATGAATCATCCCAGATGGCGGACCACTCAGTTACCACTTTCAAATGTGACTTTTCACTGGGTTCCAGAGTTGGGAAATTGCCACATAAAAATGACATTTCTTTTTGTCTAGTGATTTCCGTGCACTTGGTAGTATCTTAGGGAACATTCTAGAGCTCTGTGAATGGAGTGTAGGATACAAGCATACAGGGGGAGAGACAGAGAGCAGGGTTATACAGCAGTGCAGAGAAATGTCTCCTTTCTGTCCCTTTCCCTAGTAAAGCCAAGCGGATTCCCTGCCAAGTTTCACTGAACTTGTAAATTTACCCTGAATCATTCTTTGATATCAGAAGACCAAGTTTATGTAAGCCTAAACCACATTGCAAACAATGGTACTTCCTAGATGAAGCATGAGTAATTAGCTGTGAGAGTTGTGACCGCCTGGCCTCCAGCCCATATCGATGTTACAGGACACAGTATAGAAACCCACATGTTTTTCATACCATAAAAGGTCAGCCTGCTAACGAACATCTTATCTGAAAAGCCCAGCTACACTATATTTCTAGAACCTCATAATGATCACATTTACTTTATGTTTTCAAACTCTTCTGCTAAAAAGAAAAAAAGAGATAGAGAAAAATATCAAGTTAGAGCTCTGTGGTCTGACAAAAGTAAAACTATCCAATACTGTTACATGTGAATGGACTGCAAGGCAAATAGATTGGTTTATTTCTCATAAATAGTAAAGGCTTTGCATTTTTGCGGAAGGGGCAGCAAATACATGGCTGGGAGGTCTGCTGTTTCACAACTGCTTAGAAGCATTGTTACGGCTGGACATAAATTAGAGAAGCCAAGATTTCAACCAAGGTAGAAAAGACTATAAAGATTTCTGCCCCTTATTAACTACCGTGCAATCGTAGGTTTATGAATGGAGTAAAAGGTTCCAAATAGGAAGCAAAGTCTGGTAAATGCCCTCCAAAGAATCATGAGGAAATTTCTTCACAGTAGTGGTGGCTGGGCAGAGAGCGAGAAAGAGAAGAAATTTAGACAAATTGCACACATAAGTGGTGCTAGGAGAGAAGGAATAAAAACTGCGGGTCTTCCCAGAGCTGGCAAGGGCCACCCGCTAGTCATAGCAAACGGGGGTACACTTTCTGTGCTAAGTAAATAAACTTAATTGTAAGTTTGTAAGACCACAGAAAGTATAAACCAGGCATTTGGTTCCCCAGTCTGAAATGTCTCCATTGAAAGTTTATGGAAATGAGAGCTTTCTCTTTAAAACCAAGGCGTCACTCACTAGAACTCTAACTGCCCAGAACAGAGCCCCAGGGGCAAGCGGTTGAACGTATGACTTTTATAAACAAATGTGATATTGCAAACTTAATGCCAAACCTTATGCATATAGTGTCACTTATGTGTGCAACTTGTTTAAATTAGAGCTGTAGGAAGAGGAAGTAAAGTTGGAATATTTGTCTTTTGTTTTAATGATGCTTATACAGGGTGTTTTTAAGTAGGTGGTGGTACCTTTCTAGTCTTCTAATCTTTTAAGAATCTGTCAGCATTTTCTATCAGAAATTTCCTATGCATAGCTTTAGAAAATTCAGCTCTGAGTATACAATCCATACATAAAACATTCTGGGAGCAAAATCTTACTTTGCTACAAAATTCCCTGGGGTGTCACCAAATTCTTCACACTGAATTGAACTTAAAGGAACATTATAAACAATGCTTAACTAAGGTCCTTCCTTCCTCCTTATACTTAAAGGTTGAAACTAGATGTAGTTACTTTTCACTTTGGATATATACTAATCAATATTCCTTCATTCCAGTGTAATTTCCTTTGGTATTTGAAGAGAAACCACAAAACATTAGTAGTTAATATTGTTTTAATCCTCACCTTTCTTGCTTCACTTTGTCTTTGCTTAGATCTGCTTTTAATGTGTCAATTTGAAAGTTAAATTAAAATCATAAGAGTTCAATCCTATGAGTATGGACAGCACTGGACATGAGCGCAGATTTCAAGAATTATGAAGGAGACATAAGTACTCTCTTAAAATTGAATGGCTGCCATACCGATAATTTATCCTGAAAAGCCTGTTTCATAAATGCATAAATATTAACATGATTAAAATGCATTTGTTCTCCCTACACTTATTTGAAAAGATTGTGCATTGCTCCTAGGAGTGTTGTTCTAAGCAACATTGTTCTTGTATGAGTTTGGATCATTTTTCTTGTGCATGAGGTCAGTTCATGCTTACTCTTAGGAGGACCCAATACAGCATGTCTGCTCCATCCTCCTCCATAGCTCAAGTTTGTGATTTGTCACCTTTTGCCCTTTCCATTCTTAAACATACATTTTTTTTAAAGTCTTTTAGGTGTGCAAAAGGATTTTGTTGCTGTTGCTGTTTATTTGCATGAATCAATCATATTCAAGTCACATTAGCTTTATGTTCTTGAAGGTGGAGGATGGTTGAGAAAGACCTGATGCTATTTGAGCTTTGGAAAAGATTTAACCAGATGGGATGATTTTGAAGAGATTTGGTCATTATTTTGGATATGGTACATGCAGTTTATTCTGCTTTATTTCTCTGAAGTGATTAACTGTTGCCTTTTTCCACAGTGCATTCTGTGATCTTCTGGAAACGCGTGTGGTATACTTAGTTATATTCAATTATATGGAACATCTTCAATGTTTACCACATTAATATTAAGGATTTCTGAGACATTTTCTTTGGCCTGACATTCCTTTGTAAGACTGTGTTCTTCCCCGTTCAGAGCATCTTCTCTATCCTCAGAGAGGAATACTTTGGAATCTGTTAACTTTAAGAATATTAAGAAGAAAATCTCTGACTGAAAATACAACATGATTTCAACCATGAGATGTGAAATTCCATTTTAACATCATGAATTTTCCTTACACCCACAGAAGTCTGATATTGGGAGGTGAAATAAGGACAGGAATCCTTTTAGCTCTAAATATAGCACTGGGTTTTGTGGGATTCAACCAAGCCCTAAATGCTAGAAGAATATCCCTTCAGATTTAAATTGCAGTGGATAAATATTCAACTTTGATGTAGCTTACACTCAGATATTTTGTTTTCTTTCTCCCAAGTTCTTTAGTAGTTACAGAAATACTGGTAGAGGGGAAGAAGTCTTTATGTGAGTATATCGTATTTAGAAATTTTCCTGAATAATCACTGCCAAAGCTTTTATATTTGCTGTTCTTAAAAATTTAGGCCTGTCTTTTGGTCAAAATTGGGAAAAATTATTAACTTCTCTCTTCTACACCAAGTGAATTCATGCCTGACTAGCAATGTATTTGCACTAGAAAAACCAACTACCCAGTCTTCTCATTGGCTATTTTAGCATATCTATAAATTCAATTTGATGAGTTCAAGCAGAATTTCATGTATGCAGGAGAAAAATATCATATCCTGATTGTTGCCTATTTGACCTTGAATATGAAATGGGCATTGAGCCATAATTTTGGGCCCTCTCATTAGTGCCACATAATGAAGAATCAGCAAGAATTTATTTTTAGAGACATTTCAGAAGTACCATTTAGAACCTCATTAAATTATTTCCTATTTTCTGACTTTACCATCTTGTAAACACCTCCCATACTTTAGTGAATATTTTTCCATATCTCAGTGTCAATGGAAAATTAGATCTAACACAAGTATCTATGGTGATAGCACATGTTGGATCCAATTTAAATGTTTTCAAAAAATTAATGGTCATCGATACACCTTATAATAACTGTCACTGACTCACACCAGCTCGTGATTTCAACTTAAAATACAAGCTGCATTACGTGCTATAGCTACTGGTATTGCGAGCAGATTCATACCTGCACAGGATCTCTTGCTGGGTAGCTATCTGCCTGTTTTCCTCATTCTTGTTAGAAAGTCGCAGCCAACAGTAAAGTTTAAAGACTTATTAGGAAGCCATAAAATTCCAAGATAAAACATTAGTCTTATTAGCAGTTCTAAGCTGATATTCTCTCTCCTTTTTTAAAAGAGTGTATGAGGATATTAGGATTAGTAAATGTATCTCTCTGTTTCCAGTTGAGGGATATCAGAGATAATTTATTTCTGTAGATCAAGGTGATTTGTTAGACATTTTAAAAAATATTAGCTAGGGCTGGGGATTTAGCTCAGTGGTTCTGCCACCTGCCTCGCAAGTGCAAGGACCCGAGTTCCATCCCTGGTACCAAAAAAAAAAAAAAGTATGGCACACATCAATATCAGTTGTTTATATTTTTTCTGATTGGAAAAGAAATATCTTATTTGTAATTTGATGAAATTGAACAGTGAAGCACAGACTCAAATGTTATTCAGCAAATTTTTATTACTCAGGGAAAGTGATGTCTAATATTTTGGTGTAGATGCTCTGGTCAAATGTGTATTATTTTACCAAAACTGATGTACAATTACATAAGATATTAGACAATGATTGTAGTCAATAAACCATAATTGTCTATATTCTTACATGGTATTTTCTTCTAATCATGATTATAAAGGATAATATTTCATATTAGTTGTATTATCCTTATTTGTCTAGCCAATTACTTATCTCCACTTAAGTATATTTCTGTGTGTCACTGAGATATATTCCAAGTCGATTTTTCTAAAAAATAGCTGAATTTCTGTGATTATACAAGCAAGTAATATCTTATCTTTTGCTATATGAATTTATGATATTTATTTAGCATAATTTTTCCAGTTTGAATTGGGATTTTTAATTTTTATAATACCTTTTTACTGAAAGAAACCATTACCTTTTTAGAGTCAAATGTAGAAGCTTTACTTTATCTATATTTAATTACATTTACTTGTATTTTTCTACCTTCAAAGTTCTCACCCAAAATTATCATTACCCAAAAGAGTATTTTCTATCTTTGCTATTTATTATTTTCAGTAAATTTTAGAATTGTTTCGTAGTGTTCCAAGAAAAAATGTGGAGAAATGATTGAATATTCATTACACATTTAAATTAATTTTTATACAACTGACATTTTAATTAGTGAATTTTTCAATCTAGTGAAATATCAGAGCTCCTTGACTTTTGGAACTTCATTTCCTATCTATTTCTTTAAGCTTTGTTTTTAGATTTCTGAAATTTTTCTAATTTGAGTGGAATTTTCAATATTTCTATCTGGTTATTGACAGTTATACTCCATATTCTTTATTTGTAAAAGCTTTATGACTGTACTTAAGTTAGAAAATATAAAATATTTTAAAATTAAATCTCACCTATAATCTCTTCATTCAAAAATATTACTTTCCTCATGGTGCAATGTGTTGGCAACTCTTTCTATCTCTTCAAAAACTGTATTTATACATATATAGTTTTGAAATTTAGGTGCATAAATTCTAATCTTTACTAATATATTTATATGTATTTATATTCAGAACTTTTTCTTACTTCATTTTATGAGTTGGAAAATATCTTCTATTCAATCTCTTGTCAATGGCTATTTATATGACTTCTAATTTTTCATATTAGATAATTACACAATTTGTATACAAATGCCTGAAAATACTAGGAATTTCTTTAGTATAAATTTCCAAAGTTACTACATTTATAGGTATTCAAATTTGGAAGTTTCTAAAACATATTGCAGTCTTCCAAAACTGTTTTCTAAGTTACTCTCTTATAAACACCACCTCTTTCTATGAAAAAACTCTAGGTTTAGAATTTGTCATTGTTATTTTAAACGTCATCAATTTGATTTGTGTAGTAAAAATAGCACTTTATTAACTAACTCAGTAAGGTATAAATTTCAGCTGTTTTTTTCTCTTCCTGTTTACTTATGCCCTATTTTTTTCATTGAGTTCATTGGTACATTTTAGGCATACAATACAATAACATTCGTCATTGGGAATTTGTATCTTTGCATGATATAATCTTGGTTCTTTTTTTTTCCCCACTTCCCTGCCCTCCCTTCAGCCTCTCCACCCCTCCCTATTCACAAAGACTTTGTTTCCATACCCGATCTTTTTACTAGACTTTGCAATTAAGAGTTTTGAAACTTTGAAAATAAGTAATTAAAGAGATTTCCATATTTTTGATGCTTTACAGTTACTTAAATTACATAGAAATTAATTTTAACTCCTTGAAGTTTTGAAAACACTTGGTGCTGTTCTTTTTATTGAGGTATTGATTACAGACAGAAGACTGCACAAGCCTTTTGTATGCAGTTCAGTGAGTTTTGTCATCTCCATAAACTCAACTGAGCCACACCCAGGGCCTGGTATGGAACAATTCCATTATCGTAAAAGGGTTCATCACTCCACTTGCCGGATGGTTTTCATTTCGCATTCCAGCCGCGTGCGTTCTATCTCCCATCACCTTTCTGATGTTGTGCTTCATGTAAATTAAATCATACATTTGAGATTCATGCTCAAATGCATTAATGTTGTTGCAGATATTCATGGTTTATTTCTTTGTGATACAAAGTGTGCATTGTCAGAATAGATCCAAATTTATTTTTCAGTTGATGAATTGTGGGTTTTCCAAGTTTCCAAGCCGTTTCCATTCTCTGAAATTTTTTGTATATGGTTTTCATGGCTCTGTGTTTATGGTTCTCTTAGGTAATCATTTAGTAGTAGAAGTTTGGGGTCATAGTATGTGTAATAAGTTTAACTTTACTCGAAATTGCCAGTTTTCCAGGGGTTGTAACTTACATTACTATCAACAACATATATGAAGTCCTTTGGATACACATCTCACTAACATCTGATACTGCTAGTTCCTAAAACTTTGCCTGTGTAGAGTTACACCTAGATCTATTAGTGAATTATATACTGTATCATTATGAATTAACCATCTCTGTGTATTTTGCTTTAGTTTTTTGCCTTCATATTTTGACATTTAATATTTCAGCCTTTTAATTTTTTTACATATATAATTTATATTTATCTTTTTACTGTTATTTATTTGTATTTTTTCATTTAGATATAATCTTGTTAATTTAAGTATTTGGGTTTTTAACCCAACTTGATTTTTTTTTTTAAATTTCCCTCTATGTTCTCTCTTAGTAGTTCGTATTTGTAAGCTTTAAGTTTTTAATCCATTTTGAATTGGCTTTTATAGATGATGTGAGATAAAGGTCCAATTTTTTCTGTGTATGAGTATCCAGTTTCTCCAACATCATTTGTTGATGAGAATGTTCTTTTTCTTTTGTGTGTTCTTAGCACTGTTGTCAAAAATTAACTGACTATAAGTGTGTGGGTTTATTTTTGGACTGTCTTTTCTGTTCCATTCATTGTTGTATCTACTTTTATGCCAACTTTGCTATTTTAAATACTATTTTTTTGCAGCAGATTTTAAAGTCAAGTAGTGTGATGCCTCCAGCTTTGTTCTTTTTACTAAAGCTTGATTTGATTACTTGCCATCTTTGGGCAATCCATAAGAATTTTAGGATTTTTTTTTTCTATTTCTATGAAAAATAACAGAATTCTGATAGGAAGTCCACTGAATGTGTAGATTGTTTGGGGCAGTGTGTTGGCTTTTTGCCACCATAATAAATACCAAGTAGTTATCTTGAGAAAATGTTTACTTTGGGTTAAAGTTTTGGAGGTTTCAATCTATGGTCAATCAGCCCCCGCACCTTGTTTTGGGGCCTCTCACACTTCAGCACATCACCGTATAAGCAGAATGTGAAAATAAGAAAGCAGTGGCTCGGACCCCTCTCTATCCCACTCAGAGTCATGCGCTCAGTATCTCTGGGCCCTTGCATTTTACCTCACCTGTTAAATTTCCCACCATCTCTCAATAACTAAATTAGGAACTTAGCTTTTAACACATAGGTCTTGGTGGGAGAGCGGGGCATTCCAAATCCAAACTACAGCAGATCATATGGGCATTTTAACAACAATAATAATCTTATAGTGCATGATCCTGGGATATTTTTCCATTTATCTGTGCCATCTTCAAATTCTGTCATCAAAGTTTTACAGTTTTCAGTATCCCGATTTCTCACTTCCTTGGTTTATTTTGAAGTATTTTATTTCATATTTTCATGCTATTATAAATGGGATTTTTTTGGTAATTTTTTTTCAGAGAACTTGTTATTGTCAGTTATTTTACATTGCTATTGCAACTGCAGGTTATTTTGCTTAGATGTAAATACCCAAACTCCCCCAACTAAAGGATGTACTTGGAGGAAGTCACACCATTCTAGTTGTTGCTTTTCTTGTTGTTATATGGTTTAAATGTCCCCTTATTCCTAGCAGGGGACCTTGCCTTTGTTGAGGCTGCAATAAATATGAGCTTCTTGATACACTTCAGACTCACTAATGAACCTCAGAAACATCTATTTCTATTCTTGGTTGTTCTCTTAAAGCAAGAAAAGGTAGGCAACTGTCAAGATCAAACATAAATCAAACACAACTCATGAGAGGGACTACTTTTCAGTTTGTAATGAATTCAGTATTTAGCCACATTTAAAAATATTATAATTTCCTTTTTTAAAGCTGTGGCTCTTTAGGAAAGTGTTGGGTACTCCTTCTTCTGACTCAGATCTCTTTTGCAGATTACTGTTCTTTAACAAAGATTGCTTGAATTTGTCACAGCTTTTCAACTCATCTTTAGCACCAAAATTTAGACTGTGGTTCTCATATCTTGATCATTTATTAGGTCCAGAGGCTTTTAAGGTAAAGTCAGGCAGAGTAATAGTTTACAAGACTAAATTTCTTGGCAAGGCAAATGACACCCACAGAAGGATGGGAATTATTTTTTAATCTTTTTTTTAAATGACTTATTACAGATGGGGCTGGTGATTTTCCTTGGGAATGGATTTTATCTCATACAAAGATCTGTTCTCTTCTAGAAACATTGCCACAATTTGTTGAGTCTTTGTCCAAAGTTTCGACAGTTTGTTGGCAGATGATATATTCCTGTACCTGTCTGAGTGAACTTAAAATATTGTGTAGTCAAAAGAAATATTTATAAATACTTCAGCATTTAACATGGATTCTAGAGTACTTAGTGATTATTTAAAGCAACTATATTTTGGAATTTAATCTGAAGTCTTTATAGAGGTGTTTAACTCAGTTTCCCTTATAGTCATAATATGGAACAAGGTATTTCTGCATGGTCTAGGGATTTCTTCCAGTGAGTTTTTAGTCTACTTAATTTTTTAAAATAAGGATAATATAAAATCCTTTGAATTTTTCATCACTTTAAGAAGTATTTAATATGTCTTTTAAATGATTGTGGATTTTAAAATCCCAAAGGATTAAAGATCTAAATATAAAAAAAGAAGCACAACTTGCTGGAAGATAAGTTAGGCAGAACTCTGGAAGACATTGGCATAGGAAAAGACTTCATGAACAAATCCTCAATAGCATAGGAACTAGCAGAAAGAATCAACAACTGGGACCTCATCTTATTAAAAAGTTTCTGCACTTCAGAAGAAACCACCAACAGAACAAAGAGACAAACTACAATGTGGGAAAAAAATTTTACCAGCTGCTTCTCAGACAAAGGACTATTATCTAGAATATATAAAGAACTAAAAAAAAAAAAAACAGCCCCCCCCAAATAAATGGGCATTTGAAATGAACAGACATTTCTTAGACAAACAAGTAAAAGCATCAAATAAATATAAGAAAAAATGTTCCACATCACTGGTCATTCGAGAGATGCAGATGAAAACAACACTGAGAAAACAACACCTCACCCCAGAAAAAATAGCTGCTATCAAGAAATTAACCAATAACAAATGCTGGTAGGGCTGTGGGGAGAAAGGAACCCTTCTCCATCATTGGTGAGAGTGCAGACTGGTGCAGCCACTATGGAAAAATCAATATGGAGATATGTCAAAGAACTAGGACTAAAGGTTCCATTTGACCCAGCCATCCCTCTGCTGGGTATCCTTCCAAAAGAATTAAAAGAATCATACCACAGTGATATATGTGCACCCATGTTTATAGCAGCACAGTAATAGCTAAAAACTTGGAAATAGCCCAATTGCCCATCAGTTGGAGATTGGATAAAGAAGCAGGTTTTCTATAAAATGGAGTACTACTCAGCCATGAAGGATGACAAATTAGAGTCATTCAAAGGAAACTGGATGCATATTGAGGCCATACTCTTAAGTGAAATAAATAAGACACTTATGTGTAAATACTGAATAGTTTCTCCAATGTGAAAAACTACAAGTGTAAATAAGATCCAAATTGCATAACTGAAAATGTGAAATAGGAAGAAAAGGGCTAAAGGTGTAAGAGAGTGGGAAGTGTAGGGGAAAAGAAATAAGGAAAAAGAAAAAACATGAGAAAGTGAAAAATGGAAATAAAGTCTTTGTAAATAGGCAATGGTGGAGGGGGTGAAGGGAGGGCAGGAGTAAGGGGAAAAAATGAAGTCATGTAAAGGTACAAGATCCCAATGATGAATGTAAATGTACTGTATACTTAAAAAGTACCAATAAACTCAATGAAAAAAATGATTGTGGATTTCACTTAAACCCATAACTACAGCATTATCCTATCCATTTACATGTGGTTAAATGAGAAATATCTTTCTGTTGTTTTAGCCTGTGTATTAGAGTTATCTAGGGAAACAGAATCAATGTAAAATGAATGCATAATCATACACAGGGACTTATTAGGTGGTTTACAAGATCAGGGGTGGAAGTATCCCCAATGGCCATCTGTGTGCTGGAAAGCCAGAGAATGCAGTGACTTTTTAGTCCAAGAAAATAGAAGCCATGAAACTAGGCAGATCAGTTTTCTAGTACTGTTTGAAGGTTGAAGGCTTGGAAATTCATTGCAGAGCCACTGGTAAGAGTCTGCATTGAAAAGCTAAAGAAACTTTTGATCTGTATTGTAAGGCAATGGCAAAGACTGGAGCTCTTCCAAAATGGGCACTTTCTTCTTTCTTTTTTATTCTGTTCAGGGTACAAGTCTATTAGTTGTTGCCATCTATATCTGGGGTAGATCTTCCCCCATCTGAGTTTGCTGGTCTACATGTCAGGCACCCACAGACACACCTAGAACTGTGCTTTACTAATCTACTGGGAAGTTCCTGGCAAGTCAAGTGGACATATAGCAATTAACAGTTAAATACAAAATCCTTGCATAATGCACAAATATTGGCTCTAAAACTTCAATATCCTGTGATGTTTTTTGAAAGGATAATCTGAACTTTCCTTTACTTGGAGATTAAGAGCAGTCATGTTGAAAGAACATGAGAGTGAGAATTTAAAACCTGGGCCCACTTTTTACCACAGTTTTTATGATATCTCACTATCAAACTCTGTTATTTAAAATAGTCTAAAAGTGAAAATATCAAAAATAATTGAGCTCTCTAACTTACTTTTCATAGAACTTTCTGGTAGGCTGTATGGAATAATAAAGTTAGACTGGGTTCCAGTTCCAACTGCCACTCATTAGCAGTTTCTGTTTATGTGAGTCGCTTACACTCTGTATCATCTACTATGAACCTATCCAGAATGGATGTGAGAATCAAGTGAAATAATACACGTATATGCGATAACTTATTAATCATGTTAGGAAAAAGGAGCATATGTATACTACTGGCTATTTTGGAATCAAGTGGTATAGTGCATCGTTGTAGCTAAAATCCTTTGGATTTTTTTTTTTTTTTTGTCTGATGGGTAGAAACAGGCAGCTGTAGAAACGGGAAAAAGGATTGGGTTCAGTCAGGTATGCAGAATAAATATTCTGCATCACTTTTCTCACCATTATTCCTATCACTCTTTTCCTTCTATAATTGAAAAGAAAAATCATATCTAAGAAAGAGTAAGTAGAAGCAGTGATCCACACTTTCCTTTGGTTACCTGCATTTCTGACTGTGTTGAAAGCTACTGCATAGAGAAAGATTATTAGGAAGATGCAGTTTCCTGAAATTAATTTCTAAGATGACACTGTATGGTCAGAGATATCCACTGACTAGAGAGATGTGAAAGAAGATGTAATTTAAAAAGCATCAAGTCCTACTTTAGACAGAGATGCAAAGTTCAGAATAAGAAATGAAGTTTGGCTCTCAGCTAAAGGCTTTAGAGTTGAAGAAGGAACTACCAGGTTATCTTAATTCTCAGTATTATAGATCATGAAACTGAGCTTCTGGGAGAGAAACAGACTTGCTTATTAGGGTGAACATGCATCCTACTTTATCTGGTGCATGGCCGCTGCTCCTGATTAATTTTCCTTAGTTCTCTCTTCCATACTTAAAAACATTCAGCTTTGGAGCCAGGGATTTAGCTCAGTGGCACCATGTCTGCCTCGCAAGTGCAAGGTCCTGAGTTCGATCCCTGGCACCAAACAAAAACAGTGTTCAGTTTTGAAAAATATAGTAGTTTGCATGACCACATCAGTAGTCCAGGGCTAAGGCTTGTTTTTAGATCTCAACTTTTTACACTACTTCTCCCTCATCTTCACTGTTGTCTTTCCTTGAGCAAGCTGGAATTTACTCTATTTTTCAAATAGGAATTTAAAATTATTTTTTTCAAAATCCATTTTTGAAATGAATTTGCTCTTATGAATATTGAGATATGTTTGTTTAAAACTCTATGAGAAGCATAAAAGGTATCTTGAATGCTAAGAAAGTCAGGGCTAGAAATTTACTAGAAGGGAATTCATGGCAAACATGGTCACTACCAACACTTGGAAGTATCGTGTGTCTAGCATTCCATAGGAGAACTCACTGCAGAGGGTTTCATCACATTTTTAATATCTTGCTCTGATAAGTACCACAAATAATTATGAGCACTTCCTAAGTGCAAGACATTGTGGAAGAACCAATGAAATGGCAATGGATAATCCTCCAGGAAACATCAATAGCTTTAAGAGGTACAATCATCATTTTCTTAACCTGTGAATCTTCATTTAGTTCATCAGCACCTATCATGAATTTCCCTTTTTCATCTTTATAGTTGAGAATGACCTTGTGATCATTCCATCCATCTAGAACAAGGATGGTGAAAGTTTTAGAGCTTTCAATGATGCAGCTTGCTGTGACATGTGTGCTATAAATTGGTCACCACTGATCTAGGAGATATTTGAGCTAAGGTGGTGCTGGGCTGTGTGAAAAAGAAGGAAGAAGAGAATTTCCCAGCATCCCTCAAATCACACCATCAAACTTGTTTCCTACATAAGCCCAAACCACAGGGTCAGGCAGCACTGACTATGGAAGGAACAAAGAGCCCTGTGTGCTTACTTTGCAGGGCCAAGGTGCTGGGTGACCTTATCCCTGAGAGGCGAGGAGCATGTCAGAAAGCCTCCCACCATGGCTCATGAATAGGAGTGCTGTAAAACATGAGAACACAAACCATAATGGCTCAGTGGTCTTGGCTCTGATTTGTTATCTTCTTATATAGTCAGTGAGCTGTTTCAAACCTATGCTTGATTTCCTTAGTAGTGAAAAACAGACGCATGTTGGCAAATGTGGGTTTAATCCAACCAAACACCATTTGGAGAAATTTAAAATGTGGTCTAAGAGTAGAAAGGAAAATACATTTGAAATTAGGGACCCTTAAAATTTAATTTTGCACCCCCCACATACTGTCTTTGGCATACACACTGAGTCTTCAGTACCAGTAATTAGTGGCTAATGATCTGGAAGAAGCCGGAAGCAGGGTGCGTGTCACACATGATGACAATCTGCGGCTACAAACAACGAGGCTTTCTCAAATTACTTCACTCATTGGATTTGATGGACTCTTTTTGAGATTGAGTTCCACTCATTGATAGGATTTTCTAATTCAACACTGTGCAAGTGTTGTAGTCAGGGTTTTGCAAGGGAGACATTTAATACAGGACATATAATTTATAGGATCACTTTATGATATTTACTCAAAAAGTCAAATACAGAGGAATGCAAGAGATTAGCCACATGATAGAGACCTAAAGAATCCAGCCAAGGGCCTGGATCCTACAATAGTGTCCCACAACAATGTCCCACAGAAGTCCAACTGAAGGCTTAGAGTCCAAGTCAATGTCCTCCACGAGTCCAGCCCACAGCCTTGTCTCACACTTGTTCATATTGTGGGTCTGCACCGGGAAGGCCCAGAGGCCAGTGGTGAAAGCGAGAAAACTTATGCCAGTGGGATGAAGGATTTGTGCCACCAGACCGAAGAAGCTACATACATTGGAGCTAGGGAGTGATGCTCACAGTGAAGATCAGTGCTCCCCTGATGAGAACAGCAGCCATTCTCAGTGACAAGAACAGCTAAATTCAGTCAGAAAAACTATCTGTAGCAAGCTTCTCCCAGAAAATCAACAACCCATAATCTCCCTCCTCCAGTTCTTTTTATGGCTATTGGCAACAATCCTCAAGTGGACCTTCCGGTCCCAGAACGCGTTGTTTCAGTTCAGCTGGGCATTACAAGTTGACCATCAGTTTATCCACCACAGCAAGTTATGCAGAGTTAGAAAGCTCTAGGAATTAGGTATCTTTAAACTTCCAGAGCCTTATGATATGGAATTAGAGACTCGGTCATGATTTTCTTCCCTAAGAAAAAGGGAGAAGGGAAAGAAGATTCTCACAATCATGTCTTGGGAAATGAAATTCTTTGTTTACTCTGAAATGTTTGGCTTCTCATCACTTGAACCAAGGGTTAATTTTTATATCAAAGATACTCAGCTGGAAAATCACAGAGCTAGGGTTATCCAAGTCTAAAATATTCCCCAGAAAGATAACTTCTAAATTTAGATATCACTCTTCTAAAGTCTTTGACAGTTGACATAAAGTAATTCAATTGACATGTTGCAATCCTATATTTACTTTTGGACCCTAATAGTTAGAAACTCTTTATACTAAATCTGTAAGTGGTTCCATTCAAGGGATTTGACAGAAGACACTGATTCCAATCTCAGTCAATATTAAGCTTCATTCTCTTTCCTCTTTGTCCACTATAGCTACCAAATTTTTTATGACCTCCTAACCCTACTACGTATCCTCTTAAAATTGCTAGATTCAGCAAATAAAAATACAGAACAATCAGTTAAAATCTGCAATCTTCAATTTCATAGTTTAAAGCATCAGAAAGAATAGCCTTCATTAAATCAAATAATTACAAATGCTGGCAAGGTTGCAGGGAAGAATGAACCCTTCCCACACGTTGTTGGCGGGAATGTAAACTACTAAACCACTGTGGAAATTCCTCAAAAATCGAAAACTAGAAATTCCATTTGACCCAGATACTACTTTTCTAGTTATTTTCTCAAAAGGGTTAAACACATCATGTTACAGTAATACCCATGTTCATAGTAGCACAATTCATAACGGCAGCCTTAAGTCAACGGCAGATGAGTGGATAAAAGACGTGGTATTTACACACAATGGAGTACTACTCTGTTATAAAGAAAGGAAAACTTGAGTCATTTGTAGGAAAATGACTAGAGCTTGAGATCATAATATTAAGTGAAATAAATAAATCACACAAGCTGAAATAGATCTCATTGTTTCTTTTTATGAGAAACCCAAGATATAAATAAAGAATAAAAGAAAAAGTAGGTAATAATAACAAGGGAGATATATCTTTATAAAATGGGAAGAGAATCACAAGATGGGGGGAGAGAGGAAAAATGGAAGGGAAAGGGGATGAACACAGTAATTAAGATTGTTATATACATGCATCCACTCCATGCAAAGAATAGAAACATTATGTACCTCAAACATATAGCAAAAAAAAGAAAGCCAGATAATTTCTATTAGCATACCTATGTTCCAGGCAATATTTGGGACAGATTTTACTAAAATTATTTATAATGCATGTGAAATTCAAAGTTTTTCTCGACATTGTATATTTACTGGCAATCCTATTTTGACCCATACTCTTTACAAAGTACAAACATTTGTAGCATATTTAAGTTGAAGCTGTCTATTGGGACCAGTTGACACCATTCTAGAAAAAGTATACAACGTAAAAACTCCAAATACTTGAAACATTTGAAATGCTGCTTAAAAAGTGAGTGTGTATGCATGTGCTCACTCTTTATGTCCTAAGAAGCATAAATCAAGTCTAGAAGCTAGGATCTTGAATGAAACAGGGGTCCTTTTAAGACTGTTGTAGCAGTCATGTAATATGTTTAGTTTCATCTTGGCATTGATCCACGCTTACAAATATAAACATTTATCTTTGATCAGGCATATAATGAAAGGGTGAACATCAAGGACTCCTTCTTTCTTATCTATGCGTAGTTAACTTCACATAAAATCCTACAAATTATGGAAAAAACAAATAATAATAGAATAGTTTGCCATCTTTGAAACCTGGGAAACAGAGTAGTTTTGTAGGCCAAGTAAAAACAAGCATTTATGTTGCCAATTCCTTTCAAGTTTTTGGCATCAAACTAGTCCATGTATTTATACAAAACTAAAGAGCATACAACATGAGCTAACCTATAGGGAAAGAAAACAGATTAATGGTTGCCTGAGAATGTGATGGGAGGTGGGAAGGCTAAAAAGGAGAGCTTCGTAAGGACACAGGAAAACTTTTAGATACGACAGATACCTTTACTGTCTTAATAGTGGTGATAGTTTCATAGGTGTATTATATGTAAAATCTTATGTTATACCCTTTAAGTGTGCAATTTCATTTATCAATTATACCTCAATAAAGCTGAATGTAATTTAAATATTTACAAAATAAAACTAGTATATGATAAGCCATACAAGAAATTTAAAGCATGTTCTAGTGCGGTCCTATAAACTTGGTAAAAAAAAAAAAATCACATTGCCTACTATGATGTCTATCATCAAGGAGATTTTCATGGAGAAAACCTGTATGTCTTATTTGTTTGAACCACAAAGCCTCAAGTGCTAGTACTGTCCCTGGTAACAAATAAAGGTGAATAGTAAACTTTGAATGAACAGAGAAATGGAGACAATAATATAAAAATTCAACAAGAAGAAGAATATATTAGTATGAATAGAAAGATGTATTAGTATGTCTGGCTTTTGGGAATAGAATCTCTATCATACTGAATATATCACAAGAGTAATTATGTTTCCAGGCAATCATATTCAGAAATACATGGTCCAATTTTGCTTGGTGGTGCTCCAAAGGCTTTAGAAACATAAAAGTATTTTATTTTTCTGCTTTACAATATATGGCTTCTGTGGTCAAGAACAACTAAATTTCTTAGATGACATTGGGAGTTTTAGCCATTATAATTGAGATCTAGCCTCCACAAAAGGAAGATGGCAGCTCCATTTTCCTATGGTTATTCCATAAAGTGGCATTCTCTAAAGATTCACACCAAAATTTATTATTTCACTGGTTGTACCTAATAGAAGAAGCTAGAGAACAAATACTGTATTTCATATGTCATTGTGTACAAATAAAAATTTAGATTTATGTTAACAAGAAAGAAGTAGATAGCATTAGATAACAACAAACTGTCTCTACCTTTGAGGGACTCAGTGTTACTGTTATAATCACTGTTTCTCTTCTTCTTGGAATCAAAGTTGAATAGTAGTTATTTAGGATTTATGGAACACATTTGTAGGTGCCTCTTTTAACTATTCTGGGCTTTTATTTAACTATAAACATTAGATAGACATCAAACAGATCCAAAATGAACTAGCTGTACCTAAAAGGAACTAGCAACGTTGAATTCTAACTTACAGATTCATTTTTCCTCTAAACAAGGAATATAGGTCAAAGGCCATTATAATAAAAACATTGCCCAGATTCTTTTATTTTGTTGTATTGCATATTTCTTAAGGCAAATGGGTTATTGCCTAAGGCTCAGAAATCTTTTGCTATACAGAGATTTTTGTCATAATAGTGTTTGTTGTGATGAAATTTGACCTATATTATATTGCTTTACGTTTGCTGCCTAATTTCCCTTAGGGCAGTGGTTTTCAAATTTTTTTAGTTGGGGAAATCTTTTGCTGGAATAAAATCTTATGGAAGCATAAAATAAAACACATAAAACTGAAGTGGCTATAGGTGAAGAACTGAGTTGGAGTAGCATTCAGACCTTATCAGTGCTTTCCTTCCCACTCTACCCACTACTTTTCGTCACACATAGTGTATATTTTTGGGCACTGATTTAAGATCATGCAAATTATTTATTTTTAGTAAGATTTAAATATATAGTTATAACTATATATAGATTAGCAATATCTGTAACACAGGTCAATGCAGTAAGAATAAGCAATAGCTATGGGAAAATATCTCTCTTTATGGTTTCATTTCTCAAGCTACACTTAAATTTTGTAACTTGTACATCAGTTAAGAATTCGAAACTCAATAACCATTCACGATTTTAAATGGTGGCTTGGCTTTAAAAACAAAAATTAGCCTACTGTGGACTTTATGTCTTTGTAAAATCTTATTATAACATAAAAATATGGATCTTCCCTGTTCTATTAGACTTTACACACATGTACCCTAATAGGAAATAAATTACTATGTTCTTCGTTCAAAAGGCAGCGTTTCAGAGTCTAGTGGTAGGCTTTTTGTTGTTATTTTTACATGTTTTATTTTTCTTTGCTTGTCATATGAATTGCTATGCTTCATGGAATTGATAAAAATAAAATTTGAAGCCATATTTTAAAATAAATTTGAAAAAAATACCTTTGGAAATAAGATTATTAGAGCAAACATAATTTTAAAATTATTTTACTATTGTGAATTAGGTGCCATGTAACTTATAAAAGGGAAAAAGGGACATGGTTATGTGTAGTTTTGGGAGGCAATCATTTGCTTAAAAAAATGAATAAAGACACAGCACTAAGGAAATTCTTATAATCTAAGTCAATATATAACAATTTCCATTTTCACTGCATAAAAATGACTATAAAAGATATTTTACATTTATTAAACTTACTCATGTTTTAAATAGACTTGCATTATTACCTAAAACTATGGTTCTCAAAAGGGGGACTTTCACCCTCATTTTAGAAGTGTCCTTGGTTAGATTTAGATTGTTGCAATTTGGAGTATGCTACTGGCAATCAGTGGCTGAGGGCTGGGCTAGGCCATCAATGGGGAGTCCTGAAAAACAAATTATATTACTCATGACCTGTGGGAACTGTGGATTCCCAATAGACCCTCACTCTGTTTCACAAGTTAGTATGAAGTATCTTTTATATAGTTTTGATATATACCAACTCAAAAATTAGTGAGAGATTTTTATTTTGTTCAGTTTTCTCAAGATTTGCTTCTCATGTCAGAAAGTGATGGCATTGAAAGTAGACCCTACACTTGGCATTTGCTCCACTAGCCCCTATCTTTAGAGTATTCTTAGGGATTGTTCATAGAATAGATACATACATCTGCTATGGTTCTTATTTCTGATTATTACACACTGAACTTGAGATTATTTTCTTGCAAATGTTTTGTTTATGTATCTCCTTTATATTTGATTATGGATGTTGATAATTCACAATAACTATTGATTTTTATTTCAGAATAGTAAAGGGGTTATATCACAAGTAGATGTTAGTTCTGATTGGTTTGAGAATACTACCCGAGCAGATCTTAATCTTAGCAATATTCTGTCCAGGAATTCTTTATTGTATGGAACTATATTCTGCACTTTTGGACCTTTAGCTTTCTCTTTGGCCTCTACTTATAAGATACCAGTAGCAACAACCTGGCCATACTCCTTCAAGTTGTGGCACCCCACAATGACTCAAGACAATGCCAAATATTCACCACGGGACAAAAATCACCCTAAGTTGAGAAGTGCTACATTAAGATAAGATATGATAAGAGTTCTAGAATCGTCATATATGTCCCCTTTTCCTTTACATAGTGATGAAACACCGACAGTACTTTGCAAGCACTTCTAATCATTACTGGATAAAGGCTAAGATTCTAGTTTCTTTTAGTAACTCATCATGACTATGCTAGCCATTGCTTCTTTCTAACCCATTGAAAATCTGTTTCTATTTTAAGAGGAAGGAAGCTGAACTTGGAAAAGCTGGAGACAGCCTACTTGTGTGACCTTAGACAAATTATTTCACATCTTTGGGCAATATCATCATCTGAAAAACTTTATTCAGTTCTTTTCTCCATGAATCATATCTTTAAAAATCTGTCCAAATATTGGCAAATCTGTAAGCAATTTGGCAGGAGATACTTCAAGCATGCTGAGAAGATAAAAGTGATGTGAGGACAGGGGTACTACTAAAAACTATTCATTTAATTTAAAAATAACCAAATTGAAGTTAACAATATAGAATAATTGCTGCTTAGCAAATGTAAATTTTCTTACAACCCTTTTCTTTGAGAACCCTCTTCAAAAAGAGGCAAGAATTCTCACTGGGACAATAGCAAAAGGATGTCCTTTGGGATCACAGTGAGTTGATAATTTAGCTATGATCTGGACTGATGAAGGACAGAATACTTGAATCTCAAAATGGGATTGGTATTTGTATTGACTTCATCTGTAAAAGACCAAGTTATATGGGTGACAAATGTCAATATAGAGAACTTATAACTAATTGGCTGAATTTCCACATTTTTCTTCCAATAGCTTTGACATTTGAAAGATAGAACTCACTTTGGAGCATTAGCAACAGGCACTTCTAAATATAAGAGATTTCAATCATGGATATGCCCTTTTCCACCCTTCCCTCATGTAAAATATGCCTCAAAATCACTCTATTGGTCAATGATGATGATAACTGAATTACATGTTCAACTAAAAAGACATTTCAATCATGTTGAAGGAGAAAAAAACTTGTCAAATACTCTGTGTCAGAACTAGATTACATTACAACATCTCATAACATAAGCGTTTATAATTCCAATTTTAAAGGTAAAGAAACTGAACCTTTGAGATGATCTGTTCAGGATCACTTCAATTAGTCCATACAGCCTGAATCCTTCCAGTTCCCCTGGCCCTGCCACTCCTACTGAGCTCTTAGGACACTCTTAGGTGAGCTGAGGCCAGCTCCCTGTTCAGCAGTGTCATGCTTCTTTAATGTTACCTCTGGTCAAAGTAGAGTTGACTGGAAACTTGCAAGTTTGTCCAACTCATTTTCACTTTTCTCTTCTTTCCTCTTCTTCATTATCTATCCTTTTGAAAGTCTGACTTTACTGAATATGTGGATGCTTATGGATCTCCACAGCATCATACTCAAAACAATTGTTAGAAAATCTGTCCTCAGTCAAATCTTACCCATCCCTAATTCCACTTTCTATGGACTCTGCTTTCTCTTGCGTGGAGATGTGTGATTGTGGATATTTAGACACAATTACCTGATACTGGCCTAGTTCTACAGCCTTCTAGGGAACCCAGTGTCTTAGCTGAATCTCAAATTCACCTGAGAACATTGAAGAGAGGTTGAAGTAATGTTACAGATAATAGGTACTAAGGTCTTCATGACTTAGTAGCAGGGTCACCTGCCAGGGCTAGCAACAATTTTTATGGGGAATCAAAGCCTTAAGCTCAAGTTGGAAAACATTTCAGGCCAGTGAGTTTAAGGGAAATAGTAAAAACACAACTTAGTCTTTTTGCAACACTTAAGGCTAACTCTGTATTCCACCAGTCTTTCTGATACTGAACCAATTTCTGCTTAAGAGAGCAAACATCCAGGGAAATTATAACAAAGTTGGCTAGGGCTAGGGATTTGTCTCAGTGGTTCTACCACCTGCCTCATAATCGCAAGGGCCCGAGCTTGATTCCAGGTACAAAAAAAAAAAAAAAAAAAAAAAAAATGGTGGCTAAACTGAAAAATAAAGAACCATCACCTTACCAGGAATAAAGGTTTCCAGCATGGCATGAAAAGCAGTAACACAAAGGACAAGGGTGGCATGGTCTCAGCTTCTGCATGACCAAGATGGCAATTATTTCATTGTTCACGAAGAGATTCTCTGAACAAATCAGCATCATACTACATGCTGAGAGATATTATTAAGAAAGTCACAGTAAAAAGCTAAGTACCAATTTTCCAGTCATGTGCATAAGTATATTATGATGATTCCAATAAAATGTGATTGGAACTGTGAAGAGATCAGTGACTTGGGCAAAGTAAAACTAGTCCAGCATCACATGGAGTAGCTAGCCAATGTTATGCTAAGAAAAGCATTATGGAGGAAAAGATGGCCAAGCAAAGGCTGTAGAATGAAAAATGAACCAAGCAGGAGATGGGGCAGGAAGGAAGAAGTAACAGTATGCAGAAGGCTTGGGGACAAGAAAGAGGTTGGCCAAGTAGGGGACAGTCAGGAGCTCAATATGGAATTATTTAAGAATATGGGTGGAGAGATAAAGGAAGTATGTTCCTCCTTTTCTTTATGGAGCTTTCTGTGTAGTGAGATTTCCTTAGAAAATCAATAAGGAATAAGAAGGTAGTGAAAGTCATAAAAGATTTGTGCTAGAGTGGAGATTTTGCAGCTGTTTCTGGGTGAAGCCAGAAAGTGAAAATTAAGCAGCTGACACATATCTCCTTATAACTTTTATTGAGCAGACAACCTCCCTTCACCCCCACCACCCCATGTAATTCTATGGACCTTTTTATGTGAAAGGACAAAAAACATTTTAAAGTTAATAAAATATACAACTTGACCTGGTTAATCTGAACCAGTTTGCAAACTCCCTTTATATTTGGACAAAAAAAATAAATCTTCAGATTAACAAACTCTTGGCAAATTCCCTGCCTCTCATATTAACAAATTCTTTACTAGTTACATTTCCGGCTCCCCAGACATGGGGATGAATTAAACCTGGAGAACCAGGCCTGGCTGTAATTACGTTAAGTATTTTTTGCAATAAGATAAAGTGTGTCATAGTGTACAAACATTCTTAAGGTGACATTGAATCTGACCTGCCAAATTTTGTGCTTGTCCTAAGTTCTTGGATCCAGTAATAGAGAATACTTGGCCAAAGACACTCTCTACCTTTCCAATCATTAAGATTTTGTCATTAGTGTAAGTGAATTGTGCTGGCTAGACAAATCGAAGGGCAGAGGTACAGTGGAGACTGGAAGAACCCGAGTTGATCCAAGATTGCAGACTCCAGGTTTCAGTGTTTCTTCAGCTCTTAAGAAATCAATGTCTGGTGACCACGTGAGGGAAAGCACATTCAGGGAAGAATTGCCATCCTTGAGTTGGGGCTCAGTCAAGTATCCCTGACATTGCTCCTCATCTCTTAATGTCCTCTTAACTTTGCCCCACAATTCACTTTTTTGGGGCAGGGTGGGTACCAGGGTTGCTTGTGAAGCAGGCAATGGCACAACTGAGCTAAATCCCCGGCCCTTTCCTCCAGTGTTGTAAAATGGAGTCTTCCTTTTAAAAATCTCCCTCTAGTTTTTCATTGAGGGAAAATATTCTGAAGCTTACTTTCAAAGCCCTTAAGTGAAAGTAAACAAGTATTCAGTCAGTGGGGTCCCTGATGCCTTCCTGTACCATAACATATTTTGGAAGAATAAATCATGGTTCTGACAAGCCAATGGTGATACATTGAATTAGTGTATAATAATGACAATACTGATGCTGTATTAATGCTATGTATCCTGAAAGCCTATCACTTTATAATTCTGTGTTTACAGATAGCCAAAAGAAAATTTGAGGGTGGCAAAATTGAGAAAGCAAGAAGCACTTGGGAGTGCTCACTGTGCTGGTCATCTCTTTTTCGACAAAAAATAAAATTCACAGCATCCAGCTTTCAGGTACTGATGCCTTTCTTCTCTGAATAGTTGATTAATGGTGGATCTCCTGGAGATGTTGCTCCCCTAAAGTCAGGCGCATACAACTAGCTATTGATATAATTAGCATGGAAACAGATCTTCTAAGGCCTATATTCTTTCTGAAAATTTCATGCTTAGGGATAAATGAAAAGTAGTTGGGCCTTTGTAATTCTGGTTCCACAAATCAGATTTAACCATTAGCAGGTCAAAAACATTCAAAACTAATTGTGACTACATTAAAAATGTACACTACTGTCATTGTTCTCTAAGTGATACCAGGCAACAGTTACTTACATTGCAAGAGTTACTTACATAGCAACATATTTATGTTGTATTGTTATGTGATTAATAGATGATTTAAAGTATATGGGAGAATGTATGTAGGGTATTTCTAAATGCTATTTTATGCAAAGGACACAGGCCTCCATGGAATTGACCTCAAGAGGTCCTACAACCAGTTCTTGGTGGATGCCAAGGAGCAACTGCATATTCTATGCACATAACACAGGAGCTCATTCTAGGTGAACCCTTTAGCAAGTATTTTCTTTTATTTTTTGGTACCAGATATCGAACTTGGGACCTTGCCTCTGCAAGGCAGGTGGCGGAACCACTGAGCTAAATCCCTGGTCCCTTAGCAAATATTTTCTTCCTGGGATTCTGGTAAGTGATAGAATTGGATGAGTCACCTGGAATTAGTAGTGCAATCATTTAATTGGTTGGGCACTCATTGATACAAATGGACACCAATATTTACTATCCCTGGCCATCTGACCAAGTCAAACACTAATCCCATACCAAATTAGGAAAACAAATCTTTTAAACAAACTCTGAAATTTTCCAAATTAATGCAAATGTCTATATAGCATAAATTAGGGTTTGATGCTCATGAAAGTTAGGCAGAAAAAGCGGAGTCATTATCTGTCAGCATGTTCTGACACTTTACTAGCATGTTTCAAGTTCTGTACCAGTTTTCTGTATATATATATATATATATATATATATATATATATATAT
>NW_022900914.1:43180138-43195173 GCF_012274545.1 Fukomys damarensis
ATATATATACACTTTTTCTCTGGACTTGCAGATTGCTGGTTTCTGTGAACACTTACTATACAGATGTGGTCAAGGACTGCCTACCACTTTCATTCTCCATTTATATTTCTGAGGTGTGAGCCCTTAATGTGTGTCATTGCAGATGGTGATATTCACTGAACTAATATATTTCTGATATCTTGCCTTCCTAACCCTATTCCAAACTTGAAACTTACAAACATGCTTTTGAGACTATTTATTCAATAAATATTAATAATAGGTGATTTTACTGAAATAAATGTTTAATAGTTTACTTAATGTTCCCAGGTATTTGCCATTCAGTCAGAATCTTCTAGGAAGTGTTATGGCCTGGGGTGTCAGGAATGTTATTTCCCCTTATGAAGTACTAGGGGAACATCAGGTGGATGATGACTCTCACACTAGATGGTTGTCCTGCAGCGTAACAGAGTGATTGTCTGGAAAGGGGCCTGTACTACAAGAGCTCACCAGCAAGGCTCACTCCTGCCTGAGAAGACTCTGCTGAATGTCATCTTTGAAGGGTACTGTTGTCCAAAGAATGTTAAGGTTGCTCTAAAGAATGACTCTGAAATTCCCAGTCATGGGGCAAATCTCCAGACCTTTGAAGACCTTCAGCTTTCTGACCAGTGGGCTCGTGGTAATGTTTGTTGCTCTTGGCCTCAAAGCCAATCTTCCCTACTCCCAAATTGAGCATCTGGAGAAAGTCTGATTTCCAAGAACTGCTCCCAGAGGCCTTATCTATCTCTCTATTACCAGAATAAAAATATCCCCAGCTACTCCAATGAACCTTGCTAATGAAAACTGCCTTATTTAGCCCAGCTGGATTAATACTAATGATCTATAGGTCAACTTTCCCCTGTTCTCTTACATCTCCCATCAAATCAAGGGCATCGAATACTTAAACATATGTATAAAATATTTTCCTTGTTGTCATTCCTCAGGATCCATGAATCATTTTGCTGTTATAAATCTACAAAGCATTAGTGCATGGGACCCAGGGGAGGGTAGCAGAGGCATTGAGAAAAGCTCCTTTTCCTGCCCCAGGCCTGACAACCTCTTATAGTTTCAGGTTCCTTATCTGTAAAGTGGTGTTTTCAAGTAACATATTCTGCTTAAGGGGTATACTGCTATTACATTTAATGGAAAAGTAAAGAACTACGTATGTCGCAGTTGTACTTTTTGAAAACAACTCTGAAGCCTAAGGAATTTTTAGTAGCTCTTAATGTTAAGCTTATACTCTATAGTGAGTTAACAAATTTTTCTTTCCCCATCATCAGAAACACATTTTAACACACTCAGAATCAAGCAGACTCTCTCACCCCAAATTTCCCCAATCTGTCCTTATTGAAGCTTTGACTAATCAGAAATGGTGGGAATTCACGTGTCTATTAACACACAGTATTTATTGCTGTATCCATAACTCATGTAATTATTCATCAGGCTACCAAAATTCTTGCTCTAATTCTTCTTTTGGGGGGCCACTCAACCTGAATTTTATACTTGGACACCAAAATGTACTCATGTTTCTGTTTCATAGTCTAAGAAATGAACTCAACACAGAGTTCCTGGCTGCCATTGAAATATCCTTTTTTGGGGGGCATATTACTGAAATTGGAATGGGGGGAGGGAGATTTTTAAAACCCAGATCGCCTCTTCTGGAGGATGGCTGCTTGAATGTGGAGACTCTTTAGCCTGCCTGGCTGAGACTTGAGAGGTTGGGCATAAAAACTCTTGAAAGTGGAGCTTGCAGAGAAATAACAGAATGTGGTTTCTAGGGCAATCTTTTGGTGAACAAGCAAGAGAAACAAGAGAAGAGAGGTAGGTGGATGGTAGCAGGCTGGGGTACAGAATACAGAGAAGGGGACAGTGAAGTGTTCCGGTGTTCAGGTGTGCTGAGGCTTTTATAAATCTCCGTCATCTATAATGCTGTGACATAAACATCCTCTGTGCCCCTTGTGTACCACATCCCAGTTAGAATGAAGTCTCAGGATAATGCAACGATTGTAGGACTGGAAGACACTGCTGAGTTTCTTATTTAGGGCCTCTTGAACACAGCTGGCCCGGAATGATGAGATAACCCATAAAGTGAACTGATTCAGGAAAAGCAGGAGTTTTACTTTAGTGGCAATCATGAGTACGCCAATCCATTCTCAAATTTTCAGAAATCTTGAAGACTGTCTTAGGCTCCCACCAAATATGGAATATACAGTTTGGGACAGTATTAGTTATATTGCAAAGAGAAGAGGCCCTCACATGCTAACATATGGGTTCATATTGGGAGGGAACTTTTGTTACATTGGCATAGAGAATCAGGCTAATCTTTTGTAATCCTTTGTCTGTTTTTAGTAATATTTTGTAGAACCAAGTAAGCCTTGGGATATATTCAAACATGGGTGATGCAAGGAGAGATTGAAACATGGTGAATGTTTAAATTAAAAAAATTACATTATAAGACATATCAACATTAACTGCCCCTCAAAATACTCTTCCTTGCTTTGAGAACACTTATCCTACCATTCTTACTACTTTCTACAGCAGCTCTGAAAGTCCTCTTTTTTGAGTATTTTTATGAGATGTGATCAAAATGCAAAATGGGAGGGGTAGGAAGAGTTGGAGGGAGGGAAAGGGGAATGTGAAAATACTAAGAACCAAGACATGTCATTTACAGGTACAAATTTCCTATGATGAAAATGATCATTATGTACACCTAAATTGTGCCAAAAACTTAGTGAATAATAAACACAGTGAATGCTGATGCTGAGTGTCAATCAATGGAAAGGCAGGCTCATAAAAATGTTACAGTGTGTCCTCATCCACTCTATTCACTGAATCTGGCACTGTTGGACTTCTAGATCTTTCCCAAAGTCAAAATAACCATGAAAGATAAATTACTTGAATAAATCAAGATAGGACATCAAAGCAGCAGTTACTGCTCAACTTGTGATTGCATAATTTGGTTTTGCTCAATGTGTTCTGACCACTAAGTTTTAGCTTCTAATACAAATCTCCCTTCTTCCTTGCCATTTCCTTCAAATACATACAAAGAACAAACCCTTAATTACCACTTGTACTTCACCCCACTCTTAAATTCAGGTGAAAGGGTGAACTCGTGGCTTTGTGATTTTCTTCCTTGCATGGCTCCCTACTTTGAACCATTTCCTCCCTCCCACTTTCCTTGGAGCAGTTTCATTGTCTCCTTTCAGCCCTAGGTTGTCCTCATGGCCCCCTCCTCTCCAAACAGGGAACCTCATTTCCTCTTCCATCTTCAATGAGCCATAGTGACCTTGAGGTTGATGCAGGTGCTTTGGAAGACCAGTACATCAAATGCTGCAGACAGCAAGGGCTGGGGTGAGCCATCAGCCCCTCAAAACTATGGTCTACAACTGCCCTGGACCAGATTAGTAATGGTGACCCAGAGGTGAAAGGCTCTGTATTCCATTACCAGTCTCCTGAGTAATCTACCTAATTCAGAATCCTTTCATTTAATTGAAACATTATTTTCTCTCTGTTAGCTAGGGCACTCAAGCTGGTGTAGCAGTGTTAATCTTTCAGCTGATTTCCATCTTTGCAGAATTACCTTTCAGCAATTAGATCTACTGGTATAAATTTGCTTTGCTCTTTCCCGGGATTTAACATTAAAATGGAAATCTCCAAGCTCAATGCGTTTTCCTCCAGTATGACCCAGGGCAGGTATTAATTAACTGGGGTGCTGCGACAAGGTTGATCTGGGAGAGCCAAGTAGGAGAATACTTCTCTTGGGATGTCTTGCAGCCAGCATTGGACTGATGAGAGTGAGACCTGGATGGAGAAGAATCACATTTAAAGTCCAGTGGAATGACTGCACTACTCGTGAACAGAGGGGGACAAGACAATGGTTATTCTAGAAGTACAGCAGTGCTTTCAGTTACAACATCTGCTTCATCCTTTGTTGAGTTGTGAATATAGCTAAGTTTTGGACAGTGTCTAAAACATCACGGTTAGTGATCAGCCATCTGGGCTTGCCTGGGGTAGAGGGGTTTCTGGAAGCAGGGACTTTCTTAGATAAAACCATAAATGTTATGGGCAACCCAGGATGTGTTGGTTACCTCCATTAGATCCAATATTTGAGGGAAGTTGTGAGCCAGTTGACTTCTCATATTTTGTATCAAATGTCAACAATAAGTGACTTATTGCTTCTCTCCTTATTCAGAGAGTTACTTTCCCTGAATTTGTCGTCTGCCAACTAGTCTGAAACTAGAGTTTCAGAATCATCAGGCCAGCTGATGGTCAAGCACACCCACCTTATCTTAGACCTTGTCTTCTATCTAGAACTAAATACCATTGAATATATCTTTTTTAAAATGTTCTCTTCATTTGATTTCTCAAGCTATGCATTGTTCTTTGTAACTACTTCTTGTCCTCCATTGTTTCAATTTTCAGCCTCATGCATGTTCTCTCACTGCAGTTTCTCCTGTTGACACTGCTGGCTCCTTACCTATTGCCTGTCATCCTGTGCTTTTATGTTCTGCTCTCTGCTACCAGGGAGAGAAGTTACAAACTTGTTTCACTGAACTCACTCACCAGCTGGCTGGATGGCTACTAAGCTCTGTTGGTAGAGGAACCAGGAGGAGGTCGGAAGCAGGGAAAAACTAGAAGCTTTATTCTCCCGATTCCAACAGTGCAGCAGTAGCTCACAGTGTCTGGAAGTTGGCATAGCAGCAGTGGGGTGGAGAGGATGCTACCCACAGAAAGTGAAGCGGAGAAGCACCTGTGAAGTGGCTCTGTCCTGGCCAACGGAGGGTACAGACTGAACCTGGATGGCCTTTCCAACAACACAGAAGCCCCTGAGGCTGTGCTTCACTTGTGAGGGATGAAACACTTGCATGATCCAGCTGTGACAACCTCTCTTAATACCCAAGTTGTTCTCTTTTAGTCTTTCTGATATTATCCTACATAACCAATTCTTGGCACTTGAGTTAGAAATACACAGACTGCTTGGTGGATTCTTGGTGGATTCTTGACCACCAGTCCTTGACCAATCTACTGTCAGAATTTAAACTGTTTATAAGAAATAAGTGACTCAACTTTGAGCCTGCCTCAAAAAAGCCCTATGAGGACCTGTCTTCATGGAAGTAACTAACTGTTGTCCATACGCTACCTGTTGTCTCCCTGTAGGTCTTGACTGCCCCCCCTCCCCCAATTACTGGAAAAACAGCTAGTGATGGAGGGGTCATTCTGTTAGTTATTATTGTTGATGAGTCATCAAATCTTGCCTTCTCATAAACATATTCATATTCTTAGTCTTTCTGTCTCTTTTCCCCAGTTTTTGCCTCTATAACCTCATCTTTGAAAAATAGCCGTGTTTTTCATTTATTAAAAAATACTTTTAATACCTGTTCTTTAGGGTAAAGAATGGCTAGCTTCCATGATGTGTTTGTGTGTATGGTTTCTAAAACAACTATGAGGACTCTAGAATAAATGTTGTCTCCTCCTGTAGATGAAGTGATGAAAAACCAGAAAGCTTATTTAATTTTTCAAAGAACCTGGATGTCAGTCTAGATCCTTCTGACTCCTAATGCTATGATTTTCCTTCAGCGCTTTGCTTTATTGTCTTTTTTACTTCACATAGGTCAGACGCACAATCAGCCTCATTAGTATAACAAAATCTCACTTTAAAATAACCTGATCCATAGCTAGGATTCAATCAACTTTTATTGAATGAATTTATCATACTACTCTAGTTAAACACTTACAAAAATAAAATTTTAATAGCTTTAGGGAGGTATAAATGGCATACAATATATTACATACATTCAAAGTATGCAATACATTTTTTGACATTTATACATCTGTGAAATCGATCATTATCATAATCAAGATAATGAACACATTTGTCACGTCCACAGTTTCCTCCTGTCTCTTTTACTTTCTCACCCCCATCTGCATGTGTACCCCTACTTTGTCCCCCACTGATTCCCAGGAAACATCTGATCTGCTCTCTGTCACTATAGATTAGTTTGCATTTTCTTGAATTTTATAGAAATGGGATCCTACAGAGTGAAATCATTTTTTTCTAGCCTCTGCCACTCATCATATTTTGAAACTCACCCATTTTTTTGCAAGCATCATTTTTTAAAATCACCAACATTTTATTTAAAAATTTGAAGCAATGTTTCACTAATTTGCCCAGGCTAGGTTCAAACTTGGAATCTTGCTTCTGTCTCACAGAGTGGGGTTATATGTCTGTACCCCTTCACCTGGCTTTATTTTTATTTTTTACTTTTATTTTAAGGAAAATACTCATTAAGCTGCTTAGGCTGACTATGAATATGAAATCTTCTCTTTTTCATTCAAAGCACCGTTTTCTATTTGAGCACTTCTTTCACACGTTTCTCCTTTTTTCTTCTTACTTTTGCCCTAAATAAATGGCAATTTTTCACAGTAACCAATTGTTCCATCCAATTCATTAAATAGGACAATATGAACCTAGAAAGCACTGCTGGCTCCTAATCCACCAGAAAATACATTTTGCAAACCCAGACAGGAGAGTTAGGAGGTAAAGCCTTTGGGTACATTTATGTCTCCGTCTCTCTCTCTCTCTCTCTGTCTCCCTCCATCCCTCCCTTCCTCTCTGAAATATATGGACTCATACTGAGAATGCGTTAGTCCCCCCTTCCTTTCTTTCTTTTGTTTTTTTTCAGTCTATTGGTACATTTTAGGAATAGAATACTGTTACATTTACCATTGGAAAATTGCACCTTTATATGATGTATCTTGATTCTTATATTTTCCCCATTCCCCAGCCTTCCCTTCACCCCCTCCACCCTTCCCTATTTACAAAGATATTGTTTCCATGTTTTTCCTTTTGTCATATTTTTTCTTTTGCCTTCTTACCTTTCCCCCACCCTCTCTCTTACCCTACTCTTTTAGACGTTTTCTTCCTATTATACAATATCAGTTAGACATTTTGATCCTTATTTACATTTTTAGTTTTTCATACCAGAGAAACTATTTGGTATTTACAAGTGTCTTATTAATTTCACTTATGAGTATGGTTTCAATGTGTATCCATTTAGCTATAAGTGTCTCTAGTTTCTTGTTCTTTATGCCTGAGTAGTACTCAATTTTATTAAAAAAAATACATCTTCTTTATCCAGTCTCCAGCTGATAGGCAGTTGGGCTGTTTCCAAGTTTTAGCTATTACAAACTGTGCCTCTATGAACATGGGTGAGCCTATGTTGCTCTGGTATGCTTCTTTTAATTCTTTTTGGAAAGATAGCCAGCAGAGGAATAGCTGGGTCAAATGGGACTTCTAATCACAGTTGTTTGAGGTATCTCCATATTGATTTCCAAAATGATTGTACCAGTCTGCACTCCCAACAGCAATGAAGAAGAGTTCCTTTTTCCCCACAACCCCACCAGCATTTGTTTTTTTCTTGATAGCAGCCATTCTTTCTGGGGTGAGTTGTCTCACCCCAGCAAGAATCATTTTTTTTTCCTGTCCAGTACTATTCTGCTGTACAAATATATTACAATTTTTGAATTAATTCATTCACCTCATGACTGTAATTTAAGTTTCAACTTATAATTATAAAAAGGTGAAATGAACATTCACATATTGTCTTTGTCTAGGCACATGCTTTGGTAACATTACATGGCTGGGTAGGTGTGCCAGGTATAATCAAAAAGTACAGGGAAAGTTTAAATTTAAAAAAAAGTATTGCTCATTGCCCTCAAAATGCTGCCCTTCACTTCAAACACACTTGTGTCATTATTCTTGCCCACTTCTGAAGCAGCTCTGTAAGTCTTCTTTTGTGTCTTCAGTTGCACTCTTGTGGCTGCCTTGATGTCTTGAGTTGATTTAAAAGTTTACCTTTCATGGGCATTTTGATTTTGGAGAAGAGCCAGAGTTGCAAGGTGCCACATTAGGTTAATAAGGTAGATTAACACACACCATGATGTTTTCACAAGCTTTCTTTTCTGCAAAATGATATTCAGCAGCAACATCCAGCATATTCTGTTAACACAACTAGTAAAGACACTCAAATGGTCATCCATAACTGTTTCTGAAAGTGGCAAAAATGTTGAGCTAAGTATTTGAAGAAAAGGGGAGTATTTTGAGGGAGATGAATGGCAATGTGTCTTTCAGTGTAAATAATTTTAAAATATATAGTTATTGTACATTTTATTTTATTTATTTATTTATCTGTTTTTGGTACTGGGGATGGAACTTGGGACCTTGTGCTTGTGAGACAGGCGTGGGAACCCCTGAACTAAATCCCGGCTCTATTGTACATTTTTATTACATTGTTTACAGTTCACACTTTAACTGGTCAACTCTTTACAAAGATGGTTGTGATGATTTTACCTTCCCACCAGTAATGTATGAGAATTACAGTTGTTCTACATTTTTGTCAGCACTTGGTATAGACAACCTTTCCAATGTTTGCTATCTAAGGTACAGTGATAGATCTCATTCTGTTTTGAATTTGCATTTTCCTGATGACTACTGTTATTGAGCATTTTGATAAGTCCTTCACACTTCTTATGAATTTTAGAGTCAACTTTGTACAAAATTCTTTAGGACTTAATTGAGATTTGAACTGTCTATAGGTAAGTTTGGGCAGAACTGGCTCCAAGATAATGTTAAATCATCCTGTCCATCAACTTTTACTTAGGTTCTCTTTAATATCCTTCAGAATGTCACCTTTAGTGGACAAGTTTTGCATGTATTTTGTTAGCATTGTCCTAAAGCATTTCATCTTTTGATTCTAATATAAATAATATTGACTTCTAAAATTCTGTTTTTGATTGTACATAATTAGAAATCCTTAGAAATATGATTGATTCTTGTTTTGCAAAGTTGTTAGACTCATTGATTAATCCTGGTGGCTCTTTAGAAGATTTCATAGGATGTTGTATGTAGGTTATAATGTCCAGAGTTTTATTTCTTCCTTTCCAATTCAGACAACTTTTGTTTCTTGCTCTTGCCTTATTAAACTGGCTGGAACTTCCAACTGGCTAGAAGCAGTTAGAGTATATATTCTTATGTACATCTGGATCTTCAAGGGAAAACCTTCTAGTGTGTCATTTGCTATCTTTTTTTTTTTTGGTAGCTTCCTTTGATCAGGCTGAGTAATTTCATTTCTATTCCTAACTTATTGAGAGATTTAGTCTGCATGCGTGTTTTACTATAAATATTCCTGAATTTTATTTTTTCCTGTAATTCATGGCTTTTGAATTTTCAAAGTGCATGTCTTGTAGTCATGAAGAGTTCATGTACATATAAGAGAGATTTTGGAGAAGTGAACATGGCTTCCCTATCCATCCAAATCTTTCCTCAGTGACTCAAGAAGAGTAAGGATGCTTAGGACAGGAAAAGGGAACCAGACCTACAAGAAATTTCTGGACAAAGGCTACTTCTCCTTCTAAGTCTCATTCAATGTCTATGACCTTTCTGTAACCATGAACCAGCCAAAGTTCTGTCTTATTTTATGCCTTTGCTACCTTGTTAGTTGATCTATTTTTTACAGATAATTGTTCACCTTATCATTTTATTAATTAGATGGAATTTTTGCTTTTATTTTCCATTTAATACTAAATATATATATATATTTCATTATTTTTGTACAATTAAAAATTTCCACTTAAAATAATTTTATCTTGTCTCTTCAACATATTTTTGTCTGTTCAATCTTAGTGCTAATTATTTATTATTTATGTTTCTTTTTGGCTTATTTTAAAATTTCAAGCAAGACTCTTTGACTTGAGGGTAGTATCTGTGACAACTGTCAAAAGACTGAACAGACTGGTTGGATGTTTCAGTTGGTTCTTTATACCTACCCTGACATCTATACTACTGCAGTACTTAAAGGAGCACTGATCAAAATTGTTCTTTGTCAAGGGGAAACTGCTCCAAGAATCCCATACGCATACAGTACAGTATAAATATGCTCCCCGAAGTTGTACAACAGTGATACTGGCCACCTGGCAAAGAGGGTACAGCTCACTTCAGTTTTTAAACCAAGAAAAACAATAGCTACATGGCCTGTTCTCCCTTTCTATGGACCACCTTAATCCTGTGCTCAGCCACATCACATCCAAACCATTGATACAATGCTGCCTTTTTATATCAGTAATCATTCAAACCCCTTATAACAGTATGACTCATTTAAATACACGATCTCTATTCAGTAATCACTAAATATCGGATAAGTAAGGTTGCATAATAAAAGAAAAATGTGTAGGGAAATTTCAGATAAATCCTTTAATTACTTACTTAATTTTTCTTCACAATTTCCCTAAATCCTGTATCATTTTTTACTTTATTTAAAACATAAGCAAAGTGCAGAACAAGATAAAATATAGAATGAAGAGCAAAAAAGGGGAAATTAAATTATGTTACATAAGTTTAGCTTTTATAAATTCAAGTTTAATTTTTATAAGCTTGACCCAAATTGCCTTAAAGATAAGTAGCTGTGAAAATGTTTCTTCCAGAAAGGATTTTAGGAGAATCTTCTTAAGTGTACAGCGTAAAAGCAAAAGAAAAATTGAATAGAGCTGGAATTTAGGTTGAAAATGAAGCCAGAGCTAGAAATGATGAATAGTTAGAAAAACAAAAGAAGAAAAAAACAAGGCAAGCAAAATTTCATTTAGTATTTGAGTATCATTCTATCTGCATAAACTATAGCTACACACAGAGAACCTCTCCACTTAAGAGAACTGAAGGAAGGCTCCCCTTGCTCAGCTCCCTTAATTCAAATGTGAATGAATGTGGTATTTACTACTTCACCAATGAGCCCATGACCTCCAATCCAAAGAACAGAGCAGTAGTAAGTAAATTTTCCAAGCACCCTTCCTTTTGTAGGAACTAGCTATTATCAAGGGGTTTTGCATTCCATTTTTTTTTCTAATCTCTCTTTTCGGATGGATAAAACTCTGTGCAAAAGGCTCTGGATGATGCCCTCTAGATAGATGATGATGGTTTTGGTCTTCAGAAATACAGTGTTGACAAAGATCAACACATAGATAAACAGTAGAATCAAGTGCCCAAACGGGGGTTGCTTTGAACTGGAACGAGCAAGGAAGTTGGAAAAACTTTTCCATGGCAGGTTCTGGAGGGCTAAGAGGATTCAGATCCCTGGAGCCCCTCTGTGTGCTAACACAGCATCGCTAGTTCAGCCTGAACATTGTGTGATAAATGGTGTCCTATATATCAGCAGTAACCGTGCTTATTTCTGTTTTCCCTCCACTTTTTCTTTTTAGAATGTTCATAGCAATTAGGAGCAGAGCAGAGGGGAGAAGATGATGAAACTTTTTATTGCTGTTGTTGTTTTTTTGTCTTTTTAGTTATTCCTGCAAAATGATGGCTGTGGCATGGTCACAGTGAAAACAGTCCATCTCCAGAGAAAATGATCTGATATTTTGAAAACCATTCATCAAGTTCTAGGCAATTATTTTATTATATTTAATTAATTCCTATTAACATTATTTCATTTAACACATGTTGGTCCATATGATAGTGAATATTAAGATTATAGAAAATATAGCTATCAGTAGATTTTATTCTATGATAGGAGAAGACTATAGAAAAAATTTTCTATCATCTATCTATCTTTGATCTATATTATATATTTATGTTTACAGAGTAGGATGGAATGCAATTAAAAATACATAAATATATGTAAATGTTTATATGCACACAGGCGCTCATATATGCATGCTAATAAGTGCTATCGAGAAAACTAAAGCAGAAAAAATGTACTTCAGGGTAGGAAGTTTTAATCACATGACCAGAAAAGACCTCACTGGGAAGATAACATGAATAGTGCTTTAAAGGAAGTGAGAAAGTGAGCCACGTGGATTCCTAGGGCAAGAGCATTTCAGGCAGAGACAACTGTGGAAGTAGTTTGGTGCATGCAAGAAAACTGAATTCCCACTACGAATGAATCACTGGACCTGCTGTGAGGAGATTAGATTATAGAGAAGCAACAATAGAAACAGGGAAAACATTTAGGAATCTTAGAAGCAGATAGGTAAGGTGCTGGTGGCCTGGAACAGGGAAGAGTGGTTGATAGCATCCTGTGATTCTCATTCTTCTCTCTATTGTAACAACTCTGAAATTGGGTCTTGTAGTTGGTGGCTCTTGCCATTGCTTCAGGCTAAGGGGAATGGGGATGTAGTGGTCATTTTTCTGTACCTGCACACACTGAGTTGGCATTGTTGTTCTTTTTTGATTGCACCCAGGTCCCTGGAAGATTTAGTTTCCACTCAGCATCTGCAGGAAGCAGATCACTGCATTACCACTGCTCTTAATAGCAGCAAGTGTGAAACTCTGTGGAAAAACGTACTTGTATGAGTCTGGGCCAAAAGTGACTAATAAGATGAGTTCTAAAGTTGATAATGCTTTGGAAAATTAACCAACTTATTACATTACACATACTTTTTCTGATGATATATGAACAAGAATGGTATATGGTAAACTTAAATTTATCCTATATAAACTTTAGAGGTCCTCAAATATGTATAAAATAAGTATTCCAAGCATTAGCATTAGTTCACACATTGCCAGTTTTTTTTTTTCTTCCTTAGGAGTAAATACCTGACAATTATGTACCTGACAATCAATGGTATCTTAGGTAACAAATCACTGTAGATAACAAATCATTTTGAGGGTAGATTTAGTAAAGGGAGTGAGAAGAAAAGAGGAGTCAAGGATGACTCCAAGGCATTTTGTCTGAGTAACTATAGAACACAGTTCCCAGTATCGGACAGGAGGAGAATTGAGAGAGAAGATGACACAGCAATGATGGGGCAGGACCCCTTCCTGGGGTATGTTAGGTTCCTGATGCTTGCTCTGCATCTGTGTGAGTTTTCCAGAGCTGCTGTGACAAAGAACCAAAAGTAGTTTAAAATAATAGAAACTTGTTGACGCACAGTTCTTGGAAACTAGAAATTGAAGCAAAGGTGTCAGTGTGCTTTTTCTGATGGTTCTAAGGAGGACTTCTTCCTTGCTGCTTCTGGCTTCTTAGATTTACTGACAGTTCTTCGTGTTCTTGGCTTGCAGAGGCATCATATCAGTCCCTTGGCGGTTTTCGTGTGAACACAGTGTCCTCTCCGTGTGTGACTGCCTCTGTATCTAAAGTTTCCTGTTTATGAGGAAGCCAGTCCTGTTGGGTTAGGTTACCCTGATGACCTCATGTCAACTTGATTGCCTTTGTAGAAACCCTATTTCCAAATAAGATTTCATTCTGAGATACTAGGAGGACACAGTTCAACCCAAGGCGAGGATGTGAGATGCCAGTGAGGCTGCCTGTAAGTCACGAGAGAACTCTGGGCCACAGACAAAAATGTGGGAGTCATCAGCATTATAAATGGTGTAAATAAGACTGGGTGAGATCATCAAAAAGTGAGTATAAACAGAGTGAAATGTGAAATCCTTTGGAAGTTGGGAAGAAGTGTCAACATTTCATTCTTGGAAGATGTGTTCTTACTGTCTCACGTAGGTGGAAGTTGTAAACATTATGAGTTTGCCAACCTCAAAGGAGCTTTGAATTTTTTCTTAATTATGCTTGTTACAGAAGAGAATAGTGCTGAATGTTTTTTTTTTAGACAAATGAATTGGGAAACTAAAATGAATTTTAAAAATAAATTAAAACCACTCTAAAAAACACTGTCAAATAAATGGTGCTGAATTTAAGTAGAATATTCCATAAAAGCTAATTAAAGAATTAAAAACAATGGGTATGGTCTCTGCCTACTGCAAAAGAGTCTAATCTTAAGTGGGTAGGCTTTCAGTTATAATTTATGAAAATCTTTTTAGGTTTAGATATTCAAAGAGTAAATTTTTTAGTGGTGAGGGAATTTAGAGATGAGTGTGGTTTTCTAGATCAACCTGCTAACAGGTGAGGAAAATGAGGTGTGAAGCTGTCAAAGATCCAACTCAACTAAGGTGGCATTTCTCAGAGAGCATGAGCAAGGGCCAATAGTCCTTTTGTGTTCTTTTTCGTGTGCTTTGTACTGCACTGCATTGTTATGAAATTTAAAAAGAATAAACCAGAGAAACGTGCAAGAAAAATCACACCATATTAGTCAGAGCATTACTCTAGCAACAATGACAAAGTAAGAATGTTGACTGCCTGAAATTGCCAACGATGTGCCATTGACTTCATTTTTATTTATTTATTTTTGTTTGTTTTTTGGTACCGGGGATTGAATTTGAGACTTTGAGCTTGTGAGGTAGGAGTGGAATCACTGAGCTAAATCCCTGGACCAGACTTTATATGAGTGTGCCATCGATCTTTCAGGTTAACTTGGTCAATAGATCAGTCTGGGAAAGTCAGTTTAAAAATTTTCAGAAACAAAAATAAGATGAAGGTCTATGGCCATACCACCCTGAACGCACTTGATCTTGTCTGACCTGGGAAGCAAAGCAGGGTCGGGCCTGGTTAGTACTTGGATGGGAAAAATAAGATGAAGTAAAGATTCATCCTCCCTTTCAGACAGTTTTGCATGAATGTAAAGAAGACACTGAAAAGGCTTTCCTAAGATTTACCTTTAAATCTCATCATTTAGTCCTCATAACTAATAAACTGTAAGATTTCATGGTAGAAATTCAAACATTTTTCTTCTTAAAAAATATTATCATTCCCTTATTCTTTTTTTAAAAACAAATATTGGCCCTGAATCTAGAACCTTTACACTTAGCTACATCCCAGACTCTTTAAAAATTGGTTTTGTTGAGACCCAGGAAGGACCCAAGGACCCCAGAGGGGATTTTTTTCAGCTGCCTGCCTGCCTGCCTGTCTGCGATCACCCGGCGGCGTGCGCGCGAACTCCCGGCCTGCGCGGGAGCTCCCGGCCTGCGCGACAACAGACCCAGGAAGGACCCAAGGACCCCAGAGGGGATTTTTTTCAGCTGCCTGCCTGCCTGCCTGTCTGCGATCACCCGGCGGCGTGCGCGCGAACTCCCGGCCTGCGCGGGAGCTCCCGGCCTGCGCGACAACAGACCCAGGAAGGACCCAAGGACCCCAGAGGGG
>NW_022900914.1:43200272-43216850 GCF_012274545.1 Fukomys damarensis
AAACTTTTGGAAGCAGCCCATTTGCCCATCCACTTGGAAACTGGATAAAGATTATGTGGTTTTTCTATAAAATGGAATACTAGTCAGCCATAAAGAATGAGAAAATAGATTCATTCATAGGAAAATGGATACATATAGGATATATTTCAACAATGAATGTAACTGTACTGTATCCCTAAATGTACCAATAAACTCAATAAAAAAAAATTGGTTTTGTTGTAATAGCTAAAACTTGGAAGCAGCCCATTTGCCCATCCACTTGGAAACTGGATAAAGATTATGTGGTTTTTCTATAAAATGGAATACTAGTCAGCCATAAAGAATGAGAAAATAGATTCATTCATAGGAAAATGGATACATATTGAGGATATATTGCTCAGTGAAATAAATAAGTCACACATGTGCAAACACCAAATAGTTTCTCTGATGTGAAAAACTATAATAGTATATAAGATCCTAATGAGATAATTGACAGTGTGAAATAGGAAGAAAAGGGCTAAAGGTGTAGGGAAAGTGAGACAGGTAGGGGAAAGGTAATAAGGGAAAAGAAAAAAATATGAGAAAATGAAAAAAATGGAAATAAAGTGTTTGTAAAAGGGGAGGGGAGGAGGGGGTGAAGGGAGGGCAGGGACAAGGGGAAAAAATGAGAACCAAGACCTGTCATGTAAAGGTACAAGATCCCAATAATGAATGTAATTGTATGGTATACCTAAAATGTACCAATAAACTCAATAAAAGAACAAAAACAAAAACAACCAAAAAAATTGGTTTGGTTTTTTTTAGATAGGTAGATCACTGAGTTGCTCAAGCTGGGCTCAGATCAGTGATACTCCTGCTTCAGATTCCCAGAGTTCTGGAATCATGGGCATTTATCATCACACCCAGCTTATCCTCACACTCTTGTGTATAAATAATCCTTTAACTGTGTCAGTATCTTTTACTATTTTGCATAGGCTCAAACTTACAATACTTTCAAAACAAATGTTTACAGAAACCCTCAGCCCCCGGAGAGCTACTCAGTAAAAGAAATAGTGTAAAGAAGTCTCAGCCTGGTACTCAGGCCTAAGTCCATTCTATTACTGATTGGCTAGTTGGCATTTCCATGGTAGTCTTGTTTTCTCTGGGCTTCAGATATCCCTATTATATAAACTAGAATGATATTACTCACTTGAAAAGATGGTGTTGCAAAATAAATTATTTAGTTCAGATACATTGAATCTTAGCATCATACTTGGTACTTAGGAAATGTCAATAAATAACCTCTCTATAAATAATGCTCCTTTTAGTTATTTTTCTTCCTGTGGACAAAATTCCTGCCACTGTTTATTTTGCACTCTATCCAGGTTGTTTTATTCACCACAGTGTCATAGATAGTAAAAATAAATATGAATATATTTTATAATGTTACATTCCTTTTCATTCAAGAACCATAAACATTTACAGTCCTTCAGACATCATTTTGGGTAATCTCTTTTTGCACTGCTTGATGCCATTCAAGTTGCAGAATAAGTAGCTCTTGTTTACGTATCTGCATGCATCTGCTTATCACTTCAGAATGCTCTCTATGGACAAAAGAAACAGTTTACCTTATAAAGTATAAATCTAACTTCATTTCACTTTACTTTCTGCATTGACACTAGCTTCAGGATATGGTGTGCAATCATTGAAAAAATATAATTTTGAAAAAATAATCCTGATACACTGTGATTTCTCATATATTTGACTATTTTTTCCATTTTTTATTGGTACATTTAAAGCAAACAATACAGTTACTTTTATCATTGGGATCTTGTACCTTTACATGATATATCTTGGTTTTTGTTTTTTCCCCATTCCCTTGCCCTCCCTTCACCCCCTTCACCCTTTCCTATTTACAAAGACTTTGTTTCCATTTGTTCACATTTTTTCTTTTCCCATATTTCCTTTACCCTCCCCTTTCCACTTCCCCTTTAGCCATTTTCTTCCTTTTAACTATTTTTTTAAAGCTGAATAGAAGCTTTTTTTAAAAGAAAATTTAGATCTTTGTTTTAACAGTACTCTGTCAATTACTAACCAATCATTAATGCTTAGATGTTTTAACAGTACTCTGTCAATTACTAACCAATCATTAATGCTTAGATGGTAGCTTAGCCTAGGTCCACCTTTTAAATTTTGTCAGAAACATAAGTAGCGATAGAACTGGGCCTCCCACCTGAGGCAGTGTAAAGAGGCAAAGAGGAAACTGAAATGACTGGCAAAAGCTTTCACTTTTGCAGTGTGCTCAAACCTGAATCCCTTTTGCTTGTGTCCGCTTTTTTTTTTTTTTTTTAAATCAGCTGTGGGGTGTTTGGGTGCCAGAAATCCAGCACCTTCAGCCCGAGGACTTGGGGACTGTGGTGAGAGAGGGCCTTGCTCTTGTCTGCACATCTGAAGGCTCAGGAGCACGTCTAGAGAGTGCTTCATCACCAAGGAAAAACACTTCAGCGTGGCACGTCTGGCACCTTCACATATACGACTCAGTTGACAAGCACCAGCTGTAAATGAGTCTGTGCAAGAGCAGGAATGCGGAGTCTTGAGCAGGAGCTTTGTAAGAATTATAAATCACTCAATTTCAATGGAGTGGGATGCTTTAACAAAAGTTCAGAAACAATGGCGAATCCACCACCAAATCTATAGCATGCTAATTGTTTCACTGAGATAATTTTGAGGTAATTATGACTCACCAACCCACAGGTAACCTCACTCAAGATGTACTTAATCCAGTGTAGCTTGCTATTTTCAAAAGGTCAGGAAATCTCTTTCCTCACCTCTAACTGCTCACCTTTCTCAGCTGTACTATGGGGATGCATAATTCCAACCGAGTGGAAATTCAGTCAGTAAATGAAGTCTAGGCATAAATATTCATGGCAAAAACTTTTGAAAAAAGTCAAGAAACGAGTCTAAGTAAATTACTTCCACTCTCGAGGTGACTGAGATGAGCTCCAATAATTTGCATGGATTTGCTTTAAATTTTGTTCTGTTATTTAAGAACTATTTTCATGGCAAATGACACATCTTCTGAGTCAGTATTTGGACAACTCCTGTGTGCTTTTCTGGTTAAAGAAAAAGGCAAGCTCACTCAGAGCCTCTCAAGTTCTAAACTGTCATGACATTTCATTCCCTCTGAAAAAAAAATCTGATTTTTAAAAAAGTATTTAAGGATTTACACCTTTCAATGCAGCAAAATATGCTTCAACTTCATACAATTATCTGAAAACTTGGAATTTCTTGCATACTATGAATTTTACTGTCAAATTCATTCATTACCAAGACTGACTAAATAACACTGAGCCATCGATTATGACATGGTCTAGTATTTTATGAATTATGATCTCAACAAAGTAAATAACTGCTCCTGCTCATTGAAAATATGTGTGTACAGGGGTTGTTTGTACATTTCATTATTATAAATGCTAATCACTCTTAGTAGCAACGGTGTCTTTTATTTTATCAGAAACTCTAGTCTTCTTTTTAATTTTTTAACCCAAAGATGCCCTCAGCATCATTACTCAAATACAGTTGAGTAATGAATAAGTTAAGCATGAATAAGTTTTCATATTCTACACAGTCAGTTAACAGTATCTTTTATGAATAACTAGAAGAAATGAGTTTAAAAATTCCAAAAAGAAAGAAATGATAAATGTTTTAAAGTATATGGAGCTATTAATTAGCTTGATTTGATTATTATACCTTGTATATGTATACTGAATTATCACACCATACCCCATGAATATGTATAATAATTGCGTCAATTCAAAAAAAAAAGAGAAAAGGTACCTTTTCCTTAAGAATTAACAAGCAGCAATCTTATGTTTTGACTACAATTACAGAAGCAATGGACAATAAGATTTTTAACAAAACTAAATTTTTTATTTTAAATTTCTCTTGTCAGGGAAAGGTGTCTACTAAGAACCAACTCAAAATAAGCCTGAAATTTTGATACTTTTTAATGTTTCTTTGTTGAATCATGCAAGTATCCATGCCTTTTGGCTTTGTGATATGGAACATTTCCCCGAACCAGTCAAAGAATAAATTTGACCATCATAATAAACCAAATTTAAGAATTTAATTCTGCACAATTAAAGTTGTCCAAATATACAAATCAGATAACTACTTTTGCCTTTATTTTTTCACTTTTTTCTTTGCTCTTCCATTGACTGATGTGGGAAACCTCATTATTCCATTGGGCTCATAGATTGAACTTGAGGACTAGAAACACAGCTACGAGGTAGAGCTGTGCATGATGCTCTGGTGGAACTCTTTCAGATACCACTTCGTTTTATTTTAAGTGTGTTACATACATGTACCAATAAACCATAATGAAACCTATTGTTTTGTTTAAATAATACATACTAAAAAAATTAATAACAAAACAAAGGTCAGCCTAGAAGGGAATGGATACTAACATGCACCAAACCAACTGCTAGTGGAAGTCAGGAATATCTACCTCATTTCTGCCAGTTTATGCTACCATGCTACATTATTTAAAAAGAATAAAAAGCAGTATCTTTTCATAAATTGGTGTGATATATACATAATTAAATAGCCCTGAAGGAGTGGCATTGATTACTTTCCTAAAAAATAGGGGTTATGAATGTGCAAGGTCATCTTTATTCTTCTCTACCAAGTTGTAAAGAAAGGGGAATACAGAACAAGCTTTAGTAGATCTCATTAGTGAGATACCACCCCTAGTATAGTGCATGCTTGATCATGGCAAGATTGTGGGACTGTAGTGGAGGATAAAGTAGCCACCATACTTGCTTTGCTGTGTGACCTTAGGCAAGCCCCTCTCCCTCTTCCTGGCCTCAATTTGCCGTCATATGTAGATACTAGCAGGTGTTCAAGAAACAATTTGGAATTCTCTGCCTTAAATACAGTGCTTTCAATGGATGAAAACGAATGTTTCTTCTTTGGGGTCTGGGCCTTCCATCTTAAAAGATCTATTTCCCATCACATTTTCTGTAGTATGTGCTTATGAGTCTCAGGTGAAAAACAAGTAGTTAGCCTTTGGAAGCCCTACAAGTAATATGCAACCTTCCTGACATAAATTGTTTTAAAATGGGTTTGGTGAAACATAAATATACTATTCCAAATTCAAGTCCAACCTTGAAGTTTTTCTTTCTCATGTTCTATTTTCTAGGGATTTTTTAAGAATAGCCATTTCACAGTTCAGCTGTGAAATAATATCTTTATATCACCATCCAGGGAGGTTGAACCATAACTAAAGGAAAGTAGAAAATGTACAATTTGCTCTTATGGTTTTCACTATGATTTTGTGAAGTTTATTATTATTTTCAATAATCATCCTAGAAGCACATTAAAGCATAAAAGACTCCAAAAGCACAAATCAAAGGGGAATGTTAGTTTCCATCAGTCATATCCTCCCACTCCCCTTTCCTCAATCTGCTGGTTTCATAAAAGAGATGATATCATAATATATGATGTTCGGCTGATTGCTAAAATGTCACTACCCAGTGATGTTTTAATTGATGATGTTAGGCTGGTTAGCAAGAAAGTATCAATTGTCACTTTTGTGACATAAACTGGCAGTTATGATTATATAATATCAATTATTCTTTGTAAAACTGCATTAGATTAGTTAGAGCTGAACCGATTTAGTTTGAGCAAGTTCATATTTTTTTCCTAGCTGTTCATCCAGTTCTAATTATTAGGACTAAAATACACTTTGGATATAGTTTAGACTTTCATAATGTCCATCCTAGAAGCATAATCGGTATCTCACATGGCCTTTCTGCTGCAGAAGGAGGTACACGAGAAATCCACACTGAACTTCCAAAGAGGAGGCTGCACCTTGAATTTCTTTACCTCCTCCTTGAATTTCTTTCCTCCTCCTCCCTAATTGAAATTCTTGAAATTATCTTAATTGTTAATTGTGACTTCAGGGAAATAGGACGCTGTGAAAGAATGGTTTTTAAAGCTTCTCAGATTGTTCCCTATGCATGTTAGTTAATAAGTTATTTGAAATTCAACCCAAAACTTCTAAGCACACTTCCCTCTGTCCTTTTCTTTACAAATTAAAAATAATAAAAAAGTAAAAATAATCCTCATATTCTTGCTCCTGCACTATAGGTACAATTTTGAAAATATAGTTTAACTAGAGGATATGAGGACTCAACTGAAAAACCAAATGACAAAAATAATAAATATAATGATAGCAATCACTATCATTTATTACAGTTTTTATGCCTAGGTATTGGGTTAATTATTTAGAGACATCGCCTTATTTACTCCTCATAACAAATCTCACAGTTTTGTTATCATTTTCCACGTGGAAGAAATAGAGGCAGTGAATACTTTGGCATGCACTTGAAAATAAACAGTTTGTAAATGTTGAGTATCTCCAGGAGTATTCACGTAATTTTCCAAAAGGCAACCAAGGCAAAATCCATCAGCACAGATAGTCACCCATTCAGCCTCTGCCATCATTTCACTCAAGGTGAAGCTTGAGAGCCGAGCCCGGCTTTAGGTCTAAGCACTAACAGAAGGAAGAGTAGGGGAAGATAGTGAAGCGGGGGTAAAGGAAGTTTGTATGGGTGTGCATGTGTGTGCTGTGTCTGTGCAGTGTTTGTGTGCTGGTGCACATATCTGGGCATGGATATATGTACAGATGTGTACATGTGGCATATGTAGACTTCTGTGTGTGGTTATGCATGTATATGTACACATATGCATACATGAATGAGTGTGTGCACCTGTCTTCAGGGAGTGGGAACTAGAATGGGAAGAAAGTATAGGATAACACAGAGACAAGATTAATATAACAGATGATCAACAATAGGAGCATAGCCTGAGCGACTGGTACAAACACAAAAGCAGGGCATCCCACTAAGGCCGGGCTCAGGAGGTGCCACTTTGAACTGTTCATGGACTATCCAATTGCTGGACAGTGAGGCAGTCCAGAGAGAGAGAAGTTTTGGAGGTAGAGCTGGGGAGACTAGGGAAAGAGTACAGGCCCTCAAGAGGTACTGCCTATTTACCAAATGGTCCAGCTACCATTTTGTGGATGGACAGCAGATACTAAACTTAGTCTTTGCAACACACAGACTCAGAAGAGCTTGCTAGCCATTTTTTGTCCCTTCCCTATCTCTTATTGTCAATTATACTACCATTTATCTCCAAATCAACTGTTTTTTCCTACTTCCATTAAGAAGGATTTTTCTCCGTGACACTAAGCTGATAGCTATGCTTAAATACTTCAGTTCTACACTACTGATTTTCCTTCATATAGAGGTTGGGGGAGGGAAGGAAAGAGAGAGACAGAGAGAGAGAGAGAGAGAAAGAGACAGACTACAAAAATTGAAACCTGAATCTAAGTGAGTCAGTTGGAATCAGAAAAATATGAAGTCCTGAGACAATATTAGTTATTCTAGGATTTGGGTGAAAGTTTCCCATGTTTCCTTTCAGGAACCATCAAACCACACCCAAAAGAGAAATTAACCAAAAATGTGTCAGATGAGAAAGTCTGCACTAATTTTCTTGGCAGCATTTTGGGTCTTCATAATAATTTTCTATGGTGAGTTACTATATTTTCCTTTGTCCAAGCTAATTTCTTTTCTTTTACTTTTCTACCTACCTTTCACCTTGGTTAAGAACAAAGCCAAGGGCCGGAGATTTAGCTCAGTGGTGCCACTGCCTGCTTTGTAAGCACAAGGTCCCGAGTTCAATCCCTAGCGCACACACACAAACACACACACACACACACACACACACACACACAACTAAACAAAAAAACAAAAAAACAAAAAAACAAAAAAACAAACAAAAAAAAACAAAAAAAAAAAACAAAAACAAAACAAAAAAAAGCCACATGATTTCATTTGGAATATATAGAAAAGATTGAAATGATTCTTGGGATTCTGGATTTTCCCTATGGCTCCAGCTCAAAAGAGACATGGCGCCAGAGGAGGGGAGACAAGTATTAACTGTGAGTTTGCAAGAGATCATTATGTATGAATTTATTGTTTCCTGCAACAGCCTCATAAAATCATGATTTCTGTCATAGAAGATGATCCTACAGGAAATAAGCAACATGTAACCCATATGATGTCTGCACCGTCCTGCCCGCTCCCTGTTTCACTCAGTTTCCCTGGGCTTTTGTTCTTAACTAAATGATTCACACATGGCCTTTTAGGTTCTGTTGTTTTAGAATACAGATCAAGGCACCATTAAAGCTTTCATGAATCAAAAAAGAACTAAATCAATAATCTACTGATTATGAAATTTCCTATATACAAGTCACCTAGCTGAAGCAAACATGATGAAAAGACATTTTAGGAAGTGTGGGATTTCGATGATGTCATCATTGTGGGCACTGGAAGATTCATTCTCACAGGTAGTTGCCGCACTGATACCACATACTTCTCTATTGGGATAATTATCTCACTTTTTAAATTCAGGCTGTGTAAAATGAATAATACTCTTGCTGCAATGACATTAAAATGATATTTTAAGTACTTATGAACATCTTGTTTTGGGCAAAGTGTTCAGGGTAGAGACCAGCAATGCCATTTGGTACAGGCCAAGCTGTGGGTCAGAAGGATCAGGGCGCATGTGAGTTTTTGGTTTTCAGCTTATAGTGCACAGCAATGTTTGCATAGAAAGTCACTGGATATACAGTCTCTTCTTCCTTTGTGGACTCTCAACTCCTCTGTGTAAGGCAATGTGCAAACAGCTTTGGTGGAGGTGAGATTTGGTATTCACTTTGTTCCAAGAATCTAATATCTGGGTCCTCTCTCCTTCATCTCTTCACTCAGGAGGCTGAAACAGGAGGATTTAGAGTTTAAGGGTAGCCTGGGCACATAGGCAGACCCCATTTTAAAACAAAAAGAAATATTGGTTTAGAGCCAAAATATTTAAAACTGTTCTGAGGAAATACAGATGCCTGACATCTGAAAATCTTTATTTCCAATTTCTTGGGAAGTGATTTTTGTTGCAATCCCCAATGTAACCATTAAAATCACAGCCTTACCTCCTCTCCCAACTTTGGAAGCCAACAGTCTCAGTTTAGGTCACTGTTAGGGAAGCCAAAGATGATTGTCACAGACCTGTAAGGAATCCTACCCACCACTTTAAAAAATGTAGCAGACATAACAGTAGACTTGTGCGACAATTTCCAAGTTTTAGACAGTATGGCCAAGGGCATATTCCTAGGCTGGTCCTCACAAAGCAATATTCCTGAGCTGGAAATCATTCTCCTGTATTTGTCAAATACAGCCACATTGTTTATGCTTCTAGCTTGGAAAGGCGTGTTTTTGGTTTCAGTGGTCTTATTTTTGAGTGTTAACCTTGCCTATGCCCTTTGAAAGAGTGGAGTCCATGGAGTCCTCATAAAGTCATTGTCCCTGACTGCTTTGTCTCCATCCATCAGACTCTGTGAGCTTCTGGAAACTGGCTAGAGGTTGCTGCAGCTCCCTAGCTCTCAGAATCTTCCCTGTTATATATGTCTTCTCCATTGCAGGATCAAGGGTCTCCTCTAGACATTTGGAAGAGGATTTTGTGGATATTGGTATCATCAAGGAAAAGAACAGTAAATTTTTTTTTCCTAAAGAAAATGGTTTCCTATTTGGAATTGAAAAAAAGCTCTCTTTTTAGATCATGCCGACACACTTTCAATGAATAACACCATCAAATGTCTTGCTAGTCACTCTGATACAGGAAGGGATTCGAGGTGCTACCATTTCCTTTTGTTGGCTTGTAGGCTTCACTAGATAGCATGATATAGTGTCATGGCTGGCAGGGCAGGAATATTTTGGGGCCCTTATAAGTCTTCTAAGTTCCTTTGGTAGGAGGCCTCCTAAAATGGCTCCTTTTGATCCCTGCCTCTTGGTATTCACACCATTCTACAGTCTTCATCCCTTGTGTGTGGTCTGAACCCAGAAACTTTTACCAAATTTAGACGTAGTGGCATATCACTTCTGACAACTGGTCACCAAAGAATGTGACTTCCATCTTGTGAGTACCCCGTTTTCTCTCCTGCCTTGCTTGAGAAGAACAAAGAACCAAGCAGCTTCAGCCAATGCCAAGCTAGAAACTGAGGCCTTCAGTCCAACAGCCAGGAGGACTCAGTGCTGTGTACAGCCATGTAAGAGGACTAAGAAATGGAGATAACACAGCCTGTGTAGCACTTTGGTTGAAACCTGTGAGGGATCCTGAAGCAAAAGACTCAGGTGACTAGCCCAGATTCCTGACCAACAGATAAATGAATAGTTTGTTGGGGGGTAGTTCATTACAGAAAAATAAATAGAAAATATAGTCCTGCTCCAATTGTGGGGGGGTGCCTGAGGCTGTCTCTCTTTTTTGTGAGCCATTGTAACAGCCTCCTCTGGTCATAATATCCAGGAAATGTCTGTAATCTATGATTTCCTTTGAATCTAGGCAGCCATTTTCCACTCCTGGATCACTGAGCAACATTCAACCTGTCAGAAACTAGGGCATACAAATTCTATTATAGCCACTATATTTAACACAGGAGCCTGGATAATAAGATCAGAGATGTATTTTACAGCCTTAGCCCAGCATCATATCTTTTCTGGATGAAGGGCACTTTCCATAGCTCTGACTGAAAATAGTTATTTTTTTTCTTTGCCCCGATTGGTTATCTTTACTGAAAATGTGTGATGCTGTTGCTCCTGACAGGGAGGACTTGTATTAGACACCATGGGCTTGCACCTGAATACCCGAGTGATGCATTACATGAATATAATTTACATAATGAGCCAGGGAAAAAGTGTGTGTTAGAGTGTACATGCTTGTCAACATTTAAAAATGTTGCAATCTTGACAGAAAGCAGCCTTCTAGTGTGAAGAAAAGAATACTCATTCCTCCCCCTTTCAAACTCTTATTTGGTACCATGCCTCAGATGCTGCTCATGAAGGGAATTTATGTAGTTTACAACAAGAACATGTAACATGTGTTGGACGTTGAAATGTTAAATCAGTACATAGGACTTACCTGTCTGCTTTGGAGCAGATTTTTTTCTAGTCTTTCAATGACTATGAATGATTAAATTCAAGAAGCGAGGGACTTTATGGCTAAGTTGCAATTTACAAGAGGACATTAATTAATGTCAGATAAAAATGAGATTACTAAGGAATTACATGTTGCTTTCTCATTAGTGGCTGGTTCATAATTATAAACTTTCCTAGAATGAATAATTAAGAAACCATCATAAATAATAATGGTATAGGAAGGCTCTGAGATAACAAAAAAAGCAGTGTATGACGTAAGTTTTAGTAAATAACTACCAGACATTGCTCAGATACACCCCTTTTGGCCACCTGTATACCCCAACAAAGATTAGAATGGAACAATAATTTCAGAATTATTTTAGCAACACAACAAAAAGATTAATGAGTAAAATGAAAGGTTAAAGGCCATTAATTCTATGCTTTCAGAGATGAGTGAAATGAGTGTTTGGGATCCAGGCAGAGCTTTTCTATTACTGATAGTTTTACATAAACTTCCTAATGGACCTGGAATGAATACACTGTCTACAACAACTGTGAAAGGAATGTTTTCCAGTTTGCTGTTCCCCTCGTATTTTGAAATTTAGGGATATATTGATATGATAATAAGATATCTCTACTTGAAAGATGGAGGAAAAATGACCCAGACCATCACAATGGCTACTTAGCTCCTCAGAAACCCCACCAGCTGCATCTTTTCAAAGTACATCTTATTTTATTAATGCCGCCCTTTAAAATATAATAGTTTATAAGACAAACACTGTGTTTTGTACCTTTTCAATTTTTATTTCTGGTCTTAAATGTTTATCTTTTTAGGCCACAAATACCCATGGCCACTTTGACCCAGTCACTAAGTTTTACTAAAGCTTCTGTGTGCAGCACCAAGCCAGGGACAGCCATCAGCCTTCCAGTCTGATACTAAACCCGAAACCAGAAGACCAAAGAGTGCATGAGGAATAAGAATCTCTGCCGCACTGTGGCATTTTTTACCATGTAGCTTTCTGATCGTGGGCAAATTTCTTGGGGTGGGGAAGCCTCACGTTGACTTAGACAGAGTCTATCAGTCCTGCTTGTGCAATTACCTGACCCACTGACAGTTGAAGTCCTAAAGAATCAGTTTCCATTTGGAGTGAAATGTGGTCACTGTACTTTCTAGAGAATGTAGCCCTTACCAATCTCTGGTGCTATAACAGCGTTGATAAAGTCCAACTGGCTTTCTCTATCTTTGCTTCTATCCTCTTCCCACCCAGGGTCCTCACTAAAGCTGAGAATTTATAATGTTAGCAAAGGCTCTATCTCAATAGGTTGATTTAATTGAAGGTTTGAGAAGAAAGCCTAGACAATCTTGGTAAATTACTATACTTGAAAATAAAGGGAGTTGGAAGAATGTGTGAACGCTTAGCTTGTATTTTTCAGACTAAGTAGTCCATGTTGTTTTCTTGTTTAATCATTCAGCATTCCATTTTATTTCAGATTTATATTTACCTAGGAATTTATAAAACTTGGAAACATTCAATTAACTTTTACTTGAAAATTCAATGTCCAGCAATTGATAAGAATGAGTAAATTCTAAATTGTTTTTTCTATAGAAAAGGATTGGTCCTCGATTAGTGACACCCTTGGGTGTCATTGGTTGGTGATGTTGAGGGCAGTAAGTTGTTAGCTGTGATTTAATGTGTGAACCAAATATAAATTCTTCTCTTTGAGTTGTTGCAAACCCAGTTGGCTGCTAAAAATTATTATTGCCCTACTTCAGGACTGTTAAAACAAATTTTTATTGTTTTGATTTTGATAATTTTGGATGATATTTAGCACATTATGAAATAGAAGGGAAGATGGGCTATACTACATCTTCATGTATGTGGCCTACTTGACTCCTGAGATAAACCAGCTAATAATTAAATATCTACAACCAGAAAAATAATTAGTTGATTAAATTTATAAGGTAATACAAAGCAGACTCTGACAATACAATATTAATTTAACAGTCTTGAGATATTTACTTTGGAAGAAAAAGTTCAGGGAGAAATCATATATAATCATCTTAAGACACGAAAAGCATACTCACTGCTGGAAAAGAGAGTCAACTCCCAGCTTTAACAGGTCAGGTAAAGAAGATACTCCTTTATTTTGAATTATTTGACAATTCAATTTAATTCAATCTATTGTTCTTCTTTTGTTTAACAAGTGTAATTTAAAGAATAATGAAAGCAGATATATAGAACCAAGAAATGGAATCAGAAATGAGCTCCTTTTCTCTTTTTCTTATGGATGTCTTTTCCTGTGGCCAAAAAGTATTGATTCGTATGCAACTTCTATGCCAGTCAGTGAGGTCTGGGCTGATTTTTTTATTGAAATAAGTACTGGGCTCAGTGGGTGTATGTTACCTTGCTATTACTGTAACAAATATCTGAAATAAGGCTGATAAAGAGAAAAGGCTCATTTTGGCCCATAGTATTGGAGGTTTTAGTACATGGTTGGCTGGCTCCATTACTTTTGGCCCTAGGGCAGCACACCATGGGTAGCACATGGCAAAACAATTCATCTCACAGCCAGAACATGAAAGAGAGAGAGAGGAAGGGCCTGGGGCCTCCACATCTCCTTCCAGGCATGATCGTAGTGACTGAAGACCTCCCACTAGGCTCCAGCTCTTCAAATTTCCACTGCCTCCTCTTAAATCCACAATACAGAAGCGAGGCAGGAATCAGGGTGAGGCTAAAACTAGTTGGACAATGAGATATGGCAAGATCGGGGACATAGGCGTGGAACATTCCCAGGACCCTTCATGTGGACCTCTTGAGTGAACTCTAGCAGGTTTGTGATATGCTGACCTGAATGTGACACCAGTGACATCAGTGTAGGAGACGTAAAAAGACAGTTGCCATTGAGTACTCGCCACCATGCCTGTTCATGATAGCACATCCTGTGATGCAGGTGCATTTCATTTTTATTTTTATTTTTTCCTCCGTTTTGTTTTGGCCCACACTTGCTCTGCAGAGCCCACTTTCCCCTACCCTTCTCTACCCACCACCTTTAATGAATATGAAAACTTGTCCCCCTTTATGCTTATTTCACTCACTTCTTTGTCTGGGACAGAAAGAACCTAGAAATGACCTCTAAAAGGAGACTCCAGAGCCCTAGAATCTGGTAACAGCAGGACAAAAAGGCATTGATTTATATTTTGTAAATATTTCAGAACATTATTGAAAACTACTTTATTTTTTAAATAAGCCTACTAACTTGTATTTACTAAATCAATTTTGGGAGATGAAGATAAGTTTAAATCTGCTTATGTAGTAAGCTGTGTGCTAATGTGTGTATGGTGGGGAGTTGGCGGGTAATAGAGAAAACATAACAAATATATTGAATACTCAATTGTATAATGTTTAGCTTATTTTACTCTCCTTGTATTTAATCAGAGTCCATATGCACAAATTTTGTTCATGTAGGACTTTCATGAGTTTTGCCCTGTTAGAGAACTTCCTGTACTGTGCTTAATTACGTTGGTTTAAAACAAGTCAATATTTTAGTTAGTCCAGTTCCAACAAACAGTTTCCATGAGAGTATAGGTTTCAAGTGCTACTTAAATTTTTTCTATTGCTAAAAACAATACTGAAAGTAAAAGAAAACTCACTCTTTCTTATACCACTAATCGCACACGTGAATTCAGGAAATACTGCTAGGGTTATAACCTCCATTCTGTCTTTGAACTTTAAAATACTCTTGCAAGGCACACCTATTTCTAAATTAGATAACTGACTAATGTAAAAGAAAATCCAGGATCAAAATTTGAATAGAGCCAAAGAATTTCTGGATAGTGAAAAAAAAAATAGAATTTATTTTAGCACTTGACTCCCCACCAAAAAAAATTCTTTCTAGTTATATTGGTCAAACTCTTGACTTGAGAAAGACAAGGTAAGCTGTACTATTATGCTCTTTGTCATGTAAATACAATAGTGACAACAACAGAAAAATTTTGTGGTTCTGAAATCACGCTGAAATAATAATGGCTTTCTCTGATGGCCACTGTTGCATACCTTAGTAGCTACAATCTGTTTTGTATGAACAGATACATTTCTCTTTTACCTTTGTCCTGTCTAAGAGATCCCCACCCGCTGGAATGATTTTGTGACATGGCAACCTTTTGAACACCTACTCTCCTTAAAATGGTGTATCCCATTATATGTCATCAACCTTTATCTAGGCCTGTCATTTTCACTGTGGACTGTGCATTAAAATCATCAGGGGAGCTGTAAAAATATGCCCATGTGCTAGTCCTAACCACACTGATCCCTAATTTAATTGCTCTGTGGTGGAACCCAGGCACACGCATTTTTAAATGCCTGACTAAAGGTTTCTGTTGTGCAGCCAGATGGACCGTTTTATTTCCCTTTCCATCGTGACAATTGTTGAGCACGTTAAAAGTACCAGGTAGTCTCAGTCATGTTCAAGTTTATGCATGGGGGTTAGGCAGCAGAGAGGCCACCTACAGCCCCAAGCCTTCCCCATCACAACCTTTCTCTCAGCATGCATAGGAGAAGAGGCTGAAGAGCATTTCCTTTTTACAGGCTCGGCTTCTCTGGGTTGGCAAAGTGCCTGAGAGAGCTGACTTTCCGGCATGCACGTGATGGAATGCAACATGGACCCTGACATTCATCAGACCGAGCCTTTTCCTCTTCTCTGCAAAAGCACACAAGAGCCATAAGGTGAAGACATGGGATGGTTTTGGCCTGGCTGGATTCCTCCACCTTTGTTATTGGGAAACATGGAGCTCTGAACTTCCAACACTCAGAATACTGTTTAACAACAGATAAAGAGCTCTGGTCAAATTTCTGGAGGGAAAAGCAATAGGTGGTTGGAAGTCACCTTTTTATTGTTGTTTAGGAAATGGAGCTTTTTTATTTTCCCCTAGCGATGTTGTCTCTACCGAGTTTTATATCAGGAAATATGAAGCTGGTGAGAGCCTGTTGCTGACATAAAGTTCAGGCTCCCCCTTTCCTCTTTCTGGTTTCCCTCTCTGAAACTTGGGTTCATGACAGCTTGTTGTCGGGCAGGGCATTAGCCTTTTGTAATTTATTGCTTTTAGATTAAATCTGGGGAAACTCAATATTGCAGTTGAATGATTAGAGCAATACCCCTTGGAGTAATAAATTTTCTTTGGTGCTGTGCATCTCCAGATCATGTTTCCCTTCTAATTACATTTACATAAATGATATTCTGTAAAATTAAATTAACATTCAAACGGTTACACTGGCAGAGAGAGGCAAAAATTAGTTACCAAGTTGCATCTCTTGAAAAAAAATCTAGTCTTTTCATAATATGAATCACTACTCTCTCTCAAGTGTCAGCAATCAACAAATCCTCAGTTCCAGCACTGCCTGGGTATATTTGTCACCAACTAATGGAGATGTTTTGTTTCTTTCTTGGAGATTTGGATCATAAAGCCTCATTAGACAGTGACTGTGGTGACTTTTGAAACTTGGCCACTAATGATTTGCTAATCTTCCTTCAAGGGTCATGCCTTGAAATTCTGGAGTGATCATGGGGAATATCTAAATTTTATATATATATATAT
>NW_022900914.1:43217316-43229286 GCF_012274545.1 Fukomys damarensis
ATATTTTTTTTTTTTTTTCGGACCAGAGATCAAACTCAGGTCCTTGTGCTTGCGAGGATGGCGACAGAAGCACTGAGCTAAATCCCTGGCCCTGCGAATGTCTAAAATTGAATATACACGCAGAACTCAGTTTCAGTCTGTGCCTTCCTTTCCACCAGCCCCCATTCTTTTTTGAGTCTTGCTTCTCCAGTCTACAAGTTAACAGAAGACCTGTCATAGGCTTCATCAGGATTGCCATAACCTTCCGTGATCTATTTTACACTTCAGGCATATTTCTAGTCTCAAGCTTGATTCTCTGTCAATCCCAACCGTTTGAAGGACTCAAAACAAAATCTTTTAAAAATCACTGGCTTTCCTGTCACTACCATGTTTATGTGTATGTCTTTAGAAAAATTCCTAGTACCATCTCCATTATGTATTTTGCTAAAATCAAGCAGTTCCTTTCAGGAGCACAGTGAGTTGATGTAAAATGTGATTTCATTTGAATTACAAATACATATATCAATAGGAAGGATGCTGATTAAAATATTGGTAATATTCCAGTGCAATTTTTTTCTTATTGATTATTGTCTGTACTGGTTGAACTGCCTATGGTTAACATGTGTTATTTTTATGGAAAATAGAAGTTATTGCAAAAGAATTTCCTTTCTGTACCTGGCAATTCCGGTGAAGACAGACTTAGCTCCAGTGGTGGAGGCCATTGCCCTGACTGCTTTCGATTTCCAGTTAAGTACTATGGATCATCATTACCTGAATTTGACACTATCTTTAACACATACCCATAGAATGTAAGTGCATACATTGAAATGCCTGATAAAAATGTAGGTGTCAGGTGTCAACTTACAAAATAATGTTTCAGGAATGACACTATGACAGATGATGAGAATAAAAAGAAAATTGGTACCTGCTTTAAAAAAAGTTTGCATTGGTAGATCATTGTCTAGATAAGTTTGTATTTGGCTCTATCACCTCTTACCTGACTTCTGATATTGTTCCCATGTTTGAGTTTGCATTCACTTTTGATTCAGTTATTCACTTAACCTATCCATGTTGTATACCTACTATGGGCCAAGTATTGTGATGGTCAATAGAGATAAAATAGAAAGCAAAAACAAAGGTAGCTTTGTATTTTCATAGAGATTGTAGTCTTCATGAAAAGACAAGTTCTAATTAAATAATCAATTGATGAATATTTAATCACTAAGAACATATTCCTAGTAGAATATAAATTCAAAGAATCCATCATAGACTAAAGATGAGAAATGAAGACTTGAGCTTGAGAAATAAGTCCAGGATGGGTTTAGGAGAAGCCTGATTTACGGAGAGATTTCAGGAAGGAGTTGTTGTGGCCCTTAACAGCTTGCAGGAACATCATGAACCATTGTCCTGCAGTGGGTGAGAGCACAGCATGTTTGATACTGAGAGATGGCCACTGGGGCTGGATTACAGGAAATCTGAGGGGAAAGATACACTATGAGATTAGTGAGGCAGGATAAGTTTGATAAAGCAACATCAGAGCATTGTAAGCAATGTCATAACCAATAGTCATATTTTCATTGCTCAAAGAGGACACTAAGAAGGCTGTGTGGAGAACAGATTGTAGAGCTGTCACAATAGTTATGGGGAGACCAGTTGGAAGGCGATGATAATTTAATCTTTCTAGATCAGAAGAGTGACCACAGAGATAGGAAAAAAGTTGACAAAATCAAAAGCTAAATCGGAGGTAAATTTACCTCATTCAGTGATATTTTGGTCATTAGGGGAAAGAGGGATAAAGCAGTGACCAGAATGCTTCTTGGGTTTCACACTCAATACATAGATGAGTAATGGATGATGGAACAATCAGAAAACACAGAGAATGGGTTTAGAGAACCAGAGTATATAGAAATAGTTACCTGAGGAAGGAGATGAATAGGCAGATATACGAATATAAATGTCTGAGGGGGAAGAGAGGTAGGCTATGTAGAGATGGCAATGGAAGCCACAAGCAAATATGGAAATAGCTGGAGAGATGTGAATAAGCACTAGGATGTGTTTTATGGACTGCAATCTATGTTCTCTCTAGTTCAACACTCTATCTTTGTTCCCTAATTCTAAATGGTAACCTGGTTCTGCATTTTTCTTCCCATCTATGACATTATGGGAAAACTCGACATAGTATTTTAGCCCTGCCCTTGATAATGATTTGCTGGATTTTGATACTACTGTTTCAGCTCCCTTTTCCAGTGTCAACTGTTGTAGTCCCAATATTTCGAATCTTAAGGAGAGCTCTGAAACTGCTAAAAATGATGCTTACCTTGAACCCTGGATCTTAGTTCTCTCATCAGAGTTTCATCTGGAAAAAAAGAGCTTCCTGTCTTATATTTCATTCACTCATTATTTCTGTTTGTATCAAACCTGATTTATAGTATATCCAAACACATGTACTAATGAACCATGACAAAATGGAGTTCTACTATACTGTGCCTATGCCTATAATTCATTTTCTATTTCTCATTCAGCACTTACATGAGGCCATACATTATACTTATTTTCATGCCCGTCTTATCTGTAAGAATTCAAGCTCTGTGCAGACAGGGATATTGCTTTATGTAATTTTGTACCTCCCGTGGCACACAGTGCTTCTCACATAAACATATGCCAATACGTACTCATTGATTTTGTCTTGAATGACCAGAGCTATGGGATCCTGGGTGTGTTGGACACCCGTAGTTAAATAGGTGTGACATGAACAGATATTGGGGTAGAAAATAAAAGAACTGTATTATCTACAAGAAGTGAATATTCAAAAAATATGTGTTGACAAACTAAAATTTAGGAAAAGTTGACAGGTAAAGAAGAAAAAGGTCAAAGGGAAATATAGGTAATAAACCCAGAATTATATTAAAAACTCTATACTCTTTTATACCTCACCTATTGTGTATGTTCCTTTACTGGTAACTCTTTTGTCTTCTCTCCCTATTTTGCAAGATTTAGTCCGTTGGTCACTCTCTTTTATAACCTATGGAGGCATCTTCCTTTATATTCTCAACTATGTACAGACTGTTGTACCATTTAACATGTTTATTCAATGCCTACATATATACCTCTCTGCTCTCCAACCTGACATTCTCCTCTGGGACTGCAGAGGGTCAGCTTCCAGCACAGAAGAGGCAAATAATAGGATGGATGAGTGACAGTTATTGAGAGGCAAAACTAAGGCTGCACACTCACAGCTGAATGTAATTTCTGGAGTATTTATAAGCTTATCTTACCACTAAAATGCACAAATGTGACTTATAACCTGCCTAATATTTCTTTTTAAAGGAATGAAAAACTTAAAATTTGAGGATTATTTTGTTCTGGAATTAAAGTTCAGGTTAAGTCTAGCTTCATCTATAATATGAGTCACAAAATAAAAATTCAACCCCTTTCTCTTCTGTGAAATCCATATGACTATGGAGAAGTTCTTAGATAATTATTTAATGTTATTTCCTGAAAATACTGTAGTAATATATCAAATTAGGTAACGGACATGAAAGCAAATTATAAACTGAGACTGTATGACTGTAATGGATATCATGGCAGTGTGGATTACCACTACAGAGGTGAGGGAAACCAGTGGTGATCACCTTCAATCCATGAGGGAGCCTGTGTATGATTACAAGGTACTGGGCGCTCTGGAAAGGAAGAGAAAGTTCTAAAGATGTGGTTTGTATTCTCAAATTGTTTGCAATATGCATCAGAAGACAAGACTAAAGAAAATTAACTGAAGGTAAAGTGTCCTCAAATGCCGGTTCACATGCAGTTAGAATCATTGCCATTGATATCATCAGAAGGAATAGGGTGGGTGAGTGCACACTTGTATTTTTATATCAGGAGAGGCCTCACATCCTTTCCTATGTATAGACAACTCTTGTTTTTTCAGATCTGTTTTGTGAGCCCTTGCATTTGATCTTCAAATTGCCAACTCCTTTCTTTATCAAATAAGTACTTTGTTGTAACTGCCTTTGAATACTCAATGCAGCTGAAACCTTTGGCTCAGCCCCATCATACACCACCTGCAGACTGTGGAGGACCAAAAGCTCTGGCAGCCCTGACTTTCCCAGGTGGGGTCCTGGGTGCAGCTCTCAGAGACTGATCCAGCTTACCACTCTCCATCTGGACATACTGTCAGTGGATGAATGCCCAAAACACTAGCCTACCCACCCGAGGCAAACAAATGGGACCAGTGTCCCCAGAGCTCCTTGGGAACAGCCATGGAGACTGGTCACTTGAACATGATTACTGGAATGGTCTATGACTTATACACCAGGGAAAGGTTAGAGCAATTTATTTAGTTACTTATTTATTTATTTGGTAACAGGGATCAGTCTCAGGCCCTTGAGCTTGCAAGGCAGGCACTGGAACCACTGAGCTAAATCCCTGGACTGTTAGAGAAATTTATAAATGGACACCAAATGCCAGCCCAATATCTGCATACTCGTAAGAAGCATGAATACAGGACAATGCATTAAAGATGAGCCACTGGGGGACCTCAATACCCCACTGTCACAATATATAGATCAACCAGACCCCCCCAAAAAATGATGAAATAGTAGAACTCAAACTCTTTAATAACCAAATTTAACAGATATTTAGAGTATTCTACCCCACAAAATCAGAATACGCATTCTTTTCAGCTGCACATGGGTTGTTCTCCAAAACAGATCACATATTCACTCACAGAACATGTTTAAGTAGGTGCAAAGGAATTGAAGTTATCCCCCGTATATTATCTGACCATAGTGCAAGGAAATTGGAGTTCAATAACAAAAGAAACCACGACAATTTCATAAACACATGGAAATTGAACAACATATTTTTTAACAACTAATGGGTCACAGAGGAAATTAAAGAAGAAATCAGATAGTTTCTACAATTAAATAACAATGACAATACAACATATTAAAATCTATGGGATGCAATGAAAGTAGTCTTATGAGGGAAATTCATAGCAGTGAATACTCATATCAAGAAAGCGAGTTCAATCACAAAACCTGATGCTGAACTCAAACTTCTAGAAAAAGAAGAGCAGGACAAACACAAAGCTCACACAAGTGAAGAAATTATAAATATCAGGGCATAAATTAGTGCAATGGAGACTAAGAACAATAAAAAAAATCAATGAAGACAAGAGTTTGTTCTTTGAAAGAATAAACATAACAAACACAGATGCAAACATCTTTGATAAGATATTCACAAATAAAATGCAGGAGATCATTAAGAAGATCATACACCTTGAGCAAGTGGGATTCATTCCAGGGATGCAGGGATGGTACAACATATGCAAATCAATAAATGTAATATACTATATTAATAGAGCCAAGGACAAAAACCATATGATCATCTCGATAGATGCAGAGAAAGTATTTAACAAAAGCCAACACACATTTATGATACCCCCCAAAATGCGACAGTCTCTACCTCAGTCTGATAAAAGCCATCAATGAAAACCCAACAGCCAATATCATACTGATTAAAAACTGAAATCCTTCACACTAAAATCACGAACATGACAAGGATGTCCACTATCACCACTCCTGTTCAATATAGTTTTGGAAACATTAGCCACAGCAATTAGACAAGAAAAAGAAATAAAAGTAATAAAGATAGGAAATAAAGAAGTCAAATTGCTATTATTTGCAGATGACATGATACTCTATTTAGAAGATTGCAAGAACTCCACCAAAAATCTTCTAGACTTAATAACCAAATTCAGCAAAGTAGCTGGATTCAAGGTCAAAACACAAAAATCAATAGCTTACTTGTACTCAAAAAACAGACTCACTGAGAGAGAAGTGGGACAAATGATTCCATTCACAGTAGCATCGAAAAAATTAAAATCCAATCTAATGAAAGAGATCAAAGACTTTACTCTGAAAACTATAACACTGTGAAAAAAGAGATTGAAGAGGATATCAGAAAATGGAAAGATATCCCTTGCTCCTGGGTAGGAAGAATCAACATAGTGAAAATGGCCATACTTTCAAAACTGCTGCATAGATTCAATGCTATCCCAATTGAAATTCTAGCAGCATACTTCACAGACTTTGAGAAAACAATCCAAAAATTCATTTTGACCAAGAAGAGACCTAAGATAACAAAAGCAATTCTAGGAAATAAAGACAAAGTAGGGGGTGTCACAATCCCCAACTTGAAACTATACTGCAAAGTTACTGTGATAAAAACAACATGCTACTGGCAAAGAAACAGACATGAAGACCAGTGGAACAGATTAGAAGATACAGAAACAAGTCCAGACACACTCAGCCCTCTCATCTTAGACAAAGGAGCTGATCACCCTCACTGGAGGAAAGATAGCCTCTTTAATAAATGGTGCTGGAAAACTGGGTTTCAACTTGCCAAAGATTAAAACTAGACTTATATCTCTCACCATTCACTAAACTAAAATTGAAATGGATTTAAGATCTACATATTAAAACAGAAACACTAAACCAGCTGGAAGAGAAGTTAGGTAGAACTCTTGGAAACAATGTTGTAGGGAAAGATGTTATGAGCAAAATCTCAGTTGCCCATGAACTTGCCCAAACAACCAACAAGTGGGATCTCTTCTTAAGCAAGACACAAATACAGACTCATAGCATGGACTTCTGAGTTGGACAGATTTTTCAAGTTCAAGTTTCTTTAAGCTCTGTATTTACTGGTTGCTCTGTGAACTTGAACAAATATTTAATCTCTCTAGACCCCAATACCCTCAACAGTGAAAGAGAACCATTAACTACTTTTTTTTTCCTTTTCAAGGAAGGAGAACCAATGAACGGATAGTCCTTTCCTATCCAGCCTTGTTGTCTTTCCTAAAACCACTCATGCAATAGAAAGGGTTGGTTTTGTGCAAGGCAGTTGGATGCTAAGGGAAGCACCCTGGTTTCAGAGTCTAGAGGTAAATATTGCTCACTGTAAGCACCACTTTTTTTACATTTTTAAACTAGAAGATAAATGATTTGAAGTAATACTTGAAGTCAATCAAGATTCAAATTTGTCAGTCCCTTTTGTATTAATTTTGATAAAAAGCAAGAACAAACACATACATCCAGAAGTAGCAACTGTTGGAGACATCTGGTCTTTAAAGGTGTTTGTGTGGTGCTCTGCTACTATAAACAGCTCTGTCAGTTTTTTCTAGTTTTCAGAAATGCATTATCCTCCTGAGATAAAAACAACTTCTACTGCATTAATTCTTTAGCCAGTCTTGGGCCAATATTTTTTATGAACTGTGAGTCTTTAGGTCTTTGATTTCATTATACCACACAGTTTTAAGGCCTCCACTTTCATCTACAAGAAAATTATCTCACACTTCTTAAATTCAAATTAAGAAATAAAATAGTAATTGATAAGGAAACCCTCAACCCTCAATTCACCTCCAATGTTTATATCAAACCATAAGATTAATAGGTACAAATGAAAAATGGAACTTTGGGCACTAATCTTGAGTAAGAGAAGATTTGTTTGAACATAGCACAACCCCAAGCCTTTGATACAAGATGAAGGACCACAAAAATTATCCTGAACTCCTGCAACCACTCCAATACCTCTCAGGAGATCAGGGATGATGGTAAATAGATGCTGTTCAATGTCTCTGGTTTTCCCCACTCCTGATCCAGCATCAGCAGCATACTTTTTCCTAGCAATGGCTAAGAAAAAGAGTGAGGAGACCAGGATTACTGCTGTCTAATGGCCTCCACTTGCTCTAGACTCATGGTGCAATAGAACAGGGCCAGAAGTGTATTCTGTGAGGGCTCTTCTCTAGCTTGCTTGGTCACACTAGTTTCAATAGTTTCCTTTTTAACCTATCACCTGACTGTAACATCCTACAATACAGTCTGGCTCGAGCCTCAACTATGATATCCCAACTTCTAGCATAATTATTGATATGTAAAAGGCTCCCAGAAACTTGCTGAATAAAAAGAGTGATGCTACTCAAATATCAGCCAGAGCTTTGTAGAAAGCAATAAAAGCACAATAAATGTAACAATAAAACATCTATCATGAAAACCCATTTTTACATATTTTTTACCTGATCATCATTTGAAAAATTTTCTTTCTTTTATTGAGAATGCAATGATGAAGCCAGTAGTAAATATCCATGATCTCCCACATGGAGTGTGATGTCAGACAAATGACCTAACTTCTCTGTACCTAAGTTTCTTCATCCATGTCTGTTATACCCTTTGACAATGGCAGGCAAAATAAATAGCTCATATTTGTAATATAGAGTTAAAAATAATATCTCATAAAATAATATAAACAAGGCAATAGAAAAGTGATACTTTTTTTCTTTTTAGTAATCGAGGCATTTTCATATATGCATACCTTGATCAAATCAATCCTTCTTATCATCTTCACTTACTTTTTCCCTCTTCCTTTAGTCTCCTTCCTCTTGTTTAACTGTCTCTGTTCTACTTTCATATCACCTTCTTTGGTCTAGATTCTGGGAATCTTTCAGGGAAAGCATGTCATACTTATCTTTCTGAGTCTTGCTTATTTTTCTGCAAATAACATAAATTAATTCTTCTTTATAGCTGAATAATACACTATTGTGTATGTACTATATTTATTCTATCTGTTCATCTGTGATGGGGACCTAGGCTCATTCTATGACTTGGCTATTGTGAACTGTACCACAATAAACATGGGAATGTGGGTTTTATTATAATGTGATTTTAATTCTTTGGGTGTATGCTGAGGAGTGATATTGCTGGACCATATGGTAACTCTATATTTCATCTTTTGAGGCACCTTGATGCTAATTTCCACAGTGGCTGTGCTAATTTGCATTCACATAAACAGTGTGTAAGAGTTCCTTTTCTCACATTCTCATCAGGATTTAACTTTTTATATTCTTTATGATAGCTATTCTGAATGGACTAAGAAAGATCCCAATGTAGTCCTGATTTGCATTTTCCTGATTGCTAAAGATGTTTAATATTTTTCATATAATTATTGGCCATTTAAACTCAATTTGCTGCATGTTCTTTTTGTGATTTGTTTTGAGTTCTTTATATATTCTGTACACGAATTTCCTATTGGAAAAGAAGCTGGCAAAGAGTTTGTCCATTTTGTGGGTTGTCTCTTTATTCTGTTGATTGTTTCCTTTTTAATTTGGTAAAATCCCATTTGTTGATTCTTGCTGCTATTTCCTGAGATATTAGAGTCCTATGAAAGAAGTTGTTACCTGGGTGCTGCTTACCTATAATCCAGAGCTCTGAGAGGCAGCGGCAGAAGGATGGCAAGTTTAAGCCCAGCATACTCAATTTAGTAATTTAGGAAGAACTTGTCTCTAGATAAAAAGCCCTGGGGATATATATATATATATATATATATATATATATATATATCAGAACACACCTGCATTCAATCCTGAGGACCATGACCCATGCCCATAAACACAAAGGAAGCCATTGCCTGTGCCTACATCTTGAATATTTCCTCCATGTTTTCTTCTTGCAGTTTCAAAATTTCAGGCTCTAAATTTAGGTATTTGATCCATTTGAATAGAATTTTTGTCCAAGGTGAGATAGGGATCCAGTTTCAATCTTCTATATGTAAATATCCAATTTCCCCAGCACCATATGTTATAGAGGTCGATTTTTTTTTGTAAAACTCTTGTTTAATCTGCATTGTCATTTCTATATTGGTCACCCATTTGATTGAGGTTTCTGCCATTGGCAATGTTCTTATACTTTTCCATTCATCTTGATCAAATTATTCTTAGGAAATGTTTGAAATGAAATAATCACAATAAAATTATGTGCATAATGTGAAAGGAAATGATATATTTTAAAAAATGCTCCTGCACTTCTGTTGGGAAGAAAGTAGAAAGCTTTGGGATAGTAGGACATCCCTGGGTTCAAATTTCAATCTCAAGTAGAGCAAAATTGAGTAAGTTTATCGAGACAGTGGGGACAAGTGCATAAAGTAATGTCTAGAATGCTAAGTGTTTTTCTTGACACCTAGTAGGTACTCTACTTTCCTGCCTGTACTTGTGCCAAAGTCATAAAATAAAACTCAGATTTTATTAGATTATGTAGGTAGGTGAAACAACTTTGAATATTCATTATTCTCTACCAGAGTAGGTAGATCCTGTTAACTTTATATAAAAAAGAATAATCTGTGGAACAAAAAGAGCTATTTTCTCACTAATATTGATGTCCTTGTGGCTAGAAAGACATATTTTTCTTAAATGGTGGGAGCTTGTCATTTTTCTTAAATGTAGTCGCTAGACTACATACATCCTATTTATGTTGACTTTCTCTAAAGTTCATGATTAATGTGGGCTTTTAAAAATTGTTTTCCTTTGTGTTATGTAAATAGGGTTTCTCTTTAGTATGGCTGAATGCTGTTTTTAATTAAATTTAGGAAGGAAGAGGAGGGGGGTGGGTGGGTAGCCTGACAAAGTTGAAGAGCATCAGTGAAAATCACATTTGTGTTAAGAGCATGACATTTGAAAATAGAATAAGTAATTTGAAACAAAGGATTTGTCCAAATGGGAAAATAATGAATATGCTTAAACCCTCCTATATGTTCTCGTATTGGCTGAATCTGGAACTCCTGTTTTGTAAAGTAGAGTTTGTATCTTTTTAGTCATTTTTGCTGTTTTATATATAGCACCCCATAAACCATATTTCTTTTTGCCTTATTTTCCTCCAGAAAAAGTTATTATTTTGTGAAAACAAATTTTACTATTTAATTAATCACATGTTTATTTATGCTACTTTGGGTATAACATAATTGAAACTTGGAACAGGGCTAATATGCACTGGGCTAATTATGATGTGGTGATGAAACTATATTACTCTTGGCTAAAATTTACCTTTACTCAGCACACTCTTTTCTTATAAGAACTGAAAATTAGTGGCATGAATAAGATGACTTAGAAAAATGTTTTCAAGTACTTTAACAACTGAGCTTTATTCAAAACAGTTATGCTAATTACAAAGTAGCCTCATCTGTTCCTCAGACCCTTAAGAGATTTCAGCTGGCCATAGCATGAATGGATAAATGCTGAGGAAAACTTAAATTGTTGCAGGGCTTTGAGTGTTATAAAACAATATTTCTTCAAAATACTTCCTTATCTAAATTCTTTAATGGTTTCATCTGATCTTCCCTTCCACTAGTTCAAATAAGTAAATTTGTTCTACATTCCTGAATCATCCTAGTTTTCTAACTTCCAATTTCCAATCCATGGCATCTCACTGGCAGTTTATATTCTTATAAGCTGCTTCTCATCTGGGGCAGTAAGCAAGCTCATTAAGAAGGCTAGGTAACTCTGTCTCTGCAATATTAGGGTTTAAAATGTGCATTTTTTTTAATGGAAAGAAAAGCTCTCAAAGCAGTCATGCTTCTTGTGGGAAGGTCAAGAGTGAGTAGATTACAGAGTGAGGGAGAAGAGAGGAGATTTATGTGTAATGAGGTTTTTAAAACTGACTTACAACTGGCTCCAGGGTCTGGAAATTTACATATTACGTAGTTTGATAAAATGGTTGTGAGATCTTTTTAAAGAAAATATTTTTAAAATGAAAATTTTTTATTCATTAAGTTTATTGGAACATTTTAGGTATACATTATGATCACATTTATTATTGTGAATTTGTACCTGTACATGATATATCTTGGCTGTTATTTTTTCCCATTTCTCTTCCCTCCCTTCAACCCCTCCACCCCTCCTTTTTTACATAAGCTTTGTTTCTTTTTTCATTTTTTCTTTCCCCTCTTTCCTCTCCCTCCTCTTATTTACCCTTCCCCTTTGAACAATTTCTATTTCACAACATCTATTATACATCTTGGTTCTAATTTACACTTTCATGTTCTCAATTCAGTATTTATACATGTGTGTCTTCTTTATTTTCTTAAGTGTATGGCTTCAATGTGCATCCATTGACCTATAAATGTCTCTAGTTTATGGCTGAGTAGTACTCCATTTTACATATATAT
>NW_022900914.1:43229384-43231030 GCF_012274545.1 Fukomys damarensis
ATATATATATATAAAGCCCCTACATCTTCTTTATCCAATAACCAGTTGATGGGCATTTGGGCTGTTTTCAAGATTTAGCTACTACAAATTGTGCCACTGTAAACATGAGTGTATGCATATCACTGAAGTATGATTCTTTTAATTCTTCAGGAAACATACCCAGAATGGAATAGCTGAGTAAAATGGGACTTCTAATCCTAGTTTTTTGAGGATCTCCACAGTGGTTGCACCAGTCTACACTCCCACCAGCATTGGAGACATGTTCTTCTCTGTCCACAGCCCTTCCAGCATTTGTTACTGGTTGATTTCATGATAGCAGCCATTCTTTCTGGGGTGAGATGGAATCTAAGTGTTGATTTGCATATCTCTAATGACTAGTGATGTTGAACATTTTTTTTCATATGTTTATTTGCTGCTTCTACTTCTTCCTCTGAAAAATGTCTATTCATTTCAGATGCTCATTTCTGGATTGGATCTTTAAATTTGGGACATCTGGTTTCTTTTTTTTTTTAAGTTCTTTATACATTGTAGATAGTAGTCCTTCATCTGAGCAACAGCTAGTAAAATTTTTTTCCCTCATTGTGGGTTGTCTCTTAAGTTTGTTGGTGGTTTCTCTTGCTGTGCAAAAGCTTTTTAATAAAATGATATCCCAGTTGTTGATTCTTTGTGCTAGTTCCCATGCTACTGAGATTTTGCTTATAAAATCTTTTCCTATGCCACTGTCTTCAAGAGTTCTACCTAACCTCTATCCACCAGACTTAGTGTTTCTGTTGTAATATTTAGATATCAGATTAATTTAGATTTTAATTTAGTGCATGGTGAAAGATATGGGTCTCATTTTCATCTTTGGCAAGTTGCCAGTTTTTCTAGGACCATTTATTAAAGAGGCTATCTTTCCTCCAGTGAGGGTATTTGGCTCTTTTGTCAATGATGAGGTAGCTGAGTATGTCTGTAATTATTTCTGCATTTTCTAACCTGTTCCTTTGATCCTTAGATCTGCTTCTTTGCCAGTCTGGTTAGTTCTTGATTTTTATATGTAACCACAAGTCTAGTTCATGCACTTAAAGTTTACAGATTAATAGTTACCATAATTTGTCATTTGTTAAGCTGTGTTTGATGCTATTGTTGATGCTGATTGCATTACTTTGGCCAAGGTAATGTGATTGTTCTAGTCAGTTGTCCTTCCTGATATCCCAAAAGTGAGATTGCCTAAGGGTCATTATAGACTCAAATTCCAAAGACCAGCTAAATCCAAAGACATCTCTGATCATCCCCTGGGGGTTCTAAATACTAGCAATAAAGATATATACAATAAGCAATATACAAGTATCATCCCAGGAATTCAACCCAAAACATCAACAACATAAAAATAAAAATGAGAAGACACTTAAACTGTGAACCCAGATTTCCAGTTCATCAAAGGCAAATCTAGGGGGCAATAAGGTGGAACAATTTGAAAGGCAATCACCTGGACTCCCTGAACTGGTAAGAAGGCAAGTAACAAAACAGATGGAAGAGGCTCTGGAAAAAAATGAAATTAGAATGGCTTTCCCAGATAACTACAAACATGGTGTCCAGAATGAAAGATATGCTTAGTGACTCTAGAACAGATGCAGTTAAAAAAAAAAAAAAAAAAAAAAAAAAAA
>NW_022900914.1:43231080-43308950 GCF_012274545.1 Fukomys damarensis
AAAAAAAAAAAAAAAAAAAAAAAAAAAAAAAAGATGAGCTCAGAACATGATGAAAACTATGAAAGCCCAGCACAGGAAAGAAATGGGAATCACAAAAGCACAGGATAGGAAAGAAATGGAATCCATGAACAGATTCAAACAGATATCAAGGAGATTAAAAACTCCGTTGAGGGCTGGGGATCTAGCTCAGCGGGTTGGTGGCCTCCTTGCGAGTGCAAGGACCCGAGTTCAATCCCCGGTACCAAAAACAACCAAAAAACTCCATTGAAAGTATATGCAGCAGAATAAGCCAACATGAGCCCAGAATATCAGATGTAGAATACAGGATTGTGGTTGGTGATCATGAAAAGAGAGAGTTCTTAAAAATAGCAAGGAACCATGAGAAATCAATCCAGCAGCTGCTAGATGATGCAAAGAAGAATAATATAAGATTGATCAGAATCAATGAAAAATTAAGAGATAGTGCAAACAAAATTTAAAACCTGTTTATAGAAGTAATGATAGAAAACTTCCCAAACAGGGGGAAAGAACAGGACTCCAAATAGCCATGATTTAAGAAAAAGCTGTACCTAGGCATACAATAGTCACAATTTCAGAAATCCAACAGAAGAACAAGATATTAAAAGCAGTTAGAGAAAAGAAAGAAATCGTATACAAATGAAATCCCATCAGAACCAGAAGGCTTCTCAACACAAACCCTCAAGCAAAGAAGAACCTGGAGTGAAGTATTTTATGTTCTAAAAGCAAACAACTTCCAACCCAGATTGATGTATCCTATCTTTCAAAATCAATGGGTGTGAAATCTTAAAGTAATCCTCAAAAGTTCCTCTTATGAGTTTTGGTGTTCAATAGATCATTGATTAAAAGAAATGGAAAACTTCTAATTTTTCAAAAGTTTAATTTTCTTCAAGGAAATAACCATTTGTATGGCAGAGTTAGGTATAAAATTAAAATATTTGTGAAGTTTTGTGTATTTGGGCAAGTTCTGTATGCTTCAGCATTGCCATAAGGATAATAATAAGAAAGGATTATACCTACACACTCAAAGTAAAATAATTCACTACTATGTTTTTGTTAGAGAAGAGAGGGAGAGAAAAGTCATTTGAATTTCAAGAATTATTTCATCTGCCATTGAATTTACTAGATATTTTCTAAGGTAAATATGAAATAGGAGATAGGTATGTGCTCCTCCTTCATTTTTAAGGTCCATATGTGATCTTAGCATCTCTACAAATATTGTGTGTTCTATTGTTTATAGTGTATACTTTTGTACCATAGGACCCTAAATGCATATGCTGCTATTATACCTGGAACTCTGTCAAGCAACAAAAGAGGTGAAACTGGCTGGGTTATACTTCTGTAGAGATGGTACATCTGCCACAATCTCAGGGCTTCCACCTAGCAGGGACTTGTGAGAGGGGCAAAAAGAAGGTCACAGAGCTTCTGTTGAGAGAGTGAAAAGTTCTGCAAATAGGTAATGTTGATGCTTATATATAACATTGCAAATGTACTTACTGTCACTGAATTGTGTGGTTGAAATCCATTAAATGAAGTTGGGTTGGATGGTACACACCTGTAGTCTCAACACTATGGGAAACAGAGGCAAAAGAATGGGAAGTGGGAATCCAGTATGAACAATTTAGAGACTTACTGAGACCATGTGTAAAAGTAAGAAATAATAAAGGTCTGGGGATGTTATCCAATGTGGATTCCCTGGGTTTAATCTGAAGTAAACTCCCCCAATAAAAAAGAAAAACAAAATAAGTGGTTAAATTAATAAATTTTTTTTTAATTTTATTGAGTTTATTGGTACTTTTTAGGGATACAGTAGAGTTACATTCATTGTTGGGATCATGTACCTTTACATGGCAAGTCTTGATTCTCATTTTTTCTCCTTACCTCTGCCCTCCCTTCTCCCCCTCCTCCCCTCCCCATCTACAAGCACTTTATTTTCATCTTTTCATTCTCTCACATTTTTTTCTTTTCCCTTTTTGTTCTTCCCCTACATATCACACCTTCCCTACACCTTTAGCTCCTTTCTTCAAATTTCTAAATGTCAGTAATCTTATTAGAATCTTATGCATTGTTGCAGAATATTCACACCAGGGAAACTATTTGGTATTTACACATGTGTGACTTATTTATTTCACTTAGGAGTATATCTTCAATATGTATCCATTTTCCTATGAATGAATCTATTCTCTCGCTCTTTATGGCTGAGTAATATTCCATTTTATAGAAAAACCACAACTTCTTTATCCAGTTTCCAACGGATGGGCAAATAGGTTGTTTCCAAGATTTAGCTATTACAAACTGTGCCGCTATAAACATGGGTGCACATACTTCTCTGTGATATGATTCTTTTAGTTCTCTTGGAAAGATACCCAACAGAGGGATGGCTGGGTCAAATGGAACCTCCAGTCCAAGCTCTTTGAGGTATCTCCATATTGATTTCCATAGTGGTTGCACTAGTCTGCACTCCCACCAACAATGGAGGAGGGTTCCTTTCTCCCCACAACCCCGCCAACATTTGTTATTGTGTGATTTCTTGATAGCAGCCATTCTTTGTGGGGTGAGGTGGAATCTCAGTGTTGTTTTCATCTGCATCTCTCGAATGACCAGTGATGTGGAACATTTTTTCATATATTTTCTTGCTGCTTTCACTTCTTTGTATGAGAAATGTCTGTTCATTTCGGATGCCCATTTTTGGATCGGGTCTTTATATTTGGGGGGACTGATTGTTTTGAGTTCTTTATATATCCTTGATAATAGTCCTTTGTCTGAGGTACAGCTGGTAAAAATTTTTTCCCACATTGTAGATTGTCTCTTAGTTCTGCTAATGGTTTCTTTTGAAGTACAGAAGCTTTTTAGTAAGATGAGATCCCAGTTGTTGATTCTTTCTGCTAGTTCCCGTGCTACTGAGGATTTGTTCATAAAGTCTTTTCCTATACCAATGTCTTCCAGAGTTCTGCCTAACTTACTTTCCAGCAAGTTTAATGTTTCTGTTTTAATATTTAGATCTTTAATCCATTTGGATTTTAATTTAGTGCATGGCGAAAGATAAGGGTCTAATTTTAATCTGTGACAGGTTGATATCCAGTTTTTCCAACACCATTTATTAAAGAGGCTATCTTTCCTCCACTGAGGATGGTGAGCTCCTTTGTCGAAGATGAGGTAGCTGAGTACATCTGCATTTGTTTTTGTGTCTTCCAGTCTGTTCCACTGATCCTCAGGCCTATTTCTTTGCCAGTACCATGCTGTTTTTATCACAGTGGCTTTGTAGTATAGTTTCAAATTGGGAATTGTTACACCTGGTGCCATGTGACTGTTGCCTATAATGGCTTTTGCTATTCTAGGTCTCTTGTGGTTCCAAATGAATTTTTGGATTCTTTTTTCTAGTTCTGTGAAATATAGTGTTGGAATTTCAATTGGCATTGCATTGAATGTATATAGCAGTTTTGGTAGTATGGCCATTTTCACTATGTTGATTCTTCCTACCCAGGAGCAAGGGATATCTTTCCATTTTTTTATATCCTCTTCGATTTCTTTTTTCAGAGTGCTGTAGTTTTCAGTGTACAGATCTTTTGTTTCTTTTGTTAGATTGATTCCTAGATACTTCATTTTTTTGGATGTAGATTGGAACACAATCTACAAGGCCTAACTTTAGTTTCCTTACCCTCAGGGTTGAACTCCACTCAGTTCTATTACAGGTTTCCCCTGCCCTTTCTTTAAAGATGTTCAAAGTTGGGAGCTCAGAAAACTACCCTTCATGGGAACCTATGCCTCTGCAGGGTTGGTCTAAGGACTGGCCCGATCAGGAGTTTTGAGAAAGGGGGGGGTGTCGTGTGGGTGTTTCAAGGGCGCCCGCGCGGCTACCTTCCTTCCTGGTCTGTTGTTGCGCAGGCCGGGAGCTCGCGCGCACGCCGCCGGGTGATCGCAGGGAGGCAGGCAGACCAATTAATAAATTTTGTACATTTTATCACATGAATAACAAAGAGGTGGAAAAATTCAATGAGAAAATAATGTATGACAAGGACTTAGCACAAAGCTATGAACAGGCAACACAAATTAACTATGATTATTACAAGGACTATTTGATTGATGCCAATATATCAAACCTATGCTCTTGATTTAGTCCAATTCGTGCCCAAGTAGGGATAGATGTGATAGGTCTTTCTTCCTCTAGGCATGTTTCAGGGCATGAACCACCGTATTCCTCTTTAGATTTCATTAATTAAGCCCTTTGCCCCTTACCCTTCCTATTGCCTATCTTTCCTATGGCGTGCCTGGATCCAACCCAGGAATCCTTTGGGATTTTTTGTTTCTGTATCTATTGCCATGAATGATATTTAGAGTTTTCAGTTTCTTGGAATGTCTTCCTTTATTCTTGTGGGTTCTTCCCATTCTCTGTACATTTTTCCCTAGAGTAATTTCCTACATGATGTCCCTCAGTTCTCCACTCTCTGGGCATTCATTGGTGACTCAACTGGATGAACTACCCTTGGGCACTATCCAAGACCTCTTTTAAAGAGATCAAATATCATCCCAGAATAGGGACCCGGGAGCCTCTGGAACACACTCTGAGTACTATTCAAGACCAATGTTTTAGCTGAGCCACAGTCCTGTATTTGTCTGGGAGGAGTAAAACAGTAGATGTTGAAAGCTTGGTGTGGGCAAGAATGCCAGATGTAGACAAGATAACCAAACTTGGAAACAGTGGGACAAGGGTGCAAAAAGGTGTTGAGAATATAGACACTAATTCGAGTCTAGGAAAAGAAATGCAGTTCTGAGTAGATAACTGATCTGGGAAACAGGTTAATTTCCTCCTCTGAGAATAGCCAGCTGTTTGCAGTTCCAGACCAATTCTCTCCTGTGATAATCTCGCTAGAAATGATTCTGATTGAATCTAGAAGAGAATTCAGAATACAGAGAGACAGGAGTAAGAGAGATTATGAAAATCACCTGTCCTATTTTCAGACAAATTAAGGTCAAGGAAAGGAAAATGCCATGCTCCAGCTCACCAGCTGTTTAGTAGTGAGGTCTGGACTTAGACTGAATTTCACTCTTTTCAGAAATCCCCAAGCCCTTCATGGCCTTCTCTGGATGAGGGCCATGGGGATGGAGTTGTGGGAACCATAGTGAATATAGCACCATGTGTGGTGCAGTGGGTAATAAATGCTTCCTGATGGTGATGGTGATGGTGATGAAGATGATGATGATTATGACCACAGAGAAAACTTCATTTAGACGAAATTAAATGATACTGCACGAATGAGGAAAATGCCATGCTATTTAATGGCTGACATGTAAGATAATTTGGTAATGAAGCTCCAGGACTTATCAGGCCAGAAAACTACATTCTCTCATTATATAGTCCTTAATGGCCCACTTATTACTAATATAAAGGGAAAGATATACATATAAACACATGTTCCTCACTGTTTAGCTACAAGAAATGAAACCAGTACACCAGCTTGAGGGGTTAGCAACAGACGTTGTTTCTGTAAGAATGATCAAATATGCTGTTTTCCAGCTGGAAAATGACAACTGAACAAAAGGGTAAAGGATGATTTGACTATACTTTTTTAAAAGATGAGGAGAGTAAGTTAGAAAAGCAGGTGGAGTTGGTTGCTCTAAGGATTGCTACAGGGCACATAGAAGAGGGAATTGATTTATTTGGAAGTATGACTTCTGCCTTCTTTGGGAACATGTGTCTGTACAAAAACTATTCAACTCTTTATTTCTGTGGCATGTATCTCTCTGACAAATTATCCAAGATACAATAGATGTCAGGTCAGCCAAAATGACAAAGTCTTATGCACTTCACTCCACAGAGATCTTCTCAGAATCTGACTCAGAACTTTTTTATTCTTCGTTACTCAATTTTATAGTTACCTGGTTTCCAATCTGAAAGCAAATTAAAAATAGCACAGTATAAAGTATAAAAAGGCTATTTACTGAAAGACACATTCCTTATGACCACAGCAAGAGATGCTTAAAAACTTTAAAAAAAGAGAAAAACAAACAAACAAATGAAGGATATTTCGAATACAGTGAAGCATTGTGACACATTGCCTTTTAGTGTAAGAGTGTTTCTTTCCACTGCACCCATTGGGGCTCTGTTGATTTCTATCATAGCCAATCAGGTCATCTGATGATTTAGAGTACTAAACTAGATAATCTTCAAAGTCTCTCCTTTAAAAAGAAGAAAAAAATATATTTAACACCATCTCTAAACCAAAGATCATATTTAGAAAAGCTGGAAAAAAAAGTGTCTTCCCTCAAATAAAACTTATAGTTGAAGCATCTCATGTACCTGGAAAACTGTCTCCCCAAGAATGTTCTTCCATACCACTGTCATGCAGAAGTGGCCTCGCTTTGGCCTGGTTGGGATCCGAGTACTGTGCCTACCACTTATTAGTGAATGACCCTGGTCAATATATCTCTCATGGCTAAACTCTAATTTCTTCATTTACAAGTTGAGGATACCTATGACAAAAGACTGTTCAAAGTATTAACAGTTTGAATCAATGTGTGTCTAGTGCTCAACTTTGTGGCTAAAGCAAAAGAAATAATATTTATTATTATTGTTGTATTCCTGGCAATAATAACACATGACTTTCCTTTGATTCTGTGCACAGCACAAAGGTAAAGGATGACCATGTAGGATGGTAAGGTCCATAACACTGAAGGAAACTAATGGAGATAAAGATGAAACAGAGTGAGTTTCAAATTCATGTCAAGAGAGTATCACCAATAAAGCTATCCTGGGGCTCCCTCCAGAATACTCCAACCCTTCCTCTCAAGGTAGAATATGTATTGGTGCAATCTTTTTCCCCTTTATATGGTAATTTTACAAATTTCATCTTATTTGGCCTGCACAGTAACCTGTGAGAATAGTACTTATCAGCTCTATTTTACAGATGGAGAATGAGCTATTTAGGATTTAAATAACTGGCCTACTTTAACTGGCTTTTCAGGAGAAATGAACTATTGATTTATCCTCCACATCTAGTGGTGTTTCCCCTTGTTAACGCTGCCCCACACACCACGGTTGATGGCTTACTGTGGATGTGCTAATGATTTGGGAAAGGACTGGGAGCATGAGGGTTTGTTGCTGCTTTATAGAATATAGGAAAATTGATGCTAATTCATGAAAATACTGAAACAACCTTCATTTTGTTCAGTAAAGTATTTACAGGTATACTGGTATTACAGATCAAATATGAAAGCATTAAAAAGAAAAATCTGTTCTCAGACATCCTTAAATCCACACAGGAACATAATTTTAATATAAAAATTTACTACTGGTAATAAGTTAGACTTGTTTAGGTTAAACAAGTCTACAGGATCTAGGTGAAGGACCTCAACACATGAAATATATTAACTTGGTTGGTACAGAGTTAGATACAACAAAATAGAATCTTTTATTAAAAATAATCCATATTTCAATTTTACATGTTTTTATATTACCTCAAGTAATCCCTCATTCCTATTAAAAAGAGAAGAATAAAGAAAGGAAAAAATTAATATTTTAAGCTTCTATGCAGGAATGTATATTTTATTAGGCAATTTTATATGTTAACTCATTTAATTTTTTTTTCATTAAGTTTATTGGTACTTTTTAGGTATACAGTACAGTTAAATTCATCATTGGGTTTTTGTAACTTTACCTGATGTATCTTGGTTCTTATTTTTTCCCCATTCCCTTGCCCTCCCTTCACTCCTCTACCCTTCCCTATTTACAAGACTTTGTTTCCATTTTTTCCTTTTCTCATATTTATTCTTTTCCCTTCCTTCCTTTCCCTTACCCTTCCCACTTCCCCTACTCCTCTAGTCCTTCTCTTCCTATTTCACATTATCAATTATACAATTTGAAAAACTAAAAGTGTAATTATGGTACAGATTAACTCATTTAATCTTAAAAATTGTCTTTTGCATTGGATATTTTCCTTCTCATTCTAAAGGATGAGTTTTCAGTAATTTGTACAACAGAAGCTCTAGAAAATATTTGTGGTAGTATATGAAGGGTTAGAATCAGATAAAATAACTTCCCCAAATTATGTTTTGTTTAGCCTGTAATAGGACTTGAGAATTTTGAGCCATCTTCCAGGGTAAAGAAAAATCAGAAACTAACAACCTTGGGTCTACCTGTAGAAAGGTAAAAGGTGGTGAAAGCCAAGCAGCAAGTCCTCTTCTGACAGCCTGTGGCATCTTCTGTTACTCTGCAGCCTGTTTCACTTGGTGATATTGCCTCCTGGGTCCCCAGTGACGTTTAAATGGAAACTCCTAAAATGATGAGAAGCTTCAGTGTGGCCTGTTATCTAAGAGCTTGAATGGGTTTACTGAGGTGGAGGTTACCTGTCTACAGCTGTTGTGGTTTACATCTTAAATGTCCCCTCAAAGGCCCATGCGCTATAAAGGTTTGCTTGCCAACGTGTGGTGCTGTTGGGAGCCTCTAGGACTTGGGCCCTGGTGAAAGGAACTTAGGTCACGTGCCCTTGGAAGGACATCTAGACTCCAGCCCATCCCTCTCCTTCTCTTTCTCTCTCTCCCTCTTTATCCTCCTGCCCCTGCCCCCTCTCTCTTTCCCTTTCCAGTCACAATGAGCTTAACAGGTTTTTTTCTGATGCAACATAAAATAAGTCTAATTAACTTTTTACTGTAGAGTTTCTTTTCCTGAAATAATTTTTGCTCTCCTCATATATTTATTGTATCATTTTTCTGTGCAAACCAGATTGCTTCAGATTGTCTCCTTTGGAAGCATATTAAAAGCTTGTACTACTTCTCGGATATATTTCAGAACACAGCACCTAAATTATTTATTTATTTTTAAAAGACCGCTTATATTAATTTTACTTAAAATTACATATTGCCCTATTTCTCAGTTATATGGGGAATAATAATAATAGTTAATAAACATTTACTATGAATCAGGAGTATGTATTTATATATATATATATATATATACACATATAACTTTATCTCATAATATTTCTATGATATACAGACTTTTACCTCCCATTTATAAAGTGAGACACTCAAAAGCTAAATGACTCTACTAAACCAAACAAATTTTGTCGGATTATTTTCGTATTTCTGGTGGAGAATGTTCTGGAGAGATAGAGATGGTAAATCTCTGTTCTTCCTACCTTAAGAAGCAATAGAAATAAAGCATGATAACTTGTATTATCACATGACATGACATATAAAACTAAAGGAACATATGGAGTTAAGGGCTTTGGATGGAAGTGAATTCTGACATCCATAAGCCAAGGCCTTGGATGACAGGAGGGTTTCGATGTTGGGAAGGCAGTAGAGCCAGGAGCTGAGCTGATCCTCTTATATTAGGCTTTTGTAATTGGGTGAATGATGGAGCCAGTCTGTGAGACAGTAAAAAATATACTACTCTAGAGCAGACGTTGGTACAGTGCTTCAGTAAAGGGCCAGACAGCAAAGATACTAGGTTTTGTGTGCCACATAGTCTCTGTCACAATTATTCAACTCTGTTGTAGAATGAACATAGCCACAGATAGAACCTAAAGAAAAAGTGTGGATGTGTTCCAAAAGAACTCTAGAGAACAATTTATTGCCCTTTGTGGGAAGAAATCAAGGCTCTCTGCATTCAGTCTTCTTTACAGTTTCCTACAAGCTTCTCTGGTCCTTCAGCTTTTAAATCTAGATTTGCTACTCCTCAAAGCCTTTTCAAACATATATCATTTGATGTTCATATTACTCCACTTTATTGATGAAAACCTGATACTGGAACACTTAAAAGCCCTTGCACAAGCTCACTATGCCAAAAATAGGGAAACACTTCCGCACTGTTGACTTTTCTATTTGCATAGATCTTCTAACATGAAAAAGCCTAGTACTGTCTCGGATGATCTCTCTGACAGGTCCAGTTTACTAATCATACCTTGAATATGTTGTTTATTCATTGATTTATCCATTAAATCTTTTTTTCTCATTGAGCTTACTGGTACATTTTATTGAAAGTCCTTGTAGGGGGCCGGGATTTAGCTCAGTGGCGTTGTTGCTGCCTGCCTCACAAGCAGCATCCTAAGTTTGATACCCAGTACCGCCCCGCTACAAGAAAGTTCTTCTATGTCAGAAATGGCATTAGACCCTGGTGATACGAGAACAACCAAATATTTATATAAGCCCGTCTCTCAGGAAGGTGGTGAAAGAAAAATCTCCCTCAAATAAGATATGAAATATTACACTGATACAATTAAGGTAAGAATGGTACAGGAGATCCCATCTGTAAAATTTAAGAAAGACTTCCCCTAAATAAATGACAATTACTCAAAAAGTGGAAGGATATGAAGGCTTTAACAAGGCCAAGGGAAATGACAGGAGAAGAATTAGCTCTCTAGCCAGCATGTTCAAAGATGCAGCAGCATTTGAGGGTTTGAAATAAAACTGAAATGGTAAGATCACAGGACAAGTGGGGATGGAGAACCCAGACTAAGGTAGATGATCATTTCTGAGGTCTCTCTTCCAGTGCTTGTTGACTCTTAAAAACAAAATATAGTCATCAAAATGTTTAAATAAATGAGTGACATAATCCCAGTTTAGTTTTGAAGAGATTGTTTTACTGCAGTAGGAAGAATGACTAATTTAGGGGAAATGGGTAGAGCATTAATATGATTTGATGTGGGACAGTAAGTAGGAGTGAGGGCAATGTTATGAGAAAGAACAGTGGAGAGGTGGAAGAGACAGGAGAGAGAGGCAAGAGCATTGCAGGATGAAGTGGAAATACTAAAGATGCTTCTTGCTTCCTGAAGGTGAAAGGACAGTGGTGGTTCACTCCGTGAACTAGAAGCACTCTTCTGGACTCTTTTGAGTGAAAATACATGCTATGCAATTAGTCTTTTAGAGTTTGAATTTGACATGCTTTGAGATAATAAAAGAAAGTGCCAAATAATATTTATAAGTCTTGAATGCTTAAAAGATTCACCCAGAATGGAAATCTGTTAGGGATGGCTGGGAGCTAGACTCAGTGAAGGGATATCTATCATTTTCGCATATGCTTCAGTTTAATTTGTTAAGTGATTATAAAATATTCTCTATAATTGAAAAAGTCAATAATTAATGAAATCAAATAAATAGGATGGAAAAAGACTTTCAATCACAGGACATTCTCTAATTAATATAGTGCAAAAATAGACTTTTAGGTTTGTGAATAAAATTGTATTTTCTTGGTTAAGTAAAGAAAAATTTATACCAACTCATATTTAATATTCAGGAAAAAGTATTAGCAGTTGCTCAGAGAATGCTGGAAGTCTTTTACACTATTGTAGCTGAGAAATGGAGTGAAAGTTCTGAAATCTGCATGGTGTGGAAAGGGCTTGTTGCTTGTTTGTTTATTGTGCATCTTTCTCACTTTATGCTTTCTCTTGCCTGAAGCTAACATCAGGAATGAGATGTTGCAGTTGTTATTTTCTGGTGCAGTATGCAAAAATAAACATGAGCTAAATGTACATTTACGGGACATTTACAAGAGAGTTGCTGCAACTCTGCACCTTATTTTACTTGTTCTTTGCTTTCTTTCCCTGTATTTTTTGTCTCTAATGCCTGCTGCAGCCATGGATAACTTTGACCAACTGTAAAAAAATTGTAATTGTAAAAAAAAAAAAAAATCAAGTCCAATAGATGAATCCATTGGGAAGCCCTGCTTGGAGACTGAGATATTAATTTTCAGACTTCCAAAAATTATGATATCTGAAAAAGTCACTTGATTATTTATTTTGACCATACATTGCAAAGAAATTTGGATAGATAATGCCTAGATTCACATATGTCAGGATAATATAAGATATTTAGACCCACCACTCCCCTCTCCCTCACAAATACAAGGAAGAGTCAGGGTGTAGGCATGGGGCCACTCATCTCAAAATAGCATGTAGCAAAGTACTCCCTAGAAAATATTTATTTAATGAATGAATGAGTAAAAAATCTCTTCTTGAGGCAGTCATGGGTCAGAAACTCATTCTACTTTAATTTTTTTTTTTTGTTATTCACTTAGGTGTCTTAAAGATACCTTATTAGCACTTTGCATTTTATTAAACCTTATTCATATGTGCACCAAAATTAAATTGCTTTTTAGAAGATATCCAAAATTTTATTCTAAAATTTCTACCAGTTAATATTATTCTATTTGTGGGACAATCTGGAATAAATCTGTTCTCATTTTCATGTTTCAATCCTTTAAACATTGGAAGGTGACTACCAAATATTTAGAGTGTCCTGCTTTTTCCTTTTGCTCAGCTAAACATTTTTATTTATTAAGGTACTAGTGACCTCTAACAGTATGCTCTGATGAAGCACAACAAAAATAAAATATTTCTGTAGGAATTTCAAGTCTTAAAACAGTTTACAAAATCCAAAACTACAGGAGCAGCTCAACTCTCATCACACATCCTTTTGTCTTCTATATCTTAGATACATTCTCCCACATTATCCTAGAACCCTTGCTTAGGAGCATCCATTAGACAATTCATCCTTTTTTCCTTTCAAATACAAAATGTTATTCAACAAATCTGGTGAAGTCTCTCTTTGAGGATTGGTGCGTTTTCCTGAGAATAAAGAATACTCCAAGGAATTCAATAAAATTATTCTCTGTCCAGAAATGGGATTAGGTCCTCAAATAGTCACAAGGTGATGGGAAATTATTTAGAAGTGCTACCAAGTCTGTAACTTTGAGAAGAAAGAGATTTATTGCCTAAGGAAGCAGGGAAGACAATCCTTGAGCTGACCTTTTGAAGAATGAGAGATTGTGAATCAAGAAAGGTGTAGGGAAAGTGGGAAGGGTAGGGGAAAGCTAAAAAGGGAAAAGAAAAAAATATGAGAAAATGAAAAAATGGAAATGAAGTGTTTGTAAAGGGGAAGGAAGGAGGGGTGAAGGGACGGCAGGGAAAAGGGAAAAAATGAGAACCAAGACCTGTCATGTAAAGGTACAAGATCCCAATGATGAATGTAACTGTACTGTATACCTAAAATGTACCAATAAACTCAATGAGGAAAAAAAAAAAGAAAGGAAAGGGAGACTTTATAAATAGGGAAGGGTGGAAGGGGTGAAAGGAGGGCAGGGGAATGGGGAAAAATAAGAACAAAGATACATCATGTAAAGTTACAAGATCCCAATGATGAATGTAAGTGTACTGTACACCTAAAATGTACCAATAAACTCGATGAAGAAAAAAAAAAGGAAATGGAGAGGGGGATCATGAGGAAAGGAGTGAAAGTGCATGCATGTAAGCGTAGAAATAGGATTTCTTAAAAACTGAGAATGGTTGAGATCCTGTGTCCCTGATCCCATTCTCAGGGTCACACTTAGAAGCAAGCAGAGCCATGCATTCATGTGGAGAGAAATTTGGCTCCCAAGTTCCTGCACTAATGCCACCATTCGAACCTAGATCTCCTGGAAAGGTACTTTTTGCTGTTTTTCACATTTAGCCTAGCAGGAGTTACCACTTGTGCCTAAGGTGACATTTATCCTTCTGCAGAAAATGATGGAGAATCACCTCTAGTTAGGTCAATGTACAATGAGTTATATTTCTTGAGGGAAGACACTTATCTTTATTGCACTTGTGGATTCTCAAACAGTAGTATAAACTCACACACATCAGTGAAGAATCTAAATACCATTCGACTTCTGTCATATTGATCCCTGAAGATCTTTTTATTTATATTTAGCAGGTATCCTTGAAATCACCTGAAATTGAATAGAAAAGAGTTTCTTGTGGATGTTTCTTATATTAATTTGTTGGATCTGGAAAAAGAGAACATACTGTCCTTTTGTATTCCTCAAATGGAAAGGTAACATTTAAATTTGGAGATCCCATTTTCTTAAAATTTGAATAGTTTTTAATTTTTACTAAAACTTTATGAAAAGCACCATTGCTGTCCCACTTTCCCAGACTTTACACTTTGCTTTTTCTTTCTATATGATAAAAATAACCACTCTTCAACACTCTGGCCCTTGAGCCACTCAGCCCAGACTTTCAGCTTAGCCTTGAAAACACAGCAGAGGGACATTTATTTCTGTATCAAGATTCATAGGGACATTTTTAATTCTCCATAAAGTTGGACAATATCAGTTCACAAACATCTCGTGAGCACACTCTCTACCTTGCGTCCAGAACTATTATATTTTCCTTGACTTGTGAATCTGAATTTAAGCTAACAGTCTACAGGGAAGACTCCAATTTGTATTGAACTGAACCATTTCCTCCGCAAGTACATTTGACTTATTGGACTGAGTGAATCTTCATCTTCAAAACTACAGGTAAGGCTTCAAGTAATACAGTTCTTACATCGGGGAATTTTCTAGGGTACTTGGCATGTGGTTAAGCATCAAAATAAAGCTCAGAGCATTTACTACCTATGGAGTCCTATAGTTCTCTGAAGTGCCTCTGAAATCCCCCATGTTGTTCTTCAGAAGTTACTTGGACCAGTAATTGTCAAACACCTGGTAAATCATTGAAATTAAGCTGGCTACAGAAGAATCAACTGCAGCTTAGCAAAATTAGAGACTGGAGCTCTGTAGAAACAACTTATGATTCAGCAAATTTGAACTGAGTCCCAAAGAACCTGCATTTTGAGAAAAGTTCTCCAAAATTTTCTGGGCCAAGATTGGTTGAAATTTTCTGAAGTTCTTTAAATCTCATCAAAGAAAAGCAATTGTATTGTTAAAATAAATGAATCGCTTAGGAGATATTTTAATATTTTAAATCATCAGAAATTTTAGGTTTTTCTCTGCTTATAAGAATGAAAATGTGAGAAAATGAAAAGATGAAAATAAAGTGTTTGTAGATGGGGAGGGGAGGAGGGGGTGAAGGGAGGGCAGAGGTAAGGGGAAAAAATGAGAATCAAGACTTGCCATGTAGAGGTACATGATCCCAACAATGAATGTAACTGTACTGTATCCCTAAAATATACCAATAAACTCAATAAAAAAAAAGAATGAAAATGTCCTTCAAATTACAATTTAAAATCAATTTCTAGTTTTATTTCATAATGTTTGGAAATGAAGGTATGTGATCTTTTTGAGGAACTTACTATGATTGCCTGTGTGATCTGGAACAAGACCAATTTTTAATAAATGTACTATCAAAATTTGATATATAAAACTTGGATTCAAATGTATAACAGGAAGTAATGAAAGTGTTCTCACCCTCTCACCATTTTATGTTCAGTATTTGTTTTGTGAAAAATTGAGAAAAGTATGTCTAAGTTTCAGTGTCACTCCTGATTTTCTCTGGTTGAACTTCTAGTTCATTTATTTGTATATACATCTCACCATTCTAATTGCTGGCCATCAGTGCTGTCATTGAAATTTTAACTTTTACCATGTTAAGACTATTTCATTTTTATTATAGATTATACTTTTTGTCATTGTAAACTTGTGTGCCATTTCGTATGGTTTTCCTTGACTTTGTCTTCACAGAGAGACCCTGGCACAGAATCCTAAGTACTAGTCATTAAATAATAAGTATTATCCATTGTCTTGGTAGTTGAATAGTAGCTGTAGTAGTAGTAGTAATAGTGGTAGTAATATTATACACTAATTGGTCTTATCCTATTTATATCTTCTTCCTTCACCTATTTTACTCTAGATATTTTTATCACTAGGGATTTGGAATCTATATATCCTTTAAATACTACTTTCGTAAATAACATTAACATTATAGTATTGTACTGCATATTTTATACTATATATTAATAGATAACTATTTATATATAACAAATAATTAAATTTTGTATATTTAAAGCCAGACTTAAACCCATCTGTCAAACTGAAATTTAGATATATAATCTTCCCTTTGAACTATTTAAAAATCAGTGGCTTTTATTTCATTTAATTCCTTGCTCAATCTATTAGTTTTCATTTTAAATAATTGATATATGATTGTGCACTCATCATGTTATGGTAATATTTATAAGAAATTGTTTCGACATTGATACTGTTTTGCAATTTTGTTAACATTTATTTCAAGTGTTTATCTTAAATGCTTAATGCTTACTAATTTTTAAAAGCAATTTTCTTCTTTTCTAGACGTGTTATTCTTTTATCAGTGAGTTTCAATATTTCTTCAGGTGATATTTTCACATTTGAGTACGTGGTTGGGATATTTGTTTTTTTATTTTGGGGGTATTTTTTGCAGGTCTCCGTTATGTATATCATATATGTTTAGGTATATGCTAGGCAGCTTCATGTTGTTACAACAAAATACTTATTAAGAGAAAAGTGGCATTTTGGCCGGCAGTCCTGGTGGTTCTGGTCCATGATCTATTGGGCCTCTGGAGGTAGCACGGCGTGTGGGAGTTCATGGTGGAGCACAGCCTTTTACACCACAATCCAGAAAATGGAAAATAAAAGAGAGAGAGAGAGAGAGAAAAAAGAGGCAGCAGTACCCCAAATCCCCTTTTGGGGGTTACTCCTACTATGCCCCACAATGTAAAGGTTTCACTGTCTCCCAGTGACATCACACTGATGACCAAACCTCTGGGAAACCTTCAAGATCCAAACCACAGAAGCAGGGATTTAGAAATCTAGGGCTGTTGTTTTATAAATAGATGTAACTCCGTAATCTTTCAATAGTTAGCATTTCAAAGGACAAACTTGATAATAATATTCACACTCCATCTGTATATTGTTTTTCTATGTTTTTATATCTTGTATGTTCATATATAGCTGCATAGCAGCTCTCTAATCTCTTCATTGAAAATAATAGGGCAACAGGACAGTAGTTGAGTGCTTTCTTTATTATCAGAAGTGACCTGAGGGTCCAGGATTTAGCCGAGTGCCACTGCCTGCCTCACAAGCACAAGGTCTGGTGTTCAATCCCTGCTACTAAAAAAAGTGACCTGTTTTGCTAAGCAATTTCTTTTTCTCACCGTGGACCAGTTTCCATTGATTTTACCTAAAATTTGATACATCATTTGAAATAATTCTTTTCTTTTCCTAGCTGAAGAAAATTTCCTGTTATTGACTGCCTATTGCTTTCCTCCATTTAGTTTTTTTTGCCTGTTGTGAAATCCTTAGATGGTGTGTGTGTGTGTGTGTGTGTGTGTGTGTGTGTGTGTGTGTATTTCCTCTGAGTCTGGGAAGAATTATTTGGTTTTACTTTCTAATCTGCTACTCAGTTTTCTGTAGTATTTAATGTTTTGATCACAGAATCCATTGTGTTTTAAATTTATGGGCCATATTTTTCACCTCCAGTAAAATATTCCAGATAATAAATTTTTTCTTTTCTATGATTTTCTTATCTTGAAAAAGTAACACTTTCACAAACCTTATTGGGAATACTGATTAGATATTTGTAAACTTTGCTTTCTTGCATTAAATCTCTGTTATTGGGACATTTTTGCTCTAATCCTTCAATGAGCTACCTTTACCATTTTTGAGACACTGAAACATTTTTGTATATCATTTTTTCTTAGTGTCCTCAAATCAACATTAGCAATAGAGATGGATTCTCTCAACAAATACAGTTTCTTTATTTACACTCAGCCTAAAAGAGGAAGGGAAAGTTTAGATTCACTGTGTGGTACCAGGTTAGGGACCCATTAACTGCAGAGAGTTTTTTGTTTTTTTTTTTTGTACCGGGAATTGAACTCGGGTCCTTGAGCTCGCAAGGCAGGCCACCGAACCGCTGAGCTAAATCCCTGACCCCATGCAGGGAGGAGTTGAAGGAGGTCCTCTGGTCCTGGCAGCCCTGGTACTCTGGCGTGTTGGATGCCTTACTTCCTGTGAAAATCACAGCAGAGTGAGTTTAGCTGGATGGAGTGGGCCCTTTCATTATGCACTCCATCTGGGCTGTATGCAAACAGAAGGCCATGGTAGAAGTGCTTTTGTGTGGACAGCAGAATCTGATGCAGGCCACATCCAAGGGAGGTACTAGTAGGACCAAGATTTCTCCTCTTTCCTTTGAGTTTTGCCATTGCCTTACCTACCCATGGTTAACCTCTTTTAATATCTGTAAATGTCCTCTGCTGTCACCTTGCTTACTGGCTCCATATCATTCACTGTGAGGGATGCACTCAACTTAGTTATTAATTCCCCACCTGATGAACATTTAGATTGCCCTACTTTTTTTGGTAGTATAAATAAAAATAGCCATTTCCATCTATGTTATTCTGGAAATACTTGCCTAATTTTAAATCTCTTTTCTTTTGTGATGTTTTCTTATCTTTAATATAATTTTTATATATTCAGTTTTTTAAAGTATGATGAAATTGCAACAGTTATACTTTCACTTACTTACAAAATATGTTTTTTTGCCAGTTTGTTAATTTTTATTATTACTGTTACTTCTGTTTGTATTCTTCAGGATTATTTTATTGTTTTTTGTTATTAATTATAAATTTAATGATTTGTTTATTATTTTTATTCTCTGAGCTTATTTAAAATAAGAATATTTAACATAATAAATTTGACTTTGAGCAAGGTTTGGTCTCTGACTGGATTCTGTATTAGCATCTTCATTTTTTAAAAAACTTAATATTCATAATTGCAAGTTTGATTCCTGTTTGATACAATAGTTATTTTAATGTTTATAAGTTTCAATTGGCAAAAGATTTAATTGTACTTCTGTTATTAACTGATAGTTTTATTATATTGTGGTAATGGAAAATAATTGAAAAATTTTCTTTCTTTTGGAATGTATTGATGTTTTATTGTGGTCAATTTTGTTCAGTTTCATTGTGGGTAATAACATTAATTTATTGTAAATTTTATTAGTACTTGAAATATACTCTGTTTTATGGAGTACTACATTAATTATGTATGTATTAAGTTAATTTTTTAAAATGTCCTATTTGCTCTGCTTAAGTTTATTTTAAATTCTTTCTGGAGCTAAAAAATACTGTGTGCTTATATTTTGGAGGGGAGGTGTGTTTTTAGATAGGTTAGCCTAGTTTAATTGTAATTTTTCTGTATCGTTTGGTTTTGATATCTTTAGATTCAGAATAAACTTGAATTTTATCTTTTAATCTATTTTATGAATTTTTAAATTACAAGAGATCAACTTATGTTTTTGTCTTAATATATTTGGCATTTTGTTAATTTTATGTTTTTAATTTTTAAAGCTTCCTTATTCTTTCTTAGCTATCTTCTTTGTTATTTGATCTTTTTTCTTTAACTTTCTTTTAGTGGTATGAACAAAAAATTGTGATTTTTACATAATTGTTAGTTATTCTTGTTTTTATTTAAATTATTCCTGAAACTGTAATCTTATCTATGTAAGGAAAAATAGCACTTATAGACTTCCACTTAATGAGAAAGAATTTATTACAATTTTATTTCTTACTGTTACTTACTTTTCCTATTCCAATATTTGCTAAGATAATCTAGATTTAAATCTACCAGTGACCCCTGAAATACTACTGGGAACTTCTGCAGTAGGCTCCAGTCTCCTGCCCAGTGTACGACGTGGACTTGAGAAAAAAATCTAAAAGACAGAACTAAGAGAGACAGAAAGTGCGGTGCCAGGGCAACCAATAGCAGTGCAACCAATAGAGGTGCTGGCAAGTCCCAGGCACTGATCTTTATTGGTAATCAGTTGGGGTAAATTAGGTGAGCTGTGTGCAAGGGCAGGATGTGCAGCTGTGTGGTTTCAATGGAAATCAATGTAAGCAAGGCTCATATAAGACAAGACAAAGCCTTTTGAATTAAGAAAAGAACAGACAAAATATATGGCTGTAATTAGAACATTATCCTTCTAGTAAGAATATTTTAATTGTATGAATGGAATTTGGGTCCATGTTACTCTGACCTCAGCACATAGGTTTTGGCTGGACTCACTTCTCAAAACAAGCCAGTTGTGGGGTTAACTCTTCACAGCCTGCACTGCTAACAGCCTGCTTTGGGCATAATCAATATTGTGGTTCCCTGCAAGATCTATCTTATTTTTAAATAATTTTCTTAATTGTAATATTTCTGATGGAGCATAAAATATTAAAATTGACTGTATAGTTATTCACACAAATTTGACCTAATATGTAAAGTGGTTCTATACAAGTTCTTCTACAGTCTACTATTTTTAAATTCTTTATTTTAACTCATTTTTTCATTGGATGAAATACTTTATATTTCCAATGTTTTTAGAAGAAGCATCTTAATGGTATCCTTTTCAAATATACTTACATATCTGAAAAGTAACCTGGCTTAGACAGAAATATTTTAGTCATTTTATTTTCTAAAATTCAGTGTTTTTGGAGAGAAGGCAAAACCAATATGATTTGTCTTCCTTTATGACTAGTAATCATAATAATGTTTACTATTTGTTAAGAACTTTATATATATATATATATATTTGTATGATAGATATTATCATTTAATACTGTCAACAAATTTGTCAGTTAATTCTATTTACTTCAATTTTGGAAATGGGGAAACTGCATCTTTGAATGTTTTGAGGAATTTGGTGGTTTCATAGTGAGTAAATGGCAATGTTACATTTCCGACCCTAAAATATGAACTCTTAGCTCTTATGTTCTACATTCTTTTATTTTCTTTTTGTAATTTTGAAAGTAAAAAGATCTACATCATAGTTTTTTGTTAGCTTGATAAATGTTGTCATGAATTTTTCTAATTCCTTCTTAAAGAATAGCAATTTCCCCTTTTGCTCTGAATTCTGAAACACTTTCCTGGTTTATTGTTCCATGCTGTCAAGAAACTTTTCTGTGGCACGGACCTAGTTGATGTGGGAACCTCATTTTCAAGGAATCAATAATAGGAAAGGAGAGTCCATCTGTTTTTTGGAGAGAATGGTTGGCTGGAAGGAAACGTGCTACCTTACCATGACCATTTGGTTGCTGGTAATGAGGCACCTAACTTCTCTAGACCTTGATGGCATCGTTTTCAAAATAGGGAGAATAGTAACTGCCATACCCATCTCACAAGATCACAGGAAATAAACCATGAGAGAAATATGCATAAATTAAGATGTAAATTTTTTTTATTTAAACAAGATTTTTTTAAGTTTTTTTTTTATTTTTTAGTGCCAGATGCTGACAATGATCAAGCCTACATTAAAAATCTCATACAAATCAGTCTAAAACAATACAATATTAGGCTAATCTAGAACCAATAGTTTACAAATGAGAAAATAAGGGTCTGAAAGATTAAGGGGCTTGCTCATAATGTCCCAGTATTATCAATATGGAGCAAAGCTCTGCAAATTCCTGGCAAAGAGATTTGCATTATTTTTATCTGTGCTTGAGACACATATTTCAGCCAGGAACAATGTGGTAAAAGCCAGGTCAGTTGCTAAAAGGTCTTCAGCCTTTTGGGAGATGTTTTTCATATGCAGATGTCTCTGTCTCAGTCTGGGGGAGTTAATTTGGACTGTGGGCTGCTAGCCAGCTTGGCTGAATGCTACGGGCCTCTTCCTTGGTTACTGCACGGTGATTTTAAAAATGGTTCTCCCTGCTGAGTGATAAGGACAGTTTCCCCAGGGAAAGTACAGTCTGCATAGCTACACAGGCCCCTGAACTTGTTCCAGGGATACTCTTGTTTAAGTTAAACTTGAAGTGAAGAAACTGTAAAGGCAAAAAAAACTCTATTGTATGAAAGAGATAATCTAAAATAATTTCAGTCATATTCTGAGAGGTCCCAAATAGTATAGCTAACATATGAAGAGATTCATATCCAACACAAAGGAAGGATGATAAACTAGAGCAAGCTACCCATAAAAAAACCCACACTTTTTTCTTGTCAAAACTCCCAGATGTGCGCCAAGTGATCAGTGTTTCCATTAAAAGTTCAAAAGATGAAATCCAGATGTTTTTCTCAGTTCTACACCTTTTGACCCTTGATGCATTTACTTGTTCTTGGAGGCTTTAGTCACATGACTTGGTGAACTTTATGCTCTATCTAACTAATTCTGAAATTTACTCTATGATAATGGAGCATAGAGTTGTTTGGGTTGGGGTTCAATTTCATGTCTATGAAGTGTTGCTGAAACTTTAAAGTTTTCTTGTTCCTTTCAGTTCTCAAAAGAATGTCTGTGTTTAAGTCATGTTATCACTATTTTATCTAGAATTTTAAGTGCTAAACATAAGTGCCAAATGTTTGGCTCACTTCGGTAATAAAGGGTTGAAAAGAATAAAGATACTAAGAGTATAAATTATCTTTTTTAGTAATGCATGTTGCACATTAATAGACGTTGAGATGATGAGGTGGACAAAATATTCTGTGAAGCAAATTACTCTAAAACATTTTTTTGGCTTTCAATAACCAATCAAAAAGTCATCTACACTTAAAAAACAACAAAAGTTATTTGGGGGAAGAAAAACAACCCTCCACCTTAGACACAAATATTTTAGCTCCTAATACATAGGATAGTGACAGGATCTTCTGGAATTTGAGACAGAATGTGTGGAAAGTTGCACATTTGCCTTGGCAACTATTCACTGCAGAAACTCAGCTGTAACCCATAATGGTAATTCAAGGATGCTGCATGTGAATTTATTTTTTCTAGATCTATGGGCAGTTTCCAAACTGCTTAGAAGTACTAGTTATAAATTCATAACAGTAAATTCATTTTTAACATTTTCAAAGATTCTTAAAAATGTTATTTTTATTCCTAAGTCTGTGGCTGGTGAATATTTACTTTCTTAAAGTACTGTTAAAATGAGGTTGTAGCCTGATGTGGTCTAGCTTAGTGATAAGAAAATATTGTTAAAAGAAACCCAAAATGACTTATATAGTTCCTAGCCAGTGTTGTTTTTGACAAAACCATATTGATGCAACTGAGAGAGATAAAGGAAAAACAAAACAAAAACCGTTCTCCAAGACCAAAATGACTTCAGCAATTACATTTGGCCAGTTTTTATTCTCCACTTTAGTATATTGTTCCTGGAAAGCCTAATCTGGAAAAAGATGCCTTGCTGGGTTATCTACATAAAGAAAATTCAACCAGGGAAAGCAAAACAGTATAAACATTACTCCTCTCTGAAAATGCACACTGTCTTCTGTCACACAATTCCCATTAAATGGAGAAGATTGTTTTGTTGTTGTCTTTGTTTTATTTTGTGTTGGCTTCTTGGTTCCTGTGCTCACTGAGCACAGAGAATAGGACAACTGACCTCCTATTCATTTCCAGGGGCTAGGAAGATGACTAGCCCTTTAAATGTGGGTAAATTCTCTATTAGCTATCACCCCAGTTGTAAGTGATAAACATAAACTACTAAATAAAAAAGGCTGGACACTAGCTCTTCAGCCAAGTCATAGATTTTTTTTTCTTTTGGTGAAATAACAAGTAAGACATTTGTAACCACTTTATCCCCATACTTTATTTCAGATGGCACTATGAGTTGCATTTATTTCAGTGGCACTGATGAATCAAGAGTGCAAGTAAAGTAACAAAATTCACAACTCATGAACAAATGAATTGCAAGTAACAGCATTTCTATAGCCAGTGTTCTATTAGCCAACTAGCAAAATGGGATTATTATTTGGGTAATTTGGACAAAAGTAGTATTTTATTTGTTGGAAGATGGGAATCAAAATGATATGCATAATTGGCTTCATGTTTTATTCATTCATTTATTTAATCATTTATTTAACAAACATTTACTAAGTGTTAAAGGATAAAGCATTGCTGTTTGTCTTACAGAGTATGTGATACAATTAGAATGATTGGACATACATGTAAAGGTATCATCTTTAAATGCTTATTACCACCTACATTTGCTGGGTGACATGGCACTAGTGGAATTGCTGAATGTTTATCATTCAAGTTACTTCTATGCTGGTGACAACTCAGTGGTATTGCACAATTACAATTTAAGAATAAATAGAAATCTTTTGAAAAATGACTCAAATATAAAGTAGACTTACCTGTAAATTTACTAATAATTAAATCAATCATACATGACTTTATGGATGTTCCTTAGAATAGAAGTGCAATTTTGACGACAAGTCTGCTTCCTGAAGGGCTTAACAGATTTTCTCAGGACCCTTTTGTGCCTCGGTCAGTGTTTCAGTTTTGGTTCTGTCTTCCTTTTTCCTATTCTGTCAGACAGTGACCTCCCGTGAAACTCTAGCATGCTTATTATGAAGAAGACAATGTCTTGATTTATGGTTTTACCTTTGATCAATTAGCTAGTGTGTTACGAAGAGGTGGCATTTTGTATTGGCTTTTATTTCAGTTTTCTGTTCCCTACATGAAAACTGGGCCCATGCAACAATTCTGACCAAATCTGATAATAAAAGCCTTTTGGTCATGTTAAGGCATAAACTTACAGAATCAAGTCACAAAGTAGTCAAAAATCGCATTACATCAAATCTGCTATGCTAGATTTAACTCTAAATTCCCTTTCAACTCTAATTTGTAATTGCTTAAGGCCAAAAACCTGTGGTAAGAGCATAGAGGAAGTTAGCTTTTCTATCACTCCCACTCTTTGCTGAGTTTTCTGCCTCACCGAGAGATTAAAGGAAGGGCTGGAAGAGAGTGAAAGGAGGTAAGGGCATAGGACAGGTGTCACTTAGTATCCTGGGATGTACTGTGTCTTCTAGACTTAGAAAATGGTTAAAATCATTCTTTCACTATGGCACTAATTTGCCATGTTGTGAGATTCTTTGTGGAGTCCCTTTCTTCTTTTGTTCCCTTGACCCAGGTAAATAAAACTCTGTTCTAGGTAGTCACTGGAACTTTATCTCTGTCCCTATCTCCTGGTGGGATACCTACCCAACATTTGAAATGTTGGATTCAGAAGAACCTGTTGGACAGAACCTAATGTAGTCTCACCTCTCATAGGCCTTATGTAATCCATAATAAACACTCAAACATTTCATCCTACCAGCACAGAAGGTGCAGACTAGTCTCTCCCATTTCACCACTAATTCAGGAAACCAGCCTTCTCTAGCTCTAGATTCCTGAGGTTGGAAGCAGACACCAGTTCACCCTCCCAAGAATCAAATATTAATTAGAGGACACAGGTCAAGCTCTAAGCACTTTCCTGAAACTCCCCCTCACTTGGTTTGCAAAAAAGAGCAGCACTCCAATCCACTCAGCAATGAAAATCAAAAAGAAAGGATAACACAGGAAACTCTTTTTAAAAAATCCTCCCTACCCTTCTTACAGACATTTTCTTTTTCCTATAATTTCTTTTATCTCCTGGATCTGATTGAGTGGGTGGTCAAAGAATTCTGGAACAATTTCTCTTTAGAACTCTGTGCATGTGACTAGAATCTGCCACTTGTTTTTTATACATCATATCTATTGGATTAGTATCCCAGTAGAGATCAAGGTGAGGAAAGTCCCTGTCTAGCTTCCTTTTCAAGTCATATCTAGATTAAGTGAAATGAATGCTTTAATTTTGCTAATATACCCGAGAGGTTATTCTTCTTCCTGAGTAAAGTTAATGTGCTATTGATAGGGTCCCGTGTTTTTATACAAAAGCCATTAAAAGTCATATTCTACCTAACATTTAATTCACTCCTCCACCTCAGATAGGAAGAGGCAGTCTATTGAACTCTTGGAAAATGGGACTTGATATGTCTGTCTTCTAGGCATGACCCACAAGCACACTGCAGCCGTTGGAAACCCAGAGCCTCCATCTCCAGTCCAATGGACTGCCTCGGAGAGTCCCCTTGCCTTGGCAGATTACTGCCAGTAAATAGATAAAGCCCAGCAAGTGTTGGGGAGAGAAATAAAATGAGTTCCAGGCCAAAGGGGCCGTGGGAATCTTTGCTTAGATGGGGCAGCCTTGTTTTAACCAGATTGATAGCTCTAGGTAAGGAATCTCCACGAAGAACTTCCCTAGAAGGTATAAACTAGTGATCAGCCAGGCCCATGAAACCATGACATTAATGATTGACTCTTGAATCAATGAAAACTTAAAGCCCCAAATTAACCCAATGTATAAATTCTTATGTGGGAAAAAATATTGCTTGGATTTCAATGTTTATACTGTTCTAGATTTTAAAAGTGCTTAAAACAGAGGATTGCAAGGATGGACTTGGACAGTTCACAAACGCTTGTTCAGTGGGGTTTTGGGGTTACAAAAGTGAAAATCACTTCTTGATTTTGTAAATTTTATAAACCATTTTAACTGTTCACAATTAGGTTTTGTTGAGACCAATGAAGAACATGCCAAGCCTTGCTGTCACATCCACATGAAATGGTGTGAATTAATTGGTCCCAGCTTGCACTGCTGTTGTCGAATCAACACGGTCTGGCTGCCTTCTGTGAAATGCCAACAAATGGATCAAAGTCTCTGGAGAATGACCCCTACCTTGCCCCAAATATGTGTGGTTTTCTGGAAATTCATATCTCCCACTTCTTTAAATGTCTGTGAGTCATTGTGAGAAGACAGATCCCATCATTTTTACTAGGACCCATGTTGCTCTTAATCTGCAGCCCTATAAACCACCTGAATGAATATTCCACACTAGAGAGGTGGTGCTTTCAGTGAGATGTTCAAATTTTTGCATGATTATTTGCATGTAAACCTGGCAATCCCATCTCTGTTTCCAGTTCCTTCTAAAGCAGGGTCAGTTTGGTAAATTAAGCCTGCTGTCACAGTCCTCCCCACAACCAGACAACCTGCACACAATCTGCTTCCTAGGAAAAGATGCTAAGAAAGGAGCACAAGTGAGACATCTCAGCCAAATGTGCTCTGAAGAACTATTAATTGATATCATTTTTGTTAGGTTTATTTATTTTTGGTACTAGGGATCAAACTCAGGATCTTGCACTTGCAAGGCAGGTGTGGTACCACTGGGCCCTATGTTAGGTTTATTTGATTGTAGTCAAAGCATGTAACATGCATCATTGTCAACATTTAAAAGTATACATTAAATTGATGCACATTGAAGCCATACTCTTAAGTGATATAAATAGGGCACACATGTGTAAACACCAAATAGTTTCTCTGGTGTGAGAAACTGAAAGTATAAAGAAGGACTAAAAGGTATAATAGATCATGTGAAATAGAAAAGGAGCAAAGAGAAAGGGGAAGTGGGAGGGGATGGGGAAAAAAGGGAATGGAATTAATATGATAAAATTAAAAGCAATGGAAATAAAGTCTTTGTAGATAGTGAGGGAGGGAGGGGTTTAAGGGAGGATAAGGGAATGGGGAAAAAATAAGAGCCAAGACTGATTATGTAAAAGCACAAGTTTCCAACAATGAATGTCATTAAATTGTATACATTAAATGTACCCATAAAATTAATTTGAAAAAGTATATAAATCAGTGGTATTAAATACATTCACAATTGGAATATCTCAACCATATATGCTCTGAATTGATATTAATTAATAGCATTAACACTAGCAACTATTACTGTAATAATTAGCATTATATTAGACCAATATTTTATTGCAGTAGCACATAACATCCATCATTTAAACCATAGGTGTGCATCTCTGTGGCATTAAAAAAATTCAAAGTTTTGCACAACTATCCTCACCATCAATGCTCAAACCTTATTTATCTTCTCCCCTAAAAGCCCTGTGCTATTAAACACTGCCTCCTCTCAACCCCACTCCCTCAAAATCAGATTATCACTGATGACAGTGAAAGATACCCAGATGGTATGGGAAACTGTTAACCCATAGTCTTCCTAGCACTGTCTAGGATTTCCTATAGGACAGATAATTGGGTGGAAAGAAAATGACTAAAAATCCAAATGCTTTTTCATGAAGTATAGGAGAAAGAACTAAAAGAAAATTTTGCCTTCAGCTGATACAAGTGAAGTTTATAGTGGTTTGATTAGTTTCAAGTTTTCTTTCACATTTAGACAAACTAAGTATAAGTTAACATCTGCAGGGAGCCAACAGTATGACCCTCAATAGACAAGCAGAGCACACACCTTGCCCTCAGGAAAAAACTGCAAAAGATGATAGACTCTTGGACAGGCAGGACACTCCAAAGACCTGGCTAGAGCAATGTGGTCAGATGACAAGTCATAAAGTCCAGGGCCGGCCTCCACCCATCGCTGCCTCTCAAGGAGGACCGGCCTCCCACCAACTCTGCTGTGCAAAAGAACAATTCATTTTAACTGGCGGAGTAGCTCCAGGGGGACAACAAAAGCAAACAAGCTTCAAGTCCCATAGTAAATCGTCTCTAGCTGAATGATGTCTGGTTTCTTTCTGGAAAGAATGTTCTTCGCTGAGCTGCAGTTTGCCAAGGGTCAAATATGACAGAAATGAAGTGTTGCTAATAGTGATTGAAAAGGATTCCTACTGTTTGTGGCCAATGGTGGGTAGTGGAAAGGCCAAATGTGTGGGCCAGAAAGCAGCAGGAGCCAGTAAACTTTCCCCAAGACTTACTAAACTTTGAGTCACCTCTGCTCTCCCAGCCCTTCTGTCAGCCCTGTTTGGGGAAACTGATATTCTAATTGCTAATCTCAGCAAGGGCCTAATGTGCAACTTGAAGCTTTCTGAGGCTTTGGTGCAATTAGGGTGGAGGGCAAGGCTGGCAGACACTGGTGGGCTCTCCCCCTCCTCCCAAATCACCCTGCTTGGGTTTCATCCTCACCCTCGCATCCTCTGCAGATAGGTAACCGAGCAGTGCCTGGCTCCTCGACTCTGGTGAGGAGAAATTATTCCTGCTCAAACTGGCTGGGAGCTATTAAAGGTTTAAATGTCACCTCAAAAGAACTCTTTGCTAACCTTTAAGTGGTGGCGTCTCGAGGGCTGTTTCAGGCAGGATTTGCCCCCTCCCAGGGAATCTGGAGAGCTGAGAACACACTTGTATGTGCTGTTCTTCACTCCGCCCTTTCTTTTCCTCCTTTCAGGGAATTATCACTCTAGCTTCAAAGGCAGAAGTTGTAGGCCAACCGGCACCTGCTGGACTGAGCTTCCCAATGTAGGCTCTCTTGGCTGAGTGTATAATTTCATTTAATCCTAAATAGCCTCCTTTACCTATTGTCAACAAATTCCCTTTAATCCTAACCACCACTTACAAGAATATTTACTATCAAAAGGAGACAAATCGCTATTTAAATGTGGATTTACTCAAGTCTGAAACTATGACAGTGACATATGGTAAAATGATAATATGTAAATAAAAACTGGAGACAGATTTATCCCCTTAGAAAGCTGGGCAGAACAGAGGATTAAAGTCATATGTGATATACTTTGAGGGGCCTCAATTCACACTCAGCATTCAGTTATGACCAACAGTGCCATTCATTCTGTTTACTTCAATTCATTTGGCTCCAGTTCTCAATGACCCACTGTTACCAGGAATACACCTCTGATAAGTAGGCCTTGATGTTTACAGCACTTTGGAGCAGAATGAATGCAAACCACACATTATTTATGGGTGTTCACTCTTAGTTTAAGGGGCATTTGTCAGGACTCTGAACACAGGTAGAATAATTAGATGTGCGCTCATTCAGACAGCTTGGATTCCAGAAGCTAACTTGAAAAAAAGAATTAAATAAAATACCACTCCAAGACAACAGCTTTCAGTTATTGCGCATGATCCTGAATTCCTTTCAATAAGTTGAAAGGAAATCTATAGCAGATGGCATTTTCTGTATCCATCAAGTCATTCCTAAATCTTCATCATGATCGTTTATGCCAAAGAAGTGTTGGTCCTCTGACTCCTCCCTTGGCTTACCCATCATCAAAGGCAACTTTGCTTTCTAGGGATATGGTTCTTAATAGCACTGAAATGTAATTATGGTAGTTAAAACTGGAGGCCTTTTTTTCCTGGAAAAGCAGAGCTCAAATAAATTGTGTCCTGTGCTTTTTGGCAACATGGTCTAATGAGTCTAAGCCAGAACTGGGAAAACACTAAACACACAAGATGTCACTTGTGCGCATTGTCATAATCTTTTCAATTGAGAATGTATTAAAATGAACAAAAACTCACTAAGAACCCCTACATGTATGGAAGTTGTTAGGGCATAGAAATCAGTACACTGTAATGCAGCACTAGAATACATGGTACACTACTAAGCCGACTCATATATTACATAAAGGAGTTAGCCCATCTCCCTTAAATTGCCTTATCCCCAGGCACCATAACTGAGAATGAGGAGCAATATATTCCTTTTGCAAAACCCATAATTGATCTGACATGTCTGACTTGGAAAGTGTAAAACCTGAAACCAGTTTTCTTGTTTGTTTGTTTATTTATTTTTGTTTTTGAAAATGCCTGTGTGTTTGGAGCCATTCACAACTGAATATGGAAAAGTTAAGAGGAAATCACGCACATACTTTCTTCTACCCAGTAAAAAAAGGACTCATGAGTTCAGTATTCATTGAGTTTTGATTTGAGAATACTTTTTATCATATTGTTTAGCTTTATTAATAGGTAAAGTATTTTGTTATTTTCTTTACTTTCTTGGCAGCAAAAGTTGATCCTGTTTTAAGTTTGTGACAATCTGGAGGGACTGGTAATAAAGGGCTAAAATTGTTTCTGCAAAAATCCATCACTGATTTAGAGAAGAGGCAGGAAAAGGAGGTAAGAGGAAGAGAACTGTAATAAAATGTGATTGATGGTGAATAGTAGGTTAGTTTTGATGCTATGGAACTCCTCAACATGTTATCTAAATACAACCATGTTCCAAAGGACTTTGGGTAAACCCAGTCTTTAGGCAATTCAAGTGTGCAGCTGTTAGTTTTACAGAAGTTTGAACAAAACAGCAATTCAATCCAAGAAGAAACTTGATTGACAGAAGAGGCCAAATGTCCATGGTTCATTGACGATTCCATGCTTAACTAAATATAGATATCCAGAGTTTCGTAGTTGAGGTAGTCAGAGGCCTCCAGATGGTTACAATAAGACACGTTATCAATGCTAACACAGAGTGTGAGTGTCTTGGACTAATGAGCTTTGGGGTTCTGTTCTTGAATAGTAGCCTCCTAAAAATGTTAACATCTTACTTTATTACTTGATGATCTTCTCACGGATTACGTATAGTTTCAATCTTGTGATGATTTAATTCACTTCTGAGCTTGACAGTGTATTTAGCAACTCATCAGATAATCAAGAAGAGTCTTAAAAGAGCTTGTGTTGGCTGTTCATCTCTACTAAACCAGACACATGTGCCTCAAAAACTATCAAACGGGTTGGCAGTTTAAGAAAATTATCTTTCATCGAAACATATTAAGGTTAAATTTTTAAAACCAATCATCTGTGACAGTGACAGAGTAGGTGCTGTAAGAGTCTTTAAGACTACGTAAAATATCAGTTTGAGTCAGAACATTTTGCATGCATCGTCTGGACCTCAGGGTTCAGGAGTAGAATGGTACTAATGACATCATTAAAGTAAAACGAACAATGTGAAGTTCAAGCTTCACCCCTAAGAAGGTACCTGAGAGCAGTTCTTGCCTTGGTTACCACTGAGAATCAACAACGGATGGTCTTAAGTTAACAAGCTAATATTTCATCCATGGATACCAGAGTGTTAATGGCTAAATATGCCAGTGGAGGGAAGGAGCACATATGCCACTATTTGCCCGACACAACTTCTGCTGTCATGGCCTATTAAAACCAGTTTACATGTGCATGTCGAATTTGATGAATATGTATGTGACCCTTTTCAGAGTCATCACTCATTGGGCTATGGCCCCTATGGCAGGAAAAACAGCACCTCTCATTAAACACAGCATGAGTTACAGGCATGTTATGTTAATATTTCTTCAGAACTTTAGGGGGTTTTCATCTTGTTCTAATAAATCGTGTGAAGAAAATAATTTAAAAGTATAATTGATTTTTTAAAAACCTCTTTTTTTCTCATTTTCTTCTTAACTATTTTATTTGGTATGTGAGTTCTGGAAGGCTGTTTCCTGAGGAAGTTGTAGGACATGCTCGTGAATTGTGCTTTGTATCACTCATGTGGGACCCCTGAAGCAGTCTTCGTCCTCAGTGGGAAGTTTAGCAAAACCAAATAGGAGATTTCCCTGAATGAATCTTTAAAAATTATGAAAGACAAGGCTTCTGAATTTTTGGAATGTAAGCAAATCTTTTTAACTCATAGTTCTTACTAGTGGGTGGGTATTCAGTAGGTAATCAAAAATAATAGCTAACTTTTATTAAGTCACAGAGTTAAAGGAATTTTTTGTACCAGGAAAGACGCGTGCCTTTCTAAAGAATTCCTTTGAAATATCCAGGAAAAAATAATAGTTTTAAAAAATAAATGCATATAAGATATAGAGGTTGTAATTCTCAAGATTATGCCAAAATACCTTATGGGACAAACAGGTCTAACTGATCGCGAAGTGCTCCGCACCCCGCCCCAGCTCTTATTTCTGGCAAGGCTCTGAATATTGCCCTTGTTATTCCCACCCTGTCTTGCTGGCCCTCCTATCGTGTCTGACTAAGTAGTCTGCAAAGTGTTTGAGTATAGGAAGATGGTTAGTGCTCTTTGATAGCATCTCATATCCCTGGCCAGATGTCTGTCATACAGATTATAACAGATTCCCAAAAACTGATCTTTTGATCACTGACTTTTAAATTCAAACATTGAAGATTATTTTCTTTAAATATATGTGCTAATATACTGTATGCTCATTAGTTCATGGCTCAAAGTGCCTGGACAGTTTAACCATCAATGAGAGGTAATTTTTAGAGAAGAGAGTATTGCAAGGGTATTGATTCACAGGCAGCCAGCCACCTGGAAGGGTAGCAGAAGTCCTGAAAAGGCTTTCTCAAGAGCAACTACAATAAACGAGCACTAAATTAGGAGCTTCAAGTTTGTGGTCTTATCTTGACTCTGGCTGTAGGACCATGAAACATGTTTATTTTATATCTCAACTTCCTTATTTGCAAATTATTGAAAGGTCCCCAAAATCTGAAGTTGTCTCCACAAATCATTTCGCATCACTTTTGAAGAATTGGTCTGGATTTCAGTTGCTGCTATATATCTGAGGATTGGAAAAGACTATTTATCACTTGCTTCATCTTTAATCATAGGACCATTGTACTTATGAAGAGATGAAATGGCTCAAAAAAAGAAAGAAAAAGATACAGAGTCCTTTATATTTCTTTCCTTGCTTCAGCATGGCCATATGCAAGCCTAGAATCTGGACCAGAGTTGTTCCATGGACAATCTGGTAGTCAACCCAAACCTCCAACCAGTCTAAAGTTCGTTTTGAATTTTCTCATTCTGACCATCATTCTGGTCATAAGATCAACCCTAAAAAGATGAAAGACCAGATTATAAAAGATGGGAAAGTGCATTTGCCAAAGTAATAGTCAAAATTCATTGAGTAGTTACTCCTGTTATAAGTGCTTTGATTGTTTTGTGTTTAATCTTAATTCATTTAATCTGTGCAGCCATATGATGAGACAAATACTGTTATTCTGTCCACTTTAAATAGGGAGGACAGAGAAGCAAAGAGGAGATTCTAGATTTTAGCCAGAGAATCCAGATTGCTTTTTTTTTTTTTTTACCGTTATGCCACAGCCTGTGTCAAACTTATTCTCCCAAGTGGAAAACCCACTGTATAGCAGATTTGGAGGTGGATGGAGCGATGTCTTCCATAATAGAAACCCATAAATTGAAATAAAACAACACAGACCTAGTTCCTTACTAGAGAAATATTTTCCCCACTGCAGCTCTTCTTGGATGTTGGGCTTTATTAGCACTGAAGATCTGGTTACTGCTCTATGTATGTGAGGGAGTCCACTCTCATTGGGGTCCCACTCTCCAGCCTGAGGTAGAATCCCAAAGACCCAAGTGGGAGCACTTAGGTGGATTGCTCTCTCCCAGGATTCAGAGCATTACTCTTCTCTCACTTGAGAGGTCCCCAGCTGGCTTAGCAGCAGCTTCTATAGCCAAAGCAATCTCCAACACTCTGTATAAATCTAGCACCAGAGCTGCCAACAGACGGTGCTGGATAAAGTCTGCTCTGCTCCCTGCCAACCAAATGGCCCCATAGCATAAGGTTCCAAGTTTTCTCAGTCTCATAAAACTTGGCTGAATGAGGCAGTGGGGCCATGAAATTTGCATTTATCTTGTGCACCTGACACTTCCCATCATGATGATAGAGTGCCTTCCTCATGTCAGAGCGCTCTTGGCTCTTAGGGAGGACAGGAAAACAGGGTAGAGGTTGGTTGTGGGGCAGGCTAATCAAAGCCAGGAAGAAGAATAAATCTGTAAGCATGAGGGATAGAAAAAAAAAATGTATGGGAGGAATGGAAGGCTAGGAGCAAGGGGAACACTGTGACTTAGATAAAAGAGCATTCCAGAGCCCCTTGTGCATTTGGGCCACCAGTCATCTCTGCTTTTCAGGGACAACCTTTCTGCTGACCTCCAGCCCTGGTGTGCAGCATCCTTACAGTTGCTGCAGGCAAGCGGATCGTCTCTTTCATAGATCAGTATTGTGTGCACATTTAAAGTGATACTACAAAAAAGTTGACCTATGGGGTCTACTGGTTGTTTCAATAAAATTATTTTGTTGGACTTTGTGTGAATTTTTGAATGAGAGAGTGCGTAGAGGATAATTTAGAGTTTCTTTGTTTGCGTTTGAAAACTAAGCCGCATAGTTTTAAGAGAGCGACAGATAAGGGAACTTTGACTTGTGTGGTAGATTTTGTTTTCCTTTCTTTTATTTTCACATTCAGTTGAAACTCTAAAGTATCCTCTACCAACTCTCTCATTCAAACAAACAAACAAACAAACACCCTAACCAGAGAAGCGAAAGAGCTTGACTCCAGAGGGAGTACAGGGTCTCAGTTTATATTCCAGATCAGCCATCTACTGCAAGACCAAGTTCTGAATCTTTCTTTACCTTTAATTCTTTACTGAAAAGATAGCATATTAGTAGTATCTCCCAGAGTTGTTTTGAACTTTAGTGAGATGATGTGTGTTATGTCCCTGGCACAGTTCCTTTTGGAAAATATGCACCCTATTCATGTGTGCTACTACCTTGTCCTATAGACTGGAGAAATGCTGGCTGTTCCTGTGTATATGAAGAATCGGTTATTACTGTGCCATGAAAACTAGTGTCTAATGCACTTTTTTTTGTTTTTTTGAGACAGGGTCTCACTATGTAGTTGAGACTGACCTGGAACTCACTATGTAGCCCAGGCTGGTCTTGAACTCATAGCGATCCTCCTGTTTCAGCTTCCCGAGTGCTGGGATTACAGGCGTGTGCCACCGTGCCTAGCTATTAATGCACTTTTATTCTTTGATGTCATGGAAAGATTCACAATGTCTGAATAATTATTACAGCTAGTGATGTGGGAAGACTAGCCTTTTTAAAAATTATAGACCTTTCTATATCTGTCTTCTTGCTTAGGGTCTACTAGTCACACTTTTCCCAACTGGATTTGAACTTCTGGAGATCAGATTTTGACAGCTCCAACTCCTTGATCTTTTCTCAGAGATAAACTGAGAACAAGCACTTATGATATACCTCTACTGAGAAGAGGTGACCTATATTTTGGCAATAAGGTAGCTATGATGGGCTTGAAGTTTACTGTGTTCTTCACCATCAAGGTCCATACAATATTATAATATTACAATAATTAACATAATGTAATGATTGGTAACTATTTGGCTACCACTGCCTTGATATAACCTGCTATTCTAAATATTTCTTAGTTGTGTTTTCTTGGGTTGTCTCATTTCTTCATTAGGCCATTGCTTCCGCCTTCTCTAGAATTGAGAACTCTTGTTGGGACATTCCAGGATATGCTGCATCAAAGAAAGCTTGATCAAATGAGAGTATTGTCTACCACAGTGGACAAAGAAGGAGAGAAGAGGCTAATATGCAGAAATTCTAAGAACTAAAACTGTTAATGCGAAATCTACTGATCTCCCAGATTCCCAGCAGAATTTTTAAAAAGTGTCTCCTTTATGTGAGAAAACCAAAATTAAGATATCGGAAGTGAATTTGAAAGTAAATACTTTTATTGAATCATTTATGTGTTTGTTTACTCTTCTACCAAATATTAATTGCTAATTTGTGTTAGACATAATTTAATTTTTCAACAGATTATAACTTTTAGGAATAGGTAAAGCTAAATTTTACTTCTTCTGCACTGATTCAGTTGACACAATAAAGACCCAAGTGGGAGCACTTAGGTGGATTGCTCTCTCCCAGGATTCAGAGCATTACTCTTCTCTCACTTGAGAGGTCCCCAGCTGGCTTAGCAGCAGCTTCTATAGCCAAAGCAATCTCCAACACTCTGTATAAATCTAGCACCAGAGCTGCCAACAGACGGTGCTGGATAAAGTCTGCTCTGCTCCCTGCCAACCAAATGGCCCCATAGCATAAGGTTCCAAGTTTTCTCAGTCTCATAAAACTTGGCTGAATGAGGCAGTGGGGCCATGAAATTTGCATTTATCTTGTGCACCTGACACTTCCCATCATGATGATAGAGTGCCTTCCTCATGTCAGAGCGCTCTTGGCTCTTAGGGAGGACAGGAAAACAGGGTAGAGGTTGGTTGTGGGGCAGGCTAATCAAAGCCAGGAAGAAGAATAAATCTGTAAGCATGAGGGATAGAAAAAAAAAATGTATGGGAGGAATGGAAGGCTAGGAGCAAGGGGAACACTGTGACTTAGATAAAAGAGCATTCCAGAGCCCCTTGTGCATTTGGGCCACCAGTCATCTCTGCTTTTCAGGGACAACCTTTCTGCTGACCTCCAGCCCTGGTGTGCAGCATCCTTACAGTTGCTGCAGGCAAGCGGATCGTCTCTTTCATAGATCAGTATTGTGTGCACATTTAAAGTGATACTACAAAAAAGTTGACCTATGGGGTCTACTGGTTGTTTCAATAAAATTATTTTGTTGGACTTTGTGTGAATTTTTGAATGAGAGAGTGCGTAGAGGATAATTTAGAGTTTCTTTGTTTGCGTTTGAAAACTAAGCCGCATAGTTTTAAGAGAGCGACAGATAAGGGAACTTTGACTTGTGTGGTAGATTTTGTTTTCCTTTCTTTTATTTTCACATTCAGTTGAAACTCTAAAGTATCCTCTACCAACTCTCTCATTCAAACAAACAAACAAACAAACACCCTAACCAGAGAAGCGAAAGAGCTTGACTCCAGAGGGAGTACAGGGTCTCAGTTTATATTCCAGATCAGCCATCTACTGCAAGACCAAGTTCTGAATCTTTCTTTACCTTTAATTCTTTACTGAAAAGATAGCATATTAGTAGTATCTCCCAGAGTTGTTTTGAACTTTAGTGAGATGATGTGTGTTATGTCCCTGGCACAGTTCCTTTTGGAAAATATGCACCCTATTCATGTGTGCTACTACCTTGTCCTATAGACTGGAGAAATGCTGGCTGTTCCTGTGTATATGAAGAATCGGTTATTACTGTGCCATGAAAACTAGTGTCTAATGCACTTTTTTTTGTTTTTTTGAGACAGGGTCTCACTATGTAGTTGAGACTGACCTGGAACTCACTATGTAGCCCAGGCTGGTCTTGAACTCATAGCGATCCTCCTGTTTCAGCTTCCCGAGTGCTGGGATTACAGGCGTGTGCCACCGTGCCTAGCTATTAATGCACTTTTATTCTTTGATGTCATGGAAAGATTCACAATGTCTGAATAATTATTACAGCTAGTGATGTGGGAAGACTAGCCTTTTTAAAAATTATAGACCTTTCTATATCTGTCTTCTTGCTTAGGGTCTACTAGTCACACTTTTCCCAACTGGATTTGAACTTCTGGAGATCAGATTTTGACAGCTCCAACTCCTTGATCTTTTCTCAGAGATAAACTGAGAACAAGCACTTATGATATACCTCTACTGAGAAGAGGTGACCTATATTTTGGCAATAAGGTAGCTATGATGGGCTTGAAGTTTACTGTGTTCTTCACCATCAAGGTCCATACAATATTATAATATTACAATAATTAACATAATGTAATGATTGGTAACTATTTGGCTACCACTGCCTTGATATAACCTGCTATTCTAAATATTTCTTAGTTGTGTTTTCTTGGGTTGTCTCATTTCTTCATTAGGCCATTGCTTCCGCCTTCTCTAGAATTGAGAACTCTTGTTGGGACATTCCAGGATATGCTGCATCAAAGAAAGCTTGATCAAATGAGAGTATTGTCTACCACAGTGGACAAAGAAGGAGAGAAGAGGCTAATATGCAGAAATTCTAAGAACTAAAACTGTTAATGCGAAATCTACTGATCTCCCAGATTCCCAGCAGAATTTTTAAAAAGTGTCTCCTTTATGTGAGAAAACCAAAATTAAGATATCGGAAGTGAATTTGAAAGTAAATACTTTTATTGAATCATTTATGTGTTTGTTTACTCTTCTACCAAATATTAATTGCTAATTTGTGTTAGACATAATTTAATTTTTCAACAGATTATAACTTTTAGGAATAGGTAAAGCTAAATTTTACTTCTTCTGCACTGATTCAGTTGACACAAATAAAATGGAGTACTACTCAGCCATAAAGAATGAGAAACTAGAGTCATTTATAGCTAAGTGGATGCACATTGAGGCCATTTTCTTAAGTGAAATTAATAAGACACACATGTAAATACTGAATAGCTTCTCTGGTGTGAAAAACTAAAAGTGTAAATAAGGGTCAAAATGTATAATTGATATTGTGTAATAGGAAGCAAAGGTCTAAAAGAGTACAGGAAGTGGGAGGGGTAGGGGAAAGGTACGGCAAAAGAAAAAATACAAGAAAAGGAAAGACATGGAAACAAAGTCTTTGTAAACAGGAAAGGTGGAGATGGTGAAGGGAGGGCTGGAGAACAGGGAAAAATAAGAACCAACTACAGGTAAAGGTACAAGATCCCAATGATGAGTGTAACTGTATTGTATACCTAAAATGTACCAATAAACAAAAAAAGAAAACCTGCCTTTGTAAGATAGACATAGGTAAGTGCCTATGTTCCAAGTTTCACGGATATCACAAGGCCAAGGTAAGCAAGCAAATCTTTTTTGAAATATGACTGTTAATGACTACTTTGTTTCCTGGTTGTTTAGGAAATTCTTAATTTATTTTTCAGAATATAAAGTGAAGCTGACATTATTTAACAAGAGAGTAAACAAAATCTATCACAAGTGCTACAGAGATGAACGACACAAGCCAGCCATTTCTTTGAGTTTCAGAACGTATCCAGTTTATGTCATAAATTGATATAACATTAAGAAATAATTGGTGTGGAAATATACAACTGAGGAGAGTATTCATGTTTCAGGCTTCGAAGTCATTCCAAAGCAGCTCTTGTTCTACAAATATAATATTGAGATGACATGCTAGATACATATCATAATAAACTGAAGGAGTATTAATTCAAAGTTATTTTTACTATCTGTGTTGAAATCTATGTGTCGATTTCCTATGACTATAAGCAAATGTGTGTATATTTCACACATGTATATTTGTATGCACATAAATTAGATATATACATTAGTGCTAAATTTAAATAATTCACAACACTGATGTAGTAAGGAACATTCTTACTTTAATGTCATCATTTAATAAATAAATTCCAGAGCATAAATTATAATTATAATAAAAATAGACTTTATACCACCACTAAGGAATTATAATTTTGCATATGTCTTTGTGTTAAAAGTGAGAAAAGATTGGATTTATCTATTATTTTTTGAAAGTATTCATTGCAGCTCCCATGAATTAGATTAATTTCAAATAAGGACCTGTTAGATGTCACGAAAGAAAATATCCCGCTCATTAGCATTAAGAATAAGATAAAATACAGAGTTATAAACAGAACAATAAATGAGCAAGCTTTGTAAAAAGAAGTATTTTAGGTAGCACAAACAACTTCAATAGAAGACTTGAGTTAAAAAAAACTATGATACATTCTTTGATAGAAATATTCAACAGTGTAAAGATGCAAATCTTCTCTAAGTTAATTTCTAAATTCAATATGAACTCAATAAAATTAAAACAAGATTTTTTTAAGCCTGACAATTGAATTCTAAAGTTCATGTACAAAAAAAAAAGAGTGAACAGTAATAACTGAAAATATATGATGGCAAATTATTCCTCCCAGATGTATAGTATGTTATAAAGACCCCAAAATCTACCAGGCAGGAGGACATACTCCTGTAAACCCAACTTTTAGGAAGCTGAGGGAGGAAAATCCCAAGTTCAAGCCCAGCCTGTGCAACTTAGTGGCTTAGCAAGACTCTGTCTCAAAATAAAAAATAAATAAAAATAAAAAATAAAGGCAGGGGATATAGCTCAGTGTATAGGCTCTGGGTTCAATCCTTGGTATTACATGAAGAAAGAGATATAAAAAGTGAAGTAGTTTGGTGTTGGAATATGAAGAGACAAACAAGTTAGCTGAAAGAAATGCCAATTAAAAAGTCCAATCACACACGTAATTTATTATTTGATTAAAATTCCATTATAAATGAGTGAGGAAAAGAAGACTATACAATAAATGACTCTAGAACTACTGGAAAATGAGATGGAAGAAGTCATTTAAATATACACCTCACCATTTACACCAGGATTAATTCCAAAGGATTGAAGATTTAAGTAATATTTAAGTCATAAAATACTAGAAAGAAACACAGGGAAATTTCTTTACAATTGTAAAGTAGAGAACACACTTTTAACCTACTCAAAGTGAAAAACCACAAAATAAATTGATAGATGGGAATATATAATACTGTATATATAGAAATTTATTTGGGGTGGAGAATAAAAATTCTAGAGATAAATTTAATGTAGAAGGACAGAGACTTGTAAACTAAAAACTACAAAACACTGATGAAAGAAATTTAAAAATACCTTAAAAAATGGAGCCATTTTGTGTCCATGGGTTGAAGAAATTAATATTGTTAAGATAGTATTATTTCTCAAAGCAATCTGCAGAGTCAGTAGAATCCCTATCAAAACTTCAAAAATCAATTTTTGCTTTCTTCTTTCTCGTTTGCTTTTTATTTGCTTATTTATTGAAAAAATATAAAAGGTGCTCCTTAAATTCGTATAGAATTGAGGCCAAAATTGTAAAACTAATATGGATTAAAGAAGAACTTGTACTTCTTGACATCAAAATATCTATAAAGACAGCAATCAAACAGTGTGGTAATGTCCTAAGAATAATGCTTTAGTCCAGAAAAATAAAGTTGAGAGTCCAAAAATAAACCTATACATCATAGCCAAGTAACTTTTGACAAGAGTGGCAAAACCATTTAATGGAGAAAAATGTCTTTTAAGTAAATGGTACTGAGTCAACTAGATATCTGCAGGTTTAAAAATGAAGTCATATCTTTACATCAGTTATAAAATTGAACTCAAAATAAATGACCAAAATAAAAAGAATGAAAATTGTAAAACTCCTAGAAGAAAATGTTGGGGAAAATGCTTGTGTGTGTGCTTCAAAATTCGTACTTCAGAGGATATCATTAACAAAGTAAAAAGACAAGCCATGCAATGGAAGAAAATATTTGCAAAACATACCTTATGATAAAGGTCTAGTATCTGAAATTGATAAATAACTGCCAAAATTCAATAACCAAAAAGAAATAAAAACAAAAAGAGCAGATGACTTGAATGGGCATTTCTACAAAAAGGATATACATAACCAACAAGCTGCTTAGTAGCATCAGCCACTAGGGAAATGCAAATCATAGTCAACATCTTCTACAATTGGTATTGACAAAACCAAGTAACCAATAAACAAACAGAAAATATGTGTTGGTGAAGAGTGGTGATATCACAACTCTTGTATATTGCTGGTGGGAATATAAAATGGTGCAGGCAAGGTAGAAAAGAGCATGGCACCTCTGCAAAAATTTAAACAAATGTCCATCAGTTGATGACTAGGCAAACACAATGTGCTGTATACATGCATTAGAATATTACTCAGTCAGAAAAAGGACTAATGTACTGACACATTCTACAACACAGATGAACCTAAACAATTTTATGCTAAGTACAAGAATCTACACAAAATGGTCACATATTAAAGAATACTATAAATATGAATTATCCAGAATAGATAAATTCATAGGGATAAAAAAAAGATTCATCATGACCAGGGACTAAAAAGACTAGAGACTAGAAAATAACTACATAATGGGTATGAGTTTTCTTTTAGGTTGATGAAAATATTTTATAACTCCTAAAAGTTTATGATACTACATCATAACTTCATTAAATTGAGGAGTGCCTAAAAATTAAGAGAATGTTCGCACATCCAGAAGGCAAATGGGAAAAGAATCATTCATCAAAAGTAAGACAGCAAATACATTAACAGATAAGCGCAATTATCTCTTAGACATGCTATACTAAGAAATATTTAACTTCTTTCATAAAAAAGAAAAGATGTACCTTAAAAATTGACCTTGTAATAATTTTACCCACAAAGTGAGAAAAATTTAAAACTTTAACAATATACTCTTTGGTAAATCTATAGAGGACAAGTTTTCAATGTGTATCAAGATCACCAATGAATATACTCAATGATTCAACAATCTCAATGACAGACATCTGTCTTACAGATATACTCCATCCAGAAGAAGTAATATAAGTTTATTCATTTCAGTGGTGTTTTAATAGTAAGAAACTAAAAATACCTTAAAAAGCTATTGTGGCTGGACAGATATTATTTTATGAAACATTCATAGAATATACTGGACATATTCAATGAAAATTTAAGCAGTTCTGTATGTAACAATATAAAAGGATTTTAAGAGTTATTGTTAAATGGAAACAGTGGAAGAGTGTGTATAAGCGCTATTGTCTTGTTTGAAAAAGGACAAGAAAAACTGCGAATACATTTGTATCATTTGTATATTTGTTACTATATGCTAAAAGATGGAGGAGGAGAAAAAAGGAGTGGGGGAGGGGCAGGCTGAGGGGGCAGGGAGAGAATGTGCTTTGCTTATCTATAGGAAGACATTGAATGAATTCAGTGGGAGGAAAATATTTTATTAGACTTTTTTAAAATTGAACTGTGGGAAAGTATGACATTTAAAATTGAAGCATACTGAAGTGAACAAGACAGGAAGAACCACAATGTAAAGATTGATGTGCACTTTCTCAGATAAAGGAAGACATGCAACAACATTTTTGTTTAAGAAAGGTGCAAATTTGTGTATATAAAAATATTTAAGGCAGACAAAAGTGTCCCGAGAACTTCACGGAACCATTTTGCTGGGTTAGACTCATCAGTCAGACAGTGCTGTTCTCCTCAGACTCCACCCCATAATGTATCGTGCTCTATCTCCTGTTCCCAGAACTCTGCTTGACACCAGTTAAGTGCCAGTGAGCATTTATGATATCACTGAATACAGATAATTTCAACCCCTGTGTAAATTACTTTAGTCATAAATATTGATTCAATAGTCAAAGAAGAATGAGAAATTATTTTTTAAAATAGTGGTAGAATTGCAAAGACAAAAATTTGTTTTCACTCACATGAAAATTAGGTATAGTTAGCTGAGTTCACTTTTAGAAAATACTATCTATGACCCACCAATACCCTAAAACCTGGTTTCTATCCAGAAAAAATGGAAGGAACTACTTGCATAATTTTTCCATATTTCTTTCTCAAATTCCCTGTGCTGTATCTCAGGAGCATGGAAAATCTGGTGTTGGAACTCCAGAGACATTAACTACAATTTGGTGGAGGAACAAGTGAAAAAAGATTGCTTCTACTGGATTTCGTTTTTCTCCTGAATATATTGCTTTCCTAATAATTAACGTTCGAATAATTTTTCATGCATTCTTTCAGGGTGGGAATTCTACCAGACTATATCAGAATAGGAAATTACAATGATACTAGAAAACGTGGCATTATAAATTACAAAGTAATAACAGAATATAGAAAGTAGAAAAATGTGTTTGGATTTAGTCTACATTTTCCATTCTACTGGTCTATAATAGTAACACACAAAACTCTCCCATTGTCAAATGCTGAGAATATGTCTCTAAACGTGACTTTTAAGCCCTTGGACTAGTGACTCAGCACTGGGTCAAGAGATGCATATAAATATTTTTATGAGAATTTACTTACATTATTTATTTTCTCTAACTTAGGTGTATGTACATGTGCTTTGTAGCTGGAGGGTTTTGCAAAATGTATTATTTTGCCATAAAGAGACGTCTTAAGTAGCACACCCATCAGAAGGAAAAGACTTCCATTCTCAGAACAGATTTCCTAGGTATGATGAAGGCGTTTTAGTTGGGGCATGTGTATATCCAGGTATCACCTGTGAGGCAAGAATATAATGAATTTAATTCCCCCGGGAAATTCAACTCATTTCATGAGAACTGAACTCATTTGGGAAGTAGGGGGAGGGAGAAATGATTATCAAATATATCCATCTATGGTATCCAGTTGCATAGAGTATGCCAGTTAAAATATGTTAAACCAATTTCACAGGTAATGTTAAAAAAAAACAGCAACATTGACAAGCAGATAGAAATCACTCATCTTGACAAGTGATTATGTAGATTAGGAAAGATGTAGGAAGTGTAGTGTATGGCTGAGGAACGGGAACTGAGAATAAATCCCCTGTTGATATAATGAATAACATGGCAGGTGTGTTCCAGTCTAAGTTAATTCTCGCAGAACTTATGTTGAGGAAACTGGGGGAGAGACCACAACATGCTTTGAAGTCCCATATAGTTGAGTCTCCAGAGAAATTCCCAAATATATATCAATATCCTATCTCCTTAGCACTTTCTATAATTCAAATCTGAAATGGACTTTTGAATCATTTTATTCTTGTCCATATTCTCATTCTCATGTGTACAATGAAACCAAGAAGGAAGATGTAAAATATATTATAATTTTATACTGCCTTATCTCTAAAGTTTGCCATTTACTTTCATGCTTTTCCTTCATATGCTTTTCCTCTGGATTCCAGCAGTCTTTGTGCCTGTGCACTTTCATATTGTTATTTGGTGTGTTAGTCACTTTCTTAGTCATTGAGACACAATAATAAACAGCTGCAGCTAAGAAGCAAAGGGTTGTTTTTGCTTATGGTTATTAGAGGATTAAGTCTACAAGCAGTTGGCTCTAAGACAGTAAGTGCACAGTAGAAGGGTCTGATAGGGGAAAGCTACTCATGTCATGGTGCCCAGGAAGCAGATTGAGAAGGGAGGACCTGGGAGGGAGACATATCCTTCTAGGTCTCACCCTAGTGATCTACTTTTTCCAACCAGCCTCAGTCTCCTAACATCACATTTATTATAAGCTCATCAGTAGATTAATCCACTAATGAGCATAATGTCCCATGAACCAGTCGTCTTCCAAAAGTTCCACCTCTGAACCTATGAGATGTTTGGAGAATACTCTAGATCCTAACCAGAACACGTGGTTCTTTCTGGGCATTGCCATTATTTCTTTCGTGATACAATGCTATTTTGAAAGGACAAAGCCTCTGCTTGGCACTTCCTAAATCCACCCAATCTCTTTCCTAGGTCTGTTTAGGCCCCAGCCTTTTGTGTCCACCCATCATTTTGGATGATGGCCCTCCATTAGTGACATCTTACACACATCTGTGCGAAGAGCAAGATTTCACAAACAGAGCCAAATATCTTCTGTAAATATATTTACATTTCACACTAGTCTTTTCAATAGTATATATGCCTGAGTTTGGATATGAATGCTCTTCGTTTTCATTTATCAAAGGGTTAGACTTTCTGTAATTTTCCAAGATGAATAATTTAAAAATGATTATGAAGCAAAACAAATTGATTGAAATCATAATTTTTTTTCTATATATCTTCTTAACTAGTAAAGACAGGAAAATTAGCAAAACAACCCATACCATTAGTTTACTGGAGAATGTCCCTAGCCCAAAGTACCTGGTGGTAGATGCTAAGGTTTATAAAATCCTACTCTCCTCCAGAGCAACTGTTCTCTTTTTCTAGGTTTTATTTTGTTTCTAATTGACATGTAATATCTGTACATACTTGTAGGGTTCAGTTTGATGCTTTGATGTATGTATACATGGTGTAATGATTAGATCAGGATATTTAGTAATATCTACCAGCTAAAGGTTTATCTTGTTTGTTTTCTGCAGTGAGGACATTCCAAAACCTCTTTTCTGGTTATTTGAAATATATAATATATAGTATTCTTAAACACCCATTAGTAGACAAATGGATAAAATGTTTATCTACAAACAGTATGGCAACATGGATCAATCTTAGGTACATTATGTTAGATGAAATAATGCAGGCACAGCACCATGATTGCTAAATTCATAGTGGACTTGGGGGTTTTGAACTGACTAAATGCATTTGCAAAACTGTGTATTTATATACACTCTGCTGGCAAAGGCCAAGAGCCTTCATATCATATTCCTACGTAGGTCAGTGACCTAAAATATAAGATCATCGATTGAGAAGTCCACAGTCCATTTATTAATACTTTTACATGATTCACATCATCTAATTTTAGATAAGAAATATTACAAGTTACTTATTCATTTAGTACACACACATAGAGCCACTCCCAGATGCCAGTTATAGTTGTGGGGAAATAAAAATAAACTTACAGAAAAAAAGTTTTGGAAGCATTTCCCAAGTAAACAGGATTGGATGGAGTGACACTCCTTTACAATTTATGGTACTGATTTGACACTTTGTTCTTTTGAAGGTTGGTTATCACTACTAGTATATACTTTTAATTGAGTTACCATAATAACTATAAATCACTTCAATTAACATTAACTTCTATTGTGGCAGATATAATTAAGAATGTATATGTGACTATTTCTGCCTTTTATAATGAGCTTTCATAGTAATCACTATTGGAACTACAGTATTAAGTATAATTACTAAGTAATCTACTAGAAGCCAGAATTACTTTATAATTATATGATATTTTCCTAAGCATACAGCATGTAGTTATATTGGGAGTAAAATACAATAGTGACATTTAGCAATCCATTACATAATTGATGAAATCTCACTAATAAATGAGAGTTAACATCCATAAATGATAGGCATTTTAAATTCCAAAAATAAAGCCAGTCCTTCAATCACTTTTTGAAAAGGAAGACACCTTTTTTATAACTCTATTTCCAAGGGGAAAATCTGAACACATGATTCATGTAGTTTTGGAGTCCACAGGAAAGCAGATGGCATTAATTGTCTCTATTGAAAAGCAAGTGAATATTTAATATACTAGAATGAGATTTGGAAAAACAGTTATATCTTGGTTCACAGCTAATTTTTGGCATGTAGGTCTAAAAGCCTCTAATAGAAGCTTTGGGATATGTTTTCTGAAAAAAAAAATCCAGCTAATGAAATCTATTTTTTAGAAGATGCAGAATTCACATTAAAAAAACAAGCCCTTTGGGGAAATTGTGTTTCCTCAAGGTCTATGACTTATTATTTAACAAAGAATCTCATTATAAATTTTCTCAAAACATTATAGTATTCTATAAGGCATAAAAAATATATAAAACAGATAGCAAGATAACAAGATAACAAGAAAACTGAAATTATTTAGTAAGGTGTATTGATTTACTAGAACTACTGTAACAAATTACTAAAAATCTGGTGGTTTAAAGTGATAGACATTTATTCATTTATAGTTCTGGAGGCCAGAAGTAACAAATCGACATGTTGGGAGCTTTCTTTCTTTTCGAAGGTGTTGAGGGAGAAAATATTCCATGTCTCTCTAAGTACTAGCTTCTGGAGGCTAGTGTCAATCCTTCAAGTTCCTTGGTTTTACGTGTATCACTCTGACTCTACCTCATCACACATGGCTTTCGTCTCTCGGTTTTTCTGTGTTTATGCATCGTATTAGTCACATTCTCAAATTTAACCTTCTTTTATTTTGAGTGATCTCATCTCACAATCCTCAGTTTAATTACTTCTACCAAGTTTCTCATTCCAAATAAGGTTACTTTCTGAGGTTCCAGGTCTAGATACATTTTGGATGACAGAGTGAAGCCATTATACCAACTACTAATGACCTATAACATTTCAAAAGGAATCTGAGCAGTTATGTGTCTGAATGAGACTACAGCCTTAGGAACAAAGCTTAGGCCTAGAATTGAACTCTCGAGATAGTGTAGGCCTCCTCTTGCCATTCGACTTGTAGGAAATTATCAGCACTTAAAACAAAAATCAACTAATGTCGGGGAGCTAAATGGTTTAAACATTAGGATCTTGAGTGAATTAACAGACGACAAGTAGAATGTGAACCACTGGCTTCCTCCAGAAGTGCTTTTTCCACTCCACTTTATTCAACAGAGGAAAAGTGACATCTAAGTTGCCTCACAGAAAGAGCATGGAAAAGAAGCAACCTGAGAACATGCTAGGAGAAGTAAGTGGGCGCTGCGTGGAGGAGTTCCTTGTATCTGACCACCTTAAAATCTCAGTAAGATTGAAACCACTACCTTACCTTTACTTCACCCATCCTACTACAAATTTTACCACTGCCCACTTAGCCCTAAGGACAGTGTTAAGTAAATATTTTTGAGTTGTAATGAACTAAATTGATTCAATTATAGGTGGGTGCTTTGGGACCCTGCCTAGACTATGTTGGTGTATGCATAATTTATGTATCCGGGGATTTGTTTTGAAAGCGTGTCTATCTCAGTTTCAGAGTTCAGCAACATTGATTAATTAATTGAACATTTAGAAACATATTTACACTCTTTGAAGAACAGATAGAGGACATGCACATGAGATCCCAGATAACATATCTAACAGCTTGTCAGAATTTCATTATTACTTTTGAACGGAGAGACTATTAGAGGATTGTATGGGTCATGGGGTCTTTGCTGCAACGACTGAACAATACTGTTGTGACTGGGAAGATACCCCAGAAAATACATAAGCCAACAGGTGTAGCTGTATTTCAGTAAAACTTTATAAAGCAGGAAGTGGGCCTCACTTGCTCCATGGAAATAGTTTGCTGACCTTTGCTTTTAAGCCAAAATATTTAAAACTGTCCTCATCTTGTATAACACCAAGCCTTGTAGGACAATTTTTAAATTTCAGTCAATGGTAGCTCTAACTTTTTATCTAGCGAAGCTAAAATTATTGGTAGGATCTTTCTTTCCTTTGTTATCCATAGCTAAGCAATCTTTGTCATTGAACACATTATATCCATTCCCACAATCATCTCTTTGGTTCAAGGAAGTCCTCATTACCAAGCATTCTTCCAGGGACTTGCTTTATTTGCTCTCTTGTTTTTAAAGGTTTTTGTTTGTTTTTTGAGACCCAGTAGTTCAGGATGGACTTAAACTCACTATGTAGCCCAGGCTCACCTTGAACTGGTGATGAGCCTCCTGCCTCAGCCTCCTGAATGCTGGAATTACAGGCCTGTGACACCATGACTGGTTGTTTTCCTTTTTAATGCCTTTCATAATCATAAATGGAATTATAGCTCAAAAACATTCAGTAAGTGAATATAGCTCAAACACATTCAGTAAGTGAAAATCTCATGGAGTAACATATGTTAAACCTGTAAAGTACTAGAAAGATGTAACAAAATCCTAATAGAAAGCTATAAAAAATAACATTCAGATCATTTTGCTCATTCTTCATGACTTTCAAACAGTCAAATCTGAGTTAAATCCAAGTCAACTGAGCAAATATTTTTTGGACAGGAGTGCAAAATATTGAACTGTGTCCTTGAGTATATGTTAGCTTTCTTGTTGAATGACAAAACATCCGGTACCCTCACTTTAAGGAGGAGAGCTTTATTTCTTTCAATTTGGGTTCAGAGGATGCAATCCATAATGAGCTGGCTCCAAGGCAGGATGTCGCAGCAGCAGGGTGAGGTAGAGCAATACTGCTTACTTCACGTTGGCCTAGAAACAAGTCCAGCAAACAGCACCAGAGAGGAAGGAGCCAGGGGCCAGATATAGATCCCAAGGCCATACCTTCTTGACCACCCCAGACACAGCTAGAGGTGTGCTTTACTCATCCTTGAGGAGATTCCCAAGCCAACCAATTCAACAATTAAATTTAACCATCACACTGAAGCAAACAATTTGCTTTCAAATCTCAGTTCAAATACTAGCTCTATGTTTTGTATGAATTATTTAACTTTATGCAAAAATGAAGACAGTAACAGCTTGTATCTCTTAGGATCAGTATGAAAATTAAATACATTTGCATACAAATACTGGCCCATCATAAGTGCCACTATATTTTCTTTATTAACAACAACAACATCATCATCATCATCATCATCATCATCGACCAGACACATACCAGTCCTTTTACTAGAACTAAATATTTATAGAATTCTTTTCAGGAACTAGGTGCTATTCTAGGTGCAGGAGATGTGGTAATGAAAGTAGACTAATCTTCTGCAATTCTTATGTCTGATTAGTCACTGGCTTATTCAACAAATATTCACAGAATACTTTTGATGTGCCAGGCACTTTGTGGCAGCTATTTGTTAAGACTGATAAAGTCCCTGCTCAGATAAATTTATATTTATCCATTTAGGTGTGGTCTCTTCATCTAAAAGATGTGACTGCTGGGGCCACTAAGTTTATCTTAATCATCCCATGTTCTTAGAGCCTTCGAAGTATTCATCCTGCCTTCCAACTTGAAGGGCTAGAATTTATAGGCATTGTGGTTGGAGAGGGCACGAAATCCTTTCAAGAAACAAGACTCCAAAGGAAACCAAACATTAGGACTCATATAATTTGTAAATAAAATAGAGGTCTGGACAAATTAGTTAGCCCAGTTTTGCATTCTACTTGAGATAAAAATGAAACAATGAAAAATATGAAACATCTAGAATAATAAAATTAATACAGGGACCATATCTAAAGAACCTTTTATTGGCTAAAATAAGTTTTTCATTCTACTTTAAATAATAATGATATTCATAGAGATGTATAAAATGCAACCACAAAAGAGAGATCATACCTAATAACACTTTGCAAAGTGTAAAAAATTTAAAAGGGCAAATCAGCACTCCTTGAAAGCATGTCCACTATAATTAGGTTGAGAAAATAAAGTTTGTACTGGTAAAAACATACGGAGCTATTAGGTGTAGTAGAAGAGGGGAAAAAAACCTAGGATTTTTCTCTTCTGTAACTTAAGGAAACTTAAAAACTTTATATGTTTTATTAAAGTCTGCAGTGTATTATTTAATCTGGAAGATATTTCTTTAACCTTTTTTAGAAATCCAATCTGACCAATTTTCCTCAGCCATGCTTATGGGAAGTCTTAGCAACAATGAAATTATTTTATAGGAAAATGATTCTCAGACCTTTTGGCTGCCCTTTAATGCAAATCATCCAGCAGCATGCAAATGAGAACGATGATATAATCAGTAATTGCAGAGTAAAACATTTTCTTTCTTCTTAAGTAGGAAAAAAAAAAAAGGTTCTAGAAATGTCCCAAATCCTAAAAGCCTCACTATTAGAGTAAGAATTATCTGAAGTCTATTCTAAGGCTCAGGGAAGAAGTTAACTATCTTAGCCTCTGTTGACGGAGTGCTGGAGATAAAATTTACATTCTGTAGTAATGACCTCAATTTCTACAAGGGGAAAATGCAAAAACTCTGGTGGGTTATTTTATTTTTCCTTAGGAAAAATTTCCTTTCCTAAGGAAAAATGAAATGTGGACAGGTGAGTAAATGAAAAATGAAAAGCTGTACCCATGGATTATACCATTTGTTTTTGGTTTGGAAGATGCGGCAAGATTCACACATGAATTATGCACGCTTTAGGAACTCCTTTACTCCTTTCTAGTTTAATGTCAGACTGGAAACACAAGAGCCAATTCTAGTAAGGCAATATAGTTGGTGGTCCTCATGGTAAACTGACCTGTAGCAAGTGACTGGATTCCAATTTTTTCATTAAGTTTATTGGTACATTTGGGTGTACAGTATAATGATATTTATCATTGGGAACTTGTACCTTGATGTAATCTGTCTCTTATTTTTTCCCCATTCCCCTGCCCTCCCTTCAACCCCTCCAGCCCTGCCTATTTGCAAAGACTTTGTTTCACTTTTTGTCTTTTCTCATATTAATTCCTTTCCTTTCCCCAACCCCTACCACTTCCCCTTCCCCTTCAGACCTTTTTTTTCCTATTTCACATTATTTATTATTCATTTTGATACTCATTTACTCTCAGTTTCTCATACCAGAGAAACTATTTGGTATTTACACGTCTGTCCTATTTTTTCACTTAAGGTATGGCCTCACCTCAGTGTGTATCCATTTAGCTATAAATATCTCTAGTTTCTCATTCTTTATGGCTGAGTAGTACTTCACTTTATTAAACACACACACACACACACACACACACACACACACACACACACATGTTTTCTTTATCCAGTCACCAGTTGATGGGTATTTGGACTGTTTCCAAGATTTATCTGTTACAAACTGTTGTGATACTCTTGATCTTAGCCAAAAGACCAAGAAGTGATACAAACTGTTGTGATGAAAACAGCATAGTACTAGCAAAGAAACAGATCTGAGGATCAGTGGAACAGATTAGAAGATGCAGAAACAACTCCAAACATACTCAGCCATCTTATCTTTGAAAAGCAGCCAAATGCCCTCACTGGAGGAAAGATGGACTCTTTAATAAATGGTGCTGGAAAACCTGGGTTTCAACCTGCCAAAGATAAAAACTAGACCCATATCTTTCACCATGCACTACACTAAAATCAAAGTGGATCAAAGATCTAAATATTCAAACAGAAACACTAAACTTGCTGGAAGATAAGTTAGGTAGAAGCCTTGAAAACATTGGCATAGGAAAAGACTTTATGAATAAAACCTTAGCAGCACAGGAAACTAGCACAAAGAATCAACGATTGGGATCTCATATTATTAAAGCTTCTGCACTGCATGTGTTCCATTTTAGCCAGAGGGCCAAGTACATATGGTGCTTCACAGTGAGAAAAGTGAAAAAGAAAAAGAAAGAGTGAAAGAAAAGGAGAGAGAAGGGGAAAGGAAAGGAAGGGAAGGTATAAATCCCCTTCATCCAGAAATAAATTTTACATTGTTATAAGAAGACTATTTACATTCCATAGTCATTAGAAAATAAAGAGAATACTTGCAGATCTATCTTCCTAAAGAACAAATTGAAAATACTTTCTGATAAAATCTCTGTGCTATGATTTTCAGTTATGTCAAATACCGCAGAAAAATGGTGGCATGTTAGCATAGCTATCTACTCCATGATTGATGTCTTCTCTCTGGAATTTAGATATGGATGCTTTGCTTCAACTCTGTATGAGTTTTCTTTTTACTCATTAAGTTTATTGGTACATTTTAGGTATTCAGTACAGTTACATTCATCATTGGGATCTTGTACCTTTACATGACAGGTCTTGGTTCTCATTTATCCCCCATACTACTGCCCTCCCTATGCCTGCTCCTCCCTTCCCTATTTACAAATACTTTATTTCCATTTTTTCATTTTTTGCATATTTTTTCTTATCCCTTGTTTCCTTTCCCCTACCCTTCCTGCTTCTCCTACACTTTTAGCCATTTTCTTCCTATTTCACATTGTCAATTATACCATTAGGACCTTATGTACAAATATAGTTTTTCATATCAGAGAAACTATTCAGTATTTACCCATGTGTGACTTATTTATTTCACTTAAGAGTATACCCTCAATATGCATCCATTTTCCTATGAATAACTCTAGTTTCTCATTCTTTGTGGCTGAGTACTATTCCATTTTATAGAAAAACCACATCTTCTTAATCCAGTTTCCAGATGATGGGCAAATAGGCTGTTTCCAAGTTTTAGCTATTACAAACTGTGCTGCTATAAACATGGCTGTGCATATATCACTGTGATATGATTCAATTCTTTTGTAAAGATACCCAGCAGAGGGATGGCTGGGTCAAACAGAACCTCTAGTCCCAGCTGTTTGTGGTATCTCCATATTGATTCCCATAGTGATTGCACCAGTCTGCACTCCCACCAACAATGGAGAAGGGTTCCTTTCTCCCCACAACCCCACCAACATTTGTTATTGTGTGATTTCTTGATAGCAACCATTCTTTGTGAGATGAGGTGGATCTGTGTTATTTTCATCTGCATCTCTCGAATGACCAGTGATGTGAAACATTTTTTCATATATTTACTTGATACTTTTACTTCTTTGTCTGAGAAATGTCGGTTCATTTCAGATGCCCATTTTTGAATCCAGATCTTTATATTTGGGGGGCCTGATTTTGTTGAGTTCTTTATGTATTCTAGATAATAGTTCTTTGTCTGAGTATCAGCTGGTAAAATTTTTTCCCACATTGTAGGGTGTATCTTAGCTCTGTTGGTAGTTTCTTGTGAGGTGCAGAAGCTTTTTAATAAGATGAGATCCCATTTGTTGATTCTTTGTGCTAGTTCTGTATTACTGAGGATTTCTTCATAAAGTCTTTTCCTATGTCTTCAAGAATTCAGCCTAATTTATATTCCAGCAAATTTAGTTTCTCTTTTTAATATTTAGATCTTTAATCCACTTGGATTTTAGTTTAGTGCATGGTGAAAAATAAGGGTCTACTTTTAATCTCTAGCATGTAGAAAATCAGATTTTCCAACACCACTTGTTAAAGAGGCTATCTTTTCTCCACTGAGGATGGTTGGCTCCTTTGTCAAAGATGAGGTAGCTGGGTACATCTGGAGTTGTTTTTGTATCTTCCAATCTATTCCACTGATACTCAGTTCTGTTTGTTTGCCAGTACCATGCTGCTTTTATCATAGTGGCTTTGTAGTATAGTTTCAAATTGGGAATTGTTATACCCATTGCCATGTCTCTGTTGCCTAGGATGGCCTTTGCTATTCTAGGTCTCTTATGGTTCCAAATGAATTTTTGGATTATTTTTTTCTAGTTCTGTGACATATACTGTTGGAATTTCTATGGGCATTGCATTGAATCTGTATAGCAGTTTTGGTAGTATGGCCATTTTCCCTATGTTGATTCTTCCTACCCAAGAGCAGGGGATATCTTTCCATTTTCTTATGTCCTATTCAATATTTTTTTCAGAGTGCTGTAGTTTTCATTGTAGAGGTCTTTTGCTTCTTTTGCTAAATTGATTCCTAGATACTTCATTTTTTTTGGGGGGGGAGATGCTGTTGTGAAAGGAATTGTTTCCCTAATTTCTCTCTCAGTGAGTCTGTTATTTGTGTACAAGAAGGCTATTGATTTTTGGGTGTTGACCTTGTATCCAGCTACTCTGCTAAAAGTGTCAATTAAGTCTAGAAGTCTTTTGGTGGAGTTTTTTGGGTCTTCACTGTAGAGTGTCATATCATCAGGAAATAATGACAGTTTAACTTCTTCCTTTCCTATCTTTATTGCTTTTATTTCCTTCTCTTGTCTAATTGCTATGGCTAATTTTTCCAGAACTATATTGAAGAGGAGTGGTGATAGTGGGCATCCTTGTCTTGTTCCTGATTTTAATGTGAAAGTTTTCAGTTTTTGGCCATTTAATATGATGTTGGCTGTTAGTTTTTCATAGATAGCCTTTATTAATTTGAGATATAGACAATCTATTCCAATTTTGCAGGGTTTTTATCATGAATGGGTGTTGGATTTTTTCAAATGCTGTTTCTGCATCTATTGAAAGGATAATATGGTTTTCATCCTTGACTCTGTTAATATAGTGTATTACATTTACTGACTTAGGTATGTTGAACCATCTTTGCATCCCTGGAATAAATTCAACTTGGTCAGGATGTGTGATCTTCTTGATGACCCTCTGTATTGTGCTTGCCAGTATTTGATTAGGATTTTTTACTTCTATATTCATTAGGGAGATTGGTCTGTATTTATCTGTTTTAGTTGCATCTTTCCCTAGTTTGGGAATCAAAGTAACATTTGCTTCCAGGAAAGGATTTGGAGGTATTGCTTTCTTTTTAATTTCATTGAAAAGTTTAAAGAATAGTGGAAATAGTTCTTCTCTAAATGTCTTGTAAAATTTAGCAGTGAATCCATCAGGAACTGGGCTTTTCTTCATCGGTAAACTTTTAATTACATTTTCAATTTCTCTGATTGTAATTGGGGTGTTTAGAATTTTTTTATCTTTTTCGTTCAACTTTGGTAATTCATAAGTATCTAGAAATCTGTCCATTTCTTCTTTGTTTTCCATTTTATTAGAGTAAAGTTTCTCAAAGTAGGCATTGATGATCCTCATTTTCATAATATCAGAAAGGACAATTCATTAAATCAATCACAACCGTTTAGCCCAATTGATACAATCAGCAACACAATAAGATCAAGCACAACTTACAAATTGACCATTTGTAGTAGTCATTAATCTATCACCTTTAAACTATGTGAATTAAATCAAAATCAAGGAGCAGCCTGAAATATGTTTACAGTGAATAAATTCGTCAATGTAGCATCTTTACCCTTTAGGATGGGGGCTTAGAGTTAGGATGAGAGGAATTGATAGGTAAAAGAATTGGAGAAAGTTTTAAGTGAAGCCAGAGGACACAGGATGACCACACAAACTTTTGGAAACTGTTGAAGGCAAGAGAGAAAGACAGAGTGCAAGAATAAGCACAAGAATATAACAACAAAAGTAATAAGGGCTCACTTTTCTTTGAAACTATTGACCCTTGAGTGAAGGAAAATGTAAGAAGAAAAGAAAATAAAGAAAGAAGAAAAAAACAATAAAACAAGAAATCTGATTTAATGTAGGAAGAGGAATAGAAAGGGAGATCAAGAATAATATGGGGGAGCAAGAGACTGTGTTGGAAAAAGAACACAGAAAAAAGAATTTGCAGAGTGGAATGAGGAAAATAAGAAACATAATTTGAAGGGCCTCTTTTAGACTATAATTCTGCTGTCACAATAGACAATGTGGGCAGGTATGTGCAGAACTAAGTCCTTTAGTCTCAGCTAGCCAATGGCTGACTCCTGAGATTCAGACTGAATTTAGGCTGTAAGGCCCACATTGAGCTCCCTGACCTCCTGCAGGGTTGAAGTCTGCAAGGTTCTACTACAGGTTCTCTCTGCCCTTTCTCTGAAGATATTCAAAGTTCTGATGGAAGGTGGTGATATCTCCAACTTACCAAATATGGAGATCTGATGTGCCTTTATTGCAGTTGTTCACTTCTGTCCTATCTTCTGGAGCTCAGAAAAATGAGCTTTATGACCACCTGTGCCTTTGCAGAGAAGATACAAAAACTGGCACAATCAGGAGGTCTGAAAGGCGGGGGAGCTCTGTGTGGATATTTCAAAGGCTTCTGCATGGTAAACCAGTCCTCACCAGTGGCTTGAGCCAGGCCGAGCAGGGATGGGATCCCTGCTCTGTGGCTATCCTGGACCTCCACCTTCCACCTTCTGCTGGATGCAGGCCTATCTGTTGCATTTCTAAGTTAATGTATTATATGAATTTATATTTGAGGGACATTAACAGTAAAGACACAGAAAATCAGAATGTTTAAGGATGTGGTTTTTAAAGTTATTTCTGTAGTGAAAATATTGCTATTTTGGACAGAATTTGTTGCTATAGGTTAAAATAAACACCCATGTTAGTTCACACTCCCATGTGCACACACACACACAGAGCAGGAAATGGATGGGGAGATTATTATTATGTAAAATGATCCACAGATTTAATTGTCTCCTTTGCAAGTCATTGTGTCATGATGTTCAGATATGTCATTTATTTTAAGATTTTTTAAAAAAAATTGCATTGTAGCTCACGCAGAAAAAAAATAAGTGGGAGACAGTTGTCTAGGATAATTAATATAATTAAGCTGTGATGTGTGTGAGAAAAAATATAATGGTCCAGTTTCTTCAGCAAAGGAAAAATGACTACTTTTCCTTTCTACATACAATAGGAAATGAAACATTGCAATTTGGGGGGATTCTGATAGAAAACTCTCCTTATAAGAAAGTAACATGCCATATCTGCTCAGGCTTATTTCTGCCTGAGAAAGAAAGCTCACACTGGATATGTGAAGACCAAAATGACTGTGTTATCAAATTATAGACTGGCCAGAAATGATTTTGCAAGAAAGCACTAGTTTAGAAGACAGTCAAGGCTGGGCTGCCTGAATCACCATTACACTAGTGCTGACAGCATGAGGGGAGAGCAGGGTGGGTCCTACAAGGACCTTTGGACAGAATACCACGGTCAGAAAAAGATAATGAAGAGGCTAGAACATGTACCATCTGGTCTAACAGAAGGGAAGATGGAAAACATCAACAGGGAGTTAGAATTGTTATGGAAAGCCAGACGGTAAAACATTGATTAAGATTATTTTGTTGATTAGGTGATATACCCTGTGATTTATGCTGCAGAAGTGGAAAACCAAATAACGTGTGTTTATGTGAGAGAGAGAGCAGAATATGCGACACAGCTACAGTTTTATCTGACTCTTGGAGTTTCAGAAAAATATGCCTGTCATGGAGAAGAGGCTAAATGAAGATGAAGGAGCAAGGCTCCCTGAGAATATGGGAGCTGTGCATTTTGTGGGAGAAAAGGCATAGAGACCCAACTAGTTCTTAAGTGTTGACAGAGGACCAGGAAGCACTGCAGTAGGATAATTACAGAAGACCTGTTCTCTCCCCCTCCCTCTGTCATATATATGTATATATATATTATACATAGTATACCTCTAGATAGATAGATAGATAGATAGATAGATAGATAGATAGATAGATATCTGTATATATCTTCTGTTCCTTAGAAATTTCCAAGGTGTGGATTTTAGAGACATTCTGGAAGAGAAACCAGACCAATCAGCCTAAGAAGTTAGTTCTGGTGGAAACCACAGACCAGACTCTATCAGGGGACGGAGACTCCTCAGATTAGAAGTCAACATATACAATGGTGAAACAGATGATGCCATCTGAAATTTCTCGGGATAAGTAGAGGTATATTTTTAATTTCTTACATTTAATTGTTGTAGTGTTCTCTTTCCTTTGCCTTTGTTTGCCAGTATTATTTTCCATCCCTCCTAGTAGAAGTCTTTTCTTTACAACTGATATAGGTGCCAGTGTAATGTTTTGTTCTCAGAACAAAATATCTTACCTATTAGTGATCATCACATGCCTGCAAAATATGTTCCAGTTTAGCAAGCACTTCCGGGGGTGGGGGTTCGCTAAGGTCATTAGCTAGTATATGTTGAGTAAACATTTAAATACAATTTGATTTTATGCCTTTATTTTTCACTCCTGCTCCATGCTGCCTCAATGATTTGCCTCAAATGTTTTATATTGAATTGTATAGATGAGAAAACAAAATTTCAGAAAGACCAGGACTTTTTGTTAAGCATTGGAATTGGACTTGACATAAAACCTTGGGCTACAAATCTAGCTTGTTTTCCCATAATATTCCCCTACTACAAGAGTGTCCAACAAATGATAAACATGTACTCTGAGAGAATATAATGATGTATAGTATCGCTCCCTTTGATATCACATTTTTATGAGAAGCAAGTTTCCCGGTAATCCAAACCTGTCATTTCTCTCTTTACAAGAGGTTTGTCACATGGAAATATTTGTAAGGTGTTAACTTATCATTAGACAGTACTTGAAACACTCATTTTCCTTCTTGATGACAGTAAATGTCAACTGCTTCTTAGATGAAGCACTGCATTTTTTAAATAGAAAGCTGGAGCTTGACTGTGGCAAGCTATTCTGTTGCTTTGACTCAGTTCATGCTGGTGAAGAATCATGAAGGATGCTCTTGTGATGCCATAGGTTAAGAATCCATCTCATCAGCAAGAGGGCACCTGTAGGTATATCTATTCATTTCCCCATTTGATCCCAAACAGTTGCAAGAGGATAGCATCGGGTATCAAAAGTGTTACCTTCGGCAATTCAGAAAGTTGCACTGAATAGAATTATCACCTTGAAATTACAGGGTAAAACTCCCTTTACAAAAACAGATTAAAGACAAATTAGACTGTGGGCCAGGTCACTCTGATTGTTAATTAGTGATAATGGAAATACAATTAGCATAATGAGTTCCAATTACTGTATATGGAGAAATATGAGCATACTGCTTTCATAAATCTTGGTTACAGAAAAAATAAAATGCATCTGGTTTAACAAAGCATGTCCTTCTCTTCTGCAGAAACCTTCCTGGTAAATATATTTTTGTGAAGCTAAATCCTGGCTCTGATGGGTTGTGATTTGCGGGGGAAAAAGGCAGCAGAATGGATTTGCCCTGTTTGATAGCTGAGCAGTTTTGTATTAGCTCAGCTTCTGTTTTAAGCTTCCTAGAAAATCTAACCATCTGTTTCTTCAATTGCAGGTTAAAAACATTGGGAAAAATCATAGACCATTGCATCAAATGTGCTTATTGCCTTTGGAATGTCAATGAGCCCCCCCTTTTGCTTTTGATAAGCTGTGAGATTAGGAAGTCAATATTAGTCACATATTTACACAAATATGAAGAGCTTTTTGAAAACTCTGTGTAAGAATGAGTGGATGAGAAGCAACAGCTTTACCCAGAACTGTACTGGGTTGCCTGTGGGTGTGTTAATGCAGTCATTTTTTAAAAGAGTTGCACAGGAATGTCTGGGCAATTCAGTTTTTCTATGGTCTTACACCTTCTCAAATCCTTATTGCAGTATTTGTGAACCTTTATGGTCTCAGAAGGTCCATCAGCACGACATGCCAGTTCTGTTGTCTTCTGTCTTCAACTCTCCTTTGCTACTTTTCATGGTCTGAATGCTCAACTACTGAGAGATTAAATTCCAGGACTGGTTAAAACCCAGGGCATTTGGCCAATGAATGATAATGAATGTGGACTGCTCAGCCCACACAGGTGACATTACACCTCACACCTGGGGAATGTGCCATCTTCTTTGTTGTATCCTGTAAATCTGATAGATGCTATTAACCTTTTCATCAAATCCCTATGGATCACTGCAATGGTGAATCTCAGTGGTAATTGCAAAGACAAAAATGCCCCAGCATGCCTATATTCCTTGTAAGGATCTGTGAAATAGGCAAGTTGGCTACTCAAGTACCTTTTCCCAACTGCTCTCATGATTTACTCTCTGCTGTCAGTCTGCACCCAGCCACTGTGCTTCTGAGTCTCTCAGACACACAGGAAGTAGATCTTACAAAGTACTTAGAGCAATTCAGCTCTCTCCCTTTTCCCTGAACAGGATTTTACTATAGAGTAGAATAGTATATATCCAGACTAGAGGATCTATTAAAATAGATGAGCTTATGCAGGAGAAATCATCTCGTCCTAAACTTTACAATTCAGAGCACACTTTTCATTTGGCCTTTGATTGTGGTTGTCATATATTTCACCTCATCGTGTCCCCTCAGTCTGTCTGGAAGCATTTGTAAACTGGATTATTCAATTAAAGAAATGCTTGTCAGGCATCATTCTCCATTCATCTTTAAAAATGGCTCTCACAGTACCACTATCTCTCCTTGAAATGCACACTTATGCGCGCGCACACACACACACACACACACACACACACTCATGCAGAGGCACAGAATCCAAATAGTCATTGACTGCCTGTCATCCCATATTTATTATGCGATGTATAGTGGAGCTTAAGAAGACAAGCTTCTCTCCCTAGTCTTTTATTAATAAAATATATATTAGATCTAGACTTCTTTATAGATTTAAACAGGAAGGCAACGCCTTCAGAGGTGGAAGGGGAATCCTGGAAAAAAAAAACCCGATGTAAGTATTACATTGACAGTCACGAGAATATGTATTGGATAAGAGCTGATTGTAATGGATACTTAATAAATAACTCCTGGAGGGGTCTTGGGCAAATCATTGAGACTATTTGGATTTTTACTTACTTACTGGACAAGTTAGGCATCCCAAATAAAAAAAATGAAACCCAGAAATGCTGCAAAATTCAAAATTTTTATTGCTAACATGACGCCCAAGTGGAAAATTGCACACCATGCAACCTTGTTTCACACACATAATTACTAAAAAGATGGTATAAATTTACCTTCAGGCTATATGCATAAAGTATATATAAAACATAAATGAGTTGTATATTTAGAGTTAGGCTCTATCCCCAAGATATCTTGTTATGTGTATGCAAATATTCTACTATTTTCCAGAAAATAATCCACAATTTAAAAAGCCAAAATTTAAAACACTTCTGGAGCCAAGCATTTTTGGCAAAAGAGATATTCAATCTATACAAAAGATATTTTTGAGACAAGATCTCACTACGTTGCTTAGTTGCCCAGGATGAGCTCAAACTTGTTATCCCTCTGCCTCAGCTTCTCAGCATGCAAGAACTACAAACCCACACCACTAGACCCAGGTGACAAAAATGTTTGCCTAGTATTTTCTAAGATTTATTTCAGTTATAATATTTTATAATTATAAGGACAAAACCCCTGGCTGAGGAGATAGAACAAAAAGAAGTGTTGAAGACTAGTCATTTTTACCTACCGCAATCACTTAGATTTAGTTGTTCCTAACAAACAACTCCCACATGCGATAAAACTTCATATGTCTGTCCAGGTTTGGTAGTCCACAAAAGACTTCCAGTCCAAAAGGCTCTTCATTGTATAAGATGGCAACTGGGTTCCATTCTTCATCTGTATGTTCTGGACGGGAGAAGTAGGAATTAGAGAGAAAAGGGTGAGTGTTCTACAGTCTTTCAAAGGTGCTTCCTGGAATCCCCTCCTAATGACTTCTGTTTGTGTCTCATTGACACCAGCAGTTGTGAGGGAGGTTGGGAAATGAAGTATTCTGGCTATGTACGTTGTGGTCCAGAACAAATAAAAGTTCCATTACTAAGGAGGAAAAGGAAAATGGGTTCCATGTGGACAGCTAACTAGTAGTGTTTGCCTTGTTACCCCTCTCTCTTGCATTTCTCATGCCATGCTGCTTGGTCCTGGAAAAAGGCATCCTTCAATGTACAGAAATAATTCTTTTTATTCTGTAACCATGTCTGTGGCAGTAGATAGCCAACTCTCATCATACTTGAAACCCATTCCTTGGAAAATCAAGCCCTGCCATCTAATATATATGGTGAAACTTTAAAAGTTAATTTACACTTTTAAAAACATTTATTTTTGTATATGGCATTAAATTGAGAAGCAAAAAATTTTTTTTACTGTATAATAGCTTTACAAAGTTAAAAATGGAGCCCTATTTAATTGAAAATAAGTTCAGAACATCTAGTCAGTTTTCTAAACTCATCTATATTTATACACATAATTAAATGGATTTTACTATAACTTGTTTTATTTAATCATAAATAAAAGGTTTATTTTACTGTCTGTCAGTGTTCCTTTGGATAAAAATTTTTTATTAGTCTTTTAAATATAAAATTATCTTGTATATGCATGGGATTTTTAAAAATTAAAAGTTACCTGAGGACTTCCAGCACAAAGTGTTCAGACTCTTACCAGAAGATATCTTTTCCCCTCCAAATTTAGTCAATGTCATAGTGTCTTCTGGTATAAAATTCTAAATTGTGAGCAGACGACCGAGATAACACCTGACAATCTGTAGATCTCAACTTCTTGGTTATAGGCATTTCAACGGCTTTTGCTGATATTGTTCTTCCACTTATTGTTGGAATACAGTAAAATATAGAGGAGAATAGCATGACTGGTTTCACTTAGTGGAATTATTGTGTAGAAGACAGACGTTTGGTACTACAGGTTTCTGTGAGTTATACTGATAAAAGGGGATAGCGTGGGCATGGATCCCAGTGTAACCTTTCCTTCTGGCTGAAAACTAGTTTTGTCTAGGCTTTAAGAAAACCAAAACACAGTTTTTTGTCATGTAATGAAAAACTACATTTAGACTTAAGTATTTTGGATGAACCAACATACAGCATCAGTTAAGGACTGTAGCTGCAGACAATAAATGTAAGTCTGGCTAACTTATACCAAAATGAATTTATTTATTACATCCAGGTAGTTCATAGAACTCAAAGCAGGAATGGAGACCTAGGCAAAACTTGGACACACCTGAGATAGGTGAGGAGATGACAGGAGCAAAACTTGCAGCAGTTTCACTGCTACAATCACCACACAAATGATTAACAGCTGTTTATCAACATGGCCTTTCCTCCATTTCTAGGTCACACATAGGGACAAAGCCTGACTGGCCTGGCCATTGGACAGGCCCACGCTAATGGCCAAAGGACAACTGTGTAATGCACATTGGTAGTGCATGAATGGAGGTAAGGGAATTTTCCTGAAAGCTTTGGTCTGAAATTAGATGAATGGATGTTATGATATTTCTTTAAAATGTAAATATCTACTATAATCACTCTTTGTAGGCTTTAAAGTGTATATGAAATTTCTAGCCTATTTTTAAGTTTCACATTCAGCCTGAGTAGATCTGGGCTGGGACCTGAGATTTCATGTTTCCTGCAAGCACCAGGTGAGCTGATGTCTACCTGTGGGCCAGCTTTTGTGTTGTAAGGCTTTGCAACAGTGAACAGTAGGTAGGAGGTGCGATCAGAAAAATACGGTGAATGTTTGCATTTTTAAAAATGTATTACGGCAAAAGACACATTGCCATTGATCCACCTCGAAATACTCCCCTTTGCATCAAACACACTTATCTCATAGTTCTTGCCACTTTCTTAAACAGTTGTAAAAGTTATTTATTTATTTGTTCATTTATTTATTTATTGGTACCGGGGATTTAACTTGGGCCCTTGTGCTTGTGAAGCAGGTGCCAGAACCACTGAGCTAAACCCCTAGCCCTGTAATTTATTTTTAATTTAAACTTTCACTACATTTTCTGATCGTTTAGCTTCACATTTCTTCATATTCATATCTGTATATAAGAATTAACTGTACTTCACTTGTGTAAATTGAACAATTCCCCATGCTTTCTTTTTGATTGAGGCCTAGTTAATATATATTAACATACTCATGTAACCAATACCAAGCTTCACTATCCCCACCAAGTACGTTTCTTACTCTTTCCTTTGTTTTGGCACTGCCCTTCTCATTATTAACTTGATTCTCTTTCCACTAACTAGTTTTGCCTGTTCCTCACCATTAAAGAAATGGAATAATACAGCATGACCTCTTTGTGTCTGGCTTATTTCATTGAACATAAAGTTTAAGACATTTATCCACATACTTGCTGCTGTGGTTCATTCCATCAGTGTTGAGTGGCATTCCACTGTTTGGTGAAGTGCCAAAATGCTCATTACCCTGCTCTTTGATAGACATTTAGATCAAATTCAATGTTTTGCCAATATGAGTAAGTTACTATGAACATTCTCAGACAAGTCTTTTAATGAGCTATGCATTTTATTTCTTTAGAATAATCCACCAGAAGTGAAACAGTTGGGTCAATAGATGTGTATTTGTTTAACCTTTTAAAAGCCTGAGAAATAGTTCTCTCTGGTGTTTCTACCATTTTGTATTCCTACCAGAAGCATGCAAGAGAATTCTAGTTCATCTGGTTTGGTGCTGATGGTCTTTTTAATTTTAGTCATTCTAGTGTAGTGATAACTCATTGTGGTTTTAATTTGCTTTTCCTTGATGACAATCCATGTTGAGCATCTCTGCGCAAACATATTTTCTTTTAATGTTTTACCTAATCTCATTCCATCTATAAAATACAGTCTGCCTTTGAATCTGAAAAACATTTTGTTTACAACCCAGCCACATGAAAGAATTTCAGCTTGATTCTTATTTGCTCTTTTAAATTATGCTTGCCTTCCACAATCATTCCAAACTGAAAATTTGGGCTCTCAGTCTCTGAGTATGGGCTGATGGACTTGGTAACAATATTTTTTCATTAAAAATAATGCCCAGTCCTTTCTCTGATGATATTTAAATTTGCCATCCCAGGCTCTTGTACTCAAATATATTGATAGTGTCCCATGTGTGTTCTCTGACACTTGGGTGTAATTGTGGTGAACTTTGAATTCCCATCTTAAGGTCAGTTATTAACTATTGATGGATTCTCCTTTTCTCCACTTAATGCTAAAGTATTCATACTAACCAAGACAGATGGGAGCAGCTAAGGAGTTTTTCAATGCCATTGCTGTGTAAGCTGTCTTTTGCTTCCCCTATGTGAGAAACTCAAAGCACTTTTATAGAGAAGATCATTTATTCAAGGTAAAGGAAAAAAGAAAAGAAAGAAAGCTCCTGTATCCATTTCAACCCCACCCCCATCCCTGCTAGTTTTCAGAGACCCATACACTTTTTCTGGAACAGAATTTTCTTGTCATTAAAGATGAAGAAAATAGCATCTTTGATAACGACCTTGGCTGACCCACTTTGAAGTCAAATGGGACCTGGCTTTAAGAAAGATGACCTGGATTTCAACATCCTGGACAGTTGCCCTGACACACCACGGCCCCGATTTTGGGTTTCCTAGGAGGTGGAAGCATGCCCTCTGAGATTTATAAACACATCCATAATAAATGGGAGGCTGAAGTTTAAACTGTTATGGAGCCTCCTGTGCTGTGCTGCCGAGGTCTCCTGTGATTTAGAGAGGTGACATTTACTGTGTGCAGACCTATTATTCAGAGTGACTGTTTGTGTATAGACAATATTTTAAAATGGCTTGCTGTAGATGAAAAATTCTTATTAAGTCAGAAAAACAGTTTAAGTAGGTAACACTCTCTCAGTTTAGTCTGCTATAAGTCTTACTGTCTTGCCACATGGAAAGTGCTTGGGGTGGGAGGCAGTGACGCCTCACAGGCGCCAGCTAAAACACTATCTCCAGAGCAAACAGAACTCGGGGCCTGAGCTGGGACCGAACAACTACTTGTATCAGATGTTCAAGTAGGAGGCATATCCTTGTGTTGCATCGTTCAGTATGAGTTTCCTTTAATGTGAGTGCGATACTGTGGCCCTTCCAATGTTGTGTGGTAGGAAAAACACCAAGAGTCTGAATTGGAGACTAATAGTGTTCTAACCCCCAACTAGGAGAATGTCCTCATGGACATTCATTAACCTCCATGAGACTCAACATGTCTAATTTGTAAAGTTTAAGAATCAGATTAGTTGATTTCTAAAATCCAGGTAAGATACCATCCTGTTGTTGTATACTCTTACGGAAGAATTCCTGCAGGCCCTGGTAGCTTACAACATTTTACAGTCCATCAAAAGCGTTCCTGTGTAGTTTCTCTTTATTTACACCCAAGAAGATGGTGGAGCAATCATGATGACCTTTTTTTCAATAAGAGAACTGAGATTCAGAGGAGTTGGCAGCCGTGTCCCAAGTCATGCATGAGAAGAAAAGCACAACCTCACATTTTGCCGCATAGTTTAAGACTTTGTGTCATCAAGTTTTTGATACCTCTGCCTTCCAAGAAAGCTCTGAAAATGATTGCATACCATTCACTTGAAGATGATCACTGCACTAGAGATACAGATAAGAGAGAGAGAAGAAGACACACACTCTCTGTTCTCAGTGGGCCTACATTTCTGGAAAAGGCAAGCATGCATGCCTCTAACTAATAAAACTCTACCCAATTTTAAAGTCCAAACTAAATTTTATCTTCCTGTAGGAAGGCTACTGTGTTCCAGCCCCCAGGATTCCTCCCTTTTGGATGACTAATTGATCTCCATTTCCACATTGGTGCACAATACATCTTTATCCTCTCTTTTATTTTGGTATGTGTGCAGTATGCTTACTTTTACTTTTGCATGCATATACAATATCTTATTCCGATTCCTTAGTAAACTTTATGAGAAAGACTTGCAGATTCTATGTTACACATACAATACTAGATCACAGTGAGAAATCAATGATGTGATTCATTTATCAGCCGAGGCACCTCCATCAGTTTGGATGAGGCAGTACTCAAAACCTTACATTGCTCTGCTGTCTTCACAGCGTTAATCTAATTAGAAACTGTGGTGTTACAGCCTTTCTCACCTAGCAAATCTGCAACCATGTTTCCATCATTTCTCTTCTTCTCCATCATTTTTCATCATGTGCTTATCATTAGAAGATCTTGGACATGGCTATATTTGTTTCTCTGACTCTCAGGTAGAATGTAAGCTCGGTTTATCACTGTTTTTTTGTACCAGGAAAAATGCACACAATAGAGCTCAAGGAATATTTATGGAGTGAATGAATGAATGAATGAATTTCAGGCTTTGTGACCGTAGCATGTAGCTTTCACTTTTCACCTCTATCTTCATTTCATAAATTCTGCATCCCAGTCATACACTTCATATTGTTCACACTTAAACACTGGAAAAACTATGGTACTTTTCCTTTAGAAAAAATTTTTAAAATTTTAATTAGTAAAGAAAGAATAGCCATTGAGATGCCATTACGCACGTCCATAATTTCAACTTTGTTAAAAATATAAATGATATATCTTCATTTGGATACTTTTTGTGCTTCTGTCTTATCAAACCAGTCATGAAACATGTACTGGACAATTATTCCTTTCAAAGTTATAAAAATTTTTCTGCTCAATTTTTCTAAATTTGAAAACTGTAATATAAAAATTAATGTCTGTACTAATAGTTAGAGGATTAATAATAAAAGCACACACCAGAGGCCACAAGCAATAATAACAAATATACTAGCCTTGGACTTTTGGTTTTGCTGAGCAGTACAGCAATTTTAGATAGAGAGTCTGTCTGTGTGGACCTTACTCTTAGCATAAGCAAAATAAGCATAACAATGGTATCTATGTCATGAAGTTGTTTTAAAGTTTGACTGAGACAATTCTGTTATTTACTAACATAAAGAAAAAACAACTCAGTACATGTTAGACTTTACTATTACTACATGGAGTTAGAAAAGTATAGTGTGCAATTTAAATGCAAATAGTAATTATACTATAGTGCTCTACATTTTTATTTTATTTTCATGAGATGGCTGATTGCTCCTGCTAATGTAGTAGTAACAATGTTCAAAGCATATGTTTTTTCTTCTAAAATTTAACAATAGACTCACAAGATTATTTGTTGGCTTTGGTCTGCTTGGATCATTGTGATAAGCTGCCCAATATGTAAAAAATACTATGAATTTCTACAGCTGATTAAAAATATAATTTTCCAAAGAGTCATGGTAAATCTCTTTTCCACAGACACCTTTTAATAAAAAACATAAATTATAAACCTACTCTTATGCAAAAAATATTGGCACAACAAGAAAATGATTAAGATGCAGATGGGGTAGGTCAAAATGACTATAAAAGAATTAATACACATTGTTTGATGTATATTAAAACAATTGGTCAGAGTTTAGGTAGTGTTTTAATTTCTGGTGTCCACATACTTATGCCCTGCTCAACTTTTATAAAAAGCCAACAGAATTTTTTTGAAGGGAGAAGTTCAATAGAAACCACTAGAGCATGGTAAATCAGTATACTGCCACTATTTCACAAAAAGTATTTCAAAATAAATAGAAGAGCAGCTTTGGCTGTTTTTAATTTATGGAATAAAGTAATAGATATTTTCTTCCATTTTTAACTTGATATTTATCAGATGTGGAATACCTTTAGTGATGCTTTGATTTCTCTCTCTGGCTACTGCATGCTACTTCTCATTTCTTGAGTCCCTGAGGCCTTGTGAGAGCAGAACTTTCATTGCAAAGTTTTAAAAGAAATTTTCATTTTGTTAGACCTCCTGAAAATAACTTTAAGTGTTTTGAACTAGCTGTAAACTGACAGAACACATCGCAGTTTAGCAGGAACACAGCATTATATCATCTCCGTTTGTTGGTACAAAATAATAGTCAAGACAACTTGAATCTCCCACTGCTTCACTAGGCCATGAGAACAAAAAGAGCCACCTTAAATGGAGTCATGTAAAGTAATAATAAACCATATTTCATCCTAAGTCTTGCTTCCATTTTCATGTAGCATATCTTTTGTAACATACTCTATCTCAAAATTTGGGGTGCCTGAAAGGATGTCTCATACCTGATCCCATACAAATGCTGTTAATTACTACTGACCACTATTTGTACTTTCCCTGTTTTCTGTTCAATGTATCACCAGGCATTGCCACTGTTCCTGGCTTCTTCTCTTTCAGAGGCCATATTCTGAGGCTGCAGGCCTAGGTGGGGGGCATATTTCCACATAATATCCTGATTCTGTATAGAATTAGTCATCTCTTCACATGATGGGACTCAGCTGGGTGAGTCACCTTGTTCAGATTGACTTCTAACAGAGGCTCCTTTGTTCCTTTACATTCTTCAACTTTAGGTTGTTTTCCCATTTTCCCAAAATATGTAGCCACTGCTGACTTTCCAGTTAAGACTATGATTAGATGATTAGATCTTTGCTGTATTTGGAATTATGCATTTTATCAAGTTCCACTAATATGTCATAGCCACATACTAACATAAAAATTAGAATCAAGTAAGCATTGCATTGGTAAACTAACTTCATAATGACGTTGCATGGCAAACAATCCCAAAACTCAGTGGATTAAAGAAATAATCATTGATTCTCACTCATGCATCTGTTGTTGGGCTGCAGTGGGGATCAAAGTGGTGTCTGTTGGCTGCTCCAGCCTGTGGTCATTTGGGCATGCCTTCAAATTATAGATTGAATTCAAAACTTCTCCATGTATGGCCCATTCTGTTCCAGTCAGTGAACCAGTCAGGGAACTATTTTTTCATGAGGATGGCAGAAGCTTAAGAGACAAATGAACTGTAGACATACAACTTAAGCCTCTGTGTATTATTATGTTTTCTGATTTCCCATAGATAAGTCTTGTAGTCAAGCCAAAGTCAATGAGTAGAAAAGAACTGTACAATCACATTTGAATGTGGATGAATGGTGAAGACGGAGTCATATTACAATTTATTATGGGTATGAAGGACTTGAGTTACAATATTGATTTAATGATGCATTCTTTAATTTTAGCATTTATATGGCTGAGAGGTACATAGTGCAGTAGAGAAAAAGTTCAGTTTAATTAAATCCAGTATCAGTTCCAAATAATGCAGGAGGCAAAAAGTAAAGATACATATTGTTTATAGAATACCTACGGCCTGAGAGGGAATGGTTAGAGTTTGATAGGACCCTCTCTGTGCATAAGTTAGGACTTATTTTGTAATGCGAATAAGTGAATACTTATTTTGCAATGTACTCACAAGACCTGCACTGGCCAGCATCTTATTATTTACCTTAAATTGCTACAAAATTAATACATATTCAACTTAGAAAATCTGAAAGCATATTTGTGAATAAAGAAAATAAGATATACCTTTATTAGTTGGTAAGCTTTATTTACTCTAATGAGATATATGAAAAGATGGGTAATCTAGATAGATTGATAGCAGACTGCGACTGTCTTGCAATCTTTCATCTATGTATCATGGAAATTTTCAGTGACAGTGCATATTCATCTTTACGAATATCATTAATGATATCCAACATTCTGCCACATTAATTCAGCAAAGTTTGTTTCACTAATCTGTTGCCGAGCTAAATGTCACACTTTGCTGTTCCAATGTTGTTTTATATATGTTAGACACATCTCTAAACACTAGAGCTATCAAAAAGCAGAAGTTTCATCAGTAGTGTTCCTTGAAGAGTTTATTTTTCAAGAGATTGTAAAGAATTCTAAGAGATATAGCTTGCTTCAAAATTGAGAGGAAACCATCTAAATGGAACACAGATCTATTTATGCACCAAACAAGGGAAATATAGGGGCTTTCCAATTAGACACTCAATGAAAATCTCCAAAGAAGAAGCAAACACAATGGAGTCCAAAATTTAAAGACAACAGAAAACTGCATGAGCCAGAAAAAAAGACTTTCTAGTATTGGCTGTTGAAGACATGTGAAAGGGAAACAATGAAGAGGCAAATTGAGCCAGAGAGAGAAACAATCCTGCACAAAGTGACATAAATGTGTACCGCCACTCCTCTACCTTCTGAAAGTTTCAAGCGTAAGCCTGACTTCAGGTGTGGAAAAAGATCCAGTCAATTACAGTGTGCAAGCAAGAATAGGTTCACAAATAAGAAGTGCATTCAGCAAGCTTTGTAGGGTAAGTCTATTGCTGAGGCACCGAAACAGATGATTACTTCTATTAACAGGAAAACAAAAGCAAACTATATTATCTACACATTTTATAGACTTGCAAAAATGTAAATTTATATCCACTCTGTGCTTTATCCATATTTGTCTGGCTTTCTGAGATGGCACAAAGAGTAAAGTAGTATTGTATGATAGTTTCAACAGTAGTTCCATTTAGATTGTTTCAAGTAGTATTGTATGATCTGCATGGAGTTGGGAGAATAAAAATCTAAAGGAAATTCTGACAGTCGAGATAAAATCTTTCTAAAACTTCTTGATGAAGATAAATGCTTTCTTTGAATGCTAGGACAGAAGACAGAGCCTTGCTATTTCAGGGAAGATTTTTGTTTTTGTTTTTATTTATTTATTTATTTTCCAGTACCAGGGATCAAACTCAGGACCTTGCACTTGTGAGGCAGGCATGGTTCCAGTGAGCTAAATCCCCAGCCCTCAGGGAAGTTTTAAAATTGTTATCCTTCAACCCTGAGAATATGTTAATTTATATGAGATAAAAATCACGGAGTTATTCCTACAATTTGACTTTGAAAGCCGAGAACTCAAATTTTTAGAGATCTTGACTACAAAAGATACCGGTCTGATTAATTCTATTTGCTCAGCATTTTTATTGATCTTCATATCAACCCAAGTAGAGAAGGCAAGTGGTAAAACACCACTACTGGTAGATCAGGCCATTAGCAATCATAGGTAGAAACACTCAAGGTCACACTTAGAACAATGGTAGTAGTAGTTTAAAAATGTCATGTTCTGATTACCCTGTAGAATTTTTTTCTTTCTATGCATAAATAAGACAACTTCAGATCAGTTGCTTAGAAACTTAGACATTCTAAATATTTAAATTTCTACCTAAATTCTCAAATGATATGGTTTTATTCCTTAATGGTGAAAACTTTTTTAAAATTGTCAAATTCTAAAATGCCCATTTTCTTGTTTTAGATGTCAGATCCAATCCTTGATGTTCAAACTACAGGAATAGATGATCAATTGTCATTCTCCATAACCATAGTTTTGGGTGATGTAGGAAATTGAGTTGAAAAATGCATGGAACATGAGAAAAGTAGCTTGGTTTGTTTTGTTTACTCTTCTGTCCTGATGGCTACTGTAGGTCTGACATGATCAAGCACTCAGGAAAAACTGACTGAATAAATAAATGAATTTCATATACATTATCTTCAAAATGTGTCTTTCTTCTATGGAGTTATTTTCCAGAAAGTCAATTATAAAGTAAAATTTTTTAAAAAGGAAGAAGAAAGTGAGGAAAGGAGAAAAGGGGGAAGAAAGAAAATGAGAGAGGGTGGAAAAAAAGGAGAAAGGAGGCATGAAAAGAAAGAACAGAAAAGGAAGAAAAGAGAAGAACTTACAAAGAAATCTAGGATTTTCAAAAATTGAAAGGAGCTTTAATTCATTTAATCAATATTTTTATCCATTAGAATTTACAATTTTAGACCCATGAGTAGCTGTGCATGCCTATGATTTCAGCACACTGGGAGACTGAGGCGGGAGGATTGCAAATGTGAGTCCACTCTGGGCAACTTAGCATCTTGGTGAGCTTCTGTCTCCAAACAAACAAAAAAAAATTTCAAAAGGAGAATGGATGTAGCTCAGTGTGAAGGCACTGTCTTTTATCTCCAGTACCAGAAAGGATTTTAAATTATATAAGTTAAAATGTTGTAAGTCAACTCTATCATCCCTTTTTCTATATCTGTTTCCTCCCCATTGTGTGAAACCAGGAAAAGCATATCCATTTTTGCATTCCCTGGTTCTTCCCCCAAACCCTTAGGCCTCGTGGAAAGCACCTGTCGGGTCACTCTAGAGCCTCAGAAATCCATCTCCAAAGAGTGCACCCTTCTGCTCTGAAGATAACCAATCTCATCCGTAAAAGCTGATGGCTGTGGACAGAGCATCCAGGATGCGTTCTTTCTTTGTCTCTCTTTGCTGACCGCTTAAGTGGCTTCCGACTAGTTTGGCATGTTGCGAGTTAAAATTCATTCTTTTAAAGCTGAGTATCCACTTAGCTCCTCTCCTCTGAACTTTTGTCATTCATTATTAACAATGAAAGCCAAAGTGCATGAAACAAGTTCAGCCCTATCTGTTCCTGGCATGAAAGCGATGTCTTGGCATATTAGCGGGACACGGCTCTATCTCACATAGAATGATGCCTGGGCCCACAACAAAGGCGTTGTCTCTCCGCGCCTAATAGGATCACCTACTTCAAATGTGAAACTTCCTTCTTTGAAATATTTGTCGAGGTTTCATAAACCTATGAAAATTCTCAGACTCAAAGAAAACCTTCTAGGCTTCAGCACAAGCTTCGACTCTAAAGAGCTTTCTGTTCTATAAACCGGTTATTGAATCTGGAGCTCTAGCCTGGCCAGACGGGGGAAGTGTGGAGGCAACAGGGAGGAAGAGCTCGCTTCCCACTTTCTCCTTTTGATATAAAAATAAAAGTCATCTGGCATTGACTGCAGAAAATGAATCATATTAAGCATTTTTAAAGCACTATTCTTTTTGTAAGACCTAATTTCAGACCGATTAACACTTTAATATGAAACAGAAGCACATCATTTCATTAGGAGACAAAATAAGGCCTCTCAGCTACCATATGTTGTCTCTTTCTTTGGAAAAGAAAAAAGAAAAGAAAAGAGAAAAGCAAAGAAAACCCTTTGAAATCTTAGGTTATAGACTGAGCCACAAGGAAATATGTAAATTGGTCTCATCAGCTACTACAGGTGAGCAGCATCTGCTTTGAGGAGTACCACAAGCCTAGTTTTTGTGTCGTTTCATTTTCACAATGCTCTCATGCACTCTATTCAATAGCAGAAGACCTGACTGTTGCCCTAGAAAGCTAATGGGGAAATATTCTTTTGTGAAAATAGAAATCAAAAGAATCTTTTAGTTTGTTTCTCCAACCCGTGTCTACACTGACACAAAGAGCAAAGACATACTTTGTACCACTGATTTTGCAGATTACTTATTTATTAAATAGATGAAGCAAAATTATAGCTGTCCCTTTTCAATATTTAAATTTTTTAATGATAATGCCTTTAAAATGCACAGAACATGAATGCAGGAGCTGGTGTGATAGGAGAGAGCCTTATTGCACATAATTAACAGACACATAATGTCTGGTAACTAGTAATTTCCTTCTAGCTGAGTAAGGAAATAATTTAATCATGTTGATCAAATGAATCCCAGGAGCCCAGTGTAACATTATGCCTTAAAAGGGGTGGGGGAGAAAAATCTGCATTAACTGATAAAAGACTACTCGGTTCAAAAAAAAAAATGGTTTCCAACCTTTTTTTAGGTAACCTTAATAGTATTTAAAATGCAGGCCTGATTTTAGCAATTGACTCAATCCGACATTTCGGGAGCCTTATTTTCTAACACTAGCAGAGGCAACAAATATTGGCATGATCATCTTGTCTAGAAGTAACTGAAACCTAAGTGTCGCAAGATGTATATTTCCCTCACCAATGAAAATGTCCCCCCACCAGCCACTTAGATAAGTGTGCGTGAGATGTGAGGGGGTGACATGCCAGGGTGGGTGGCAGACCAGATATTTTCTAAGAATCTCTTTCCTTGAATAGGGTCCTATATTCAACAACTATATATAAGCTCCATAGCTATTTTTAAATTTCACATGAATATTCAAAACAGGCCAAGAGTAGGATTTTGCCAAATAATTGCCACCAACAAATCTCCTTCAATAGAGAATATCTTAGCAATGAATCCTGGTGCTCCCCTATGTAATCTTTTGTGTCCTTTGCCATTGTTCTTCCCAACAACTTAGAAAAGGCAGCAAGCCACCTTCATGGTATCTGAAGTATCTCTTCGTGTCTTCATAATGAGGTGATATAATTTAAAACTTATTGTAATACATTTTATCCATCTATTGTTTGCTAAATAATTCCTGCAATAACACTTTTATTCTTTCCATAATTCTTCAGGGCATTGCTGGAGGAATAATATTTTTACTGCAGTGATTGATGTCAGGTCTTGGTGCTATGTAGCCCCATGAACAGAGTTATTGATAAGCATCAGGAAGATTGGAGGATGCAGAGGGGGCAGGGAGAGCATGCAGAGGCTCTTGCTGCATGGAGAGAACCACAGGGATCAGAGGGTTAATACCACTTTATGAGGTTGTAAAAATCTACCCCAAGATTCTTGTGTTAGCAATATTCTTTGTGTAAGATGTATGTTATTAAAACAAGTAGCAGCATCTGAATTAAAGTGACAGTATGATGGATGACTACTGAAGGGGAATCGGAGCCTTTTGTAGCATTTTGGGCTAGATGTGGGAATTCTGCCTCAAAGGCAAGGAGCTTGGCAGACACATTGATTCTGAGCTGACGCATGTTCATAAATATGCCCCCAGAGAGGTGTGGCCTAGCAGAATTTACAAAATTATGTTCATGAATTATTTAACATTTATTTATGGATGCTATATTTAAACAGTATTTGCCAAGGCGAATGGACCATAGCTTACAGAGTGATCTTTAGGTAATGCAAATTCTGTGCAAGGCAGAGGTGGTGGGTGGCTTGCCCAGTGATGCTAAGCCTATCGAAACCGTATTAGAGAAGATGAGTCCACTGCCAAACGAAATGCTCCTCTGAGATGCAATGTGTTTCCCTTAGGTAGGTGAGGTCTGGAGCAAGACGAAGGACAGAGGAAGCCTTTTCTCCTTCAGGATTCAGAATACACAACTGTGCTAGGATTGATACAAATTTTAACATACTAATCAGTTTTTCTATTTACAGAAGTCTTTTAGTCATTGTAGATGTAACTGTGCCATTAAAGGTTAAAAGGAAGAAAGGAGAAGATGTAGAAATTGCTAGAATACAGACTCTTAGCTAATCATGTCGAGGGTCACATTCAAGCATATGAAGTTAAAGTTACGATTTATACCTTTCTTAATCTAGAGTCCTGTAATCTGGCATGATGCTACGTACGAGGGCAGAGATGTTAGTTCCCATCACGTATTCTACCTGTTCGTACCATTTGCTATCCTCTGTGCAGTTGAGTGTGGCCTCGTGGCTCCTGTTGCCAATGAAATGTGAGTGGGAGTGGCATGCGTGACTTCTGTTGTCACACACGTTCTTTATTGTTTCCCTTTTGTTATGGAAAATAAAGAGGCCACATTTCATAGGAGGTTCAGCCACAAAACGGTACAATCTCCAATAATCCAACGTGATGACTACTTACACTAAGCCCCCACCAACCTGTTTGGTGTGAGTGGCGTGACTGAGAAATTCTGGTTGTGTTGTGTTAAGCCATTGATATTTAAGGTTTGCGTACTGCTGCAGTACAACAAAGGCTGTTTTGATTAAGGCATTGTCCAGTGCTGTTAAATTGACTTGCTAGGATGAAGTAAGATGCTCCTGGCAGAACATAAATCAGCACCCTATTCACTTTGAGAACGTCTTACCATGAAAGAGAGGTCAGTTGAACTGAACAGTGCACAGCGTGGCACAACTGATTTACTTTATGACCCAAGTTCCTTAATGAGCCACGTCTGACAACAAACAGTTTTCACAGAGAAACTGTGGGAAGCACCGCGGTAGACAAAGTCATATTTTCCAAAGTATTTGTATGCTTGTGTTGTTACTTGCATGGATTACTGATATATTTTAAATGCTTCTTCTACATCCTAGTAGGCCCCACCCTTTCTACTAAGGATAAGGGAGACGTGTATGCAGGAAGAAAAGTACAATCTAAAGTGGACAAGGTAATTTTTTTCAGAAAATGGCCTTCATAACTTTCTATTTCTGCTGATTTAAAACCTATGCTTTAGCCTTCTCCCCTGAGGTAACCTTTTCCATTTTACAAAAGAGTAGGAGGGTCAGTATTTTTTCTTTTTTAGTAAAGTCCTTACAAAAGAAATGAGTATGACCAGTAGCCTTATCAAGGTATTCTAGGTTACGTAGACCCAGGATGCTGGCAATACCAAGAAAAAATCAAGAATCTGATTTTATTCCTTGCAAAAAAATGATTCAATGAAACCTAGAGAGTTAAGGAAGTAAAATTGAGCTATTGAGCTTTACTTTCTAAAAAGAGACAAGCAAAAATATAAAATATAACCTTAAATATATATATATATAT
>NW_022900914.1:43309263-43334263 GCF_012274545.1 Fukomys damarensis
TATTTATATTTGTATAAGTTCAAACTCACCAGCAAATGCAAAGATACAAATTAAACTGATAATTTACTCTTATGTGTTTTCACCACCTTTTAAGTGATAGACATTCTTTCTTAATCGGTGCTATTGGCGCTAAAGATGGATCTATGATTACAGAACCACTGGTGTCTCCTTTTGCCATCTTTTTTTGCACAAAAATTAAGTTTATGGCCACGAAAATGACATTAAATGGTATACATGTATATCCTGAATATGATATTTTGGTTTTTATCATTGTCTGATTGTAAAATTGCAAGGGATGTGATATGAGAACGTATGCGTGTAGACACTCATATATCCTTCTGTCTCGATCTTCAGGATAGTTACTAGTACACGCTAAGAATTCCATAAATTATTGATAATGAATAAATGAGTGACTGAATCTGTGTATCTGTTTGCATTACGCAAAAGATGGTTACTAGAAGAACTGACAAAACAAATTACAGAAAACTAACTATGGCACTTTTCAAGAATGGTACTAGTGGATCAGATATGAATTCTGCATCATAGCCGAAGTGTTTAATAAAATGGTGTGTGAAAGCTCTGTAGAAGTCTATAACTTGGTCCAGAGAGTTGAATTTCAATAAGTTCTGCTTCTAAAACTTTTCAGTATTATTGTAGGGTGTAGTAAGATGTGTCAGAAAATGAAGGCTGGACAAAGGAGCAGACATGGAGGAAAACGCATTGTTTTTCCCTTAGTGGTAGTCCTCTAAGGAGCAGAGCCTAAGACAAAGGCTACAGTGCAGATACTTTATTTGAGAGGCAGAAGCCCATGGTTAGGGAAGGAAAACATAGAAACAAAGCTAAGAGAGATGTGAAGTAACACAATACTATCGGCACCTGAGCTGGCTTTTGCTGCACAGTGAGCTGCAATGGAATGGTGGTATCTGTTGGGCATGAAATTGAAATTGCACCTCAGAAAAGCCCATGGAAAGAAGATGAAATGGCACTTACCTCCCTTACTCCCTCCAGCCACTTTATCTCGATAGGTCCAAGTTTCCTTCATGGACAGGCCTCTCCCCGCAATCCTGTGCTGCATCTCTCTGCCCCTTGCCAGCTGCCAGCACAGCTATATCCCAAGCTTCTTTTACAGCCTTCCATCCAATTTCAGAAGCAGAGAGACATATCAGCACTAAGAGAGCTCAGCCTGAGAGATGAAAGGCTGGGCTGCCCTGGGACTTCAATTCACACAACTGCCAGCGGGGAGCCAAGCTCACCAACAGCATGGTTGACCAAGAGGGGAACTTTGTAAAGGACTAAGTTCTGTTGTCTGATTTGTGTTTGTATCAAGACGCGTGTTTAGCATAGTGGTGCAAGGTTTGAAATCTACCTATATGTACTATGGATCAAAAGGTCACAATTTGTATACATAACATTTTGCCCAGTGACCTCCAGGTTTTCTCCTAGTCCTTTCTTTTACCCTACTCCTTCTCACACTCCTCTAGGGCTAACTCACTCACTCACACAGACTACTCCATCTTGCTCTTTGTGGGACACAGCGTACAGAACCGTGCATGCTCTCTAGCCAGTGATGACCTTTCTGGAGGAATATTATTCCTGGCATTGAGAACAAACGCTGTCTCTTCACTAAAGCTTTCCTCTGTCCTTTTCTACCCTTGCTTCTTACTTTGGTATATTTATATAGTTCTTCTCTTTTGTTCAGATGTCTGCCACCAACTGATGTGTCTATAATTTTTGTACATTTATCTGCCCATTAAAATGTGTGTCCATGAGGACCCAAACTATGAAATCTAGTATGATGAGGTTGAATTTTGGTGTCTGGTAAACTTGAATTCTTCAGGATTCATTTGTTTCATGCTATTGTGATTCACTTTGTGATACATCTTTCTGGGTTGTAGTATCTTTTATGTAAAGTTTCTGTTGTTATATTTTATTTGGGTTTTGTAAACATTAGCAGTGGCAATTTAAGGCTGGTGCCTAACAGGATGTGTGGCACGTAATAAACATTAACTAAAGATCTGTTTTTAATCCCATTTTTGCACTCCTAGCTATTCCATTATCAGTGGAATGGATATCTAGTAGAAGATGTATATGCTTTAGAATATATGTATTACTGATGAATTCATAAAGTACTTACTTCATTACAGACAGTATTCTTATAATTTCAAAAACATTTACTTACGTATCTGAGTGTGGTGGTACTATACATGCTGATATGTCAGGCCATTCAGAAGGCTAGGAAGATCAGTATTGCCTGGGAGTTTGGGGTCAGACTCGGCAGCATAGTAAGACCCTCTCTTTTTAATATATATCCTATTCTAATCAGTAATTATTATTTTTATTTAAGAAAAGTATCTTACATAAAACTTAACTATCTTCTAGAAATAATTCTAAATGTTTAAACTACATATATTATTTTAATTCCTATCTTAGTCTCTTGGAATTATTCCCAGTTTTCAGATAAGAAAACTGAGACACAAGGATTAAGTATCTTGCCCAAGAGTATACAGCTAGTAAAACCTGGGATTTAAACACAGCTCATCTGTTTGCAGCATCTGCATTCTATATAGTGTGACACAGTGTGTTATAAAATAGCTTATAAGTAACTGCCTTATATTTCAGAGTTCTCATTACACTTAGATACATAGTACTCCTCTATAGTTTGCCTGATCTCTTTTTCAAAAAAGTAAATGCATTTTGTCTTTATAAGTAGTCTCAGGACACAGGGTATAGTTTTTTTTTGTATTGAACAATTGGCTCAATCGATCGATTTTAAACTGTTGTAGCCAATCTCTGGGGCAAATGGCAGGAGTCAATTAGACAAGATAGTATTAATCACAACCCAGAACTGATATGACTCCTGAACAAAATAAGGGCAAAGAGAGTTTGTTTTTAAAAGTATTGTCATTACTGTATCATACTTCTGTTTACATCCATATACTGCAAGATATTTCTTCTTAATTATTCTTGCTTTCATATACAGTTCTTTAGATAACCCACAAAGCCTATCAGAGTTAAATCTGTATGGGAATGTGTGTGCCTAGGAACTGATGATAAGATAAAATTCTCTAGTTTTAAAAACACATAGGTAACAAAGTAAGAGAACATTTTCACACCAAATCCCAATAATCGCAGCATAGATATTTACCTTGCAAATGCATTGAGATTGAGCTCAGTCCCAGCTCACTACGATTTCATGAACTACTAAAGAATATTTATACAACAATGAACACCATTCAATATCTACAGACAGTGTTAAAGAATCTGAAAAACTGAGTTGCTAGGAAGGGCCTTAGGAAAATCAGATAAATTTCCTATGTCATCTCTCTCTTTCCTTTCTTCCTGTCAGCCAAGATCAAGAGAACCTAACAAAAACCTAACTTTGTCATAATCTTAATGGATATACTGCTATCCACTTATGTCATATTTAACACACTGATGGCTGTTTAGCTGTGAGCAAAAGTGATTCACATTCCAGGGAAATGTTATTTGAGGGGCCTAAGTGTCCACCAGAGAGGACGTTTAGCTCAGGTAAGATCAGGAGAGTTAGGAGAGCTTTTGTTTTAGTTAATGATACTTCTTTTTGAATCAAGGCAGATATCAATCATGTCTCATCTCTTATAGATTAAAAAAAATAATCCTTTATGGCATGGCATGTATTTTTCTAACCAGGGATCTCTAAGCTTAGTTTTGATATTTATGTATTGCAAAGTGATGTTGGCATGGTTGATATTAGTTGTAAGAGCTCATTTCTCCCCTAAATCAAGTTCTAGTGAAAAAACAACAACAGCAACAAAAAAAAAAAAACTTAAAAACCTCACAAATGCTTGAGAAAGACTCAACCTTTCCTTTCTCTCATCAGAGTCTAATTATTATTCAGTGATAATCTTTGGGTACATCCCTGTGTGATAGACTCTCGTTTCTTGTCACTACGGGCTTCAGGTTTTTTCTTCCAGTAATCTGCATCTTTGGCAAAACTGTGGGAATTGCCAGGTAGTGGGAGGACAGATCAAACTATCCCTGACCACGAGGAGAATTAGCAGTGTCACATCTAGCAGATTTTATAGTGAAATCAGTCATTTTGCGGGAAAGTATAGAAGATGTGGCCACACTGGCAAAAATAAATGATATTAGATATTAAAACAATAACTTACTATAGTTCCTTGGGGAAAAATCCCAGATAACCAGAACAGAATTTTTTATTTATCCTCTTTGGGCACTAAGAGGGAAAATTATTTTACAGTATAGTAAATCAGTAGCTCAGAAAAGAACCTGAGTTATTTTAGCAAATCTGCTATGATGCTATTGTCTTAATATACTTACACATTACAGTAGTTATTAGGGTGATTAGGAATGGGCTTAGCAGCCCACTCAGCTCAGTGTCTCCCAATTTCTGATTCAGTGGTATTGCTGAGGTTCAATTTCTCTTTCTCCCACTGGTGGAAATAGAGAACTCATATATTGTTCCATAATAAGATTTGCGGTAGGAAGAAACCAAACTATTTCACCTTCCTTTCTGGCTTTGCTTCACAAATGAAAAACCCAAGGGGTGGTAGCAAATAAAATACAACTAGAACTCACTGAATATGTGTTATGACTCTCTCTATTCAGTGCTTTTCTTTCTGCACAACAGAAGGGTTTGACTTCATAGAGATGGAAGATACGCATGATTCTATCTATACTCCGCATGGCAGGAGGTGTTGTGTTTTGGAACCAAAAACATTTCAAGTGCCCTCAATAGGGTGGATCTCACAGGTAAGGGAGAGGACCAGGATTTGTTAACCCAAAGGGGATATGAGGTTGTAACCACACAGAGAGCAAAAGTATCCAAATCAGGATACAAACTTGTAAAATGGAAAAAAAAAATAGTTCTACATTATTTGATTAGCAGGTTTGTTACTTGTGTGCAGTGTTTTTCAGATAGCTGTCAAGGAAAAGTGAAAAAGCTGAGTAGAGAGCTTACATTTCAGAAACTAGCACAAAGCACAAATATGGCCACAAGTAAAGAAACACGTACATTATGCCTAAATATTTAAAAAATCTAAATCAAGTTAACGATGTGTTAAATAGCATATATTTCATTCTTAACCTGATACATGTTCATTTACAACAAATTAGAAAAATCTGAAGTTAATATTTTTGTTTCACTGAAAGTTGGCAAAACATTAAAACTAATCTATTCAGCTATGATTGCACATCTCTAAATATTCTATTGCTGGACCAATGATGTCAGATGAGTGATAATATTAAGACATAAATAATTTATAAATTATCATATGTTTTCCATGAAAATATGTTTCTTAGCTTTCATTTCAGCACAACCACTGATTATATTACTATAATATCAGTTTTGCATAATTTATATACAACTGACAATAATGTCAAATTTGACAACCTTTCATGATTCATTGTAGTTATTAAAAAGTGTTTTATTAATTTCAGTTGTACAAACTTTGGTGTGCTGAGGACCAGCAACTTGAATTGCCAATAAAATTCTTAAATCAATAATTTTATTTAGAAATTAAATAAAAATATTTGTATTTCTTGTTAAAATATTTAAAGGGACAGCTTTAGATAATTTTTCATAAATATTATTATACATTGTTTTATCTTCTCCATAAAATGCATATATTGCAATTTTTACCACCTAAGTAATACCTGGATTTATATAGTAATGGAAGGAATCAGTATTACTACATTTCATTATTGTTGATGGAGCCACACACAAATACATAAATTTCAGAAAATTGTGTATTGCTTAATCCTGAAAAATGTTGCTGCTGCCATTATATTAAAAGATCAAAAACATTGCGTTAGTTTTCAAAATTCTAAATTGTCAGACTTAGATATTGGAAGAGTACCCAAGAAAATTGGGTATGATGGGAATGATACTTTGTCATGCAAGAATCTATTTCATTCACATTTTCTTAAAGGAAGCATTTGTCAAGTAAATTTGTCTTTTCAGTGACTAAATGCTTTAGTTGTTTAAATACTCCCTGCACTTGATGCAGTCCATATCTAAAATGAACAAGAACACTGTACAAAATTTATCACCTCTAGATGTAGCTGCCTTTGTTCTGAAGAAACAGGAAAATAGCTAGAAAAGCATTTCCTCCTGGGCCTTGAACAGTGAATGGTACTTACAGCAACGGATGACTAGTATCATTCTGGGTAGGGAAGTATGAGATACCAGATCCTGAGTGACAAAACACCTGTGACTCCCCGGGCATGTTGTGTATGTTTGTGGCATGTATATCCTCTAAGTATGAACTCAGGGCAGCACTCTTCCCAGAGTCCAAGCTTACTGACTGGGACAGTTTAGATGTCCTCACACCTACTCAGCTATCTCTATGACTTTCACTTTCATTTTCTGAATCTTTGTCAAATTTTCCATTATTTCTCCTTCACTCTAGAATACCCGGCTTTCCTTTCCATTCATCTTTTTTTTTCCTCCTTTTCTTTCTCTTTCCCTTTTCATTTCTTCCTTTTAACAAAATTTATCTTCTTAAAATAAATTTCTCAAGAATGACATAGCACATTACTTCTTGTGTGCTATATGTATTTGTATATGTGGGGAACTCTATCCAAATATACGAAGAGATTAAAAGAAAGTAAAGTCTTACCTCCTTTTGGTCTCCTCCAATAAACATCTCCGTGTAGGCAATCGCTATCAAGGCCTTAGTTTATATTTCTGAGCTATTTTCTGAAAGCTTAAAAGGGTATAATTTTTTGAGGGGGGCTTTGTCAAAATTTATTTGATATGCCAAAAATTACATTATTTAGCTCTAATAGACACATTTTTAGAAATAGAGAAATTACTAAAACTAAGTTAAAAAGAAGAACAAAATCTTAAACTCATAAAATATAAAAGATTGAATTAATAATAATAATTTTTAAAAGCCTATAAAAGAGAAGTTCAAGATCAGATAGCTTCACTGGTGAATTCTACCAAACATTCAAAAAAGAATTAACACCAACCCTTCTCAAACTCTTTCAAAAAATAAAGTGAAAAACACATACTAATTTATTCTGAGATCAGTGTTTTACACTGATACTAAAGCCACACAAAGGTATTACAAGACAACTACAGCTAGAAATTGCACATAAATATAGATGCAGATATTGTCAATAAAGTATGCAGAGAGAGGAGTCTCTGGAGTAGGGATGGGCGAGGTGAGGGGACATCACAAGGCTACAGGCCATAAAGCTAGGCAAAGAAAACTACAAGTGCACAGAAAGACAGACAGTGGAATTGGCAGAGTGAGTACAGCCATAGGGAAGACATGTTTGATGAATATGACCAGCAGGAAAGGTGGGGCTGGATCCAGCCTCTCTCTCTCTCACACACACACACACACACACACACACACACACACACACACACACACACAAAATGAGTGTAGAAACAAATAAATTGCACTACACCCTCTTCCCAAATTAGTGGAGGGGGTTGGATCATGGGACAAAGGAAAAGGCCTATAGTTAGCCACACCTAGAGGGCATCACTGAAAAGCAGACACTAGCTAAAGAGATCTCCATAACAGCAGCAAAGTCATTCCATTATAGTAAATCTGCAAACTTCAACATAAGAAAACAATAGAAATATGAGAAGATCAGGCAACAAAATGCCTCCAAAAACTCCCAATTCTTCCATATCTGACTCATGGGGCATGGAAAAAGAACCCCACAAAGCTGAATTATTCAAATTGATAAAAGAGGAAATTTAAAAAAAGTTTAATAAAGCGTTTCACATCCTCACAGAAGATATAGACTTTATAAACAAAACAAACTGTGATTAGAGAAGACACTAATAACAAGCTATCTGAGCTAAATAGAACAAAACAAAACATGAGTGACAAGTTTAGCAAAATATTGGAGTCCATGAAAAAATACCAAACAAAAATCCAGGGGCTTAAAAGTTTCACTGAAAGTATGGGCAACAGAAGTGAACAATGTGAGGAAAGTGTGTCAGAAACAGAAATAGGGTTAAAGCCATTCTCAGAGATATCTTAACAATAAGAGAATATGAAAAATAGATCCAACAACTGCAACATGCATGACACACGGAAGACTGATGAAAAGGATAAGGGTATAAGGAATTAGTGAACAACTAGAAGATATCAGAAATGGCACAAAAAACCCATTTATAGAAATATTAGCAAACTTTCCAAACATGGGAAAAGAACAAAAACTACAGATCAGGGAGACATATAAAACCCCAAATAGTCAGACTCAAAAAAGAACCTTTCCACAGCAGAGCATAGGCAACATCCCAAAAGTCAAGCACAAGGACAGAATCTCAAAGACTATTAGAGAAAATCAACAAAGTACTTATAAAGATAAACCCATTAGAATTACAGCATGCTCCTCAACACAAACATAATACATTCCTGCTGGCTTGAGCCACCAGTGGTGCTCATATGACTGTACCATCTAGGTGTTGGTACAAACAGGTCTAATCCCTTTTGTCTGCCTTTTTATAAATAAAATTAAATCAACATATGCATTACAACAGCAAGACCTACAAATTACATCCCTGTTGCAAACATGTTAAAGGCCAGGAGAGCTTGGATTGAAGTGTTTCATCCCCTAAAATAAAAAAAAAAAAAAAAAAAACTTCCAACAGAGACTGATATGTCCTTCAAAACAATCTTTCAAAATAAGATGGAAATAAGATCTCTCCATGACTAAGATAATCTTAAGAAATTTGTGACCACCAAACAAGCACTACAAAAAATTCTCAAGAAGTATATCCTCAAAAGAAACAATAAAGCCAACAATGTCAAAAAGTCTAACAGAATGAATACACCAGACAGGGTGAGCCGTTAAGCAAAAGGTGAAAAAGAAATCAGCAACAGGAAAATAATACAATGACAGTAATAAATCAATACCTTTCAATAATAACTCGCAATGGGAATGATCTCAATTCTCCAATAAAGAGATGTAGTTTGGCAGAATAAACCAAAAAACAAAACCCAACTGTATGCTGCACACAAGTAACACATTTAATCCGTAAAGAAATTCATACACTAAAAATCAAAGGATAGAAACAATATCCCATGGTGTGGGAATCCAAACACTAGCAAAAATAGCTATCTCATTTTCAGACAAAATGGACTTTAATCCAAAATGATTAGAAGAGGTGAAGATTATTACATATTGGCTGAGGAAACAGTTCAACATGGAAGGGATGAAATATATATATTTTTCATATATAATTTATATATGTGTATATACATATATATAAATTATATATGAAAATATATATATGTATACATATATATATGTTATATATTACCACCACACCCAACTTTATAAAACAAAAACTGGAAATATAAGATCAGGTAGCTAGCAATACAATTATAGTGGGGCACCTCAAGGCCATAATTTTTAAACAGATATAAATAGTCATGTAAGTATTATTTTATAACATTATTCAGCAAAGAGTACTGGATTGCTCTATATGTCAAAATATAAATAGCATATAGAATAAAAATTTGTACATAGTACTTCATATTGTGAATGTGCCATTGATTTAACCATTTCTAAGAGTAGTAAACATAGATTTTCACCGATTTTGGTAATCTTTTTTGTAGAAATTGATAAACTTATTTTAAATTTTTTATGAAACTTTGAAAGCCTTAAACTATCCAAAATAATTTTGAAAACTATGTTAAAAAATAATATGACTTGATTTCAAGACTTACTATAAGATTGTAGTAATCAAAACAGTATACAAAGGGCATAAAGATCAATAAATAAATCATTGAAACGTAGTAGTGAGGAGGAGGGGGTGAAGGGAGGGCAGGGACAAGGGGAAAAAATGAGAACCAAGACCTGTCATGTAGAGGTACACGATCCCAATAATGAATATAACTGTACTGTATACCTAAAATGTACCTATAAACTCAATTTGAAAAAAAAGAAATATAGTAGTGAGGTCAGGCATATGTTACATTTATCTTATATTTGATTTTTGCCAGTCATTCAGTCTAATAAGAAAAGAAAAGTTGTTCTACTAAATGGTACTAGAATATCTATCTATTCCTCTAAAAAAAAGAGATGCTTGATACCTACATTGTATAGCACAAAAAGATTCATCCATAATAGATTTTACACTAACACGTAAAAGCTAACCTCATGCAGGTTTTGGAAAATAAAACATAGAAAACTATCTTCATGGGTTTGGAATTCTCACAGGATATTTTAAAAGATACATGAAGTAGTATTACATAGGGAAAATATTACATAAGAGATTTTTAACAAAACTAACCATTTCTTTTTATCAAAAGACACTAACACAAATAAATATGTAAGATACAGATTAAAAAACATGTTTACAAAATAAATCTAGACTGACATTTAAAACAATATGGAACTCTTACAACTCAGTAATATAAAGGCAAATCCAATTTATTTTATTATTTATTTATTTATTTTTAGGTTACTTTGTAACTACAGGTTTAGTTGTTTTTTAATTTTTTAAAAAATTTTTCTCTCATTGAGTTTATTGGTACATTTTAGGCATACCGTACAGTTATATTCATCATTGGGATCTTGTACCTTTACATGACAGGTGTTGGTCCTCATTTTTCCCCTTGTCCCTGCCCTCCAATATTTGACAAAATATTTTGCTTTACAAAAAATATTTGCTTTACAAAAAATTGTGTGAATAGCCAGTAAGCACATGAAAAAATACTAAAATTTTAACATTAGCCACACAATAAATGAATGTATATTTACATGAATAATACATACTGTATAATTCTATTTACATAAATGTTTAGAACAGAAAAAAATTAAATTAAAGGGAGAAAAATTCAGAATAGCAGTTGCCTCTGGGAATGTGAAAGTACAGATTGACTAGAAAATGTAATGAGGTAAATTTCTAAATGATATATTTATGCTGTCAAATTTGTGCATTTATAAAGATTCTCTTAAATTTCACTTAAGACCTGTACATTTGCCGGGAGTGGTGTCACACACCTGAAAATCCCACCATTTGGGAGGCTGAGGCAGGAGGATCACTGAGTTTGAGACCAGCCTGGGCTACATAGTGAGTTCCAGGTCAGTCTCAACTACATAGTAAGACCCTGCTTCAGGAAAAAAACAAAAAACAAAACAACAAAAAAACCCTGTACATTTAATTGTATGTAAATTAATTTCAAAAGAAAAAGGTAACCGGGGATTTAGCTCAATGGTTCTGCCACCTGCCTTGCAAGCACAGAGACCCGAGTTCGATCCCCAGTACCAAAAAATAAATAAAGAAAAAGACAAATGTACATAACCATAGGCGTGTGATAAAGCAAATGAGAGAAAATTTATCAACATCTATGATTAATTTGGAAATGCCTCAAATTTTCAAACATATAGCTAGATAGAAAAGGAATTGACAGATGAAAAATATATGAAAAGGCAAGTACTAAATGATGTTAATAGTAACTGTAAATGGTAGATACAAAGTTGTGAACCATAAAAGTCACCTTCTCTATGTGCTGAAAATTTGTATAATAAAATCTTTTAAAAATTATATCTTAGAAATCTAAAAAGAATCAACTCAAAAAATGATTTTAGCTCAGAAAATTGTTTATAAGGTGACAGGATACAACACAAATATACCAAAAAAAAAAGTTCTCCAGTAATATAAAACTAGCAAATGATTCAATAGTAACAATGTTCTAAAACAATTTATAAAAGCAAAGAAATCTATGAGACTCAATTTATGATAATAACAAAGTTAAATATTAATAAAAATATATTTGGCAAAAAATATGAAGGAAATAAGAAGGAAATCATAATGCCTTTTTGAACTGCATAATTCCTGATCTGACTACACAGTGACATTCCATATACCTCTCTGTAAAATGAGTTGCTATCTTAAATATTATAGGATATGAATTTTATACCTAGTAATATAATCCAATAGAAGTTCAGTGAAAACAAGTATAAAGTAACATCCAAAAGTGACTCTAAAATACATTAGGAAAACTAAGTGAATAGAAACAGTCAAGCAAATTATGAATCAGAAAAATGGGAGAACGCTTCAAGACTTTAAGGTGAATTAGAAAATTTCTAAGGGTAGGGAGAGGAAATAAGGGACAAGAAAAAATATGAGAAAATGAAAAATTAGGAGCAAAATCTTTGTAAATAGGGGAGGGTGGAGGGGGTGAAGGGAAGGGAGGGGAATGGGAAAAAATGAGAACCAAGACCTGTCATGTAAAGGTACAAGATCCCAATGATGAATGTAACTGTACTTAAAAAGTACCAATAAACTCAATAAGATTTTTTAAAAAGGGGAAAAAAGTGTCAATTTGCCAAATATAATAATTGGTGAACAAAAGAATTTTATTGAGTTTCTGAGTAAAAGCACAATAGCAATAATTTTAATATGAATACTTCATCTGCTTCACACTGGTTATGTATTTGATCTTAATCTCCTGGTATGAAGTTACCTGAATTCTTGTAATCTTAGAAATGATAGGTTTTTTTGTATTATAATGAGGTGACTGGTGATGAACAGACCCAAGGTAGCTTTGAGATGCAGTCTGGCTATCAGAAACCCCAAGATAGGATTCTCAGCACTCCTTCACCCTCAGCTTCCAAGAGTTAGGAGAGGAATTTAAGGTAGAGTTGCTTAACAATGGATACTGATTTAGTCAATCATATCTGTGTAATGAAGCCTTTCAAAAAGAAAAGAAAGGGAAGGATTTGGACAGTTTCTAGAGAGCTGAACACATGTAGACTTCTACTGGCACAACTGGAGAGGATATGAAACTCTGCACCCCTTCCCACATGCCTTGCCCTGTGCATCTCTTCGCTTTTATCCTTTCCAGTATCTTTTAAAATAAACTGGTAAATGCAAGTTTCTAGAAATTTGCAAGCTTCTCTGGCAGCTTATTCAAACCTGAGGAGGGAATGTGGGAAACTTGTCTATCTATAGTCAGTTGGTTAGAAGCATGGGTAAAACTATTTCCAGGTAGACAGTCTCACAACGGAGTGCAGTAGAGCACATCCATCTGGTGCACTGCTTGCTTGTTGCAGGGAATACCCACACACCTTCTGTCAGAACTGTGTGGGTGTAGGATAGGGGGAGAAACTGAGTTTGATTTCTCTCTCATATCTCCAAACACATTGCCTCAGAATTTCACGTAACTAAGTGTAGTTCACTGCTGGCTTCTGATTGATTCATTTCTTAAATCAAGAAAGCTTTATTATAATAATTCACTGCAAGCCTTTTAAAAATCAAGGGTGACTGTTGAATACTACAATTTTTACATTTATTAAAGTAATAATATATTTTTTCTAAGATTTATACATAGTATTACACATATAGATTTCCTAGTGTTGAACTATGCTAACATTCATAAATATATTTGATAATAATACATTATTTTTAATATAAAATTGACTGTATTTATTTTTATTTTGTTTAGATTTGTTTGCATGTATACTTGTTTATAGTCTACTTTTTGAACATTCTAATGTCAGGGATATCTTAGCTATATAATGCATAACTAAGTAGATTCTTTTACAGTGCTCTAGACAGATATAAATAACATCATCATCATCTGTTGCTTAATGGCTTAGCTATTCATAAAACAAATTAGGTCCAATTCCTTTAATTGGTGGGTAAATATTTCATAAAGCTACTAATGTATTCATGTCTCCTATTTTTGTTTGTGTGTCCCTTGCATAGTTTTATTTATTTCTTTCTTTCTTTATTGAGATAGGATTTTCCTGTATTGTTCGGGCAGGACTAAAACTTGTGATCCTCCTGGATCAGCCTTCTAGCAAGGTCAACCACACTCAGCTAGTTAATTTTTAAAATTGTCTTTTCCTACAAAATTATCTACTCTATTTAGAGTTTCTTATTCACATAATGTTTTGCCTAATATTATTTTAAAGTGTCCTTTGTATCCCTTTTTAGAGTCTTTTTTTTCTAAGAATGTTTATTCATGATTTTTCTATTTTTTTTTTATGACTTGGACAGAGGGTGGCTATTTCAATGATCTTTTATAAGCGTCTTAGTTGTTCATATCAGCTGTATTCCTTTTGCTTCTTGATTTCACATTCATTCTCCCCTACTTGATATTTTCTATTTTTTATATTTTAAGCACTTTCTAATAAATTCACTTATGGCTATTATTTTTCTCTTTTGCATATATTTCATTAGTTTTGCTACATGGTTTTCTCATTTACATCTAAGTAGTTTTCAACATGAATAGGTGTTGGCCTTTATCAAATGCTTTTTCTGCATCTATTGAGAGTATTGTATGGTTTTTTGTCCTTGATTCTGGAAATATAGTGTATTACATGTATTTATTTATGTTGAACCATCCCTACATCCCTGGGATGAATCTCATTTGGTCAGGATGTATAATCTTCATGATCTTCTGCTTTCTGTTTTCCAGCATCTTATTGAGGATTTTTTTTGCATCTATGTTCATTAGGGAGATGGTCCTGTAATTCTCACTCTCTCTCTCTCTCTTTTTTTTTGGCTGGTTTCTCTCTGCTTTTGGAATCAAGGTAATGTTTGCTTCCAGGAATGAATTTGAGAGCATTGCTTTCCTTTTAATTTCATTAAAGAGTTTGAAAAATAGTGGTATGAAGTCTGCTCCAAATTTCTTGTAGAATTCAACATGAAACCATCAGGACCTGGGCTTTTCTTTGTTGGTAAGTTTTTAATTACATTTCCAATTTCATTGATATTGGGTTCTTTAGAATTTTTATATCTTCTTGGTTCAGTTTTGGTAATTAATATGTGCATAGGAATATGCCCATTTTCCTGTGTTTTCCATCTATTTAGGATACAGATTCTCAAAATAGATATTGATGAACCTCTGTATTTCTGGTGGGTTTGCTGAACTTTCACTATTTTCATTCCTAATTGCATGGATTTGTCCTTTCTCCCCCCCCTTTTTTTTGTAAGTTTGGCTAAGGTTTTGTTAATTTTATTTAATCTTTCAAAGAACCAACCCTTCAATTTACTGATTTTTTGTAGCATTCTTTTAGTCTCCATTTCATTGGTTTCTCCTCTGATCTTCATAATTTCCTCCCTTGTATAAGCATTGGGTTTGTCTTGCTCTTCTTTTTCTGGAAGCTTGAGGTTCAATAATAGATTGTTTATTTGAGCTTTCTCTGTTTTCCTCATATGGGCATTCACTGCTATGAATTTACCTCATAGGACTGCTTCAGCTGTGTCCTATAAATTCTGGTATGTTGTATTGGCTTTATCATTTAATTGTAGAAACTGTCTAATTTCTTCTTTAATGTCATCTGTGACCCATTGGTTGTTCAGGAGGGTGTTATTTATTTTCCATGTGTTTATGAAATTCTTGTGGTTTCTCCAATTTCATTGTGCTATGGGCTGATAATATCGATTGGACAAAAGCTATCGAAATTCATTGTTTCTATTATGAAATACTTAATTGCACATTAGTTATCTAAGTTGGGACATAGTTCATCACTGTTGAAACTTTACCATCAGATATCTTACATGATACATGTCTTCACTTTTGTTCCATTAAAAATTTATTTTAACACATAACTTTATGTTTGACAAAGGTCATTTTTTTGTTTTGCTCTATTTTCATCGCCAATACAGTGACAAAATGTATTTTCTCATGCACAGTTTTATTACTGGAAATAAAGACATCATGTCATGTGGTTTTCTGACAGCCAACAAGAGTTTTAAAAAATACTAAAAAATTTCTTTGCACTTAAGTTAAAAAATTGCTGGAGACTTGAGCCAATGCTGTCTCTTTTTACCAAAGGTTTCATGACAATACAAGAGGAATAGTTAATTAGTCACATCCCTTTCCTTATTATATGAAATAAAAACATGTTGGAAAAAATGTCTTCTATTACTCTTTCAGTAATCCCAAATGTGTGACACACACTCACCAAAGAAATCTTATAATCAGCCTTTTTATATGTAGTATTTCATATTCCAGTTTAAAGTCTTGACTCTGACCAATAGAACTGTATTAGTTGGCTGTCCATTGTTGTTACAAAATACCCAAGAGAAATCTACTTAAAGAAGGAAATGTTTATTCTGGCTCACAGTTTCGGAGATTTCTGTGTTGTTATGACCATGGTACTTGGGGATATGGCGGCACAGTACTTCCAGGCAGAAATGCGTGACATAGAAGGCTGCTCAACTGACAGACTAAAAAATAAGGGCACATCCTCAATGACCCATCTTCCTCAACTCTGTCCAAGGTCCCAAAGTTTCCAATACCTCGCAGGAGTGCTATAAGCTGGTTTCCAGGCCTTTAGCACATAGGATTTGTGAGATATTTGAGACCAAACTATAACAAGGAATCAAAAAGGTAGGGGAAGAATAATACTGACATTTCTAATGGTCCCTTTAGAAGTCCTTTAGAATAAAGGCTTGTTGCAAAATAGAATGGACAAAGTCACCATTTTGAAGGAAGTTTTGATAGGTCTTGTGACAAAGATCACTAAACAGTTTTGATCACTTCTTAGTTTTGTGGAGGGTATTCAACACTGCAATCTTACCTGAATTATCTATACAAATGGATTTGCTCAGGAAGAACATGAAAATATGGTTGTTCAGATTAGCATTTTGTTGATACACTAAAGTTGAGCAGTTACAATAAAAGAATGTTCTTAGAAGCTAGAGAGGAAATGCTATTTTCAAAGCTCCTTGATGTTACACCATCTGTTAAAAGAAGCATGACTTTCTCTTAGTTTTTATTAGCTATTCACTCTACAATACAGTATTTTCTCTGAACAGTGACAAATTTTCTTGGTAATTAATGCAAATTTTTAAGAATTCTAAATATAAAACTGACTTGAATCTGATATTCTTGTTAAAAACCAGAAATCTACCAGTATGGCATTGGGAAGAAACATAAGAGATTGATTTTCAATGTTAATGGATCAAGATTTGTATGCCTGCCAACAAGATTGATAGATAAAAATAGTTACCTATGTATAACAAATGTCAGTGAATCAAAAGAACAAGTCCCCAAATGTAATCTTAAAATATGGAACTTGGAGAGCCATTATACTATGAACTACTCTGTTAGAAACATGACAAAGTAAACTAGATTATATCTGAAATCTTTCCAAAATGACTGCAGTAGTCAGAAATGTGTCTCAATGAAAAAACATTAATTTGGGGTCAACCCCCATACATTACCAAGGTTGATGTCACCTTATCTCTAGCAAATAATAAAGAAGTGGTTGTATGCTTAGTCCAGTTGAAGTGCAAAGGGAACTTGGAATTGCTTTTAATGATTGCGTTCCATTGACCTGAATGAATTAACTGCTTCCTTGGGGAATACTGTTTAGTCCATGCCAAAAGAAAAAGAACTTTGCTCTTGTAATTGGAGAATGCATCAGGAACTAAAGATACTGAGGATGTCAGCAGATACCGAGATCTGCTGTAGCAAAAAATGCATAGTCTATGATTATTCAAGGTATGATTATTGAAGTTCTTTGCTTATCCTCTTATTATTTATTTTTCATGCAGTATTGTAGCCTTTTATTGAGTTTCTATTATATGCCAGGCTTAATGCTGATGCTGAATGTGTGTTTAACCCACTGGGATCGAAGCTACTAAACTTCTGTCTTACAAATGAGAAAATTGGGACTAAGATGTTTTTAAAAAACTGTTCAAATATACCAACATAGCAAGGGCACAGGTGGGATTTAGGGCTTCAAAAGCGTGTCTCTAACTCATGTACCCATAACCATCACGTGACATACCATCTCTAATCTGAAGATTGGGCCAGTGCACAGAAAAGGAGATGAATATTAATGAAGAAGGTAAAAAAATTGTTTCAACTGAAGACCAGCTTTGAATTTTCAATGAGACACATTTTTCTTCCCTTCCATTATTAAAATTAAGGATATTATATGTTTTAAAATTTCAGCTTTGAAAGATAACTTGGAAAATGTCTAGTGATAATTAAAGCAGTCTTACAAGCTATGTTTCAATTGCTTCTTATATCTAGAAATTACTGTAGCATTTGTGAAAAACTTAGATCAATCAGTATTCAATAGTTATTATCCCTTTTACTGTAAATTTGACAATTAAAAAAAATCCACTAGCAATGAAGGCCTCTCACATAATCTTTATGCATGAGTAATTCCTGGAATAGATTCCAAGAAAGATAAAGGAGGATAATGCAATAGAAGGATATGAGAAACTTGAAAACCCCGGTATGTAAAACTGATGAGAGAGTGAAATGCCAGAACATTTTATTCACACTTAAGCTTCTGGGAAAAATAATCAGTGAAGATCAACTTGTCCAAGGTTATCCAATTGTCTTCCTGTCTGAACAATTTGGTATTTGAGATTTTATTGTGTTTATCAAAATCCTAATACTGTACGTAGAATACACTCAATTAGATTGCTTCATTCTTCAGGATTTGGAGGGCAATTTTACATTGTTGTATAAGTTACTAATTGACATTTCTTTCTTTTATCAAGCAGTCATTTATAAGGAATTTAGTAAGGGTATTAAACATTTTTCCACTAAGAACTGTTATGACTGACACTAAAACTCTGTTGAATGGCGCACAAATCCTTTACTCATTTCTTTTTTTATTTTATTGCTTGAAAAGCTGGTAATACTTTGAATTACCTTTGCTTTGCTGTCAAAAATACATTTCTTTGGTCAAAGATAACAATAAATGTTCATTTTGCTAAAAGGCCATAATGTATTCTGGTCTCTTTTTTAACTATGAGAATATAAACTGAAGAATTAAGATTAGGTTATTTGCTTCACTAAATTAGGATCAGTGAAAAAAAATGACACAAGAAAACTGTTATAATGTTTGCCAACCCTCTAAGAAGTTGCCATAGATATTTAGAAACTTCCAATTAACTAAATATCTCAACTTCTAGGTCACCTGCTGTACTTCAGGCAGTTTTTAAAGTTTTGCGTTCTTGTTTCTTGATATTTTAAATAATAATAGTCATAATTTCTTTTATCCAACTTGTCCCAGAAAGAAGTAAGATGGCCTTTAATTTATTATCCAAACTGAGATACCAGTTCAGTGGAAAAGGGGAACGATTCATGATTACTACAGGTGTAAAATGAGTTTTACAGGTGTAAAATTGTCCAACCTAGGAACAATTGCCTCAGACATCAAGTAATTTATGACTATAGGAATTAAATCTTAAAGTTTAAATATCTTAGAAAATAATATTGTTTCTTTCCCTGAAGGTCTATGAGAATATATTAAATCACCATGGGATTTCTTTCATTTCAGCTGTTTTCTCTAGATAAACAAGTTTTAAATTTTGAGCTTACAGTCACAGTTGTTGTCTTTCATTTGGCTGGTTGTAACATCTCAAATCTCAAAATCCCATTGTTTCTTTATTGCAATTCTTATTCTCAGTTCAAGACTTCATCACTTCTTTCCTATACGATTGCTTATCTGTATGAATGGATAGCACTGTAAAACACCAGCTGTCTCTGAGCAAGATTACTAGCCAGTTACCCATCTAATGACTACTGCACATTCCCTCTGGTTCTTCATAATGCCTTAAGAAAACCACAAACAAGCTTACTTCTGGCTTTTTGCCCTTTCTGTCTCAGGTTTTTAAGATCTATCTCCCAATCAGAGCATTTTTTTTACCAACCCTTTAATCTGCTGTAATAATAATTATCTCCTATCTTGAGTTGTTGTAACAATGTCTGACCTTCATTAAAAGTAACATTTGTTATTGCATTATGTTTGAGCAATATTTTCATGAATGTATATCACAGTGTCCAATTCTACTATAAATTCTCTGAAGATAAGGAATGAATTTTTGTTTATATTTTATTTCCTTTCCTATCAATAACCCAGGATGTAGAAACGCAGGGATCCATTAGCGTGTATTCCCAGCTCGTATGCTCCATCTTCTCTAAACACTCCATCACCCACAGTGATGGGGACCTGGGTCATACTCATAAGTGACATAACTGATGGTTCAAGACTTTTTCTAACTAGGCAAAACCTGACTCAAGCTGTACCAATCAGATTCTAGTTTCTAAGAATAGGGACCCAAGGCGGACAACGGATCCTATGTTGATTATTTACACTGAATCAATGTATAAAAAAGATGGATTGTCATTTTTAGTCATATGAACAAAGAATTAAATATAGCACCAGAGCAAGAAGAGTAAAGATAGTCTTCCAAAAGGGACAACATTGAAGGGCCACAGACTGGGAAGAAGGAGAAACCAAATCCCTTGCCCTTGAAACCAGGGCAACTTCCAATCATTCTCTTTCACATGTCCCAGTTTCATCATTTTCATAGCACTTCTCAGAGTTTGAAATAATCTTTTTAACTGATTTAGCCATATGTGTGTGTGTGTGTGTGTGTGTGTGTGTGTGTGTGTGTTCTGTTTTTCCCCTTTTAGAGTGTATTTCATGACAGCAGTAACTGGTGCATTTACTGCTAGAAGCTGGAACAAGCCAGGTCATATGGAGAGATTCAATCATAAAGAAGTGGTAAATAAGCAAGCAAAGGTACTGAGGTCATGGAGCCTGCTGATGTGATCAGAAGGGAAATCAGAAGATGGGAAGTGACTTTAAACAGGGGAGTTACAGTGGGGACACTTTTGGTCAGACTGAGATCACACAGTGGCTTTTAGGAAAGAAAGGGGGAGAAATGACAGGCGATAAGAGGTGCCAAGGGAACACTGAGAGGAAACCAGAAGATAATCTTCCCCCCTGGTGATTTTGCTGTTTACAGTCCTTGTGTGTAAACCTAGTGAGAGAAAGAAGCTCCAAACACCCAGCTGCCAGGAGAGCCTGCGAAAAGGGTGAGAAAGAGAGGCTGGAGATAACAGAAAACTTGGGGCCTTTTAGAGCAAGTGCAAACTTTCACACCTGTCAGCTATAAATCAAGAAATTTATGGGCTGCAATATTTACACTCTAATTAAACTATCATAAAGCAAGCACCCTTTCAGGTTGCAGAAAACAAAACTACAAAATTTCTACAGTAGAGGTTGTTAATCAGTTACTCCTAATGATCTGCTGCCCAGGTTGGGTGCTTACTCAGCCACAAACAGCAAACAAGTTAACAAGGGATATGTGTGAGTGTAGTAAGGGGCGGATTTCCACCAGCCTTTGGAGGTGGCCATGACTGGATCAGAAACCCTTTGATTTCTGGCACAAACTCCATACGTGGTTTGGGAAAATAATTTTGGCAGCTTGGGTTTTTCTCACGTTCCCATGTGGAGCTGAAGTCCCTTTACCATAACTTGAATGTGGATATGGAATTACTCATCTTGAGTAAGGGTTAGCGGCAGAGAGAGACTTCAGTGTGAGGAATAAAATACCTACCAGTGTGTCGTACATCACAAACACCTGGAATTCCACACTTGACTGTTCTTGTAATCCGTCTTGTCCCTTTCATGCTTTCTGCCCTTTTAGTGGTCCCTCTCTCTACTCAGATCGGGTCCACCTGCTGCTATTGGGCGTACAGCAAGGACCCGGACAGCCCTTCACGCTTCTGCCATGGACTGCACTCTTTTCCCTCTCACTCCTCCCCCACCTTTTCTGACTTCAGGAGTCTCCTATCCTAGAAGGGGCTGTGTCCTCTCTCTCCAACAGAGCTCCACTTAATACTTTCCTGATCACTCTTCAACTGCAGATCCCTTCTCCGTTTTTCAGGTCACATGGGTGTGTTCTAAATCGGAGAAGTCATCCTGTGTTTATTCTTAAAACCCACTGTTACAATCCTCCAAAGCACTTTGTGGAATTGGGAATGAGACAGGTTTTTATTTACTCATTTTTGTGCACTTTTGGCCACGTTCTTTACCCCATGAGATAATTACCATTGTCTGGCTCTTCTGTATACTACTGAATACTCAGTGTCTAAAATAGTATTGGGCTTACAGCAGTTTAATTTACATTTATGAATGAATAGATGAATGCCAGCATGCTTCCCACCTTTGCTTTCCAAGATGAGAATCAAGATGAAATATCCAGAGAGACTGGTCCTTATTTATTCCTCGGTCTCTGCCTAACCTTGTTTATACAATATGCAATTTTATTTTCTTCCTTATCTGACCTCAAAGCGTATGCTAGTGGTGGGAAGTTCAACAGCTGAAGATAAGAGCACGAGGCAACACTGGGGCAAATATTAATTTACACCACTTGGAAAATATTGCTGAACATAGTGGAGGAAAGCCTGACCCTTCTTTCAGCAGACCTGGTTTTGAATATTTCCTCTTATATGTGTTAGAGTAAATCATTGTGTTTTTATAAGCTTCAATATTCTCTTTGATGCAATAAAAACAAAATGATTGGATGGGGAAGCCTTTTGCAAACCATCTACAAGGAATGATTATCTTATGTTTTTTGTGTTGCTGATTATACGTCTGTCTTGGATTAGAAAACGCCCTGGGGTGCCCAGTCTCCAATCTGGAGTCACCAAATTCATACACTTCTTTGTCATTTAGAATCTTCTCAACCTCTGTCCCCTGTGGGGCTATCTCTTGTGTTTATTCATTGGCACTGTTTGATGACTTGAGGGTTGTTGCCAAGGTCCGTGGTGATATCACTGAAAGGACTACATGGCCCTCCACTGTTCTTGATTCTTGGGTTTTATTCATTTTCTTAGCAAAATGTATAGGCTGTGAAATGTAATGAATTCTATCTCTAAAAATAATTAAAGCCCCATTCACTTGCCAATCAATACAAAGGCAATCACCACAGAAAACCAGCTTTTATCAGCCCATGTTCACAACTCAAACTCTGCTGATGGTGTGCTGCTTTGGCATTGTGAAAAAAATAAATCCTAGGGAATCACTAAGTTGCATTCGGCATCTCTTTAAACACAGAATTGAAACAGCTGATGTCTGAATTTGCTAATTTCTGCTGATTCAGTTAGAAAGCAATGCACTCAGCCAGGAAGGGAAACAGTCAGGAATGTGAATTAAGGCCTAGAAACAGTGTAGGCTATAATCAGTGCATCCAATATTAGGTTGAAATCATTATTTAGTGAGTGCTTCCTGAAGAAATGAGAAAACAATTCCAACTTCAGCAGAGTTTTGCAGATTTTTCATTCTCATTGACATTATAACAAAAATAAAGGTCCATGCCCTTCTTTCAATCTTGGGATTTATAAGCAATGCTCAAGTGACATTGTTTTCATGTGTGGCAGAAATCAGGTAGATGCTCTTATCTTGCCTGTATTAATATAGAACATTGATTAACAGAATGTTGTGACTTATCAAAGGTCACACAGTGAGCCACCACTGTAATCACAAAGCAAATGTTCCAGTTCTCATCTCCTTGGCAGCAATGTTTATATCTGTAGGGTGGAAAATCTCCCCCATACATCAGATGCCCCTTCTTTCCTCTGTGGAAATGTTGCAAAGGAAAATGTTCAGATGCATATCACACACACACACACACACACACACACACACACGCGCGCGCACATGTTACAGCTGGAAAATTATCGCCACCTACCTATTCCACTCACCGCCTGTGCTCCTACTCTCCAGCCATTCCCCATCCCATCTAGGATTATCACATTCAACAAATCCAAATATGAGACACCAGTGAAATGTGAATTTCAGATGAGCAACAAATTATGTGTAGTATAAGTTCCACATAATTTTCAAGACACAGTTGTACTAAAACATTACTCATTTTTATTTGCTCTTCAAGTTTCATTCAGTGTCCTATGTTTTATGTTAAAATTCTTATAGAATCATGATCATCTTTATATTTTCTTTTTCTCCTCATTCTGTGACTCTTTCATTTGTTTTCCTACTTTAGTTCTTATCATTTCAAATTTCAGCTAAATATATGGTACCCTACTTTCCCAGTATTTCCAAAGCTCTACAAGTCAGAGATGACTAAGAGGCTCCTTCAAGAACACTCATTCGTGCTTTCTAGCCTGATTCTACCGCATTCTGACTGTTCAACTTTGGATAAAGGTCAAATCTCTAAAGGCCAGTTTCTTTATCTGTAGAAATGAGTATAACAACAGTTCCCATTCATAGTCTCATTGTGAGGAATAAAAAAATGTGTATTCCCTAGAATATAGTATTTGTTCCACAACTTCTTGCACATACCAAAACCAGTATAAACTCATTAGGTGGCATCATGCTTCAATAACTGTTGGTTAGTTGCTCTTCTTGTATGTATTTCCATTTTATAGATAAGAGCACAAGGACCATAGACATAAAATGAGTTGCCTGTGCTGCTCAATTCTGAAGGGATAGTTTCTGAAACTTTTCATCACAAGTCAAATGCAATGCTTAAATTCAATATTTTAGACTTTCATCACTTAAAGAACAATATGGTTAACACTGTTAGTCATTTGTCTAATAGCCATTCCCATTGCCTTATTTTCTCTTTGATGGAAAAATGTGGGTTTCAGAGGTATTTATGCCCAGCCACACATGTGTGTGTTGGAAACTGATCTGCTTCCCAGCTCTAGCAGTAAATTAGTACCATGTGATTGGCTTACAAGTTCATATGCAACTACTTCCTGGCCAATGGACTCTGAAGTATTCTGAAGGATACTGAAAAAGACTTTTCCAAAATATTTGCAGAAATAAAAATGCTTTTCTGTTCTGGAGGCTATTGTGTCAAAACATAATTTTTAGAATTACTGTAGCCAGCTTATGAAAAGGGAAGAAGAACAAAGAAATATCTGTGTCCTTGAAAACAGTTGCATTACTGAATTTTTCCTGTAACTGTTCTGACTTTAGACTTTTTAATTTGTAATATCACTACTCTGTTTTCTATTTACATATTATTTGTCTATTACATGTGACCAAAGTGATATAAAATTCCTAACTATATAGAAAAGAGATGGATTAAATAGTGTTCAGCTTCCTTTAGATCTCTGCAAAGCTATAATTCACTTAACATACTTTTGGGGGCATAATTTAAGAGGACTCTTGTCCAAAATAGTTTAGAAATTCTGAACTGTTTGTGAGTCATTTGCTTCATATGAAAGGACTTCTTGGGCTGGGGCTTTAACTCAGTGGTTCCAGCTCTTAGAGA
>NW_022900914.1:43336636-43418952 GCF_012274545.1 Fukomys damarensis
TCCTCCTCCTCCTCCTCCTCCTTCTTCTTTTGTTTGTACCAGGGATCTAACTCAGGACCTCATGCTTGAGAGGCAGATAGCAATAGTTCTTTAATCTGTAGGAAAAGGATCCACTGAGAATTTAACAGAAAGTTTCAAATTCTTGGACCCTAACCCAGACCTGATAAATCAGAAACTCTGAGGTTGAGATCCAACAGTCTGTCTTTTAGCTAGCACACTGTGTGATTCTAATGCATGTTAAAATATTAAGAATCTCTGACAAATATTTGAGAAGTATTGTTGATGGAAGAAGAGCTTCAGATATACTTAGTAAAACTTGGGGTGGAAACATGAAATGATCACTTCCTATCTGCTGTAACATAAGTCAAAGCAGGGAAAGGGTCATGAGTGTGGTGTGTAAAACAGTAGGAGGAGTCTGGCCTGGCACAGAAGAATTCAAAACCAAGGTCATCCACTGACTCTGCAGTGGCATTATTTACCCATAGATTGAGAGACTTTCCAGCAGTCTTTAAAATGGATTGCCTCTTGGTTGTAGTGTCAAGTTTAACACATTCCAGTGGCTTCTCTGCCAAATCAGATATAGCGGTGAAATTCTCTGAGGTTTGGGGCCTCTGTATAGGTCTTCTTCTTACATACCCTTCTCTAGCTATAGAAGATGAATGGGTGACAAAAAGAGTAAAGGAAGCTCAATAAAATCATTTTGTTTCTCTGAAGGAAGATTTTTCCCAGTCACATTGAAGGATTTCAACATTGGGTCACTGTTGGGTGAACTTGGACAGACATTATTATTTTGATCACTATTTGCAAGAATTTCAGTGATTCTTTGAGTTAGTTTGGACTAAAATCTTCTATGACATTCTCTTTGGTCACTGTCAAATAATCCTGACAGTATGATTATGGAACAATTTCTATTTCTGTGCTCCTTCTTAGACTGTAGAACTGGACATGTATCTTTGTCAGGGAAGAGAAATGGTGAATTTTACGATTTGATGGCAAGAGTTGGACTAATTTTAATGAGGGCTTTGGAGCTGTGTTAGTCAACTTTATGTTACTCTGAAAAAAAATATCTAACAGAATGAACTTAAATATTTTGGCTCGTGATTTCAGAGATTTTAGTTCATGGTCACTTGGCCCCACTGTGTCTGGCCCTGTGATGAGTCAGAACATTGTGGCAGGGAGTACATGGTAGACCAAAACTGCTTACCTTATAATGACTAGAAAGGGAAGAGAAATGAAAAGGAATGATAACAAAATATACCTTCGTGGGCATGTCCCCAGTGACCTGCTTTCTCCAACTTGGCTTCATCTCTTTAAGTTTCTCCTATCTCCCAATCGCTCATTAAACTATTATGTGATGGATGAGACTAGAGTTCTGATGATCCAATCAGCTCCACAAAGTCTCATCTCTGAACACTGATCTACTGGGGACTAAGACTCAATACATGCATTGAAGAGGGCATTCTAGATCCAAATCATATCAGGCTGTGTTTCATGGTTTATAGAGATGTGAGGCTTCTTGTAGGAACCCAGCTACCCTCAAATCTGCTCAGTAATAGAATTTGTCAAACTCGAAGAGACAGATCTGTTCCTGATATTCGAGAATTTCCAACATCTGGGAATGGCATCTGAAATGTGGCTGCTTTCCAGGATTCTTTCACTCCTGTGGGGAACTCTCTGACACTGAGGAGATTTCTTGCTGGTGTTTCGGTTTCTCCATTCCAGGTTAGAGAAGTTGCCTAGGCAGCAGGTGCTCCTTGAAATTGATCTACTTTTTATGATCTCTCTGTAAATCAGGGGAATTTTCTTGCTTGTCTTTAGGCCTTTCCAAAGACTGGAGGGAGCACCTCCTAAACAATAGTTCCCAAGGAATCTCCTCTTAAATATTTTGCTCTCCAAGCTTTAGAAGACTTGGTGCTGGACTTTCATCCCCCATGAAGATATAGAAAGGTGACTTTGAGGCTGAGTCCACACTAATGAATCTCTCAAAGAGCAGAGTTTCTGAAACTGAGAACAAACCTGGAAGGCAGTGTCTCTACAGAAATATACCCCATGGTAGCAGCACTTTGTAGAGCTGAGAGGATTTGCTGGACTTCTCACTGAAGCAAAGATAGGACACTTAGCAGGCAGCAGTGCTACAGAAATGTGCCCCACAGTAGAAAAGCTCTCAGACTTCACCAATGGCTTGGAAAGGCATCTGAGAAGCTCCATAAAAATGCCTCTGTTACAAGCAGAACTCTCTTAAGTTTGAGATTTGTAGAACCCTAGGCTTTATCAAGAACTAAAGAGGTTATTTGGAGAACTGTGGCTTCACGGAAATGCCTCTCTCAATAGCTAAGACTCTAAAACTGTTGCTCAACATGAGACCTCACCAGGACCTGAGAATGAAGTATGAAAGACAACAGATGTATGGACATGATCTACTCAGTAGTTGCACTCTCTGGGCTTGAGGAGACTGGCCACTCCATCATCAATCCCACCAGCTGCTGAGGCCACTGCAGGAGCAGTCCTCTTAATCATTGAACTGACAGCCACACTCTGATTGCACCTTGTATCACACTGTTAGACACTTACAATTTATTCAAGGATATAACAGAGGCTGAGAAGCCTATGCTTGTCCAGTCATGAAGTAGGCCAGTTACACTGAAGCCTAGAGAGAGAGAGGCATTCTCTTCTACCTGCAAAGCACCCAGAGGACAGAATGCAGAGGCAGTAGCATGGTAGCTGCTGTTTCTTCACCACTCATTTCTGAAGCTCACTTGAGTGTGGAATTGAGCCTTGGTTTCTGCAGTATCTTCCCAGCACTGTGCACAGTAAGACTCCCATTTGGAGTACCATTTTGTTCCTCACAACAGTATACTGAGATACACATATACATGACAGAGACTGGACATAAAGTACCAATCATTTATATTTTAGAAAATTACACATAAATGCAAATTATATAAAATAGATATGCAGCACTAAATTGATTTAATTATAGACAGACTATGTAGTGTCTTATGAAAGCAAAACAGTAGTACTAATAGAAGACTTACTATGATAGAGCTCGTATATGGATTATTGTATTGAATCATCAAAATAACCGTAGGGCAGGCTTTTCCATTCTTGGCATGGTTGAAATTTTGAGCATGATTATTATTTGTTGTGGGCTGTCCTTTATACTACAGGAGATTTAGCAGTATTCCTGGCTTCTACCTATTGGATGCCAGTAATGCCCTTACTCAACCCCAGTTGTGGCAATCAGAAAAGTGTCTAGATGTTGCCAAATGTTCCTTAGAGAATAAAATTGACACCAGTGAGACCCAGTGCTCTAGGTGGGAGGCACAATTGCTAGCTTCATTTTATAGATAAGGAAGCTGAAACTTAGCAAAGTTAAATATTTGCCTCAGTTCAGGTAGTTATTAAGGAAAAAAAAACTCAGGATTTTAATGCACTCTACAGAGTCTGAGCTCTCAGCCACTATTGTATATGACACAGGATGATAATGTCTTTTAATGTATGTAGTCCCACAAAATCATAGCCTATGTCTCTGGCTGCTAATGGGAAGGTAGAAGATTTTGAGTTTCCATTTGCCAAGATCACTGGAAGACAGACTTAAGACCAGGCTTCTTCATAGAGGCCAGGGACTGTGAAATTCTCTTTAAAGATCTTTCTATCCAGAGTGACATGAAGCCTTTCTTGACAGTTTTAGCAATTTCAGTAAAAAGGAGTGGCTTTGATGTCATGCTGTGTTTAATAAGGTTGCCAAATTAGGTTTGCCATTCTGTTTAATGCTTAAGTCCTCGCTTTCTGAGTCCTCAAATGCTTCTTATGCTACAGGTGCTATAGCAATCAAGGAGTTGGTGTTTGCCATGTGCCTGGGGATTTAGAGCACTTTATTCTTCTAGAGGACTTTTCCCTCAATAGCCAAGCCAAAAGAATATAAAACTAAAATTGAAGCCTACTAATCAGAACTAATATGTAGAAAGGAATTTTCACTTTTCAAGTTGACATTAAGTACAACATTCTCTCTTGACGCTTAATTCAAAACTTCTTGAACCTTATAGAATGGGTTATTGGTCCCATGATTCTGTGCCTCTCAACTTTTGTTTACTTTTATTTTCCAAGTAATTGCATCAGTGACATTGCATTTAATGTTCCAAAAATGTTGTTTACTTAGTAAATGGTTTGTACTTGTTGTTTCAAATCCGTTTTCTAGTCTATCATTGCCAATGCTTTTGTACATGATACATTAATTAATTCAATGCTTTACTTAAGCTATTCTTTATCATACACTGGTAAGCTGTGTTATTGTCATTGTTAAGCAAGCAATGGGATTATAACTCCAGGTTACAGATCCAGACCCTAGTTTTACATTTGAAATTCTACCTACTCACATATCAAGTGAAAAATCTCAACTCAGGGCTAAACAAATATGTTGAAATTGTCATGGTCAACCAAATCTTGACCAGTGACTTGCTTTAAAAATACTTTGAGTCTTTAATAAATGTTGTGTTAACTCCTTCAGGTTAAGAATTTGGAATAAATAATCTGGAATTATCTTAACCAGTATTATGAATATGTCTGTGATTAATGGAGAAGAATGTGGAAAGAAAAAAACAGAAGCAAAATTTATTTTGGCCATATTTTTTACCCATTTCTCCCACCCCACCCCCTACAACATTCATATCTTCAGCCTATGATGCTGTTTGTGGCTGCTCTGCCACTTACTTTTATTGTGCAAATACTCACATTTTGCAAAAGTCAGCAAGAAGCATGTGCTAGGAATAGCAGGTAAAGCACTGAAGTCCAACTACCAACGTCCTAATGACAGCCTCTGGTTGCTGGAGTGGGCTTTCCACTTTACCTGACCCAGGAAGAACTGCTCCTCTGATTCATGATTTGAAGAGTGGGAGAAGACTCTAACATTGCCTATTCCATGTAACACTTCCAGAAGAAGTGAATTGAGAAAATTATGTATTATGTTTTATGAATAAATAAACACCAAAGGCCAGTCTCAGATCTGACAGGAGAAGAACAAAGGTCCTTAATAGGAAGGACTTATAATAAACTAGGTAGAAAAAGCACAGGGCTCTTAATTTGAGTCTTGGCCCTGTATGTTCCTCCTTGCTCTCATCCTAAACTACCAAGGAAGCCTTTCTGCTTTGTTGTTTGGGGATAGGAACTGAAGGTTGGATTTGTATTGCCATCAGAGTTGCTTTCAGAAAACTCTAGATATCTTTGGTTTCTATCAGTTTAAACTTCCTGTGGCTATTCTACAGGGGAAGAGGACAAAAGTGGAGAAAATCTTCCTTCACCTGAGCCCAGTTGAGAAGCAGATGCTTTCTGTGAGAAGAGGGACCTAGGCTCCATTGCTCAGTAGAGCCTTCTAGGTGACAAGGAAAGGCTCAAGACTTTAGTGGGAGGAAATTAGTTGTTAGGAAGGAAATCAAGTGCTTTCATGAAGAGGACAGACTCTGAAGCCAGTGTGTCTTGATCCAAATCAGAGGAGCTAATGAGCCTTGTTCCACTTGATTCTCTGTGCCTTGGTTGACTTATCTGAATAATAGTACTAATAAAAATATGATCTCATGGAGTACATATGAGAATTCAATGAATTAATTCATGGAAAATACATAGAACAATGTTTGGCACATAGTGAGCTGCCCATACATATAAACTACTATTAATAGTGTCTATTCAGAGAAATAGCATCATGTTCAAGTGTGGTGTAAAATCAACAGAAATTCTTGCTTTCAAAGGCCCTCATGCACTCACACAAGGCAGAACTGTGGTGAAGATGACAGCCCTTTTTGTCTTTCTTAATATTTTTGCTGCAAATCACATTAGCTTTCAAGGTGCTAAAGACCCACACCCCCCCATAATCTTGAGCTTGAATTTCTCAGCAATTCTAAGAGTTGGAATGATACATCAGATGTTTAATAATTTAAAAGAAAGAAAAGAAATTGTAGTATTACACATCCAAGTTTCACGGCAAATTTGACACCAGTATACTGATGACAGGGTGGCCTGCCTATTTCTTTTTCATATAGAACAAATCTAGATTATCAGTGAAGACTCTTACTAGCATAGCCAACCTAATTACAGAGAAAATTGAAAATCTAGACTAGTACAGTCCAGCCAGTTGCCTTAGAAAGGAATGTAAAACTATCCCCCCCTTAGGAAGAAGAGGTGGGATGTAGAAAATAAAGGTCATTCAGAGCTATATGAAAGGTGAAAGACAATAAATCATAGGATTATCTCTTCAAGAAATGAAAAGGAGATCTATAGATAGAGGGAAGCTGGAGAAGAGAGGAGGGGGAAATTAAAAGAATTAAGATGCATCGTGTACATGTAACAACTCCCTACAATGAATCCAATCATTATGTACAGCAAATGTGCTAATACACAGGAAAAAAAGATAATTGTTCTGGGAAAACTGGCTAGTTGCTTGTGAAAGACGGAAGTTAAACCTTCATTTTACACCACAAGCAAAATATTAATGCAAAATAGATTAAAGCTCTAAGTGTTAAAACCCAATAATCCCAGAAAATGTAGTACAAAAGCTTCATGGTATTGGATGTGATAATGATTTCTTGTCGCTAACTGCAAAGACAAAGATATCAAAACCAAAATTAGGCAATTATAATTACACCTAAATTAAACATTTGAGGGCCAGGGATTTAGCTCAGCGGCACCATGCCTGCCTTGCAAGTACAAGTTCTTGAGTTCAATCCCTGGTACCAGAAAAAGAAAAAAATGAGTACACTACAAGATACAATCATCAGAGTGAAAATATAACCTATGTAGTAGGAGAAGATATTGCAAATGAGAACCCCTCTTCATGGATCAATATCCAAACTATATAACTCTGGAACAAAACAGCAACAACAAATATTCCAAATGAAAATGGGCAAGAGAATTTAATGATTTTTTCTTTAAAAAGAATATATTGTACAACAGGCCAACAGTGTCCAACATCACTAGTAAATAAGTGAAAATCAAAACACAATGATATATGACTTCATACCTTTTAGGATAATGTGATCATTCATCATGAAGTCAGCTAGACTGGAATAAAAAGTGCTAGTTGATTAGCAAAGCGCACTATTCTGAGTGAGTCACAGAGGGCCGAATTTGAGTACAATATATAGTCACTGGCCTCTCTTCTCTCTGGCACTGTTTCTCTGCCCTGTTTCCTGGCTGCCATGAACTAACCACCTTGTCCTCCATATCTTTCTGCTTTAGAACCAGCCAAGCATGGACTGAATCCCCTGAAACCATGTGCCAAGTTAAACTTCTCTTTAAGTTTTGTGTGTTGTGGATTGTGTCCCAGCACAAGAAAATTGGACAAACACAGATTGCTACTATCAAAAGAAGAAAAAGAAAAACTGTACAAGTGTTGGTGAGGATATGGAGACATTGGAAATTTTTGCATAATGTTGGTGGGATTGTAAATGGTGCAACTGCTTTGGAAAATGCAATGACAGTTTCTACAACATTACAGATAGAACTGTCATGTGATTTATCAATACAAATTCTGCATATATATATGTATATATATACATATATATACACACATATATATATTCATATATATATGTATATATGTGTGAGTGTTAATTTTTGCATAATGTTGGTGGGATTGTAAATGGTGCAACTGCTTTGGAAAATGCAATGACAGTTTCTACAACATTACAGATAGAACTGTCATGTGATTTATCAATACAAATTCTGCATATATATATGTATATATATACATATATATACACACATATATATATTCATATATATATGTATATATATGTGTGCGTGTATATATATATATATATATATATGAATTGAAAGTAGAGTCTGGAAGAGAAATTTGTTCACCTGTGTTTACAGCAGAATTATTCACAATAGCCAAGAGATGGAAGCAAATGAAATGTTCATTAATAGATGAATAGTAAACAAAATATGGTTCATACATAGAGTGGAATATTATTCAGCCTTAAAAATATCTTGTAACAGCTACAACATGGATGAATCTTGGGAGGAGTATGCCAAGTAGAATAAACCAGTCACAAAAGACAAACATTGAGAAACACACATATATACAAATAAAGGGCAAAATAGAAGAGAGGGAAAGTAGAAGAAGCAAATATTTACCCAAATTGCATACTCTGTTGTTTTAAAAATATTTCAATATATATATGCTCTTTGTTCCATTTATATTAAGAGTTTATCTCAGTTCACTGAAAAGAAAGTTTGTGCTATTATCTGTTTCTGTTTGGCAAGAATCTTTTTGGTTTATGTTTTGTACTATCTCCTTTGAAGATAATGATGCACAGTGTAATAGCTATTGTTATTCTATTATTATGATTATGATTTCTATCAGAATTACTTCCTTATAATTATTCCTTTCCTTCCCCTTCCCTTACCTTCCCCTTCCTTTCCTCTCTCCATTTTTCCTTTCTTCCTTTCTCCTGCACCCCCTCCATTTTCTCCCTCCCTTCCTCCCTCCCTCCCCTCCTACCTTCCTTCCTTCCTTTTTTCCTCTCATCCTTTTGTTCTCCTGTATCTCCATCTTTTATTTTTTCCTTTCTTGTAGAAACCTTGTGAGGCAAAACGACATTCATCTAACTAATCTTCCTACCCACAGTGTCATGATGGACATGCACTTATAACAGTAATTAAATGGCATGCTGAATGAGGCTTTGACGTGTGCATTGCCTCACAAGAGGAGTTGCTTGGTAATTGATTTTTAACTACTCAACTGAGTGAGATGGGCAACATGACTAAATAGAGAGATCACCAATGTTTGTTATGTGGTAAATTTAGGTAAATACTGTACCCTATAATTGACTGATTAGTAGATTAAAAAAACTCATTTCTTAGGGTGGTAAAACTGGCTCTCTGTACATTAACTGAGCCTTTTCTCCTTTTTCCCCATTTTCTGACAGTATGAAACACAGCCGTGTTTGCTTTACTTCAGAAGTAAGTTTTGTTTGAGAATTTAAATGGAAATTTCAAAGGTACATTCAAACTTTGGAGCTGAGGCTATTAAAAAAAAGATATAGCTTTATGGGCTACAGAGTAAATATTGAAAGAAAAGACATTATATGTAATTTCTCATTTATTAACTAATATAACAAAATAAAAGGTAGAAGTTAGCAAATATCCCAGTAAATTATAATTTTCATCTCTGTAATGGCATGCCATACAACTAGGCATATTGTGGGCTCTGACATTTAGAATTATGAGTACAGATATTTTTCATTTTATTTGAAGGGAAATAAAAGGAAAACATTTCTAAAACTTCCATTATGTGACTCTCTGTTTTTCACTTTTAAGGGTAATGCAAGGCAAACTTCTCTTTATTGAATCTCTCAGTAAAAGTACTTTCAAAATTATCTCCAAATAACCATATTAGTTTCGGATGTAAGGCACTGTGGTATGGGTTTAGGAGACTTGGTCAGGTTCATCTAGTTGATTTTAAATATTCCACTTATGATTAACTGTGAAGTCTAACAAAGATGGGGTGGATCTTGATGCCAGCATTACATACTAAATGGTCTTAGGCAGGTTGCTTAACCTCTTCATGCTTCTATTAAATGGGAATATTTTCCAGTCCCTAAAGCTGTCATGCATATGTAACTTGTTTAGTATTATTCCTGGCACAGAACAATCCCTAGTTTAATAATAACTACTAGACATAAGGGTAGCATTCATGTTATTACCAAATAAAGGAAGAAGACAAGGTATTTCTTTAGGTTCCTCTCAGTTTTAAAATACCATGAATTTATATTCCAGGATGAATTGACTTAAAATTTGAGAACATCAAAACAAAACCATTTGTTGAGAGGAATTAGCCAATTCTGGTAGATTTCATTCAAAATTATTTATTATTCATCTTTCTCTTTGCGTTAAGCAAGTTTTCAAGGTGTTATTCAAGGCAATTTCAAAGGCGGAAATTTAATGCTGCATCACAAACATGTATTCCTTTAAAATAAAGTACAGTCCATTTATGAAAACTTGCTTTTAAGCAAGCAAGCCATGCTTACAAAATTAATACTATTTCCAAAGTCATACCCATATCATTAGGGATTTAGTTTGATATAATGATATTGGCATAAAATTGTGTACTCTTTACTATCTCTAAAACTTCTAGTCTTTATATTTAGAAGAACCCAGTTTGGAAATGGACTTAGAGTGTTTCAATGAAAGGAGAAATATGAACGCTAACACACACATACAAATGTATGTGCCTGTATATGTTTGCATACATGCACACACTGATTTTGAAAGCTGGAATCCCCAGAAGAAAGGCCTTTTGTTTCCCTTGAACCATGGTTGTTCTAACTTCCTTCCACATCCTCCTCACATCTATGTGCAATGTGCCTTAAAATTTGCTTTAGGACTCTAACAAAAGTCTTGGCAACTTGCTTTTGGAGTTTCTCAAAGCCACAGCAGTTCTTTCTCGCTTTTAATGAAATTCCTTTCTATTTCTTCAGGTATGACTCCCCTTGGACTAGCAGGACATATTTTCTCCTTGAGTTAGGACAGCTTATGACAAATAATGATGGGGAATCAATAGACAGGAGGGAAATATTGGGTGAGAGGCTGAATGAATCTCTGAGATAAATTATTGACCATAGGCATGGCCAGTTCGCCTTCCACTTATATGTTCGTATTCCATCTCACTAACAACCTGAAAGAAAATCAAATATTTTGTTTGGGGGCTTCACTAATATCAGCAACTTTTACTATCTTAATGGCATTTTTATTGATCTCAGCTTTAATGGGAGCTGTATATATTTGATGTTGGTCATTTAAAGTAGAGGTGAGTAATAGACTTCCCCACGGAGGATCATAAAGCAGCTCCTTGTCTGGCAAGCACGGGAAGCAAATAGAAGACAGCATTTAATCTACTGTTCTACTGCAGTTATCAGAGACCGAGATGAAAAAAATTAAAATGTAAAGGTTGAAACTCCCCCACCCGCTGCCTCTGCCCCCTCCTGTTTCTTATCCCCCTTCACCACTCCCCAGGCTGACTCATGGGCACACTGGTCATCAGCAGACTAACAACAAAAGGCCATTGGCGCAATGACCTTGGCTGTGGCATCACGCACTGGAGGAAAGAAATGAAGCCATTAGACTGAGGCAGGAGAACAGGTCATAAATCAAGCCATTTCCAATAAGCTGCTGTAATGGCCATCCATCATTGCCAGCCCGGCACACAGCAGACCATGGAGACACTGGAGCTGCTAAAGCTGAGACATAAACAATAATAATCCGGGCTTGATGTTTCAGCCCTTCAGGAAATTTAGGAACATTTGCTTTTCTTTTGTTTGTCAGAGGTGATATTTAAACCATAAGACGTAATAAATAGAGGATAGGTGACACATTGGTACAGTTACAAGCATTGCATTATGGATGTGATTAAAGAGAAAATAAAAAAGTTGAGTCCCAAATATAGCCACCACTTCTGGAATAAAAAGTCAGACCTCTCTCCTCCAATCAAAGCAGCAAGCCGAACAGCACAGTTTTCATGGTATGATGGCTAGACGTTTTTGAAATAGGTTGATAGGTCTCACTGCCTTGAGAATTATAGCAGTTTGTGTTATTGAAGTGAAACAATATTGAATTGTGCTTTTCTTGTAGAAGAAAGGAAACTAGACAAGTATTTCAAATTTGCATTAGTAACCAGGTTGCAAGTGGTTAATTAGCACCAGATATGCAGAAGTTGTGGCTTTTAATGATATTATATTGCTCACTTCCACTGGACGAGCCACTGTGGCATACGATCCTATGGCAAATATTTCAAAACAATGTTGTTAACATTTTAAGTGCACCTGAGATTGTTTACAATGGCTTTGGGGAAAAACATGCCAGGCAAAGAACTAGCTGTTCTAGTGTGTATGTTTTTCCCTCAATGTCTTCAACATGATTTCCTCAGCCTATTAGGATTTTATTTCAAAGCTGTGCCCATCAGAGATCACTATCTAACATGTCTTCCCAGATTTCTCATTTCTATGCCACAATGTTTGCCTATCTCTGTCTTGATTTGATTACATAAAATATCTCATGCATCTTTTTTTACATTATATGACATGCTCCACTACAAATAATAATGCAAGTTTTCAAAAATATATTTCAGATTATTAAAAGCAGCTAATGGGGTTAGAGGGCTTTAAAATTCACAAGATGACCCTTCCATATTATGATGCTGTCTCAAACCACGCAGTAATGTAGTAGAGTGAGCTTCGTAATGGGCCAAAAGCCAAGAGCAATTAAACTATGCATAACTAAGAGACTTGTTGCAACAACCACAAAATGTTCCAAAGAGTATTCCACAGAAAGATATGAAGGAATTGCAACTTTCCTTTCAAATTGGTCATTGTACATTTAAACCTTCAAACATATGCAATCCTGATAATGTGTTTGTGCAATAGTTATAATACAAATATGGAATTAAATGAAGTCTAATCAAATTATATAATAATTGAGATGAAAATGTATGATGCATGGAGACTACAATGCTGCTCAACAGAAAGAAATCAGTTATAGCCAGCTGAGATGATTTAGTCCTATTTACTTTCTTTTCATCCTAAGCTTCAGATTCATAAAGGAGGAAAATGTACACTTAGATAGTTTTGTTGAGCCGTCAGTCTCAAAATAGAATGGTTTAATTATATTTTCAGAAGAGAGTAAGGTAAGGTGATATGCTGTACAACAGATCAATGCAGGCAATAACCATTTTTCTTTCTGGTTGAAAAATAGTGCTGCCAATTGTGTGTTTGGAAACTGATTAAAATAGTTGAAGAAGCTGCAGATGCTTAATCAGATATATTTAGAGACATGACATATTTTGATTTCGGGTAAGACTGGATCCTTTATCCAGAATGAGTCTATCTTTTCTGACAATTTTAAGAGAGACTTTGAGATGCCTTTAGGTTTCCCCGGCACAAAGACAGGATCTCTCCAACTATAAGACTGGTGAACTAGAATGAGTATCTCCCCCTTTTTTAGTGGCCTCCTATCAAATTTCCCCCTCAGATAAGTAGGGAAGTCTAACTAGGGTTGTTCTGGACTTCTCAAGAAAGCTGGAGTAAATTTTTAATGATTTGTCTAAATATTTCTAAAATTAAGGCTCTGAATAATTTTTAATATAAATGTAATAGATATGTTTGCTCATGAACTGTTTTTCAATAGTCACTTACAACAAATATTTATGAGTGTTTATAAATACAATATTAATAGCCAGAGATGACATTTTTCACGCAGTGCTAACCATCAGTGAAAGGCTATATAGTATGAAACTGTCTCATAAAATGTTTTGAAGATTCTGGTTCTGTGTCCATACCACCGCAGTGACCTAAGGAGCAAGTGTAACTGTGAGCTCTTCCCCTCAGTCATACTTGTACAGAAGAAAAGCTCCTTCAGATGTTAGGACTGTTTGAAATGCTGAACCATGAATAACTCAGCAATATCCTTTTTTGTCACAGAGTTTCTACCAGAAATGGGGACACAGAAAGTTATTGCTAAACCTTTGGAAGAGTCACCTTCTCTCTCAAGCACTTGTTCCAAGGTCCCAGTCTCTCTTTGTCTTGGGCCTTCTGGTTGTGAGAGCTTTCAGAAAAGGAAGGACACAGACCTGACTGTTATCCAAGCTGCTTACAGATTGTGCAACGTGTACGGTACCAAGGCCAAATTGGATTATGAAATGGGAGATAAGATAACAGGAAAAAAGACTATAAACAGCCTCTGCTAAGTATTGCTATGGATAAGAAAGAAAGTGGAAAAACACCCTAATGGTAGTCAGTTGAAATTTCTTTTTAGACTGTCTGTTAGTCGCCTGCCCAGGAGTAAACAGTTCCTCAGTGGGCCTCAATATCTCCATCTGTGAACTATGAAAATAAATGCATGCTATTTACATATTTTGGGGACACTAATGAAAGCAACAGTTTGTTTTTATTTATTCATTAATTGATTCAATTCATAAACTTCCACCATCTGCTACAAAACTTAATTAACTGTTATATCCCAGTTTGCAAGTATAATATTTTACAGAAATGCCAAAATGATGGTACTACCAGGTATGTGAGCAAGGTAGGGTTTTTTGTGTTTTTTTTGGCCGAGTATATTATACTTTTATCTTGCACATATCTTCAAGCAAATTTGAATATTGTGACTGTTCTGTGTTACATAAAGAAGTACACCCAGTGGGCAACTGGCTTATCTTCAGGGAGCACCATCTGGTGCCATGAATAAATTTTCTAGAATCTTTGAGCCTCAGTTTCCACATTTATAACATTTAAAAGTTAGATTAGAATCTGATGCTAAGTCTACTAATAACTTAAATTTATTTTCATTTTGCTATTTTAAAAATTTGCATGGCTGTAACATTTTAACTTGATTCTACAAAATGCCATTTAAAAGATAAGACACTGAAGGTAGATGTTGTAAAGTCCAATTTGACAAATGAAAATAATAAAGGTCAGAAGAGTAAGGCACTAAGCTGTACCAATGCCACTAGCCGGGGACAGGCCAAGGATTTAAAGTGACAAGTTCTTCTTTTGGGGGGGGGTTTGTACCAGGGATTGAACTCGGGTCCTTGGGTTTGCGAGGCAGGTGGTGGAACACTGAGCTAAATTCCCAGCCCAGACACGTTCTTCTTTATATTTTATTTTTATTATATATACATTTTTGATGTTCAACCCAGGACCTTTGTACTGAGTTACATCTCCAAGCTTTTTTTATATTTTTATTTTAAGACAAGGTCTCTCCAAGCTGTTAAATTCCCCAGCCTGGGCTCAAACTTTTAATTCTTTTGCCTCAGCTTCATAACTGCTGGGATTAAAGACTGCAGCACCACACCTAACCTTTTTTTTTTTTACTTTAAAAAATAAATTGGGTAACATTGTCTTTAAAATTATAAAATGTGTTGTGAATTCATTTTTCCCAAGTGGATGGTTTCTGAAAACAACTTCAACTCAAAATGTTGATATTTGCTTGTTTCTAATTTGTCCTTGGACTATTTCTATGGCTCTGAAAGCTTTTGTGTTTCTGGGTCTCAATGAAAGGTCTGTTTGCCTTTCTAAACATGGCAGTATTCATCATTGGGGATGCAGTTCAGTTGATGATATGTGTCTCTGAGAAGAACAATATAGAAAGGTAGAAAGTGCTGTGTTAATTCAACATCAGTGATGTTATAGTTCAGAAGCCTGGCATTTGAGTATGTGAAAATGTTTCTGGCTCCACTAAACCTTATTATTTACAATTCATTACTTGTGAGTCAAGTCCCAGTATTCAATGTGCACTCTGCCAGTTGCATTGTATCAAGTTTCATAAAAGAAGGCAGTAAACATCCAGATACCTGTTGCACAGTCCCCTAGAAACCAATCCTCAGTGCAGTGCTCTATGAAATTCTATTTTGATTAGGTTGTTACATCTGGGACAGAACTGCAAATAGTGTTTGGCGTAGGAAAAATGTGGGTCTGTATAATGCCAAGATTAAAGTCTGTCCAATAATACAAGCATGTCAGCCGGGACAGGTCCTGTATTTATAGCGAAAAGGCCACTGAATGAGGATTCATCACACAGGTTTAAGAAAGGTAGTGTCAATTACTTTGGGACCTTTCATGATAACACTGTATGGACCACTGAGAAAATGCCATATTTAATCTATTTCCTGTTTAAGTGGACAAAGAACGAGTAACTACAATAGGAAATAATCCTATTTGGGCAGAAGGCAGAGAAGATGATGCTGGGCAAAAATGACCTCATGCTGTAGATCCTCTACACTTCTAATTTTTATGACCCTATGATGTGAGATGCTATTTAATGGGGTGACTTTTCTTAGTATTTCACTCTGTGTGCCTTATGTAACTCTTTCACTGGCAAATTACATGGTTTAAACTGCCATGCAAAGAAGGTAAGAGGTGAGGGAATTAAAGTAATAGGTTCTTGATTTAGCAGGTTTGAGTAGTGGACTGTGCTCTAATTTCTAACTTACTTATTGCTTACTTAGTCCTGCAGACTAACTCGTCCAATTAATTAGTTTCTTGCCCAAGCAGTATATAGTTTTGTGGGTCTGAGAGAAATATAATATAAAGCTGTGTGTGAAATAATCACACCCAAAAAGAGACTCACTGAATTTGGTACCAATATACCATGTATGGGGCTCTTTGTTGCAGGTCAGATGATTCCCCCCAGATTTACAGATCTAATAAGCATAATTGACAGATCCTGCATGACCACAGGTGGGAACAGCTGGTGGGTTCTTGCCAAGAGCAACACATTTAACCAGCTGCCAGTGGAGCTTGCCAAAGCAGGGTCACCATGGAGCAGCTGGTCTTCTGGGTAGAGAGATAAAAATCTGTCACTGGTACTTCCCAATTGTCACCTGCAAGCTAATTTTCCAGTAGGTCCTTATTTAACAAGGGAGAGGTAGGCAGAAACATTCACATACCATTCTGAGCATCACTGTTTCCAGAATATATCTACAGCCAACAAGGGGGTTGTTACTCAAATTGTAGCAATACACTTGATTGAGACACCCTGGTGACCATCAGCATCAAGCTGGTTTCTTAGCTAGAACTCCCTTTGCAAGGAGACACTATCTAATTACTAGGAAAACTGAAGAGGTAATGCTTTAAAAAAAATGTCTAGAGACCTCCAAAGTGATAATTTTGCCTTTGAGGACCATAATTGTAGCTCTTTGACAAGAGTTAGATTTTCTAGGTTTAAATAATTAGAGTACACCTTTGTGAAGTGTGATATAAATATAAGATCTATGTTTGCTACAGGAAAGCAGAAATTATGATGTAGCACACTCATTACACAATTAACATCTGATCCACTTTACATGACCTTCTGTTTTTGACTTTTTCCCTATGATTCCATAATATAGTTATGTCAGTCCAATTTGATCCAATTCGTGATTGAAATAAAACATAGATTTGTGTACTGTAACTGATGTCTTGATTTCTATTAATATGAAATATATATCACAAAGCAAGCCACATAATGCATCCCTAGCTTCTTTTTTGACTGAGTGGGAGCTTCCTTTCACTTCATAAAAATTCACATAAGCCATTCTAATCTGATTTCTATTATAATCAATTACTTTGATATAACAATATAATATAAAAACAGAACTGGCAATCTCTCTATATCAATTGTGTTTAAAATATAACGTTCATTTCCTTTTACAAGTGAGAATAATTCTTAGATGCTATAAAGCCATTATACCTCAAGTTCATACAATACTGATAACAATACTAATAAGCTGCTGCATACAATTTTAAGTTCCTCAACTCTAATTTTATTTTTTCAGTCCGTTCACTCTTCCTGGATTATAGCATGTGTTTTCCTTATATTAGACAGGACAAATTGAAAAATGTCATTTCTTGACATTTATCTATACAATAAGTGTTACACTGAATACTTAAATTCTGCAGTAAATATTGTCAATTTAATACATACTTATTTTCCTCTTTTCATAATAAAAATCTTTTTACTTTTACCTGACTATGGTGGACAAGTAGCACCTCTATTCCTCAGATTTTGTTAAAATTTAGTGGGATTAAATTCAGCAAATTAACAATTTCTAGGTCTTGCCATTTATAGAGGAAATTGCCTATTTTCTACTTCTTTTACTCCTTTTCCATGGCCTAGCACATAGCCCTAATGCCTGTGATTGCTGGAAAATAGCAAACAAAGAACGAAGGAATTTGAAACCCTGCTGACCTCATGGAGTAGAACTGTCTACTGGCTCCAGACTGCCCGCCTACTCTGGACAAAGAAATAAATACACTGCTGTCTTGTTTGAGTCACTCTTTTTTTTTTCAATCTCTTTATTACAACAGCTTAGTTTTATGCCCTTATTAATACATACTTTTTTTCCCTTTTAGTCTTCGTAACTTGTTTCTGCCTTTCTCTCTCTTTGGAATGTTCTTAGCTACCTCGTGAATATCTACTTCCCTCTTTGGGGACAGATTATGCGGCCTTCCATTGACTCCTCTGTAGACACTCCTACTTGTGAGTGCAGAATTTTACACAGATTCACCTCCTCCTATTACAGTGAATTGTGTGTTACATCTTTGCAGTTAGCGTTTGAGTTTCACAAGGTGAAGAAAACCTATGTCTACACCAAAACATGGAAACAGAATGAATCTTTTGCAAGAATAGCTGACATACTGATAATAATAATAACCATAACAACAGCAGCAGCAGCAACAGGCTTTTCTAGTCATTTTAGATTACACAGCTCCTGGATTTTATAAGCTGCTTTTAAATAACTCTCAAATTCAATGTGCTAATTCTCATTTAAAATATTTTTGTAAAGTTCCATAGCACTTTAGATTAGTTTGTAAATTAGAGCAGTTGTGTTAGATTAGAAGCTACAGACTGTGAGCTTTCAATGAGTTTTAGTCATTTTTTTTGCCATACTCTGGTTCTTGGTAGAGATTGGTACCATGTAAATGCCCCCCACAGGAATGCCATTTCTAAGGAGTCCAGGTTAGTTGCCATATGTTTACACTCTTCTCTTTTGAAATGAAGACCTATAGTCTTGAGAGACTTAGCTTTTTTCATTATGGTACCTCCTGAAATGTCAGTGGTGTTGGAATTTCAGAGAAATAGTAAAGATGTAAGAATACATATGAAACAGAGTGCTTTGAACAGAAGACGGTTGTAATCTGTACAGTAACTTCCGAGTGGTCAAATGGTTGGCTCTTCAGGGCTCTTGTCTAGAGCTTATTGGTATGCTTATTTCTGTACTCCTAGCATGTTGTCTTGTGTGTAACAGGTGTTTTAAAAAGTTATGCAAAATTTGAAAGAGCTTTTCAGAGCTGGAATGTGACATAGACTATAGCTAGAGGTTACGGATTAGAGATTTAGAGGTGACACAATTTGTTGGTATGTGGAGTGATGACAGAGAAAGATATAAAATAAGCACCGAATAAGATGAAGCATTGATGAGGAGTCGACACCCGTAGGAGTGGACTGTGACTGTGGGAGGAATCATGCGGTGATAGTGTCACAGCAGTACTAGCTGGTCATAAGCAATGATCTTTACAGCTTCTAGGCAAGCTCATGTTCTACAAGCAGATATTGAAAGATGACTCTTGAAGCTTAAGGGACACAAAGGTCCTAAAGAATAAATTAGGACTCGAATAAACTGCAATGCGCTGCACAAAATAAACCGCAGTGGTGCACAGGCCTCTCCTTCTGGGTTGCGCAGTCCTTCAGATAGCTTGAATTTCCTTGGAGGTTTTGGAACATTTCAGACTTCGTAGAAAGCAGCTATGTCTGTTTCTTGTTTGAGTTTAGTTAGCTACATTCATCTATACTGTTAGTGATAAAGTTTCTGGTACAGATTATTTCTCAGGGAGGACAGCCTCTGCCAACCTGTGCTACAGGCCAGAAGAGTATTATTATTATTTTATTTGCCTGTTTGTTTTTTCTCCTGGCCTGTTGCTTCAGTATAAAATGATGTAGAAGTAGAGATAATGGAGGAGATACCATTTCATGTGCATGCTTGCTTCACCTGGTATAACCTTAGCTTCCAATGATGACTCACCTACTCCTGGTTGTAGAGTGAGGTTTATATTGTTTGATGAGTTGGCCTTTGCAAGCCTTAATTTTTGGTTAGTGAAAACTCCATCGATTATTTGTCAATGAAAAATATGTCATTGATTTTACAGAATCCAGTCCTTGGGGAAATAGATACAAACCTGAGTTATTCCTGTCAAGTTCTCTACTTAAATAAGAAGTATTTCCCCATGGGGCAGAACTGGAGATCTCCATGATGTGAGATAGAGCTACAGAACGTTCAGGACCTTCAAAAGTTAGGATTTGTGACCCATAGTAGCTAATTGGACATACTCCTGCAATGACTGGTAATTGCTAAATAGAAATAGTAAGTCTGGTGGTCTCCAAGAATCTATGTGGACTTTTAACTTCACTAAGGGATTTTTATTCCAAGTCTCTGGATTCTGTGTCTGCACCTGCAGATTATAGCTATCTGAGTCCTCCATAGCCCCTTTCTGGGGTTTCAAACTCACCTCTTCGGCCCATCCAATCCAGGACTCCATTAACCATGCATGAGGGTAACTCCTAAGCTATCAAGTAAATTATGAAGCCACAAAATATGATAGATCCTTCAGATTAGAAATCCTCTTTAATTCTGCTTATTAGCTAAAAGGAGGCAACAGGAAATTTTATTACCCAAACAATTTCCCATTGCCCAGGACATATCTTAAAAGATAGGTTTCCATTTTTCTTCCTGTTTTGACCAGAATAAACTTATATTTAGCTTGACTATTCAGCTTCATGGAAAAAAAGAAGCTCTCTGAACTTGTTCCAAGCGCCTGGATTTCATAGGGGGTTAGAAGTCATCCTGAATAGCAAGTGCACTGGGCGGGGGGGGAGAGCTTCCTGTCCTTCTGCAGGAAGAATGCAACAAGAGGGCTGCAGAGCCTGAGGAACTCTTGGAAAATATTTTTTTATGCCAAAGGGCTTTGGCTTCAGACTCAGACAGTCAGATCTCCTGCTTGGCAAGAAAGGAGAACCCCCAGAAATCAGGCTCATAGTTATCTGGAAACTTCTCTATCTACCAGGAAATATGCTCAATGTTTGGTGCTTGCTATTTTATGAAATCCTCATCAATCTTACAAAGTGGCTACTGTTACCAATCCCATTTTATTGACAGGAAAACTAAAGGACAGGATGACAACAACAACAATCCACCTGCCCAGGAGTAAATAGGTGACAGGGGTGGGATTTCAGCGCAGAAAGTTTGTTTCCCAGAACAAACAAACAAACAAGCAAACAAAAGCAAGCAAGTGCACGCAAATGTATGCAATTCAGCTTCCTAAGTGCATTTTCCTTCTTTGATCTCAAAATTACATCTATTGGAGCAATGAAGAAATATGCTAGGCAGGAAGCCAGATTCCCTAGGTGTGCTTCAAAGATGACTCTCACTTTTAAAATTTCTTAGGTGCTTACTGATCTCATTCTGAGAATTGTCAAGGAAAGGGATGAACTATAGGACTCTCTGTGAATCATTTTCTATACCGATCTTCTTTTTGGTTTGCTTTCTTGCTCTAAAACAGCCTTTGGTTTCATTTTTTGGACGTGATCAAACAGGTCATATCAACATGAGCATCATTTTCCTAATTGGGCTGACTTGTTCTCTTTCCACTCACTCCCATCCTTTTATTTCCAGCAGACTCGGATTATACCACTCTACTTTTGAAGATTCATCTGTGGATTTCAAGCCAATCAAGGACACATCAAACCCTGTGGCTTGGCCCCCAGGCCCACCACAATTAGAACGCATTTCCCTCTCTAGGTTCATCTCCCATGGTCTCTTCTTCTGGTCCCAACATACACTCTCACCTTCATCTCTACACACCCTGCAACTAAGGTGCTCTCAGCATGACAGGATGTGAACATCTCTGCTGAACAGCACAGGTCACTCATTCTGCTTTCAATTTGCATATGTACTCCTCTCCCACTCCCATCCCTCCATGTGTTTTATGTTGCTAGGGCTCCTATTTTATCACTTTACTTTCTTTAGAACCTTCATGACTGACTGATTCATCTGCTCTTCCCCCAGACTTCCAGCTCTCCCTGTGAATAGGCCCTGGGGTTAGACAAAGCTTCACATCTTAAGTGGAAAATAGATAAGCATTATGAACTCGGGCAAAACTGTTAAGGTTCTCTAAATCTCCATTTCCACTTCTATAAGATGGGCCAGCTAAAAAAACTTTGCACATTGAGTTGTTGAGAAGGGTAAATGTTGTTGAACATGAAAGGCACTTAGCTCAAAGCTGAGCATAGAGTAAACACCAGATAAGTGATAGCTGTAATCAGTGCTATAATCACCATCCTATTCATCTCACTGTTGGTTAATTGCTGACCCACGTGCTTGTCTTCTTCTCTAGATGTACATTTCTTGAGGATACTGTCTGTGTAATTGGATTTTATATCCCTAGCACCTGGCACAGTGCCTACCACATAACAGGTGCTCAATAAACACTTATTGGATGAATTATAACTCAATTATCTGCCATCTGGTTTGTCCGAAGCCACATGTATTAGCAAGATCAAACCTACCGCTCCATCATTCCATCATCCCATCTGCTTTTATATTTATGGAGAGAAGAGTTTTGTCTTGCTCTTCTTTCCATAATCAGTTTACACAGAACCCACTTCTCTGTTATCACTGATTCCCAAGGATTCTGATGAGGTTACTTCAGGTTTTAAGGAATTTGACTCTAACCCTAAATTAGATTGCTTAGAATCCTAAAAGGGTAGGACTATTGCCTTTCTTCAAAGGGATACTGCTGCCACCTTACCAGATTCAAAGCACATATACATAGAAGCCGTAACTTCCTTCCTTGTCCTGTCCCAAAACGGAGCACTTCCCATCCCTTTATTGCCCACGGTACTGCTAACATAGGGTATGTGTTCATTACCTTTCTTTTGTTGCTGAGGCCGAACACCCAACACCCAAAGTTAAAGGGAAAGAGGTTTATCTGGCTTACGGTTTGTAGAGGTTTCAGTACATAATTAACTGGTTCCAAGGCAAGGTGGCAGAGGGTCAATAGTTCCTGGCAGTGGAAGACAGCAAAAGCAACAAGAGGGTTTAGGAGTGTCTTTCTGCCTCTTTTATCTACTCAGACTATGGCATTAGTGCGTTGCCAAACCCATTACTAATGTTTGGTGGTGTAGCAACTGCATACCCTTTAGTCCCAGTATCACACACTCTAGATCCAATCACCTCCACCATAGTTCCACCTCATTTGTAGGAGGCTTTGAGGGGGATATCTAAACACAAGCCATGACAGGCTATTATAGGAAATATACTTTCATTCAAGCGTAAGGGATTATTTTATGGCATGTAGATTAGCAGTAGCGGTATTCCTAAATTTAATCCCTAACTTCCCATTTCTCCTAGGAACCAGCTGTCTGACAAATTGCAATTTCTCTGAAGTTACTCTCCTTCCTTTCCACTTCTTCCCAGGTTTTCAGAAACGAGAGTCCTCCTCTTTCTCTTGTGCTTTCAAGAAAAAACTTCTCAAATTCCTCTTTGCAAATGAATATACAAAAGAATCATTCCCAAGCTTCCATAATAATAAAACAGCCTATGTCCAAAATCCTACCTTTATAACACAAACAATGAGGAGAAGCTTTGGAGTTACATTTTTTTCCTTTAAGGGCTTTAGGTAACTTGTAGCAAATTTAAATAATCTTTGCAAATCGAAAGAGAAATAGAAAATGTATTTTATCTTCAGCAGAACAAACTTCACAGGTGAGATATTTTGCTTATTCACTTTTCCTTCTTTTTTCTTTTCTTTTGCTTTCTCTTTGTTCTTGAAGGTGTGTTAGTCCATATGAAGACTCCAGGAGCACTTCTCTGGATCAAGAATCCCAGTACAGACTGTGGAAGTAGTCATGTGCAAGATCAATGCTCATTACCGCTGCCTATGTTTTTTGAGTTTTTAATAAATGTAGTAGCTAATTCCAGAAATCTGTATCATAATGTGTGGAGGGTGAGGGGACATAGAAGAAATGGATTGGGTGTGTCTATACACAAGAAGCAGATGTGAAGTGGCACTCTTCTGAGTAAGACCGAATACTTGAGTAAAAATGAAAAACCCATTGAGAAAAATTGGGCTAATATTTTCCGTCTTATTAAATACTACATATGTTAGTAGGCATTCTCCTGGTTGCTGTTTGGACATGGCTTTGGTTGTTTTGGCAGCACATATGCTATTTGGACATGGCGATGGAACGTCCAATACTCTGTAAAATGGACTTTTATTTCAGATTCTCACCGTGTCATCTAAGTTACAGAATCTATAGGCAGCAGGGTAAAGCTTCTCTCCCTTATTGGACCCCTCCTCTTTCTAAGTGTGTGTGGGTAAATACTGTGGACTAAGTTTTCTAGGAAGCCACATGTAGCTTTTGCTGTTTCTGAAGTCAGTAGAGAACAGTCTCCTATTTGGGGGATATACCCACCAGCTAGACAGTCTCTGGATCTTTAGCTCCTGCTAGAGATTTTTCCCTCATTAGTTTTGTAATCTTGTTTTTTTTCTTAGGTTCAGTCATTCTTTTCATGTTTTTTTTTCTCATTGAGTTTATTGGTGCATTTTAGGTATACAGTACAGTTATGTTCATTATTGGGATCTTGTACCTTTACATGACAGGTCTTGGTTCTCAATTTTTCCCCTTGTCCCTGCCCTCCCTTCACCCCTCCTCCCCTCCCCCTTTGCAAACACTTCATTTCCTTTTTTCATTTTCTCATATTTTTTCTTTAATTTCTTTCTCTTGTCTAATTGTTGTGGCTAATATTTCCAGAACTATATTGAAGAGGACTGGTGATAGTGGGCATCCTTGTCTTGTTCCTGATTGTAAGGTGAAGGTTTTCAGTTTCTGGCCATTAATATGATGTTGGCTGTTGGTTTTTAATATATAGCTTTTATTAAGTTGAAATATAGACCATCTATTCCAATTTTTTGCAGGGCTTTTATCATGAATGGATGTTGAATTTTGTCAAATGCTTTTTCTGCATCTATCGAGAGAATCATGTGGGTTTTTCCTTGCCTTTGTTAATATAGTGTATTACATTTATTGATTACATATGTTGAACCATCCTTGCATCCCTGGAATAAATCAGACTTGGTCAGGATGTATGATCTTCTTGATGATCCTCGGTATTCTGTTTGCTAGTATCTTATTAAGGATTTTTGCATCAATGTTCATTAAGGAGAATGGCCTGTAGTTTTCTTTTTTAGTTGTCTCTTTGGGAATCAAAGTAATACTTGCTTCCAGGAATGAATTTGGAAGTGTTGCTTACCTTTCAATTTCATTAAAGTTTGAAGAGTAAAGGCAGTAGTTCTTCTCTAAATGTCTTGTAAAATTCAGCAGTGAATCCATCATGACCTGGACTTTTCTTTGTTGGTAAATTTTTAATTACATTTTCAATTTTACTGATTGTAATTGGGGTGCTTAAAAGGTTTTCATCTTCTTTGTTCAACTTTGGTAATTCATAAGTATCTAAAAATCTGTCCATTTCTTCTAGGTTTTCCAATTTATTAGAGTACAAGTTCTCAAAGTAGGTATTAATGATCCTTTGGATATCTGTTGGATCTGTTGTAACTTCACCTTTTTCATTGCTAATTGCTTAGATCTTTTCTTTTCACTGTTGATTTTCTGCTAGAAGTTCGGTCTATTTGTGATAGTGGGGTATTTAGATTCCCCACTACAATTGCATTAGTGCTTATTTGGTTTTTCATGTTACTTAATATTTGTTTTATATAGTTGGGGGCATATATGTTTATGATTGTCATCTCTTCCTCTTGAATTGTTCCCTTTACAAGGATGTAGTGGGCTTCTCTGTCTCTCTTAATCACTTTTGATGGGCTTTCTTTTGCATGTGATTTATTTCTTTTCTCTTACTGCTTGTAGTATTTTGTTTTTGTGTTTGGTTTCTGGGATCTTGAAATTTAATTTGCCTACAAATAAGATTGCTACCCCTGCTTTTTTCTGGGCTCCTGTCACATGAAAAATTGTTTTCCATCCTTTCACTTTCAGTCTATGGGCTTCTTTTTGCACTAGGTGTGTTTCTTCTATACAACATATTGTTGGATTATGCTTCTTAATCCATTCTGCCAGTCTATTTGTCTTGATTGGTGAATTGAGGCCATTGACATTGATGGTTATAACTGATATGTATTAACTTCTTATTGTCATATTATTGTCCTTTTGTTGACTCTTTTTAATTTTTTGCCCTCTCCTTTTAGTTTCTTGCCTTGCCTATTTGATTTGGACTGTTGAGCCTCATAGTTTTGTGACCTTCGTTGTCTTTTTCTAGGATATTGTTTAGAACTCCTTGTAGTGCTGGTTTGATATTCATGAAGTTTCTCAGGTGTTCTTTGTCATGGAAGTATCTTATTTCCCCATCCATTTTGAAAGAGAGTTTTGCTGGATACATCAGTCTAGGTTGGAGGTTGTTTTCTTTTAGGACTTACAATACCTCACTCCAGGCTGTTCTTGACCTGAGGGTTTGTGTTGAAATGTATGCTGTGATTCTGATGGGCTTTCTTTTGCATGTGATTTGTTTCTTTTCTCTTACTGCTTGTAGTATTTTGTTCTTTTGCCTGGTTTCTGGGATCTTGATTATTATATGTCTAGGTATAGATTTTTTTTTTAATCATGGTTAGTTGGAGTCCTATATGCCTCACTTATCTGTATGTCTAATTCTTCCCTTCTGTTTGGGAAGTTTTCTGTCGTTAATTCTGTGATCTTTTTTTAAGTCATTTGTATTTTCTCCTGCTACTTTATGGGTTCCTATCAGTCATATGTTATTCTTCTTTGCATCATCTAGGAGTTGTTGGGTCAATTTCTCATGATCCCTTACTGTTTTTAAGAGACTTTTCTTTTCATAGTCACTGACTGCTAACCTATCTTCTATATCTGAGATTCTATCTTCACATCCTTTTTTTCTGTTGCGTATACTTTCAATAGAGTTTTTAATCTCCTGGATATCTGTTTGAATCTGTTTTATGGATTCCATTTCTTTCCTGTGTTGGGCATTCATTGTTTCCATTTCTTTCTTATGCTGGGCCTTCGTGGCTTCTATCATGGTCCTGAGCTCATCTATTTTTTTTGTCAGTTTCTGTTCTAGAGTCTTGAATCATGACTTCCATTTTGCTCACCATCTCTATGGTTATCTGGGAAATTATTTCTGTTTTGAATTTTTCTAGATCCTGATTGATCTGTTTTCTTACTTCCTGTGCTATTGGTTCAGGGTGTCCTGCTACTTCAATATCAGACTTTTCATCTTCATTTGCCCTACTGTTTGCCACTGGTGAACTGGAAGTCTGTCTTTGTGTCTTGCTTAAGTGTTTCCTCTTTTTTTATTTTTGTTGTTGGGTTGTCCCTGGTTTAATTTCTGGGTTATTACTTAAATCTTCCTGATATAGTTGTGTTTAGCTTTTGAGTCTCTAATGACTCATAGATATTCTCATTTTCATAATATCAGAGAAAACAACTCATTAAATCAATCACAATCCTTCATCCCAATTGATACAATCAGCAGAACAATAGGATCATGCACAACTTGCAAATTGACCATTTGTGGTAGTCATTAATCTATCACCTTTAAACCATGAGAATTAAATTAAAATCAAGAAGCAGCCCAAAATATGTTTGCAGTGAATACACTTTTCAATATAGAATCTTTACCATTTAGGATGGGGACTTAGACAGAGTTAGGACAAGAGGAGTAGATAAAGTATTGGAGAAGGTTTTCAGGTGAAGCCAGAGGACATAGAATGACCATACAATCTTTAGGAAGCTATTAAATTCAAAAGGGATAGACAGAGTGAAAGAATAAGGAAAAGAATATATCTCCTTAACAGTAATAGGGGAATCACTTTCCCTTGAAACAATTGACAGAAGAAAAGAATGTAAAGAAAAGAAAAAAATTGTTGAAAGAAGTCTGAGTTAGGGCAGGAGCAGGAATAGAAAGGGAGATGAAGGATAATATGGTGGAGCAAGTGACTGAGTTGGAGAAGGAGGACAGAAAAAACAAAAAATTTGCATATTAGAATAAGGAAAAGAAAGAAGAAAAAATGAATTTGCAGGCCCTCTTTCAGACTATATCTCTGCTGTCATAATATACAATGTGCTCAGCCATGTGCAGAACCAAATCCCCTGATCTCAGCTAGCCAATGGCAGATCCCCGCGACTCAGACTGACCTCAAGCCACAAGGCCCAGATTGAGTTCTCTGACCTGAAAGGTTGAACTCCACACAGTTCTACTACAGGTTTCCCCTGCTCTTTCTTTAATGATGTTCAAAGTTAGGATCTCAGAAAAATACCCTTCATGACCACCTATGCCTCAGCAGAGTGGGTCGAAGGACTGGCACGATCAAGAGGTCTGGGGGGTGGTGTTTCAGGGTTTTGCGCATGGCTACCTTCCTTGCTGGAGCTGTTAGCCCACAGGCAGGGGAGGGCACGGTTACCTGGTCCCAATGAATGGGACCAAGCAGGCCAGAGGGAGAGCAGATCTCAGAGTAGCCTTCCCAAATCTTACCTTCCTCTCTCTGTTCTTTTTCATTTGGATCATGAGAGCAGCCACACTTATGCATTACTGGGTGTCATTCTACATAATTTTGGGGAATAATTATTTCACAATTAAATTATTATATGGCTTAGTCTTCTTGCCTGAAGGCCAGTTATGATATGCCAAAATATAACTCCATTTTTGCATCTGGTCACAGCTGGACCTCAATGGTCCTTCTTAACTCATCCCACCTACTGTTTTAAGAACTTCCTTGTTAATCTTACTGTCCTAATCAACATAATCCTCAGCAGCCTAAAATCCTCATGGTTTTAGGATTACCACCACCCTCCAAGACAACTGATACTTCTTCTGACTATAAGATCCTTGTCAATTTAGGATTATAACCACCCTCTGAGTCATTGTTACTCCCTATGAACTCAATAAGTAGTAAGGTTGGGGTGCCTTCATCTTTGCTTCACACAGTAGCATTGATTACACCTGGAATCCAGTTTCTTCTCTAAGTCTTGTTTCCCATATTTATTCTTTAATTTTCTTTGTGTTGTCATGGCTCACAGGAGACCAGAACCAACTATAGGGGCTCTGGAATATCCTCTTTTTCTATTCCCTAAAGTGCATCACTTATTGACTCCATCTTTTCTATAGAACACTTATTAGATGAATTCATCGTGTGTGAGTATCATAGACACACCTATAAAAATCTGAAAAGGAAGTCATATACCTAGACTTTATGTGTGCCTGTATGTTTGTGCATGTGTGTATGTGTCTGATAGCTTATTGCTTCTAGTGCCATGATAAACAAAACAAGATTAAATCAATTACAGGAGAAAATAAAGCAGTCAAAGAATGGTAAACATGAGATGATTGAATCTCCTGCCAATGTTAACATTTTGCTTTTAATAAACTGTTTAATAAATTGAGTAAACTCTAAAATAATAAAAAGGTATAATATAGTAAATGCATAAATCAGTGGTAGATGTTTATTATTAAGTATCACATAGTATACAAAATTGTATATACTATATTTTTGTACAACTGGAAACACAGTAGTTCTTTTTATTTGCCTCACCACAAGCATATGAGTAATGGGTTGTGCTACAGTGTCACTACAACTACAGTGGCACAAGGTGATAAGAATTATGTCAACAACATGGTATATGGTCTGTCACTGATTGACATGTTGTTATGTGGTGCATGACTGTATTTGAATTTTGTAGTGAAATATTTCTAGTACATTCAGACATTCCACCCTGACAAATGATTCCATGTTAGAAGAATCTCTACATAGTCCTCAAAGTGAGGACTGACCAAGCTCCCTCCTTCATTACCCTAAATATAGCTTATTTCAAGCCTCCTAAGTGAAATAGTGCAGGGAAGGGATAAAGCAAATCCCAGACTTCCATGTCAGGAAAGTCAGGGTGATCTTTTTTCCAATACTCTTCTTTTTCTACTCTGTGATAGACTTAGGTCACATCAAGCATCTTGACCTTCAAGTATGTCACTTGATGGGATGGTGAAGCACTGTAAAGGAACTTCAGAAGCAAACCTATTGTTCTTGTTACTGTTCCTAGATCTTTTGTTGAAAGAAGTCACAAAATTGCCTCAAGTAGAGAAGGAGATTAAGTACCAGAGATTTTATTCTTAGCTACTATATAACTTAGCACATGGAATAAAAGAAAATTCAAGGGGTTTCTACATCTAGAAAAAGGCAAAAATATTTAAGAATCTTCAGGACTAGAGATGGGATACAGGAAGCTAGAGAGTGAATGTGACTGAACTGAATTTTGAGAGGGGGCATCTAGTGCTGAAACCAATGCTCTAAAGTACAGCTTTCTATGGTAGATTAAGTGCAGTGCAAACTAAGTAATCTGAACATCCTTTATTTGAACAGAGTCATTATTGAAATGACTCCCTGATGCCATTTTGCTTTACCTTTTATGCCCTGATATATTAAAAAAGAAAATCTCTTTGATTGTTCCATTTCCATTTTTTTAATCTTCAAACTGTATTAGTCAAACCCACTGCATGCCTGAATACCTTTAAGCCTTGATTTGTTTGGATAATTGAGCTTCTACTGTAGTTCTGTATCTAATACTTGATGGTAGGCCTGCTCACAAGTTCTCCACCACATGGGAAATAGAAGGGAAGTCGGACATAGCTAATAATCAGGATTGATTCTGCAGTAAGGGTGTGAGTTTCCACCCCTGTAGTCTCACCCATGATTATAGTCAATTAATGAGCCCTCTGTTTATTGAGCATCCTACATACAAACAATCGCATGAGGGATTATTGTATTGAGGTTAATGCTGATGTTTGTATAAATCTCAGCTATTCCACCTGTGTGATCTTGAGTATATAACATAATCTCCCCAAACTTTAAATTCCCCACAGGTGAAACAGAAATATTAATTCCATTGACATTATTGAGACTGATTGAATGACATAAAATACACATAAGTAACATTGGACAGTCAAGCTAAGAAGTACTTAATAAATATTAGGTATTATTACTAAATTCAAAGGAAATATCAGTATTTAAGATTAATACTACCATCAAATGGCTAACAAGCTATTTGGAAAGTTACAGTGTCACATAAAACAAGAAACACATACACAAAAAAAACACATCAGATCAATGGGCCATGAGGTACCCAAAGTATAATGTGGTTTATCTCAATTGACTCTTCCTGTGTTACTACCTACTCTTCTCCTGTGTTGATTCAAGCCAAAAGGAGCAATGCATTTTTGTTGCCCTAAATTAATACTCTTAGGTGTTGGACCATGTTTTGGAAGAGCTGTGTTCAGAGATCCCATAGATGTTTTAGAACTCTGTCTGCATCTCTGGGCTTTGTTGATTTCAGTCTGAAATGGGCTTTATCCACATGGTTCAAGGATGGCCACTGGTTGCCCTAAACCCATGGTATTTGCATAGGTCATGACTCCATCAACACAGGAGACTGACAGCATAGACTTAAGACAGATTATCTATTGCCTTAAATTGAGCTTCTATGCCTAGTCCTACTCAAGACAAAGAGATTAAGCAGGGAATCTTTTAGGAAGGGGTGAGATTGAGGACAGTTTTCCAATGAAATAGATGAATGATACATGGTCTCTATGTTTTATATTAGAAAGCTATTTTGTTTCTGGGACAAAACACCTGACATCTGTAACTTAAAGGAGATGTTTACTTTCAATTGATTCAGTCCATGGTCAGCTGGCTCCAGTGAAGAAACAGGATGCCAGAGGGGCATGGCAGTGGAAAAGGTACTTAACCCATAGCACCAGGAAGCAGAAAGAGGAAAGGAATATGGAACAAGAATACATCCTCCCAGGTAATGCCTCCGATAACTCACCTCTAACCAGGTTGTACTTACTAATAGCATATTCAGCTACTCAACTCATTAATGAATGAATTACCTGAAGAGTATAGCATGCCCATGATGCAACTTCCTTCAAAATACAAGAGACCTTAGGGGACATTTTAGTTCTAAACCTTAAGAGTTTCTCAACCCTCACTTTTTTTTTTTTAATCCATTACGACTCAGTATCAGAAACCAAGAATAGAGCTCATAGGAATACCAAAGACAGAAGTTTTTAACTCAGTAAAGACAAGTGGCAAACATTTTTCAGAAAGTGGCTTTAAACATTTTTTTTTCATTAAGCTTATTGGTACTTTCTAGGTATACAGGACAGTTACATTCACCATTGGGATCTTGTACCTTTACATAATGTATTTTGGTTCTTAATTTTTCCCCATAGCCCTGCCCTCCCTTCACCCCATCCACCCTTCCCTCTTTAGAAAGACTTTGTTTCACTTTTTCCTTTTCTCATATATAGATATTTTTTAAATCAACACATAATAAATGTACAGTATGTGTTGTGATAATCCATACATTATATAATGATAAAATTAGGATATTGAGCTTATCCATCATCTCAAACATTTATCATATCTTTGTGGTAAGAATATTTAAAATATCCTTTTCATTTTGAAATATGTGATTCAATATCATTAGCTATAATCATCATTCTATAAAATAGTCCATGTAAAGTTATTTTTCCTATGTGATGCCTTTGTCCCCATGAACCAATCCTCCTCCCTCTGGACTCCTTTTCCTGTCATCAGTAGTGTTATATTCTCTACTTCTGTGACATCAGCTTTTTCGGATGTGACATACGAATGAAACCATGAAGTAGCGTCTTTCCATGCCTTGCTTATTCCTGACTTATTTCGCTGAACATTATGTAATCCAAGTTCATTTGTATTATCAGAAATGATAGGATCTCATTCTTTGTATGTCCAAAAAGTATTCCGTGTTGTGTATATACCACATTTTCTTCATCTGTTCATCCATCAATGGAGACTTAGTTTGATCCCACATCTTGGCTACTTTGAGTAGTGCTGCAAAAAGCATAGAAATACAGCTATTTTTTTGAACACACTAATTTCTTTTCTTTGATTGTGTACCCATTACCATAATTGCTGGATCAAATGATAGTTCTATTTTTCATTTTTTGAGGAACCTCCACACTATTTTCCATAATGGCTAGAGTAACCTACTCTCCCACCAGCAGTATATAACAGACTCTCCTTTTCCACATCTTTGCCAGCACTTTGTTTCCCTTTGTCTCCTAAGTAACTTTCTGGCAAGATCCTCAGCAAAGAAGCAATTATGCTGTTGATTCTTAATTAACCTGCCCTTTTCCTGATTTTACTGTATTTAAGTGTTTGTGAACATAGTCCCAGTATTTACCCATCATCTAAGCAACAATGTGTCTCTATTTCTTAAGGCAGCTATGAATTTAAATATTTTTTTCCAGGGCCACTTGTCAGACTGCAGAAAGCAAATGCAGATTCAGAAAATAAGAGCCCTGCATAAAAAATTCCCTTTTTTGACTTTCATTTATCTCATTCAAATCTTTGATGACTCCAGAAACACCACCCTCGCCACACATGGGAGTTAGAGAGCAGCGACTGTCTAGAGATTGTCTGCTATGTAAATTGATGAGAGTGTGGGTGAATCTCCCATAGACAAATAGTGAGACCGAATGATGTTAAACTGAAAGGTAACAAGGGAGGAGGAATGATCATTTGTAAAGAGAAAAGTGTTGAAGGGCCCTTTTGCCAGGCAAACATAAATACCCTCAAGAATAGAAAACTGTGAGTGGATATGGGGCCTATTTAATGTGAATCCTACATCAGACATTTGTAGGTGATATAAAACTCTGATGTGCTGTAAAATTTATATCGCTCCCCAAAATGATCTACTGGTGGAACATATAAATTTTGCAGAAACTGTTAAAGCTGTCATAAAACCTCATTGCCACAGATACAGTAGGTGTTTCAGAAATACACGCCAAAGCAGAGACTTGTAATCATTTCAGTGTGGTTCATAAAAAGAAGCACATTGTGTTTCACATCTGAGAAACTGCAAATATTCCCTTCCTCAAAAGGCTTGTTTTATCTTATTTTGCATACTTAAAAAAGAGACAAGTAGAGACAAATAAACAGTGTAAATATTTAAACACACGCAGTTCTTCATACACCGGAGTTGTTAGAAAGGTGGGAACAGATGATTATTTCTTTACCAAGTTCACATAGAGTTGTTGGCTCCGTTTAATAATAGTCGATCTTGTTCAGGCTGAACAAACTGGTCCCTGTGGGGGGAAAGGCAGCAATAAATCAATACCCCAGATGTAATCTTGGTGTCTAGAATGCGGAGGGAGATTTTGGTGCATAATGGCACCAGTTTGTCTATTGTCATTCAGACATGAGCTGCATCAGAAAAGGGCTTGTGGGAACCTGATAAGAAGTGGTCAAAAGTGGGCCATAAATCACAGAGAGGCAGTATTCTGCTGATTTCTTACACGTGCACACTTTCTGGTAGAAAAATGATAGATATGCAATTTACTGCTTATCACATCTGCTAGAAGTTTCATAATACAAAAGCCTGACCTTCAGTGAATAAACATCCTCGTTGACTACCTCCTTCTGTGGAGGAAATATAGCACTCCAGTCACTTTGCTGGGAAAACCCTTCAATAAACTACTTAACAAGCCTCTTTGATTGTGAGCCATGCAGCGGTGTTTTACTCAGAAACATCTCCTTGAACAAGGAATGGATGGTAGTGATTGAAGGAAACTGGATACTTCAGTCTAGGGGAACTAATGGACTGGAGGATTCCTACGGATTCTACACTTGTTCAACACTTGTTAACTCTCTGCAGTCCACTGGACCACGACATCCTCTCACAGAGGTAGAGAATGAGGAAAGCATAGGAGAACAGAACCATGGAAGTGGCTGCAGACCAGACAAGAGAGCACAACCTTCTCAAGTAAGGAAGTAACCATCCAGAAAAGCAGAACACAAGCTAATGAAAATTTTCATGCCTTTGAGATTAAACCTGAAATTTGAAATATTTCTATCTTATATTTCTTCCAGGGAATAGTTTGAAAACTCTGACAATTTTTATTTTAGTTCTTTCAAAGTCAATTACTATGTGATACTAGTTTCTACCCAAAGGATTGTCTATCTATAATTAAAATTGTACATAAAAATACTTCTTTATAATTTTAGATGTAAAAAGAAAGTCAGTACTCCAAAAATATCTCAAAGTTTTCTGTTCCCCTAATTGAGTGAATCCACATATTTTTTTTTTTAAAACACTCTGCTCTGGATAATATGTTTTCAGAGTAACTGTAAGTTTTTATTTGTTTGTTTGTTTTTGAGATGGGCCTCATTATGTAGTTCAGGCTGGCCTTGAACTCACTATGTAACCCTGGCGGGCCTTGTACTTGTGGCGATTCTCCTGCCTAGACCTCCCCAGTGTGAGTGGTGAGATTACAGGCATGGACAACCACACCTGAACACTCAAGTTTTAAAATAAGAAACTTCATACTTAAAAAATAATTTTTTACAGCTAGGCATTTACCTCTGTGGTAGAGTGGATGCTTAGCATTCCAAAGACCTTGGGTTTGATAGGTATACACACACACACTCATACACATGTGCAAGATTAATTGTTTAATAGCTAAAAGAAGATAAATATGATTTTGCAAGCTTTTATTTGCAATTTCAATCTGGATGTATCAAGGGCCCTATTTGTCTTCTAGTGTACAATGAAAAGTCTATTCACTTATATCTTTAACAAATATTTATTATGTAGCTACTCTTTATCAGATGTTCACCTGGGTGCTTGTGTTCAGCAGTGGATCAATGATTTTTGCCCTCATGGAACCTACAATTTAGTAGAAGGACATAGATAATAACAAACAAATAAATAAAATGAATAATAACTAAAGAAAATAAATGATATGAATGAAAAAAGCAGGAAAATTATCTAGACAATGCTGGGATGAGGGTGTGGGAAGGGAGAGTCACTTCCACTATTTAAATATTAGATATTGACCATTAGCCAATAGTTTCATATTCCTTCCTCACAAACCTTTCTTTAGGTGATGTAACAGGAACTAGAAGTGATTCATTTGAATATTATATTCTCTTTATACCATTTTCTACCTATTCATGGAGGAGCCAAGTCATGGCCAACAGACAAAGGAAACCAAGTCTATGCTATTAAGATGCTCAAGACATCCTATTTCATGGACCATAGCAGCACCTCTTAAAGATAAAATTGATCACTGGACATAATGAAAATATTTGTACCTTCATTAGGTGCTTAGAGTCTAAAAGTATATAGAGCATTGCATTTTAAGTTTCTGTACAATAGGTTATTTTTCCTTAGCTTGTTGGCAAAAGTAGAAAGATGTAGGTTCAATTTTTAATTTGGTTGATGTGGGTTTTGTTCTCTCTATCTGGGGAAGCACTGTACAATGCTGCCTGCTGTAGAACATTTTAAAAGACTACTTGACAGTTATTTTATGACATCTATTTTTTATTCAACACTTTGGAAGGAATTTTGAGAGAAGTAATATTTTGGCTGAAATAACACAAACCAATGTCCAGTGTCTTATATAATAAGGATTTTAAGGACTCATATAGCTTATAGACTATTAAGAGAGATGCCTACCGCTTCTGTTTCTCTTGTCTTCTCAGGTCTGTCTTGCAATCTGTTCTGGTCTTGATTCGAGATCTCAAGCTGATCATGTCCAGCAAGGTCCTCTATGGGAAAAAAGAAGAAGTGGGAGAAGATTCTGGGATTTCTCTTATGAACCTGGAATTTCCTTTCTTCCAAGCTGCTAGAAGATTAACTCATTGTGTTACTGGTCAAATTAATTTGCCTTAATTCATCCAATCTCTAAGTGAATTGAAAGATAAACATTGAATGATTGGTTTAGGTTGAATGGAGTCCTTCTCTTGACAAGGACTTAAGCTTATCATCTCTGTTGGTGCCTCAGCCAAACACTATGACTTGCTGAGAATGGATACTCAATTACTTATGTAATTGATTCATTTATTTAAATGTATATTAAGACCTATACTGTTTCTGTTTTCAGCACCAGCAATTCATCGGTGAAAAACCAAAAGTTTCTGTTGTGAAACTTAGGAGATGGTGTATCATAAGAAAATGAATCAGGTGCTAATAGGTACATTCTTAAATCAAAAGTATAACTCAATTCACAAGGGCTAGCAATCAGTAACATATTTCCCAGTGTTCTCTTTCCAGATATGAGAACATCCCTCTAGTATCAGGGCCACAGCCTCTGTATCAGTCAGCTTTCTGTTTCTGTAACAAATACTTGAGGTCACAGAAAAGAAAGTTTATTTTTGCTCATATTCTAGAGGTTTTGGTCCATAGTTGATTTTTATGTTTGGATTTGGGCCTGTGGTAAGGCAGCATGTTACCATGAGGAGCACATACTAGAGTCTCGCCAGGAAGAAAAACAGGAGAGGTGAAGGTCCTAATATTCCCTTTGAAGTCAAATACCCAGTGATGTAACTCTTTCCCAGTAGCCTCACCTCTTAAAGGTTCTACTACCTTCCTTTAGTGGCACAAACCAGGGACTAAAACTTTTGTGCACATTTAAGATCCAAGTGATAACAGCTTATAATAGAGGGAAAATGTAATAGAGAAACCTGTTTAAGTTTTCATGGTCCTACTTACTTAGAACTGTTCCCTGGCCTCTAGTGAGGGTTCCTTGATAATTGTTGCTTCTTAGGTTTTCCTTTCCAGTGAGTCCCCTCACCCACAATTGGCTCAAATATTGGATAATTATGAGCCCTTCTGTAGTTTTCCCAGGGCTAGGCATTTTCACCACTCAAGATGATTTTCTTCTTAATCTTCCTTGAAAGGTGAGTTGTATCATGATTATTTTGAAAATGAGGAAACTGAAACTCTATGGGTTAAAGGATTTGTTCAGTATTAAATAACTAGAAAGTGCTAGAGATAGAACTCATCCCTAGGTCCTTTGAGCAAATCATATATAAGATAATGTTCCTCTGTGTAAAAGTCTCTTATCATATTAAAAATGTTTTCCCCAAGATTATATGCCATTTCTGTTATTTCAATACTTCTAGTACCTAACATTATCCTGTAGTACCCTGAGAGTAAAGTAAAATCTACTAATTGATATAAAATATTTTAATTGATAAATGGTTTACTTCCAGGGCCTTCTCACCCACCTGAAAACAATACAATGGCAACCTTGGGGAAATGTTTTTTGATACTAAAAATAAACAATTATTTTTATGAGATAAGATGTTCCAATAATAAATGAATTTATTCTGATGGTTAGGCAGATAGAGATTAATGTGGCATTTCCATCAGTTACAGGGCCATGCACTGTCCTATCAATGGCATTATAGAAGCTTTAAGACTTTTAAAAATAGTGATTAGGGAACAACACAGATCATTATTTTAAAATAACTCTTGTTCATGGCTTAAAGTACAACTGTTATGGACAGTCATAATAAGTCAAGTTTATGATCAGACAGTGAGTATGCTGGGTACTTACTGGGGTGCCTGACTCTCACATGGGACACAACAACCATCCATCTGCCTCCACCCTTCAAATAGTACACGCCCACTTCAGCACTTTTCAGAATGTATGCCACCAGTGAATAGTCATTAATTTGGATGGCCAGCACCTCACTCAACCAAAATTGAAAAACAAAATATTTAATATACTGCAACCTGATTTAGTATATGTAAGCATGGTGGTAATAAATCAGTAGAATTTCCCAACAGGAAAGACATAAATCTCCTAGTTCCCTTTTAGAAATCATAACAATTCTTGCTATGGCCCAAACTGCCATGAGATCATGGAATTGCAGAGCTGTGGGAACCTGGTCTAGTGTGTGCAGTCATCTATCTCCTTTTCTTACATGATCTCTTTTGAACAAGTCCAGACAGAGTAAAATATGTTAGAGACCCCTAGAGTGGGAGCTTCTAGGCTTTTAATAGCTGTTTGTTTATTTTAGCTATAACATGCAATTGGATACTACATATGTATTCTCCTATGCACAGGTCCTGTCCAAACTGTACTCTTAAATTATCTTTAGCAACTCAGGGATATAGTTGTTGAAACAAATTAAACCTGAAATGCAGAAGGATTAGAACACAATGAAAGATTATTTCTTGCTCACTTAACTGTGGCAAGTGATCTTTATTTATAATGTTGGCTTTTCTCCACCTGAGGAACAACAGGATCATTTAATAACCAAGTTGACAAAGGCTGCCATCTTCAACCAAAGTTCTCCAATGTCTTTTTTTTTTTTCTATCCGAAATACTCAGAAAAGCTTGGAGCGGGAAGAGATTGGTGAGGGAGCTTTTCATGGACCATGCCTGAAAGTGGTTCCAGCACTTTCAGTCTCTGACAGTGTGCCAGTGTGCCATATGTTTACTAAGCTTGCTTATCAAAGCTCTCACAAATTTTCTGTTTAGCACACTTTGCATTTCCCCAATATGAGGGAAACCCAATTTAGGTTCCAAGTCTGAGAGTGAGTGAAAAGATGTGATAGATGTTATCAATAAAATAATTTACCTTGTTAATACCCTGGAGATGTCAAGCCCAACCAGGAACTGGAACTGACTTCTAAAAGACTTCAGTGAGGAATTAGGCAAAGTGAATTATAACCAAACTGCTGATTGTAGGACACCATACATTGGAATGTTGCTTCTAATTGCCCTGGAGGTCTCTTGGTGTACCATGTTTAATCATGGGAGCTCTTTTATATTTTGTGCAATCCTGTGCTTGTCACATATTAGAGACAAAATTTCCCCCATGCATGACTTTAAACTCACTGAATAAATGTGGCATATTATTCCAGCTATTTTTTATGACTTCACTTTATTCTACCTCTCTCTCTCTCTCTCTCTCTCTCTCTCTCTCTCTCTTTTTCTTTTGGTACCAAGGATTGAACTTGGGACCTTGTGCTTGCAAGGCAGGTGGTGGAACCACTGAGCTAAATCCCCGGCCCCATTCTACCTTTCTCAAATGAATAAAAATATTTTCTGTATGTTTTCCTATTATATTTTATACTTACAAGCTTTTACTCTCTCTTCCTTCTCTTTTTCTGTCTGCTAAATTTCTTTTCTCTCTCATACATGGGAGCTGTCATTGATCCAGTGTGAAGATGGGGGGAAAAAAAAGAAAAACACCTCACTTGCATCTGAACATGGCTACTAGGACAGAATTTAATTTCTGTCCACTTCCTTCCAATCTTCCAATCTTCATATTGCTCTCCAAATTTGTATAGATGGCAACAACATGATGGATCCTGTGCTGGTAGATTTCATTCATAAAACTAATGTCAGCAAGATTGCAAATTGTCAGTAAATATGCTACCAAGAGGCTTCTAATAGTTGACAAATTATTTAAAATAGTGTAGGCATCTTCCTTCCTTATATAGTAGTGCCCTCCACATTCCTAATATTAATGAATTCACAAATTGAGACAGATGTTCATATTGGAGGGAGCATATTCCTAAATTTACAAAATTTTGGTATCCTAGTCTATCATATAATTTGATTACTTTATCCTTAATAATGCTCAATCTCCTTGGTATTGTAATGAAAATGACATGGAGTTTTTGCATCAGAAAGCCATGAATTTCAATTCATATGTGTCTCCTTTGAATCTCAAATTCCATATTTATAAATCAAGGATAATAATTCCTGTGGTCTAAAGAGTGGGAATTAAATGATAGATACTGTGTATTATACTTACAATTTAGAATCACTTAGATTTTTTCCTGACACTAAGGCTATCTTCGAAGAAGTTATCATATGCTTGATCTCTCTGTTAACAAATAAATAAGTGGATGGATGAGTGATTCAATGAGTTCATTTAGTAAGTTCTCAAAATTTTTCAAACTCAAGACATATCAATTAATATACTAAGCCCTAAGTCAGACACATGAAATCAACAAAATGGAGCAAATTTTGGGCTAAGAGTACAATAGCCACAAATAGTACAATCCATTTCCAGTCAATTCCACAAAAACATTTGCTGTCATCTATTTCTGAAAACCCCACAGTAGAATGCTTCCAGAAAAATGGAATGCAGCTTTTGCACCTTGCATTATACAGTGTCTTCTTTGATCCTCTGGTATACAAACATGGATAAAGATGTCTGGAGACATTAATGTAAAAGCCTAGAAAAAGGGCACTTTACCTTATCCCCATCCCCAAATTACCTGGACTATAAATTCAGAAACTCTAAGGCAGCTGAAATCTTATTAGAACATCCTACTAAAACATCTAGTCAAGAGTTGTGATCACTAGAGATTCCTCTCTTAGTGGTGGTTGAAATGTGTGTAACAGAGGGTGGGAGGTAAGGATAATGCCAGCATCTCCCAGCTGCTGTATTTCTCTCTGTTGTGTTATGATTTGAGTATAGAATGCCTTTAGTCATATCTTGAATCATAATATATTCCTGACAGATAGGATTTGTTCCTGTAAATGAGTATTCTGAGGACATTTTCAACAGTCTGACCTGCTCTTCTTGTAGAATGTATCTCTGACATTTATAATGGAATTGAACAGTATAATAGGATTCACTTAACAATATTGCAGTGCTCAAACTTTAATGCACTTTCTACTGAACAAGGGATGCCTGTTTTAACATTGTCTTGATTCTATTTTCTGATAGAAATAGCAGCAACAAAGGCATAAGGGCTAGGCCTTTGCATAAAAGAAACCACATTTTCATTTTTCTATAATGAAAATTCATAAAATGAAAGAAAAAAGCAACATTTTTATCTTTACTTTTTGGTAAAATTCTCTCCATACTTATGGAAGACAACATTTCAATTCTCTGCCTAAACTTCAGGACAGAGTCGGGTTGCGTCCTGCATGTTAAGCCCTTCCTGAAATCTTCCAACATGGTTGAAGTCTCTGGAGCTGTGCCACCTCTTCCAAGTAGCTAATGTGCTGTTATTTTACAATGCTCTGCCAGAGTTGCTTTCCTCAAACAAGAATTCTACTAGCTTTACCATTTGGCAGCCTGTAGCATGTTAAAAAAAAAAAAAATCTATAAACCAGATGGCGGAAATACAGAGTAATCTGTTTGGGAAACCCAAGTTATAAATATATGCATGTTGGGAAAAGGGCAAAGAGTTGAGGTAAAGCAGCTGATGCAACATTCAGACAGGGCCCCAGCCATGACCATTTTTAGACTCGTGCACTGAGACATGTCTATATGTGTGTTTTCTATTGTATTTTCGCTCTCCTGCTCAGTAAAAAACCCAAAGGGGCTAGCCCTGGATATTTTCCCACCCTGGAACTCAAATTGAATGCTGACTTGAAAGGTTTAGTCAATGTTTTATATATATGCATGACGGTATATTCTGCCACTGGTGTAGGAAAGGTGGTGGTGAGATATTGAGACTGTGGGACAACATGGTATAACTCAACACCCTGCTTTCTTGAACATATATCTATGTATATGCATGTAGATATTATATATCCTTACCCCAATCTTCATATCCAAGTGAACTAAAGTTAGAATAAAAGTAAATTTAAGATTGGAAGAACCACCAATCTGTATGTGTTGAGGGTAGGTAAAATGGAACCACATAGTAAGAGAAAAATAACACACTTTACCTTTGGATAGGGGTGTGTTTAGGGGGAATGACTTGTGTAAGACCTTTGCATTCACATGAATAGGAACACCTTCTCATTTGTCAGTTATTAATTGCAACCTTCTCTCCTTCAATGGTCTTCAAGAATTATAGTCTACCTACAACTGATTATATCAGGCCATTAAAAGGTTATTTATATAAAATTTGTTGTTTCTATGTGGTGTGTACACTTTACAGGCCTTGCAACAGAGAGTTAAACTGATGTAGCCCACATCCTGGAGATTTATGCTCAAGAACTGACACAACATTGTTGTTAGATGTGCTAAAGTACTACAAGTAAGCCCTGCCCTGGTACCCCAAGGAAAAAAGTTGAAAACTATGTGCCACGGTCTCACACATATAGGTTTCTAGGGAGGCCTCTGGCCATTATCAATCCTCTTTCACTCAAAGGGTTCCTGAGATCTCTCTCCAGTACTTCCAAGTACCTCCATCCTCCCTTAGCTGCTTTCTGTGGCCTGACTCTCCTCCTTTCGCTCCTGACCTCCACCACTGCCCAACACCACTGGCTGTGGCTTATTTCTGTTTTTTTCCTCTGACCTCAGCAACACTAGCATAATCTCACTGGTTCTGTTCCTACTACCGCTGCATGGAGGAGAAAATAGAATTCTCTTTGAACTGGTGCTTTATTGTTTATTGTTAAAGAACAAGTGAAATACTCCTATAATAAGTATAATAAATACTCCTATAACAAGTGCGATACTCCTATAATCATCAACGTCTATCAGCTTTTGTATTTTTCCTGTTCTTGCAGATAGTCATAAGTATGGACCAGCTGCACTGGGGCAACATTCAGAAGATGAGGCCAAGGTTATTGTCATGGTTAATAGCAACCCTCCTTTTGGAACTTCCCATCACAGTCCCAGTCCCATAGTCTCCACCTTCCCATGGAGGGTGTCCAGGGAACTATCTAGTTTTCTGGAGCATTTTTCAGAGGTAAGCCGCAAGTTCTACAAGAAAATTCTTCATAGTTTGCCATGCTCAATTTTCAAGTGATTTTATAGTTTAAGTTGACACTCTTGCATCCCTATTTACAAATGTCCTGTGTTGTTATTTAGGATTCTCTGTGACAGAAAGATGCTCAGCCCTACATAAATTTATAGCACCAATTAATTATTTACAGTAGTAAATAATACATATTTATTCACATTAACTGAAAAAGTGAGGTATTGTTGTAATATTAAAGTGTTTACAAAGGCTATTTTTTCTCAAATATATTTTTAAAAAGTCAACCAGCAGATTTAAGCCCCTACAAAATTATCCAGAGTCCTTTTGCAAGCTTACACAGGTTTTCAAGAAGACTCATGACCATAAGGTGCTGGATTATCTTGCCTCAAACTATCCCTGTAAGATGAGCTTTTCTAAAGATAAAATTGTGTCCATGCTAAATTTGTCTGTTGAAGCCTTATTGTCAATGAGGCTAGATTGGAGACAAGGCCTTAAAGAACTAAGTAAGATTAAATAAAGACATAAGGTTGGGGCCCTTATTAGAGAGTAGTAGTTTTCTTAGAAGAAGAAACATCAGAGGGGGATTGGTCCCCCCACTTCCTACGTTCCACAGAAGAAAGGCCAGGTAAAGACTCACCAAGGAGGCAATCATATCCAAATCAGGAATCAAACCCTTATCAGAATCTGGTTTTCCAAGATTTAATCTTGGACTTCCCAGTGTCCAAAACTGTGAGAAACAGTTTTCTGTTGTTTAAGCTAGCCACTCTATGGTATTTTGTTACAGCAGCCCAAACAGACTGATAGACACTCCATCAAATGAATCTAACACCTGGCTTACCAAGGCTTATCAGAACTATATTTCCTCTGTTCTAGAAACAGAGCCCAAAATTCACATTCCCATCTGTTTTCAAGAAGAGCAGAGGAAAACCAAAGTATGTATCAAGAAAAGTAGAATAGTGGTAGTAGGGCATAAAGACATTCAAAGTACAGCACTCATCAGAGGCAATATGAAAAAGCAGAGAAAGCCAAATATCCTGTATTATGGAAAAAAAACGTAATTTATCTAACTCTGTGAATTTTGATTTCAGAGCCAAATACAAGTCTTTTCTGTCTGAGAACTCTGCTCTTGTTTACAAAATGAAGTCTGCCCTATCTCACAGTTCATTTATAGCTATGGCTGTGGGATCTGTAGACGGATTTCCAAGGCATAATTTGTCTACTTTCCTTGCATATTCTTTCATTCTGATTTAAAAGAAGACAGAACCTTTCAGTTATTTTCACATGTAAGGACAGCGGCATCTCACTTGAAAAGAACTGAGTTCCTTATTTTCTATAACTGTTCTTTTTCCCTGGCTCTTACCATTATGCTTAGACTGGATTCTTCCAACTTTGTCCTATACTTCCTTTTGCTTGAGCTTTAAAGATTTTCCTGTGTGGAAAGCACTATATATTATTTTACATATATAACTTTATCTTTCCATGTTGAATAAATTCCAAATCTGTATTGTCATCTTTATCTCTCTCATAGGTTCTCATAGGTTATCTCTCTAAGAGGTTCCTAGATATTTGGAAGGTGATATCACATACCATGGATTCCATATTCAACATGGAATTTATACCTTCCCCCACATTGTTCTATTTCATGTATTGTAAGACCATTTAACACTTCACCTACTCCTAAATTAAGGATTCTTCTAGGCAGAATCCTCAAGGACATCATGTCTCCTCACCTACTTCCCTTGAGTCCCATGCCCTATGATTTCATCAGTCATCAAATATTTTTGTTTCCTAGATTCTTGTTCATTGGCAATTATATACGGTATATATTCCTTAAATCAGTTTTTCTAGACATGTATGGTCAGCACATAGAAATATAATTGAATTTCATATCTGTATTTTATACTTGGCCAACCTGATATATTCTGTTACTAATGCTAATGCTTTTCCTAGAAATTATTTTGGGATTTAACAGATTACCCTGTTATATACAGATCATAATAGTTTCTTTCTTTGCAATTACTATTATTATGTCTTTTTCTTGCCTTGTTGTGCTAACTACAATTATGGCTATAAAGGTAAAAATGGTGGTGATAATAGGTAGACTTGTTATACTTTTGACTTTAAAATTATTATTATTTATTTTATTGGTGCATTTTAGGTATATATAATGACAATATTCCTCATAGAAAATTTGTATCTGTACATGATATATCTTATTTCTTCTTTTTTCCCCATTTGCCTTCCCTCTCTTTAACTCCTCTTCCTTGTGAGATTTAACGTGTAAATAGGGACCAAAATGTATAATAGATATTGGTAAATGTAAAGACATTAATTTTAATTTTCACCACTAAAACAATGCATGTTGTTAGTTTTCTAACTATCCTTCATAATTACTTGTATTTTTAGTGTGAAAAGTTTTTTTAAAAATTGCAAATGAATGTTAGATTTTTATCAAACTCCATTTCTACACATTCAGATTTTCTCTCTTAGTATACTAATGTGCTAAATTAGATTGTGCAAATTAAAAATTTTAAACTCATCTTTTAGCATAACTGAATTAAATCAACTTGGTTACTATTATATATTGCTAAATTTACTTGACTAATTTGTATATTTTTTTCATCTATACTGATGGATGAAATTAGGCTACAGATTTGTAATTTGAGGCTAATTATTGCTCATAAAAGTATTTGGAAATAGATTCTCATTTTTTTGTTTTCTGAGGGGATTATGTAAATATTCACAATTGTCTTTCTAAAAAAACACATGCTGGAGCCACTGTTTTCTTCATAGAATTATTTTTAGCTGTTCAATAGTTTAAAATTATAGGACCATTCTTATTCATTTTTCTCTTGAAATATACTCAATAATTCATATTTTCTTCAACTTTGTTCACTTTAACTAAATTATAAAATTTGTTGACATAAAGTTTCCCCTAACATATTTAACTATCTTTTGAAATCCCTATTGCAACTTTGTTTAGACTTTCTGTCCTGAGATGGATCATACTAACTTTTTAAAGGAAGCTATTAATTTCTTCCTATGTTTTTTTTAGAAAAAACCCTGAGCCAACTAATGCTTTCAAAGTTGACTTTTTCCTATACTTTTACCAGTGTTAGTAGTTGATACTTGTTTTGACAAATAAAAACAACTGAGTAAAAACACATGCTATTTAATGTATCTCACAGTTTTTGTCTTCTCAAATTATAGCCTCTACTTGATTTTCCTTTTAAAAATGACTATTATATTTTATACCTTAATTGCACAAATAAAATTAATTTTAAAAATGACTATTTTTTATATATAAGAAATCCATGTAGTAGGAATTGTCAACCTAAGGACAAGAAGAGAATTCTCCAAAGAAAGATAATATTTATTTAAGAATAGCAGAACATGACAATAGAAATGTGTGTGCCACAGAAAAATAGGAGCGCATTCAATGAGGTTGAGGCAAAGGGAGAAATTTAATGGTAAAATGAAGAAGAATGCATAAGATAGTTTGAAACAATAATCCGTTGCTGTAGAGATCAATGACAAGGGTAGTATAAGTCCAAAATTAAACAGGTAATTGCTGGGCAGACATCCTTGCAGTGGTATTTTCTGTATAAAGCTACAGTGGCCATTGTGCAAACTTATGGTTCTAGTAGATTCATTTGTGAATATTTCTTGTTTTTGGGTATACATGTATGAGATCCCCTCCTTCATAAACCACTGAACATTATTTATTTAATTTTTGGCTATGAGATGACAAAGTAACTCTATTTTGATTCTCATAACATTTAGAGACTACTAACCTCCTTTCCTATAATTTAAAAATATTGTTAAATTTTTTAAATTTACCTTTTAATTGTATGTTTCATTTTATTAATAGTACACATTCATTTTTATATTTCTCAGTAATAACATCCAATAGTTATATGTGTTTTTTTTTTCCTTGTATACTTGGAAAATGATCCTCCCCTTTCAAAAATTACATAAATGTTCACTTATATATTTGCCAGATATTTTATAGTTTCACTTGTGTTATATAAGTCATTATCTATTTGGAATTTCAATGGATAAATTCTGTAAATATAATTTCCTTGTCAAACAAGTAATCAGGTATCACACTGAATCAATCATTCTTTTCTCACTCCTTTATAGTGTGGGTTTTATTGTATATTGAATGTGTAAATATTCCTCAGACATTTCTAGACTGCTTAGTTTTTTTCATGAATAGTGTTTTTTCTTTGGCAACTCATATGTCCTTGCTTTATAATATGATTTATTACCTAGTTCAAGTGCTTCTCATTTTTAAAATTTTGCAATGTTTATTAAATTTTTGTGTGATTATTTATGCAGATGAACTTTAATTTTTGAAATCCTCCCTCCAAAAGAATACCTTTGTGAATTGAATTAAATTTAGATCAATTTTATAAATGAAATTGGGGATCAAATCTTTCAAAAGCAACATGGCTTTAATTCTAATTAATGGAAAGGCAAAATGGCATCTATTTGACATCACAGATATGTCAGTAGGTACACACATAAATGTTTCTGTAAGAGACTTTGAAAAACTGCAGTGCTTTCTTTTATGGTTTTTGTCGTGGATCTCAAGGAAATAGGGCATGGAAAGGAGTTTTTCTTTCAGTAACTTGGTTGCCTTTCCCCGTGTAAAACATTTCACAGCTTGTCTCATTACAGCGTTTGTAAAAACATAGTCTGAAAGCAGTGGTGCATAAATGAATTATTTAAATTTTGCAGCCAATCGTCCTGATCTTGCTTGCTGCTTCTTAATGCACTTTAAGTGAGCCCAGGGAGGTGAAGCAGAGTAGGCACGAGGTGGAATGTAAACCAAGTTTTATTAGCCACAAAAAGCCGCACTACAACATTTATTAAGTATCAGAGACAGTGTGTTTAAATAAGTTTGATTCCCTGAATAATCATCGATGCTTCAACTATCTTCCTGAGATAGGAGCACTCCCTTGTCAAAAACATTTATTTTCTTGTCACTTTTGTTAATATAATGGGCTCTTGGGGTTTTGTGAGAGTTTCTTAGCAAATCATGATTTTCAACAAATTACTATGTGTCTCCCACTGAATATAGCTTTAATAGCTGGGGGGAGGAGAGGAAAGCCACACACATCATTGTCTGTCAGTATATCATCTTATTATCAGTGCCACATTTAGGGCTTTAGCTGCCCTAGGAAAATGAGGAGCCAGACGCATTCCTGTGTCCTTTTCAGCCTTTCCTCCAATGGGTAGTGTCAATAAACTTGATGTCCCCTCAGTCAGTCTGGCCGGAGGCTAATTCTTTTTCTCTTTAGCTGTAAATCTGCCTTCAGAAGCAAATAATTTATACCATAGTTACCAACTCTTCCTTCCCTACTTTTGTATTTTCCTTAATGCCAAATGAAATGGATAGTTGCTAAAAATGTTTCTGAGCCCAAAAGTATCTTTCTAATTTTGTGTCAATAGAGTAGGTTGAGGATAAGTGTTTTCAGGGTTCCCTACTGTACACATCTGCATTATAAATCCGTTTTACCTTTGGCTAAGGTGATTTTAATTTGAGACAGAAAAATAACACTGAGAAAATTAAATATACCTACGTACTCATGGAAAGAGACTGGCTGATGAATATTTCATACAACCAAGAGCACACCTTAGATGACTGTAAAATACAGCATGTTTTTGTACTTGTCTTCTCTATAATCAGAGGCCACAAATGGTAATTTTTAAGGGTGTATCTTGAGGACATGTGTGTGTGTGTGTGTGTGTGTGTGTGTGTGTGTGTGTGTTTGAATAGTCAATCCAGGAAGGAAGGAAGGAAGGAATGAACAAGCAAAACAATAGATGAAGGAGAGAAATGGCCATTTACCCTTCTTTGGTGTTGTCAGAAACAGTCCTTGGACAGGAAGAAGCTCTTATTGCCTTCTCTGCACCACACACAGACTCGTGACATTATTTCTCCAGAGATAATGGAGAAAGAGACCAGGAAAGAGCTTAGGAGCCACTGGACTTTGCTATCTATATAGTTTTTTACAAAAATGAGCAGGGATTTCCCTCAGTCAGGTATCTATCAAGATTGTAATTGTCAATAAAAAGGTAGTTGTCCCTCAAGGTTTCTTACTGCCAAAGACACTCGGGTTTCTGAATGGCTTTTCTTGGGATGCTTATTTCAACTTGATAGTAAGAATAATTGGAAATTCATTCATTCATTCACTTATTCATTAACTATTCATTGAGTAGTTATCGTATACAAGGATTCAGATGGATATGGGGCTGTTCTCCATATCTGACATGTTATTGAAGGACTCAATAATACCTAGTATGATGTGGACACACATGGATGGTTACAGAAGCCCACAGGTGGGACACCGATTCCTTGATTCACTGTTGGCAGAAATGAGGGGGAAGGAATTGTCAAAGCCTTTTGTGAAGGCTTTCTGAAAATCTGAGCTGAGATCTGAAATCTGAAGCTGAAATCTGAGCTTAGATCTCAATGTGGAGGAATAGACAGTTCAGCAGGAATAACTGCGTGTGTAAAGGGTCAGCAGCAGGAGAGAGTGTCTGGGATATTTAAAGTAACTTTAAAATAATTTTTGGAACTCAGAGCAATAAACATGAGAGTGGAGATGTAAGCAGGTGCCTGTTCATAGACAGCCTTTGTTAAACTTGCTAGCATTTTGACAGTTCTTGAGGCCAGTATGTTGCATCAGAGATTTTTAAGTTGAAGAGTTATGAAGATAGACTGGTAGAAAAGTCAAAAAGTTTGTTTTTACATGAGGATAAGACCAGAATCTGAGAGAGAAACTAAATGGTTAATTGGACTGAGAGTCGATAACCTCATCACAAGCATATCACTAGTAAAACACAGAGACGTTGGGCTGTGTGTGTGTTATAATTTTGTAACAAAGCTGATGACATACTTCATTTAGCAGGGAAGAGAAGAAAAAAATGAAAAGCAAAAAAACAAAGCTTCAGGTCTAAGTCACAAAGTGGATACTAATCCCAGAGAAAGAGAGTACAGGAGAAGTTGATTTTAAAGGAAGAGGCATGGAGTCACAATCCCTGGGAGACAACCAGGTAAGAATTCTCTGTTTACCCTTTACATTCGGATCTAGGGTCCAGTAGAAAGTTCTAGTTCTTACGTCCACTCACTAACCATTCCATAGAGGAGATGGTAGCTACTATCACCTGCTACCTTAAAGGACCATGTCAAGTATTTCCATAAAAAAATAAGGTCAAAAATTAAAATACAAACAGTGTCAGACAAATGTTTTGTTCTTCCTATACCATACCAAATATTGAGATGCTAGGACAATCCTAAGCTTAAGTTTTTCTCCAATGTTTGCCATTTGATATAAGGAATAAATTACCCTGGAGTCTTAATGAAAATATATATTACATAATCTTTTCAAATATTCCTACTTCTTAGTAACAGGAAACCTTTGTATCGAATCTTTTACTTCCTAGAGATATTCTGTCTTAAACACTAAAACACAATTTTAAAAGTAAGTCATTTTTATAGGGAATTTGAGACATTATGAACCAATAGGAGTAGAAACTCTTGGACTTATTTGATAAAAAGTTAATGGAGATTTTTAGGGCCTGGGATTTAGCTCAGTGGTGCTACCATCTGCCTCTCAAGTGCAAAATCCTTAGTTCCATCCACGGTTCCACAAAATACATAAATAAGTAAATAATTTAATGGGGATTTTTCAAGGAAAGATTGAATAAAAAGAGGCTAATATGAATTACATCCTTTTCCTAGGATTTTCTGTTGTGAACAAGGAATGAATTTAGGGACTTCCGGGAGAAACAAAGCAAGAAATAATAGCAATAGAACAACATTTTTGGTGATAAGTAATTATCAGCTGAAGAGACATGATTCAGAGGCAATCCTTCCTGTGTGTTCTGTGAACAAGTGTGCATTTCCCAAGTTCTCTTCCTCTTTACATGCATTTTTGCTCCTGGTGTGCACTGTCTTAGTCTCACTGAATCTGTCTCACTATCATTTTTAAATTTCATTTACAGTTGTAAGTACAACTACAATGCTCTGATTTTCTGAAGATTTAATAAAGGTTTTAGGGTCTATTCTTTAACCTTGTGATGGCAAAGGAATGATGGGTTTAAGTTAGAGGTTACCACAAGTCCAAGAACTGCTAAGAAAGCAAAAGGAAGAGACAGGATTTATAGAATAACTATATGAAGAAGGCACATATCCGAATGGAAAATTGGAGTCCACAGTTCTTCCCCCAAAATGCAGGAGTCCAGAGAGTATGTAAAAGCTCAAGGAATTGCACTCAGTTGGAGAGGAAGGCTCACAAGCCACTCAGGACTGACCCACAATGAGTCTTGCTTACTTGCGTGGGCTTTCAGGAATGAATGCATTGGAAGATAACAAAAGCTGTTAAAGAAACCTAAGGGGGAAAAAAACACATAAAAGTACACTAACATTTTCTCCACAGCAACAAATATTTCCAAAGAATTATATACTAATTCCTCAGTAGCACGATTTAGACTAGTGTTCAAGTCTTCCTCTTAAACTTCAACATCACTTTAATCCCAAAGCTTCATGTAGATGGTGCTGACAATCCTCCCTTGCATCTGGTTGTCAGTCCTGACTTCTTCAATACTTTCAAGCATTATGGTTTCAAGACATATTGAAAACTAGTCTGGTTTTTACATTAAGGGCTAATAACTTTTCTTGAATATGAAGCTTTGGAAATATAGGGTTTTTTTAGTGCTTTTGTGATTGCTCTTTATGAAATTTGTGTCAGGCTGCATGAGGATCTCTACCATGGAAAATACTGCTTTCTGTTTTAAAAGATTTGGTGATTTGTACTGGTTTTAATTGTCCTCATTCATTTGCGCTCAATTTTTTGTTATTGTTTACATAATCACCTTTCTGTTTTATTTGGGACTATAGTGTAATATATGTACTGAGGGCAATGGTGAGATGCTCTCAACACAAAATACCTGTGGTAATGATGAGATGAACAGGTTGCTTCCATGACAACCAGGCCACAGCCAACTCACTGTTTTGGTCTTGTGACTGGCAACTCTTTTAGATAGATAGATAGATAGATAGATAGATAGATAGATAGATAGATAGATAGGAAGGACATGCAACTGATACATAATTCTAACAACTATGGTAAAAAAGTGAGTTTCCTGACTCCCCTTCCCAGGGCCATCATGCTTACTAATTTCTTTACATATCTATGTACAGTACTCTCAACATACAGCTGTCATATAATATTCTGCATGTTTTAAACAAATTACAATTCTATCCCATTTTGTATATTTTTTACTAAAAAAGAAACCTCTCTAGAACATTTTTCCATTTCAATGTATGTAATTAAAATATTCTTTTAAATACTTAACTCATTTTATATCATTAAAATTTTCCATGACTTGCTTAACAAATTATCATTTATTAATAGAAACTTCTTTTTAGTTTTGATTTATAATAAAACAGTTACCAATCATTCATATACATACATAATTATGCCTATCTGTGAGTATACCTACAAGACAAATTCCTAGGAGCAAAATTATAGGGTCAAAGTAAATAAGCATTGTTAATACTGATATTGACAGATTGTCTTTTACATAAGTTGGATTATTGTACACTCCCACCAACATAGCATGAGAGTGCCAATTTCACCAAATTAATATAATGTATTACCAAATATTTTTGATCTGTGTCAAACTTGTAGGTGAAAAAATGGTTTTTGATTTAAATTTGTTTCTCTTATTATGAGTGATGTTTCTTTATAGATTTTAAAAGACATCTGTTTCTCTTTTTTGGTCATGATTTGAAGAACATTCTTTCTTTGGGAAGAATAACTATAAAAATTATGAGTATTTTTAACAAAAGGGTAGGCCAATCTAAGAAGGCCCTGTTGTATTTGGAAGGGAAATGTGTGTGTGTGTGTGTGTGTGTGTGTGTGCGTGTGTCTGTGTCTGTGTATGTGTGTTGAGGAGCTATGAATGCGGTTTTACGTATACACATATATGACCACAAATATATGATTATTTTAGAATCTCATATTCCAATACTCCCATACAGTCGACAGATTTAGTTGCTTAACATAATCGTCATCACATTTTGGATTTTTGTTTATGAAAAAGCATGCCGAAACACAGAAGCTGGAAGATACAGGAGAATAGCAAATTACTCTCTGTGGTAAAAATATAAATCTTTAATATTTGTGCCTTTGAGATTAAAAAAAGTAGAAAGAATAGTAAGAAGCTGAAGAGATGAAGGAAAGTGAACAAGGAGGAGGGAAAAAAGAGAGCATCCTGGAGACATTTTAAACAGAAGATAGTGTCAAGAGACTTAAAATTTTGGAAACCTAATCATATCAAAGCTTAAATGCTTTTTGTTGCTGTTTTAATAAGTGGAACATTTTTGTCATTCTTACACACACACACACACTTAGCTTTTACCTTCAGCATAAACATGTTTTGATCTGGAGGTATTTGGGGGAAAAAGTTTGAACTTGGAGCAGAGTCTGCCAGGTGCTAAGTGATACAGCACAGAGGATAGTATGCGGGAGGTGAGAAGAATCAAAGCTGGAAGGGGCAACACGGTGCAACAGTAAATCTGAGCCAGAAGTAACTACATGATATAGACTCTCCATCAGAACTCCTCGGAGAAGTTGGCAGAGGAATGACAGGTGTACCATGAGTCCTAGATGAAGTCACAAGCCAATCATAGCAAGAAAGATTTAGACTACATGATTTGAATGGTTTTTGAAAGGAGAAGGTTAGTCTTAAAAGTTTGTAATTTCCTGGTTCTCATTCTCTGGGATTGTGTTTGAATTTTTGCTGCCTTTTTCATCACTTACAATATGCCTTGGTTTAACTTACTATTTGTCATTCAATGAATGTTCAATATTAGTTGATGATAATCATGAAGATGGTGGCTGTGGCAGCTCCGACAGAAATGGGCTAAAACACCTAAATAAGGAAATGCATTGCTGTTTTTGCAGGTAAGGAAGACTCACACAGTAAAGATTCCTACTTGGCATACAAAGACATCTTCTTCAATAATAAATATATACAAATGAGATAGGAATTGTCATCTGGGTCTCTAATCTCCAATCTGCCAATCAGGACTGAAGAAAGTATGTCAATTTAATTCACAGATTACTTAAAGTAGCTGCTTTCTAGTATTCAGGTCCAGATTAAAGCCCAAACATTTTTTTTTCCTCATTGAGTTTATTGGTACATTTTAGGTATACAGCACATTTACATTCATCATTGGGATCTTGTACCTTTACATGACAGGTTTTGGTTCTCATTTTTCCCCTTACCCTTGCTCTCCCTTTACCCCCTCCTCCCTTCCCTATTTACGAATACTTTATTTACATTTTCTCATATTTTTTCTTTTCCCTTATTTCCTTTTCCCTACTCTTTCCCACTTTCCCTACATCTTTAGCCCTTTTCTTCCTATTTCGCATTGTCAATTTTACCATTAGGATCTTATGTACAAGTATAGTTTTTCACACCAGAGAAACTATTCAGTATTTACAAATTTGTGACTTATTTATTTCACTTAAGAGTATATGTTTTAAAGCCCAAAGATTTCTATTGCCCTAATATTTTTAGGAGTCCACATCTAATTTTTGCATCTCTCGTGTCCAAATTGGTATCTTATGAAACCATTATATTTGGTAAATGGCTTACATTTGAAATGCAATTATTTGGGGGGCTCTACTCTTAATAGTGAATATCCTCTTTTCCTTTTTATACTTAAATATAAAAATCCTTTTTATTAATAAATAAATTTCTGCTATTTCTAAGAACCCAATACACAAAGTTTTTCCTACTCTAGAATTATTAGTCATCTTTATTTTCAAATGGTTTGGTTTAATTTTTGGAGATAATATTTCCTCTGTTGAGGATGAACCATTATGCAAGAGGGATGAAAGAAGGGGAAGTGGATAGATTTCTAAATGCCCAACACCCTACAGCTTTTTAATCCAATCCTGGTGGTTTTTGGCTAGCTCTACTTTGTAATGTTATGAAACAGGGCACAAGATACTGAATCATTAGTGTTAAGTACTCAAAACCATAATTGTGATTACAAACATTCATATATTTATTTTGAACGTATGGAGTCAAAGAGAAGCAAAGTCCATGATTGATTCTCTCATGTATTCAGTTTAGAACTTCAGGATTTTGGGGCACAAAACACAGAGAAAAGCCAACTTGTGACATGAGGAGGAACATGGGGCTGTGTGTCAAATGATGATGGTAAAGATCGCATGGTCAAGCTGAAAGACCTTTTTTCAAATCTTTGAGCTATTGTGCTGTATGGGAGCCAAGTCTTAGAGAGTCAGGCAGTCAAAGGGTATTGTTAACCAAGACTATATCTAATTTTCCCTATTTCAAGAGTGAACCTGTTTTGAACAAGTCTGATTTTATTTTGAGCTTTTTTCTCTACCTGCCAACAGGTAGAGAAATCTCTGCCAAAATCTCTTCTGATTTTTTTGTAATCAGAAATGAAAGTCCTGACATGGAAGACACAGGGAAAGATTGAATTTGGCTGGCAGCTGGCTTAGTGTCTGTTGGAAAATGTGTTTCACCTTCTGAGTTGCTGGCTGGTTATTTTTTTCAGAGCCAAGGGTGAATGGTGTCATGAGGATTTGCTTTCTTCTAATTGGGTTCTCTCAAAAGAAGGCTTTGCTTAGCTGATCTTTTTAAAACAAAATCACATAAATAGCAATTCTAATACCTAAAAACAAAATCCAAACCAGAAAAATTTTGTGAGCATGAGTGTTCAGCCACAATGTTTCTGTCAGAGGTAGGGACCGTTGTACAAAGAATAGGGGGCTAAATAAGGCTTCAGGGAAAATGAAAGGAATGAAGTTAATAATGACAGCTACTGGACTCACTGTTCCATTATGTAATTGTAACTGCTGGGCTGGTTGCCAGATGTTGAGAGAAAGCCAGCAATCACACCAGGAGGTCTAGACTTGGTTTTGAAGTCCCAAGATCAGGAATAGGAAACTGAATGTACCAGCTAAGAACTTGAACTCTGGAATCAAGCAGATTTGGGTGGATAGTCTGAAAATACCACTTACTACTGTGATAGTAAGAAAGTTAATTAATTTCTTCATGCCTCAGTTTGCTTCGGTTTCCTTAGCCATAAAATTTAAATGCTATTTATCTCATTAATCAGTTGACTTTTTGTTCTAAAGTACAGCCATTTATTTACTTACATGGCTGTGAACTTGTGGGCTCCAATTTTATTTAGGTAGTTGTCATCTACCATTGTAAATATTTATTTACTTTTGTAAATATTTATTGCAATGCTCAAATTGTCCCACATTTGTTCAGAGAGAACTCCTTCAAGCTAAGATCTCAGTTCATTTGATATGATCCTCTCATTTTAAACACTTCTTTACTTTCTGCCAGAAGAAATTATTTCAATCCATTTATTCCCCACTTGAGCCCTTGTCCCCAAGAAGCTCTGGTTCCTTTAGTAGAGAATGGCGAATAGATCACCAATACTTGGGTGGTAAGTATGCGTATGGCTGCTGGGGTTAATGTCTCTTAATGGACAAAGATATATATATATCTTTTAAACTATTTTCTTAAACCAAAAGATTTAGTCTAGTTATCCCCATTTTCATGTTTGTATTTCTTATCTCTCAGAGGAAGATAATGACTCCTAGTATTCTTGGTATAAAGTTTATTTATGCAAGTCACTCTGGAACAAACTTCTGATTATATTGAATCTTTCCTTACTTGAATAACCTCCTGAGTGTACCCTGGCCATTACTATGTTGCATCCTTACCTCTTTTGAGCCTACCTAATAGGACTTAAGGTAGAATGGAAAGAAAGAACGAAGGAAAGGAGGCAGAAAGGAAGAGAAGAAATAGAAGGAAAGGAGAGATATTATTTCTGGGTTCTGGGGACTCTTTTTATAGTTTCTTTCTAGGTTCTTGTCTGGAACAAAGAACTGGACAAAATGAGCTCAAAAGTAGCAATGTTTTATATTTTTAGAAGGTAGGGAAATGAAAATGCTCTGCATAGGCGAGTGTGGAGCAATTAAAAGCAGGAAAAAGTGCACTGTGAGTGAGATCAGACCACTATGAAAGAGGGCAGAGAGGCCAAGAGTTTAAGGCCACCTGTCTTTGTATCCCCCAGTCCTCACACTGACATCAGATCTGGGCTATCAGGAATTCTCACGAAAAGAATTGAAAAAATATAAGAGCACTAATAAGAGATTAAGGACTTGCCAAGCCAAGCTCTTGGAGAAGCTGAGCACAAGACAGAGGAATCTGGAACTTGGTAAATTTTTAGCACTGAACAAATAGCCAAGAATCTGATCTGTCCTTTTAATATTAAATCTGCTGAAACGAGTCATAATACAAACCCTGCCATGAGTGGAAACCTTAAAATTCTTCCCTAATGTTGAGCTGATAAACTATAAACAAAGCCAGTTTTTATATTTCTACAGCCCTTTCTTAGTCTTCTAAGCTGCCCTAAATTTGAACTAGTGAGATTCTGCTTTCTCAGAGCTCTTAAGAATCTGAAAAAAGCAACAGAAAGTTATTATGATAAGGAAAATAGTGTCATTTTAGTCTTTACATTATTTTGTAAATAGTTATTTGACAATTTCCAGCACAAATTCAAAGATTATAATATACGTGTTAAGACAATACCAAATAAAAATGTAAACAATAGAAAGATCTCCAAAGAATCTACCAAAGCTGGGATTATTAGATATACAATGTAAAGTAAATACACTTATTAGGAAAAAATGAAAGCTAGATTTAAATAGTGTTTGGAGGCAGGAATTATGATATATATAGATATATTATAGATGTAGATATATATTATATATAGATATATATGACACACACACACACACACACACATATATATATATATATATATGTATGTATGTATGTATATGTGACAGTATATGTAAAACCATAAAATTTAATGCTAAAATACACCAAACAGATTAGGAGCTATTTAATAAACAATTGAAGAAAACATGTAGTTAAAAATAAGACATCATGGGCTGGGGATTTAGCTCAGTGGCACAGAGCCTGCCTTGTAAGTGCAAGGTCCTGAGTTCAATCCCTGGTACCCAAAATAAGAAGACATCAAAAAGAAAATACAGAGACACATAAATAGAAAATAAAAATTCAGGAAGCAATATAGAAGATACATTTAAAGGCCAAATACTCACATGATTATAATCCCATAAGATAATAAAAGAGAATTAAATAGAATCTTCTAGAACTGATCTAAAAAATCAATTCACAAATGTAAGAATCACAGTGAATTTCAAGCAAGACAAATAAAAAGAGATTTGCAGAAAAACATATTAAAGTAAAAGAGCAGAAAGCAAGATAAAGAGAAAATATTAGAAGTGATCAAATGGAGAAAACATTATCTGTAAAAGTTCCCCCTTGTAATAGGCAGCTGATAATTTAGTGACACCAACAGAAAGCAGAACACAATACCAGAATATCATCTTCAATATGTTGAGAGGGAAAAAAACACACTTGTAATAGTCTTCAAGCATGGAAAGGAAATATACAAGTAATTGTATAAGTTGAGTATTGCTGATGTGTAATAAAGAATATTCCAAAAAATGTTTTCAAGAAAAAATGAAGTTGCAGTACAGAGAAGGTTATAATACAGGAGTGAATGAAGATAAAATAAAATAATAACTGCATGGGCACATCTAAATAAAATTTGACCTGAAAAACAATAATACTTTTCATCATGCATGGACAAAAATACAGACACAGAACTAGCTAAAGAGAATCAAAACCCACAATCACACTTGCAAAGGTGTCTAATTAGTCTAAGTGGTCTCTGTATAGGTTGGTGCAGGTCGACAATTTTTTCTAAAATATGAGTACAAAAGTGAAATATGCCTTTTTAATTTTATTTTCTAGTAAATCATTTTCATTAAATGTTGCAAACTGTTTAGCTCATGATAAATTCAAAATTTGAGAGAGCTGGTCCTTCATTACAGATAATTTCAAAATCACTGACATGTATTTTAAAACTGTCCTCAACAAGTAAGAGAATAAATATTCTCTTAGGTACACATATGTGAAACATATACAAAAACAGACCAGATGTTGATTCACAAAGTTAATGTATTTCAGAGGATTTACACCAACTATTGCATGAACCAGGAAGCCAATGCTAAAAAGGCAACATGAAATTTCCATATATTTAAAGATTAACAAAATATTTTCTAATTCATGAATCTGAAAACAAGTTATAATGAAATTTTAAAATATTTTAACGTTGATAGAACATAATACATGTCATAACTGATAATATTTAACTAGTATAATACTTGAAGGTACTTTTTTTATCCTTCAATATATAGTAAAGATAAAGGCTAAAATTAATGACCTGAGTATCTGTTCTATAAATTATAAAATCCAACCAACATCATAGAAAGAAGGAATTAATAAATATAAAAGAAAACTAACATATAATAGGATCTATAAAGCCATATGATTATTATTTGAAGACAGTAAATGATAATGAAAATTCAACGAGGAAAAGCAGAACTACTTAATATCAATAATGAATAGGGAGACACTACAATAGATGCTATAGATATTTAAAATTAGCAAGTAGTGTTATAAACTTTATGCTAAATATATAACGATCAATTTGAAATCAACAAATTTTCAACAAATATGTGTTAATAGGGGAGATCTCAATAATCCTATCAAAATTAAATAAACCAAATTATTAAAATCATATCACAAAGAAAACTTCAGACTCTAGTAACTTTATTGGTCACTCCTAACTATTCTTTATTTTAAAATATCTCTAATTGTACAAGAGAGAACAAATATAGAAGATACAATTGACACATTTCATAAGGTAATAATAATCTTGACACCTCCTTAAAAAGGATTCTGAAAAAACACATGATGAGAAGTCTCTCTCACAAATTATCTAAATTTTAGTAAATTGATCCCAACAATAATTGAAAAGCATAACATTATGAACAAGTTGGAGTATTTTTCTCAGAATGTAAACTTTTTAAAACTAAAAAGAGTGAAGCAAATAAATTAATGCAATCAAGCAAAGTAGAAAAACCATGTACTTAAAAGGTTGTAAAACAATTAGTAAAATTTAATATGTATTAACATAAAAACCTTTACCAAAGTAGAAAGCTTACTATAATTCTATAATGAGTTCTTGTAAAACATAACAATTTCATAAAAAACTATTGTTCCTATTGAGAGTCAGAAAAGGATGTGTCCTACTATTGCTCTATGAAAAATTGTCCTGAGTAATACAACACCAATACATGCATCCATATATGCATGCTATCTAAGGATTAAAAGAAGAAATAAAATTTCATAATAAATTTCAAATGTTTATATGTAGAAAATCCAAGATAATATAAAAATAAATTAGAAGATCTGCATTTCTCTTGGATGGCAACAGCATTCACCACATTCTTTTTTTTTCTCATTGAGTTTATTGGTACATTTTAGGTATACAGCACATTTACATTCATCATTGGGATCTTGTACCTTTACATGACAGGTCTTGGTTCTCATTTTTCCCCTTACTACATTTACCATTTACATTCATCATTGGGATCTTGTACCTTTACATGACAGGTCTTGGTTCTCATTTTTCCCCTTACCCCTTCTCTCCCTTTACCCCCTCCTCCCTTTCCTATTTACAAATACTTTATTTCCATTTTTTTCATTTTTGCATATTTTTTCTTTTCCCTTATTTCCTTTCCCCTACCCTCCCCACTTCCCTTACACCTTTAGCCCTTTTCTTCCTATTTCATATTGTCAATTATACCATTAGGATCCTATGTAAAATTATAGTTTTTCACACCAGAGAAACTATTCGGTATTTACACGTGTGACTTATTTATTTCACTTAGGCATATATCCTCAATATGCATCCATTTTCCTATGAATAACTCTAATTTCTCATTCTTTGTGGATGAGTAGTATTCCATTTAATAGAAAAACCACATATCCTTTATCCAGTTTCCAACAGATGGGCAAATGGTCTGTTTCCAAGTTTTAGCTATTACAAACTGTGCCGCTACAAACATGGGTGTGCATATATCACTGTGATATGATTCTTTTAATTCTTTTGGAAAGATACCCAGCAGAGGGATGGCTGGGTCAAATGGAACCTCTAGTCCCAGCTCTTTGAGGTATCTCCATATAGATTTCCATAGTGGTTGCACCAGTCTGCACTCCCAACAACAATGGAGAAGGGTTCCTTTCTCCCCACAACCCTGCCAACATTTGTTATTGGTTGATTTCTTGATAGCAGCCATTCTTTGTGGGGTGAGGCGGAATCTCAGTGTTGTTTTCATCAGCATCTCTCTTTATATTTGGGGGGGCTGATTTTTTTTGAGTTCTTTATATATTCTATATGAGTCCTTTGTCTGAGGAGCAGCTGGTAAAAATGTCTTCCCACTTTGTAGGTTGTCTTTTAGTTCTGTTGATAGTTTCTTTTGCAGTGCAGAAGCTTTGTAATAAGATGAGATTCCAGTTGTTGATTCTTTCTGCTAGTTCCCGTGCTACTGAGAATTTGTTCATAAAGCCTTTTCCTATGCCAATGTCTTCAAGAGTTCTGCCTAACTTATCTTCCAGTAAATTTAGTGACTCCTTTTTAATATGTAGATCTTTAATCCACTTGGATTTCAGTTTAGTGCATGGCTAAAGATAAGGGTCTAGTTTTAATCTTTGGCATGTTGAAATCCAGTTTTTCCAACACCATTTATTTTATCACACTTCATAAACACATTCATTAAAGAAGATTTCAGAACTACTAAAGAAAGTGACAAGGAAAATGAATGTGTTCAAAGTTGATGAGAGTATTTTTATGGGAATTAAAACAAATGTTTCTTTTACTCTAATAATTTTAAAAATTTAAATATTCACTCTATTCTTTTTTTTTTTTTTTTTTTTTTTTTTTTTTTTGGTACCAGGGATCGAACACGGGTCCTTGAGCTTGCAAGGCAGGCCACCAAACAGCTGAGCTAAATCCCCAGCCTCTCTATTCATATTTTATGATCTTTAAATATTCACTGTATCTTTTATGTACATAAAAACATAAAAAAGTTTCAACTAAAAAAAATGCCCATAAGATATGGTGAGGTTCAGTAGGGCATGCTCCTCCTAATCTAAAACCTGAAGAACCACTGGATACTGATCCCGGAAAAGAATATACCAGTTGATTTGCCAATAAGCTTCTACCTGCATTTCCTTTTACAAAGAAGATTAATACATGAGACACTTTGGTAAAACCTTTAAGACTTTCTTTAGTTACAATATGTGAAAAGCTGACCTTCAAATTCCACAAAAGTTTTTTGTTTTTATTTTGTTTTGGCATTGACCTGCATGCACAAGATGGTATACCTACTAGATCTTCTCTTTAACAAAGATTTTACAGTTACAATGGTTGGGAGGGGTTGATCATACCCCTATTTGGAGTTATTTGACTTTACTCCCATCTTTTCATCTGCATTGGGAGCTGAGAATATTAAATGATTTGAATGGCTTATTGATTTCTCTCTCTATTAAAAGCTGAAGATACAGTTTCCAAATACCGCCCTGAGGAAAAAAGTGCTTTGAAGAGGAGACATAAGAAAATGCATGATGTGCAAATAAGATTTTAGCCAGAATAAAGTACACTTCTGTGAGCCTGTATCTGCAAAGCAATTCTATTCAGACTTCAACAAAACCTGAGTCCCCAAACTATTCTACATATGCTGATAAAGTAAATAAATAATATCCTAAGGAGGAAAAATTAATATTTGAATGTACCACTTGCAAAAACATAAATCCTTCCTAGATTATTGATTAACTCTATTTTGTGTCTTAATATCATAAGTTCTGAATGCTGAGAATATTTTTTTAATGTCTCCTGTGCTCTCACTTAAAGGCTTTCTTTATTTTTGGTGCAATTTATTGCTTTTGTATATAGCTCTCTCCTCATATATTTTGAAATGTTTTCCAATAACTTTTTCGAAGAGTGTAGTCATCTGAATGAATATGTCATTTTTTTTCAGGCTTTCCTTGAACTCACTATATAGCCCAAGTTTGCTTCAAATTCATGGTGATTCTCCTGCCTCAGCCTCCGATTGCTGAGTATGGCACTCTTTTTTTTTTACTGTAGTTGTATTATGATGGGAAGTGGTATTATAATATATTGTTAGGGAAGAGCAACAGTTTATTAGTCACCCCAAACCACATACCTAGCCAAACATAGTGGCACATACCTGTAATACAGCACTCTTGAAGGCTGAGGCAAGAGGATCACAAGTTCAAGTTCAGCCAAGGAAACGTAGCAACTTAACTGGCCTTGTCTCAAAATACAATAAAAGAAGGTCTGGGGATGCACCTCAGTACAATGGTCCTGGGTTCATTTCCCAGTAGAAAAGGCAAAACAAAAACAAAAACAAAAAAACCACCAACAATATATACCTTTCTTATGTACAAATGACTAACAAGTGTATGAAGACTCTGAACATTATTAGAAGAATACTGTATATCAAAACACAATGAAACTGGGCATGGTGGCACATGCCCATAATTCCAGCATCCTAAGAAATTGAAGCAGCAGAAACCCAACTTTAAGCACAACTTGGGCAATGTGAGTACTTAGTGAATTAATGTGATAATGTTTAGAAACAAAAATTTAAAAGGCTGAAGATGTAGTTCAATGTGCAGGCCCTGGGTTCAATCCTCAAACAATATTGTACAAGATATTACATGATACTGCTAGGGTGGCTGCAATGAAAAAAATCAGATAAAAATGTGGATGTGAAGAAACTAGAAGAAGCCTCATTCAGTGCTGGCTAGAATTTAAAATGGTGAAGTTACTTTCAAAAACATTGTGGCCATTCTATGCGTTTGATAAATGAATAAGCTTTAGCCAGCTCCACAATGATATACTATAGTTCTATTACCTTTGAATTTTCCTGAAGCTTCTCCTCTGTAACCATCATCTTCTCCACTGCTCTATAATTTCACAACAGGTTTACCTATTCCAGAACTTCATCAAAATGAATTTATCTGAAATGTAAACTTTTGGTCCTCATTTCTTTTCCTAAGCAACATAAATTGGTGATTCAACAATAGGGTTTTGGAAATCAACATTTGTTCCCATTTACTATTGAATAGTTAGTATTCCATTGTATGCATGCGTTATAGTGTCTCTATTTGCAAGTTGAAGATACTAGAGATGTTTCTCATTGTTGTCAATTTGGGGTAAGCAGTCACATTCAACAGCGTGTGTGTGTGTGCGTGTGTGTGTGTGTGTTTGTTTGTGCACGCATATAAATTATGTTTTTCTCCTGGGTACATAGGAGTGGAAATTTTGGCTAACATGGTAAGTGTATGTTTAACTTTCTAAAAGCAAGACACTGGCATTATTTCTATAATGCACATACATTTTATATTCCCATCAATCGTGTATGGAATTCCCCATTGCTTACATCCTTGCCAACACTTGAATATTGAAAGTTTCTTTTTTTCTTGTTATTCTAATAATGTGTAGTATTTTCTCATTGTGACTTTGATTTGCCTTTTCCTAATGAGTAAATATATTTTATATATTTAATTCCTGTCAGTTTATCTTCTTCAATGTAATTGTCTATTTAGTTTTTTAATTCATTCTTCAGTGGTGGCTGTTTTTACATTGTTGAATTTTGATAATTTTTTATATATTCTGGGTCCAAGTCTATTGTTGGAAATAAGATTTGTATGGACATGTGCATTCATTTCAGTTGGGCATGTACCTAAAAGTTGAGTGGATAGATTATATAGTGTTTGGTTAACTTTTTAAGAAACTACTAAATATGATCATATAGAGATTATCTCAGGAATTCAAAGTTGGTTTACTATTAAAAAGTCAAATATAACACATCAGATTAGAAAAAAACCTAAAATTAAAATTAAAAAGTCATCTCAATTCATACATGAAGGACATTGATAAAATCCAACACCATTAATGAGAAGGTAACCCACGATAAAATAGAAGCAAAGGAAAATTTCTCAAGCTTATTAACACATCTATAAAAACCTTAGAGCTAACATCATAGGCAATGATGATAGACTGAATACTCTTCCTCTAAGGTAATGACAATAGACTGAAAACTCTTATCACTTTTTTTGAATATTATACTTGGGGTTCTAGATGGTACAACAACACAAGAAAATAAATCAAATACAGCTTTATTGGAAAATAAGAAGTAAAACTTCATTTTCCGAAAAGGTTATATGGAAAACCTGAACAAATTTATGAAAATGCTAACAACAAAAATTGAGTGTTACTACATTGCATAATATAACATCTGTAATAAAACTCAGAAATTGGAATTAAAAATAATACCACTTGCAAGAGCAAAATATATAAAACATTTAAGCATGAATCTAATGAATATTGAAAGCTTTATAAATGTTGCTGAAAAGTTAAGTAAGACCATAATAAGTAGCAGCATATGCCATGTTTATAGATAGGAAGACACAATATTGTTATTATGTCAACTCTGCAAATTGATCAACAATGCAATGTCAATCAAATTTTCAGCATATTTTTTGAATAATTTGAGAATTTGATTCTAAAATTCATGTGGAATGTGAAAGACATAGAATGACCAAAGAAATGTTGAAAGAAAAGAAAGTCATATTTTACAGATTCATGATTAAGTGTCATTATACTGTTCATTATAAGTGTTGTACAGACATCAAGATAGACAAATAGAACAATAAGACAGTAGAATTCAGAAAAAGAGCCACATATACATTGAAAAAATGTACAAAGTCAAGAAATGATAGTCTTTTCAATAAATGAGGTGGAATAATTAGATATAGTTAGATATACATTTGAAAGAAAAGTTAATCCTTACCTCTCACTGTAAAATGAGAGCCCCAAATGGATAGTAGATCTGTATTTGTAAATATAAAAGTTAAAATTATAAAGCTTTTAGAAAATATGTGAGTACTGGTGTTGAGTTAGGCAAAAATGGTAAGACATTGATGTAACATAAAACTTTCAATCTATTAAAACCAAGTTGATAAACTGATGATCAAATTTAAATGGATATTTTTCAAAACCCCTGTTCAATTATATTTCTAAAATACTGGATATTGAACCCAAGGTCCCACACTGAGCTATATCCCTAAGCCTTTTAATTTTTTACTTGAATCAAGTTTTGGCTTACTTGCCCAGATAGGGACCAAATTTATGAAACACCTCCCCAGAGTTCTGAGATTTCAGATGTGCATCACCATGCCCTACTAACACTGTTCAAATAAGAAGACCCTTACTGAATATTCCTTTAAACTATTGTCTCATAATGGTGATAATGTTAATACTTCTATTGCTAATTTTTTAGCAAAAGTATTCAGTGTTGCATCATTATATATGATAGTGTTTCTGAAGTTGTATTATAGGTATCTTATTAGATTAATGAAGTTTTATTTTTATTTTGAGAGATTTTTTAAATGGAATGGATGATGGATTTTATCAAAGGATTTGATTTTGCCTATTGAGACAATTTTATGTCCCCTCCATTTTCACTTTGTTGATATGGTTAATTATATTGACAGATTTTAAATGTGCAGCTAATCATATATTCTAAGGATAAACTACCTTTGGTCATAATGTTTTATACTTTTGTATACTATTTAGTTTAAATTGCTATAATTGTTTGGCATCTATTTTAAATATTTCTTATATTTTTCCATTGTGATTTGGTATAAGGCAAGCCTCATAAAATGTATTGAAGAGTATTGCCTTCTTTTCAGTTTTCTGGCAGAAATGACAAATAATTAGTATTGTTCTCCTTAAATATTGGTATCATATTGTCCTTAAATATGAATTTATATAATTTATAAGAGAATCCATCTGGAATAGGACATTTCTTTGTGAAAGGGTTTTCATTACAAATTTCATTTCTCTAATGTTATCAGTTAATAAGATAATTTCTTTCTTCTTAACGAAGCTATGATTTTGACATTAAAGAATTTTTCCATTTCATCTGTATTGTCAAATGTATTGGCATAAAAATGTCCAACATGTGTCCTTTCAATACCTGTAAAATGATGATACTTCTCTCACTTAAAACTTAATCTCCTTTTTCTAATCAGTTTGCTAGACTTTTATTAATTTTATTGATGTTTTCAAAGAGCAAGCTTTGGACTTCATTGATTTTTCTGAACTGTTTTTAATGTTTTCTATTTCACTGACTTCTGTTCTGAACTATATCATTTCCTGTTCCTACTTTCTGCTTACTTTGGGTTGAATTTGGTCTTTGTTCTCTACTCTTTTATGGTGAAATTTGAAACTATTACTGTGTAATCTTCAGGCACCAGTTATTTCACCACTTTTCAGGTGTTCTTTCCAAGCCTTGGGTAACCTCCTCACACACCTATGGGGATCATTACACAGGAGAACACTTGAGGGGGATCCTCTGCAGCAGTTTGGAGCTCTGCAGATTTCTCCTTTCCAATATTTTATCTGTGAATCAGTCTTGTCTCCTGGAATTCTCAGCTCTATTGCCTCAATGCAGGAAAGTTCACCAGCTTTTGCCTCAGTTTTTCTTCTTGAACCACTGCCCCAAACTCTCAAAGGCATTAAGCTGGAAAATCCTAGCTCTCACCTTGCATCTATCTCTTAAGTACTTTTTAACTGCAAATCATTGTCTTAACATTGTTGTACAATATATTTTCCCTTTATTATTATTATTTTTCAGTTAGGTAAATCCAGTCCCTGTTACTCTACCATAACCAGAAATAAAAGTTCAAATCAGGATTCCTTTTAGCCATAAAAATAATGTAGGGTCAATCTCCTAATTATTAACAATTTTTGTCATCTCTCTGATGCATTCATCTGGATTTTTAAAGCATTTATTACAGCCTTTTGATTGCTCTATATGAATTTTGTACATATTATTAATGGAAGCAAAATTTTTACCGTGCACTCAATTTTTCATGTTTTAAACATGTTATATCATTTGATGAATGCTTGATGTATCAGGGTTCACTAAAGGAACAGATTTAATACATTTAATATATATGATATGTTGTAATGTATTAAATATATATTAAATATTATATGATAACACCTGCAGAGTTAGGTGTGGAAGTGTGCAGAAAGGCTATCTGCCTGCTGGACATGATCCAGTCAAAAGTTGAATGCCTGGAGCTCAGCTCAAGGCCCCATGTGATCCTGTATCTGGAAGCCAGAGGGTTTCTACTGGAAGGCTGAGAGTCTCTGCTGTAAAGAGAGTCTGCACTGGAAGCCTGGGGACATATGTCCAAAGGTGACAGTGAAGACTGGAGTTCCTAGATTGGTGCCAGCCACACCCACATCTACGGTGGGTCTTCCCCCTTCAATACGTCAGTCACCAGCAGACACCCAGAACAGTGCTAACCCAATCAAATAGGCCTTTCTTATTCAAGTCGACACCATGGTTGACTGTCACATTTCATTTCATCTTTTCAGTCTGCCTTTGACAAACTAAACATACTTCTACAAGTATTTCATCCATATGCTATGATCTTTAGCAGGGTTAAAGACAGTGTTACACGGTGTTTTCACACACGTATTCCTGCTCCAACTTAATTATGACTTTTTAAATTAGCTCTTAAAAATCTGTATGAAGAAAATATTTTACCATTTCATTTTCATAACATGTAATCTTTATTCTTTCCTAACCATTTATATAACACAAATATGTTTAATGTCTTTGATGTTATAGGTCCTCAAATAGCAAGGATTATTAAGACAAAATAAAACACGAAACTTGGAATATATTAATCCATAAGTACATTCAGTAATCCGTATTTAAAATAAAAATTTAAATGAAGAAACAAAATGAGATTTTTCCAATTGTATTTCAGTTAGATAGATGTAAATTAAGGTTCATCAGAATAATGAATTTGTGCTCACACAAATGTGTGCACATATTCCTCTACACAGAGATAGATTCAGGTTTTTTAATTTAAAGAGGTGAACCAGGAAACACAGAATTCAAAAAAGTACTTTGCTTTTGGAGCTTTAAATATCATGTGAAATACTGATGTAAAGATCTAGGGATGCTTAAGAGTAGCGTGTTTAGTTTGTTTTCTTTAATAAATCAAGTTTTAGAGAGCTTTTTTCTTAGAACCAGTTTTTTTTCTTTTATTGAGTTTATTGGTACATTTTAGGTATACAGTACAGTTACATTCATTATTGGAATCTTGTACCTTTACATGACAGGTGGTCTTGCTTCTCATTTTTTCCCCTTGTCCCTGCCCTCCCTTCACCCCCTCCTCCCCTTCCCATTTACAAACAAATTCATTTGGAACCATAAAACACCTATAATAGCAAAAGCCATCCTAGGCAACAGACACATGGCAGAGGGTATAACAATTCCCAATTTGAAACTATATTACAAAGCCATTGGCAGCATGGCACTGGCAAAGAAACAGACCTGAGGATCAGTGGAACAGATTGGAAGACACATAAACAACTCCAGATATATTCAGCTACTTCATCTTTGATAAAGGAGCTGACTGTCCCCACTGGAGGAAGGATGGCTTCTTTAATAAATGGTGTTGGAAAATCTGGATCTTAACCTGCCAACGATTAAAACTAGACCCTTATCTTTCACCATGCACTAAACTAAAATCCAAGTGGATTAAAGATCTAAATATTAAAACAGAAACACTAAACTTGCTGGAAGATAAGTTAGGCAGAACTCTTCAAGACATTGGCATAGGCAAAGACTTTATGAACAAATCTTCAGTAGCACGGGAACTAGCAGAAAGAATCAACAACTGGGATCTCATCTTATTAAGCTTCTGCACTGCCAAAGAAACCATCAACAGAAGTAAGAGACAACCTGCAATGTGGAAAAAAAAATTTACCAGCTGCTCCTCAGACAGAGGACTATTATCTAGAATATATAAAGAACTCAAAACAACCAGCCCCCCCAAATATAAAGACCCAATTCAAAAATGGGCATCTGAAATGAACAGACATTTCTCAGACAAAGAAGTAAAAGCAGCAAGTAAATATATGAAAAAATGTTGCACATCACTGGTCATTTGAGAGATGCAGATGAAATCAACCAGTTTTTAAAACATAGATGGGAAGTAATACAAATAAATATTATTTGATTCATAAGAAATAAAGTATTAACACTGTGGCCCTTAAAAGCTAAGGATTTGTCCTTTGTATGTAACTTTTGTACCAGCCAGTAGGTACAACATCACTCGCCGAAAACTTGTAGCTCCTCCAAAAGTTTATCATAGGGCATGTTCATCAAGGTCTACAGAGTCTCTGATGCCCCTGATGTTCTAAACTTCATTCAGGATACATCAGAATATTATTGTGTTTCTCTGAACAAACAATTTGGAATTATTCAGAGGCTACAGATATTGTTGGTGACACTGATTAATCAAAGACCAAAGAAATAATCAGGTCAAAGCTGTTTGTGCAAAATGTTTTCCAGTTACATGAAATTAGAGCTTTATATTTTCATTTAGAATAATTCCAACTTCTCTGCATAGAGGCTCCCTTGAAATTATAATTTTAAAGGTAAAAAAAGTTGTGAATTGTTTCTTGACATCAGTTTGAGTAACTGACTTATGAGAATATTATTTTTAAAGAACTTAATTATGAGACTTTAATATCAAATTGTACATTCTATTCGAAGAATCCAAGGTTCTTAATAACCCTGATATTTTGATAAATATCACTTCCATGTTATAGTCATTTTTGATCCTTCTAATAGGCCCTAGGACTTCACAAAAATGGATGCAGTACATAATCACTTTAACGGGTTCAGTGATTTCCCTAGGTAACATACAGCAATCTCTTTTTATACATACGACTGTATGTTATGCGGCCATATGCCTATGTGTATGTATACATATGTGACTACGTATATAGACATCTTGGTTCACCACATCAATTGTGAAGCCAGATAAAGTGTGACAAGAAATTCACAATCTTCGGACATTCACTTAAACAATTTCCTCATTCCATAAACACTCTTTTGGCCTTCAAGCATAAATAAGAAAAAAAGGAACTGTTCGTATCATCTCTCCAGATGTTTTTTGTTTTGAGACTGTGTATAAGCACTGAGCCAGGGGTCTCTGAATCCTGGGAATCTGGGAAGTCTGTACATCAGCCTAAACAGAGAGACTATTTGGCTTGAATATGGAAGCAGGTAGACACTATTTTCTTCAACTTTTACCCATACAACAAAATTCTTCAACAAGAAATAGCTTAAGGAGGAAAAACTGCCACAGCTTTTATGTCCTAAAACACATCTAAAAACTTGAAGAATTTAGATATCTGATATTGTCTTTTTTTATCCCTTGGACTAAACGTGGATGGGAAAGTATGTATACTAAAACCGTGAAAGTCATATTTGGTCTCTAAGACCTAGATCTAATCACAGTTACTAGTGGACGTCACTAAATTAGTCTTGATTCTTAAAACTCCAAATACACCCGTTACTAATTGAATTAAAATATCCATTAATCTTTTGGTTAACATCCAAGAGATTATTCTCTTGGAAAAGAACTTGTATTTGAAAGTACTGGAACAGTGGTATAAATGTCCTCCCCCAAAATCTCAGATAGCCAAAATTGATCATGAGATTGCCTTGCACAATAAACAAGAATTTAATCATAGGTTTGGAAAGATATATGAGATAACTAAGATCCAGAAGGGCTAGATGTTTGGTGGATGAAGCGTGAAAGATGGAAGCAAACTCTCATCTGACTCTGCAGTTGTGGAAGGACTGTGAGCATTCATTTCCCAATTTGGCAATGAATCACACATTCTGAGTTGCTCATAAGAATTCTGTTTTTTCACTATCATCGCAGACCTAAGCCCAAATTTCAAAACACAATTCATTGATTGATTGACTGGTTGATTGATTGGCTGAATACGGTACGAGGGACTGAACCTAGGGCCTTCACACTGAGCTACATCCCTAGGCTTTTTCTTTTCTATTGTTATTATTTTGACACAGGATGTGGGTATCACTGGATCCTTAATTGTCCTGCCTCAGTTTGAAATTGTGCCCCCCACCTCAACTTCTTAGAGCTTCTTTTAGACATGAACGTTCTTAATCTGCATGTTCAACAGACTTCACAGGTGATTAGTATACATGTAAAAACTTCAGAACCCCTGGAATAGGAGAAACAGATGTCAGATTGGATTTGAAAAGAGCAAAAAGTTTACAGTGTGACTATATCTTCAGTATAAACAGTGCTACTTATATGAAATGCTAGCTAGGAAATAACTTTTTTGTGGAAATCAACGAGATGACTGAGTTTAGCTGATTAATTGACATAAGACCCAAATAATCTGTATGTATGGTTGAAAGATAGTTGTTATCTAAATTATAGTAAAATATTTTGGTTTATGCTTAAGAAAATTTTTATGTGATATGAGTTTATTATTACTTTATTAGAAAGAAAAGTCAAGTGAAGACAATTTAGTTTTTCTTTGGTAATTGAAGATTTTGTGCTATCTCTAGGCCATAATTATGATCATCATTTTAAATAAAATAGGAGATTGGACTAACTCTGTATGAAAGGATAAAAGAAAATTACAATAAGAATGATAACATTTAATGATAATAATACACCTGTTAAACTGATAATCTTGAAGACAACCATTGCAAACCTTGGCAAATATATTTTTGGAGTCTGAAAATATATCCACATAGCTCTTCTATGTATTATTATTTGCAAAAAATAAGATGGTATCTTACTTAGTAATAAATATAAATGTCTTATATTAAAACACTTTGACCTAAAAACTAACTTCACATGATTCTATTTATTCATACATTTTGGTGCTTTTTTCTTTAAAAATAAAGTCTTTGTAAACAGGGAAGGGTAAAGGGGGTGAAGGTAGGGTATGGGGGAAAAATACGAACCAAGACATATCATGTAAAGGCACAAGATCCCAATGATAAATATAAATATAATTTGCTTTAAATGTACCAATAAACTAAATGGGAAAAATGTTTTCATTGAAAATCACTATAATTGTTGCATAGTTTTCCATTGTGTGGAGGAAAGGAAATCTATTACTCCCCCATTTACTGTATTTGATTTTCATTCATTTTTTTCTATTATTAATAATTTCCCATAAGTATTCTTAAAAATAAATCTATCCCACATACTTTCAACTCCCCCTGCTTAAGGCTACATTGTTACAACTAGAACTCATGGCTAAAACAATTTCTGTCGCAAATATATATTTAGCCTAATGTTTTTCTACAACTTTTCTATGTTAATGCATACTTTCAAGGGCTGTACTTAAACACAAGAACAAGTTTTGTTATTCACTACTTATACTAGCTGTTGATATATTAAATGTGATACAATGCTTTACAATAAAGCTTTTGCTGTATCTTTGTGTATGTGTTGTAACAGGGACAATGAAGGAGGAGACAGAGAGACAGAGACAGAGAGACAGAGACAGAGACAGAGAGAGGCTGGAGGACCCATATGCATTGATGTCATTGACTTTTTTCCTCTGGTTTACAGATACAAACACTATGATATTTAGAGAGTATGAACACTGTCTGCCCTAGCCAGATGAAACTTTCTGTCGTTCTTCAAGTTAATCCCTCAGGTGAAAACAAGTCAGTGAAAAGGATTTAAACAAGTTCGTAGCTTTTTTTCCACACTGGGCCTGTAGAAGCCTTGTCCACAACATCCTTTTCATTTTCCAGCATCAGTGTTTCCGTTGCCCATCACAAACGTCAATTAAATCTTGAGTTATCTTTCCTCACCTGTCCTTGACTGTTTAGTCAGAAAGCAAAGATAATAAAACTTGCAACATCTAGTTGCATCAGCAGCTGGAGCCGGGCTTCTTGCTGAAGGACTGTAACATTATAAACTATTGTCATTGGTTGTGTTGAAACTAATAATTGAGTAACTACAGCCATAGCTCATTCAAGAAGCCTGGAGCAGCAATTACATGACTGATTACAATTGAGGTAAATACTTAAGGAGCAGTCTCTTCCTCCCAGAATTCTACTCTGTAAGATTGGATCAGATGTTGCACACCTGGCAGTGAGGTAGGAACACAAATCCCAGGCTGTTCCAGCCTGTACACCCATTATGCTACTCTCTAACATCATCTCCCTAACTTACCTTGGCTGCTCTGTGACTTCACAAGGGCCTCCCACTGAGTCTCCTGTACCCTGTGGGAGCCTTGAGGACAGGATCACGATGTGGTCTTTCCTCTCTGTGTAGCCCTAGGCTCTGACACTGTGGAGGCCCACAATGAAAGGATAAAGAAGGAAATAATAATGTTTTAAAAAATCACAATGCTTTCTCATTTTTTGTCAAAAGTTGAATCAGTGGGAGTCATCCGTGTGTTCCCAAATTAGAGAACAAACCTAGGACCCCGATAGAACACAATAAAAGTAACCTTATCAGCTCAACAATTTCAAATCAGTAGAAACTATTTAACTGAAAAGCAAATTGAGTGGAGAAGAAAGCAGCATATTACTAAAAAAGCAAATCAGTGAAAGGCAGAGAGTTGGGGATGGATAGAGTAGAATGGGATGGAAAGGTTGTAAAGGAAAACTTTAAAAAACTGGTTCCCTTCCTTCCCATTACTTATTTGTTTGTTTATTTATTTATTTCTCTTTGAGTTTATTGGTACATTTTAGGGATACAGTACAGTTACGTTCATCATTGGGATCTTGTACCTTCACATGACAGGTCTTGGTTCTCATTTTTTCCCCTTGTCCCTGCCACCCCTTTCACTGCCTCCTCCCCTCCCCATTGACAAACAATTTATTTCCATTTTTTATTTTTCGCATATTTTTGTACTTCCCATTATTTATTGTAATTTATTATGACAGATAAATGAGCCATTTACTTCTTTTTTCTATTGGTATATTTTAGGTATACAATATATTTACATTCCTCATTGGGATCTTGTACCTTTACATGACGTATCTTGGTTCCTATTTTTTCCCCATTCCCCTGGCCTCACTTCACCCCCTCCACCTTTCCCTATTTAAAAGGAACTTGTTTCTATTTTTCCCTTTCTCTTATTTTTTCTTTTCCCTTCTTACTCTTTCCCTACTCCTCCCAACTCCCTACATCTTTAGACCTTTTTTCCTATTACACAATATCAATTATACATTTTGATCCTTATTTACACTTTTAGTTTATCACACCAGCGATACTATTCAGTATTTATACATGTGTGTCCTATTAATTTCATTTAAGAGTATATCTTCACTGTGCATACACTCAGCTATAAATGTCTCTAGTTTCTCATTCTCTATGGCTATTACTCCATTTTATAAAAACAAAAAACAAAACAAAAAAATCTTCTCTACCCAGTCTCCAGTTGATGGGAAATTAGGCTGTTCCCAAGTTTTAGCTATTACAAACTGTGCCACTATAAACATGGCTGAGCATATATCACTGTGGTATAAATCTTTTAATTATTTTGGGAGACACCCAGCAAAGGAATAGATGGGTCAAATGGGACTTCTAATCCTAGTTGCTTCAGGTGCCTCCAAATTGATTTCCACAGTGATTGCACTAGTCTGCATTCCCACCAACAATGAAGAAGGGTTCCTATCTTCCCACTACACCACCAACATTTGTTATTTGTTGATTTCTTGATAGCAGCCATTCTTTTTGGAGTAAGGTGGAATCTCAGTGTTTGCATCTGCATCTATCGAATAACCAGTGATGTTGAACATTTTTTCATGTTTATTTACTGCTTTTACTTCTTTGTCTGAAAAATGTCTGTTCATTTCAGATGCCCATTTTTGAATTGGGATTTTTAATTTGGGGGCCTGATTTTTTTTGAGTTCTTTATATATTCTGGATAGAGCCATTTACTTCTAACTCATAGACTGTATTTTGGAAAAAATTAATTTTTATTCTGGTTTTCTTGATGATCAGTTCCTGTGTGAGATGCAGGGGCAGTAATTAGGGAAATCAATACCCAGGTTCTTGGTTTGGCTGGGTCAGGGCCACACTATACGCAGAGTTAGAGGTCATGGGATCCACAGGCTCCTTAAAAACACAGATGATCCCAGAAATGCCAAGCCAATCATTCCAGAGTCCATGGAGCACCAACAGCACTGCATTTTAGATTATTTTCTCTAATACTTCAAGCAAAATTCTGACATCGGACCTTCGTACTAGCTGCTGAAGAGTCCCCCACATTCAGACAGCTACCTCTTCATCATTCAACTCAAAAGTCAAATTCTCAACATGCCTTTTTCAAGCATTCTATCAAATATTTAACAAGCCCTGTCTCTTAATGGCCGTACTCCATTTTATTGTCTTCATATTATGAGTATACTAGTGATCACTCCCCAGTGAACTCTTAAGACCTGGGAGAATGGGGATACTGTCTTAATCATCACTGTAAAAACTCAATGGATATTTGTTGAATGGGGTAATGTATACAGAACCTCAGCTCTGTGTTTGTTTTAGCAACATTGGGAATCTTTATATCAGTTTTCTTTACTTTCAGTGTCTTGTCACTTAAATGAATTTCATAAACAAAATTAAAAAACGAGGTAAGATGGACTATGTGGAACAAGCAAGCCCTTTTCTTGGGAATTCAAGAAACAGGAAATAGCAAAAGAGAGGCACAGATGCTGGCTCCAGACATTTTGTGGAAGGGATTAATGAGAAGCAGGCTGCTATCAGAGTATCCTACTTCTGACTTAGGTAATTACATTGCAGGTACAAGAAGAGGTGTTATTGAAATGCCAAACTAGTATGTGGATAGAATTATACAAGAATTATAGAACATCAGAGCCTCTGAAGTCATCCAACAGGAGGTCGTAATTCTATCTTAGTTTTAAGTGCTTGTAAAGGAAATGTCTAGATAAAAGCAGCTTTCACACAAAAACACAAAGAATCTGTGTTTCTACAGTCTGGGTAATGTTTTGTTAAATTTTGAGTAGTTTAGTGTCAAGTCAGAGAAGCACAATGAGATTAATAGCTGCAAATGGAGGGTGGGAGAGAACATCAAACTGGAGCATGGAGCCCAATCAGGTTTAGCCAGGGGTAACAGGAGCCAAGAGGATTTATGAGCATTCCCACATTCCTGAGATTGACATTCCACTTAGAAGTTTCTTAGGTTTCTCTTGCCTCGCAATATTGCAATTTTTAAAAAGAAAAGCCTCATGAGGGTTATTTTGACTGTCATCCAAACAATTAAATAGTCTAATTCCAGACTAGTTTATATTCCGAAACTCGTTCAGAGAAAATTCTTTCTAACGTCAATAGATGTTACTCACCAAAGGCCTGATTAATCAAAGGAGAACCATAGCACTGACTGAAGCAGAACGTTGTTCTGCAATTAGGGCACAAATGATCTTTCACTCTTCTGCCTGCAGATTATTTACATTGGCTATATTTATAATAATTTGATACATGACAAGATTTATGAAACACGGACAAAACTTCCACAAAACATACACAAGTGCAGCTGACGGTGTGGAAGCTCCCTATATAATCTACGTGGAGGTGAAACTATCCACCTCTACCCTAAAACCCGGAGCCATGTCACAATTTCCCATAAATGCAATAATTTCTCATGCTATCCCCTTTAAAAATCACTTTCTACTGATACTTGCTATCAGCAAAAATAGCTCTTTACCATGGACAGTAGGAAGGTACAGATGGAATCAGTGGTTCTGCCTACACGTGCCCTCATGTAGCCTCGTGTAGATATGCAGGTGCAAAATACATACTTATCTATATTCAGAATGTATACTTAATGAAAATTAAGCTTGCAAACAGAAGATTTGGTCACATTATGACCAGAATGCATTGTAAATAGTCAAACTGGCCCTCTTAAACAAAATCAAATTGGCTTTCAAGTTAAATTCAGAAAGTTGCTTTTGTCTGAAAACCGAACCATTTTGTAAGTTACAACTCATAGTGTTTCACTTTTACTTCTTTTGATCCATTTTACTCTACATCTAAATTCTAGAACTTAATGTGGTTATTGTTTTGAGACTTGAATATAATCCTCAGTTCATGGGGGGCATCATCCGTACATCTATGCACATATCCTGTGTACATAGGCATGAGTTGTTTGAAAGCAAAAACCTTGTCTTTTTAGATTATATATTATTTTCATAGTATTTAGCATAAGCATCATTCAGTAGTGTGTAGAATGTTAAATTTAGTAGTGCCACTTTTCACTTTAACTGTTTGTATGTTTTCTAACATTCGTTTCCATTTTTATTAAATGCGTAGTGCAAATAGTAGAAATTTACATAAAATCTTATGTAAATATTTTTCATTGCAAAACCTTGTTCTCATTTAATACCCTCTGAAAATGTTAGGTTGAATCCAACTGTGCTTAATTTGAAATAAAAATAATTACCTATTTTAGGGAAGTCTATGTCAGCTTTTTAAATATCAAGTTTTAAAACCAAATTTCAACTTTTCATTGGAATTTCCTGCGGTGAATAAAAATTTCAGAAGATTGCCTGTATGATATCCCACTGTCTACTTACTGAATAATGCTTTCCCAGACTGAATGGAAAAGGCCTTTGTAATAAGCTGGCTGAGAATGTATGTCTAGATTCAATATTTTTCTTCTTTCATACCTATGTCCCTGTCTTTACATATGTAAACACTAAGGGTTACCTGAGGGAAAAGAATGAATATTTACCTAATTCCTATCTTCTCTTAGGGATTATTCAAAAACTACATAGTACCTATAACTACATCCTCACAATGACTCTATGATGTTCTTATCATCCCAACTTTTACATTTAAAATGAGCTTGAAAGTTAAATAATTTATCTGAAGTCAAGCATCTAAAAAGTGACATGAGCAGAATTAAAATATCTAATTAAGAAAAATATAATCTCACAATCTCTGAATATAAATATCCTATAAGGTGATTGTAACAGATCTCTTTACATTTTCAAAAAGTAATCATAAACAGTTTCTGAGAAGGGGAATGCTTTTGACATTGTCACTGACCTTAACACTTTTACATTTACTATGAGGTTTGCAAGCTCATGAGGAGTAGATTGTACAGCAATGAAATTAATTCAGCAAAGTATTGCATCAGTCTAGACCTTGAAAGAAGAAAGGCTGCCACAAAATCTAAGGGCAAAACATGCTCTAAATGAAATAAAAGCCACACAGGAAAGCTCCTCCAGTACTCCAGGCCTTCACTTGCAGGACAGTGATAGAGGCAGAGAGGGGATGTGAAAACCAAAGTAGAACTTATAGGGCCAGCCTCCTCCAAAGACCACAGATTCCTTATTAGAACCTTTGGCTGTCACCTGGCCCCCCATTCCACATCTTCCCTGGTGGTGTGAAACCAACTTCACTTGGTGTTTAGGGATGAGGTCTCTGGTTGCCTGGCTGCTTGAATCTGAATCTCATTGGGTCAGTTCATTGCATTTGCTTCTGTTCCTATAGGAAATTAATTTTTGAAGAAAAATAAAACAAAACAAAAGACACACACAAAAACCCTCCCTTCTACTCCAAGGCCCTACTCTTGAAGTATTATTCTTATTTAGCCAAACCTATTATTTCCTATATAAAGGCAGGGCATTCAGATTAGCATAGCACCTAGTTTTAGTAATTGCATCAATATATTTAGTCTTTAATTCTTACATAAGTGGTAAAGTAAAAAAATTGTAATTAACATACACTACCTTGACAAAGTTAGAACATACAAAAACTAGCATGTTTCTGAAAACAAGGAAAGAACTGTGTTATAATTAAATAATTCTTATAGAGTCTCAAAAGAAAATAAAACAACCCAAAACATCAAGAAACGCAACAAGGGCTGGGGATTTAGCTCAGTGCTTCCGCCGCCTGTCTTTCAAGCATACGCTAGATCCCCAGTACCACAAAAAGAAAAAAACAGAAACACAACAAATAATAAAAATCAGTGTGAATGTATTTACTTTTATAGATATGAGGAAAATCTATGACACTTTTAACCTAAGATTGTAGGATGAAATTTAAAAATTACTCTTGTTGGCATCTTGGCTATTACTACATGTGATAAAAGATTGAATAATAGGTTTGAAAAATACCCAGGTGTTAATATGCTAGTTCATTCCAGTATTCCCTAGAGACCCGGGTTCCCCTCAAGAATGCAGTACCGTTCTGGTCTGGTGGGAACTATCATCACTGTGACCTTTACAGAGTGGCCTAAATGAGTTGTCTGTAAAGCTCTTGGATTGAAAAGCACCACATCAGTCCTTATTGTGCTTTGCATTTTTTATGATTCAAATCGTTTTCAAGAGATGAGTAGTTCCTAAAGATATTAGAAGAGTGGCTTATAAATAGGAAGTAGCAATAGTTGCAATTCATTGGTTTCTGAAAAGCTGTAATTTCTACGTGCATATTTTTATCTCACAAATGTTAATTGAAACATTCACTAAATAACAGAAACATGGCAGGATTATAAATAACAGTGGTACTTAAGGAATGCAGATGGTTGCTTTTAGAAAACTATAAGATATGTGTTTATTTTCTTCAGAGAGGAAAACTAATAAAAATAAATTTTTCAATAAGGAGAGAATATCATCATTTATGGCATCTTTCTTCATGTTTTTTTTTTTGAGGGACACTAATGCCTCCATCTCGGTGCTAAACTTTCCAATATGGCTGCCATTTTGTGTTTCTTCCTGCAGAAGAACAAGCCAGGAGTCTACATGTATACAGCTGTTTTTATCAGCTGTAAAAGATAATTTTACTGTATTAACTCCATAAATTTGAAGGAGCCAGCGAGGCTTCTATGGCATAATGGCTTAATTTTTCATTCTAATAATAACTGCCTGCCAGTTGAAATGAATAGGAGCAAAAAGAAACATTACTGTTTCGTACCATGATTCCTGAAAAATGTACTACTTAGGAGGCCCTCAACAGGAAAGGGATATTTCTCTTCACTGCACCTCATGTGTGTGTGTGTAAAAGCATGAACAACAGGGAAGGGGTCTAACGGTAAAGGGGCTCACACTCAGGGGGAAGTGACCTGGCTGTCCCACACTTAAATCCACATTTGGTCAGAGGCCTGATTTAGGCTAAGGATCTGTTTTAGATCTTTTCACATTACTGTTTTCTTTTTTCTCAATTACAGTCCTCTTCAGATTTGAACAGCTCCTTAGAAAATTCTAACTTCTTTCCTTCTTTTTCTTTTTGTACCCCACCTTCGATCATTATATGCATGAAAGTTGAATAATTTGATTCTTCATTTGTTTGTATAGATTTTTTTTGTTGACAATTTAAAAGTATTCCTCTTGAAATGCCAGGACAAATCTTGATACATTTAAGTGAATATAAGGTCATGGAAGTTTGTGCCAACAAGCTACTCAGGCTTTATGTAGTTATTGATTTATCTGCCTAATGAGACTGAATATTAGCAAATAGTTTTTCAGTCTTTAAAAGGGTAATCACTCTCTATAAGGAAAGCCTTTTGAATTCAATTGCAAATTTGCTACTTTGGGATTGCAGTGGATTTATCAATAAATCAAGAGTATCATTTATTGACATTCTCTCTTTTTTCTTTCTTTCTTTATTTCATTTTTGTTTGTTTGTTGGCTAATGATTTTGATGCTTTATTCCTAAAACTTTGAACATTTTAATGATCTTCTTTAAATCATTAGTCAGTGATTTTCCTTTCCTTTTTTTAAATTTTTCTCTATTTCCAAAGTTTTCTAAGATAGTATCTTTTACTTTCAAAACTTGGAAAAGGAGAAAATATTACATATATAATTTTTTAAAATACTTTTCAAATTGTTCTACAATTTAATGTTATGCATGTGGAAATTCACAAAAGAAAATTACACTATACCATAACTGATATGTGCCATCCCATTTTACAGGAAAGAGCACTAAGGTAGAAAAAAGATAAAGGATTATGTGTAAATCAAGTTTTAAAATTCAGAACATTTAACACAGATTTAATATTATAAACTTTATCATTTGGATTCAATTTCTTCCTTGTCCCAATAATGTCCTTTATAGTAATTTTTTTCTCAGTAAGGATGCAAGCCAAGACCTCTTTAATATGAAGCAATTTGTCAAAATTTCTTTGTCTTTCATGCCTTTGAATCATTCAAAAAGTACAGATGGATTCTTTTATAAAAATTATTTTACTTGACTATTGTACTGTTTCCTTATTGGGTTCAGCATATACATCTGTCCAGGATACTAAGTAAGCTGAGCTTCCATCCCACATTGTTTTTTTTTTTTTTTTTTTTTTTTTTTTT
>NW_022900914.1:43421464-43461679 GCF_012274545.1 Fukomys damarensis
GAAACTATACTACAAAGCCACTGTGATAAAATCAGCATGGTACTGGCAAAGAAATAGGCCTGAGGATCAATGGAACAGACTGGAAGACACAAAAACAAATGCAGATGTACTCAGCTACCTCATCTTCGACAAAGGAGCTCACCATCCTCAGTGGAGGAAAGATAGCCTCTTTAATAAATGGTGTTGGAAAAACTGGATATCAACCTGTCACAGATTAAAATTAGACCCTTATCTTTCGCCATGCACTAAATTAAAATCCAAATGGATTAAAGATCTAAATATTAAAACATCCCACATTGTTACACAAGGAGGAACGTAATGTACTCTTTATTGGTGATTTTAATTATGATTCTTTGGTTAAGGTATCACTGCAACAAATAGCCCTAATATAAAAAGTTCAACATTTATCCACTTTACTTTTTCATTTTTTTAAGAGAAAGTATCTAAGGATACATAGTGAAAATACTCCTTTAGTCACTTGTATTAGTCTCCCCACCATTAAACGTAGCAATTGTGTTTGAAATCAGTTGAACTCTTTCACTTCTCTTTGCATTGAGTTTGAGATCTTTTTTTCTCCACACTGTTGTTTTCTTTTATGAAGTTCTCAAAATAGCTATATGATTCCAATGTTAAAATCATACCCCCAATAAACTATTCCAATGTTAAAATCAAATCCCCCAATAAACCATATCAGAGAAAATTACACCCTGCACTATAAGCTACAACCTGAACTTTTTTCCATAAAAAGTCAACTTTATAACTTTCTGATGTATCCTTTCCATTCCTTATTATTATAATAGAAGCACATTTTCTGATTTCTCCTTTCTTGCATAGAAAGTAGCATACTATATATGCAGCTTTCCATTTTATTTTCTTTTAGTAATTCATATTATAAATAATCTCTATCAATTCATAGCGATCTTCTTTATTTTTCTTTACAATACCATAATATTCCTTGTTAGGTGTATACCATTTATTCGATCTTCCTTGCTTGAGCACTTCAGCAATTGATAATAATTTGTTATTATAAGTGATGTTTGTGAGAGACAAATCCTCAGGCTAAATTCCCTGAAGTGGAGCTTCTGAGACAACCACATTGCTAGTTTCATTAAATATTATCCAATTCCCCTTCAAAAAATGGTCACTTTTTAATTGCCACCAAACATGAATAAAAATGCCTGTTTTCCAACAAATTTTCCCACACAACATTGTTACTTTTTGGAATTTTTCTCAGTCTGAACAGTGAGAAATAGGATTCAGAAATCTTTAATTATAAATGTAAATTTAATAGTGTCTAGTGTATTTAAATAGGTAGTTTTCTTTTACAAATGAAATACATCTTTTAATAGACCTGAAAGTAATTTTTCACTTCTATAAAAAAGTATTTGTTCAGCCTTTCTCATTTTGAATTTAGTCTTTTTTCTGCAATCTTAAAACATTTTTTATATTTTTAAACAGTAGCCCTTTACCTGCAGCTAAGATATATCCTGTGAATCTTGTTTCTGAATTTGCTATTTGTCTTTACATGAATGCTTGCCAGTGTTTCAGTTATATTCAGGTAATAAACTGTGTTAACCTTTTTTTTACTTCTGAATTTTGAATCATACTTCAAGCTGTTACCCTAAATTTATGTTGCAAGGGTACTATGCTTTATCCAGGATTTGTATTATTTCATTTTTATGTTTAAATATACTTGGAGTGTTTATGTGGCTTTTTAAAAATTATTTATCCAAATAGATATATAGTTATCCCAAAATCATTTATCCAAAACTCCATTTGTTCCTGATTTTAATTTCTTTATTGCACAACAAATTATCACATACACCTGTGTTTATCTCTGGATGTTCTCTATTCCATTGATCTTTTTGTCCATTCAAGTACCCGTACCACACTTTTCTAATTATAGAGGCTTTGTAGTACATTTTAATGTTTGGCAGGGGTAGTACCTGTTCCTGACCTCCCCCAAAAAGCTTTTCATTTTAGGGGTTTCCTTGCTCTTTCACATGTTCAGCTTCTCATAAGAGCTTTGGCATTGGTGTTTTAGTTCTAAGTACAAATCTTGGTGGATTGGGAATATATTAAACTTATACATTTAAAGAAATGATAGCTTGTTAATATTGTGACACATTTTTCACTTGTTCAAATGTATTATTTTGTCTTTTCGGGTATATTTTATAATTTTCCTCATGTTTTGCATTTGATTTTGTTAAGTTTATACTTCAGTGTTTCTATTATCATTCCCACCAGCATAATAGGCTTTACTTCTTCTGCTATATTTTCTAACTGGTTATTGTTGGCCTACACAAAGACTAATGATTTTTGCATGTTTGTTTGTTGTCTGTGGCAATGAGAGTTTAGTTTTTGTTTAAGCTAGTTTTATCATTAATCATGTAGGTGTTTTTCAGCAGTTTTGCTATCATTTTGTCCTCCAATAAAGATTGTTTTTTTTTTAATTCACAAATTTGAAAGCCTCACTGTTCTTTCTTATCTAATAGCAATGGCTGACAAATCCAGGATAAGATTGAGTACAGTGCAGAAAGTGGACATATTAGCTTATTCTTAATCTAAATGTAAATTCTCCTCCTGCCTTCCCTTTCCAACTTATTCATCGAAGGATATGTTTTATGAGGCAATCACATATACTTATATTCTCAAAATTTTTTTTTCAAATTAAGAGTTGGTATTTAATTTCTCAGTCTTTTGGGGGGGGCATCCACAAAGGAAAATAGTCAAATAATTATGCTTCTTACCCTTATCAAAATAGTCAAGCTTACTAAAATTAAGAGATTTCATATTATCAGAAATTTTATAAAGTAACACTTTATCATTATCAAATAATTTGGGGCTTTCTTTTAGTTGCTAATGTTTTATTAAGAACATTTTATCAATATTTATAAGTGATATCAATTTGTCATATTTTTATTCCTATTGATGTCACACCTACAGATCAGTGTTTTACCAGCTTCATAAAAAGAATTTCAACATTTAACTTCATGTTTTATACTTTAGATATTTGATACAGCATTGGAACCAGCAACATATTAAAGGTTTGGAAAATATTTATATTTGATGTAGTCCCTTTTTGTGAAATGACATCCTAGTAATGTCTCACTTTTTAAAAATCTGTCTGTGGTTAAATTTGGTGAATCTTATTTTACTTGCAAACCATGCATTTTATTTAGACTTTCAGATGTCTTGCATGAAATTATACAAAGTAATTTCTTACATATAAAAGTTAATTACTCTGAATCAGTAGCTGCTTATTCCTTGTCATTTCTTACTTTGTATATTTGTACTTCTCTCACCTAATTTCTTGATTAGGTAGTGTCTTGTGTATGTTTGAACATTTTTCCAAAGAAATATGACTATTTCAAATTGATTTGTTCTACTACATTCTATTGAATTATTTTCTATTTTAACCCATATTGATTCTCACATTGTGCTTTGTTTTGCTTATTTTTGTTTTCTTCCTCTAGATTTTTCAATAGAATTTTGAAAATCTAAAAATAAAAATTGTTTTAAAATTACAAGTGAAATTATATGTAATCTATTTTTTAATATTTTATTTTATTTCCTTATAATCAAAAAAGGTGGTCTTAAATTTTTAGGTATTGTGATTCATGAAATTTTCTGAACAATCTATTATATAATCAGTTGCTCTCTGTATTCTATGAGTACTTGTCATAAGAGTACAGTCTCTATTATCAAGGAGTAACACTGAAAAATATTTCCAAAAGGTCTACCTTATTGATTATATCACATAGTTAAGCTATATTCTTACTTACATTTTAATCCTTTTGACCTGAGTGTACTACAAATGGAGCATTAAAGTAGCCTACCATCCATCTTTCTATTTCTGCTTGACTCAAAGATAATCATAACTAATAAATGCACATTATAAATTTTAGCTTAAAATCCTCCATCTTCTCAACGGTGTCTATAAAATGTCTCTTACTTTATCCCTCTCTTCACTGACACATTTCCAAGAGTCACATCCTTTATGACAACGTCTCCCCAAAGCAATACTTCTGAGGCTTCAGCTCTAGCTCCTGTTCATTCTCAAGCCTTTCTTTGTAGATGGTGCGGAGAGTCATCCAAACCAAGATCTGTGCTCAGCACTTTACCAGCTGGTATTGGTGTTCCTCTTTCTGTGGGTGATTTTATCTTTTTCATCTATAACATTGAATGCTGTCTATTTGGTCTTTTGGATCACCGAAAATACCCTTCTTTCCTGGCCTCTTCACTCACACACTTGCAGAGGTAGAGAAAGCTCTGTTCAAATTTTGTCAGTGCTTCTGTATTTACAGGCAATACAAAGTTCGTGATAGTCTCAGTTCCTTGTAGTAATGCTGAAGGCACAGATTGTGTGGTTCTCTTTGCAAGCCTGTTGATCTTTTGAGATTATATATATATATATGTATATATATATATATATATATACACACACACACATACATATTATATATATACATATTATATATACATATATACACATGTTATATATACATATATATTACATATATAATATATATGTATATATAAGAGAGAGAGATACAGTAGTTCAGGCAGTCACTATTTTCTTGAGTCAAATCTCTTTAACTTAAATTGGATATACTGGACCCTCTAACTAAAATGTTTTAAATGTAGCATTTGATATAAAAACTCAATGTCATTACTCTCTATTATTCAAATGACCCTTCTAATGCTGTTTTTTGGCACATATTTAGGCATTTTAAGAGAAACTGCATGCTAATTTTTGTATGATCATTCTTTTTTCCAAATTTAAGTGCTTCTTTTTGGAATGGGATGGACATTTTACGATCTAATTTACCAAGGACAATTATGTATTGACTTGTGTAATATCTACATACTTCCAGGAAGAAAGTCTTAGGAAGATGCATTTTTCCTATTTGAAGAAATGTCAAACTGTTACTCTCAACCTGCCAAAATAAGAAAACAGACTCAGTATTAGAACTACAACAATGTGAAAAAATTGGGCTCATATAAAATTAGCATGAATGTAATGATTTGTGCAACCCACTAAAAAGTCATCATTTGGAGATAAATAAATTCTTTGTTCATTATTCACTGCCAAAAAAAGCTAAGCATAAATTTATTTATTTGATAAGAATAATCAGAAAACACAAGAATAAGAAGTGCTAGTGATAGATAAGACAGTAGTACAATCCACTAAAGTTAAGTTTAATGTGTTCCTTTCTTCCATAGATAAAGGTGTCACAATTAGCTTTTCTTAAAAAATAGACTCACGGGGCTGGGGAATTAGCTCAGTCATTCTGCTGCCTGCTTCACAAGCACAAGGTCCCGAGTTCAATCTCTGGTACCAAAAAAAAAAAACAAACAAACAAACAAAAAAAATAGACTCATAGATCAGACAAGGGGTATAGCTCTACTCTCAAATAGGTAAATCTGGTATGTTTCACATTCAGAAAAAAATTGAAATAAAAATCATAATTTTTTGTTGACAAGTCTCAGACAATGTAAAATATTTTAAAGTTTTACATTCCTTTTTATTTGGCAAACATGTCTGAAACTTTAGGATCTTTAAGACATGATGTAGACTTGAACTATTGAGAACGCATTTTCACTAATTTGAAGACTTTGATCAAACTGGTTAAAATTGGCCAAGTATTTATTGTGTAAGGGACAGGGGTGATACATACACAATATATGCAAATTTGTAGTGATTGAATGTTCAATTAGACAGAACCTATGTCAATAATATCTAAAATAGTCCCTTCATTTGTTATGAAGTTTAATACCTCACAGGATCACTGGAAATAGTTGTCTTAAAGAAGTAAGCAGTATAAATTTTGCATATGAAGGTTGCACAGGACAAGTGGTATGTTTTTAATATTATAAAATTTCCATCCCTGAAGAAAGGAGATAGAGTATGAATAGCATATTCTAGTACCTATTTACTTCACTGTATTATCCATTTCTTTAGTTACTTAGATTAGATCTCAAATTCCATTAGGTTCTTTGAAGCCAAACAGAGTAATTCTGATTAACCTCTTATGGAGATTTTTGATCACTGAGAATACTGGTTAATTTTGCTGTTGCTACTAATTCAAAGAAAGCACTTTGCATTTCAACACTGTTCCCCCAAAATTTTTGAAAACAAAGCTCTACCAATATACTAGGATGTATACTGAAATTATTTCTTTATTTAGAATCTAGAGTAATACTTTATACATGACATAGCTATCAGTGAATATGTTGAGAGAATAGAAATTGCTTATCTATATAAATGAGATATAAAAATAGTTCATTATAATACTTTTTAATAAAGTTCTAGTTAAGGTATTTTAAGGCAACTGGTTCCAAATCCTTCTTACGAAAGACAGAACGTTTTTACAACACCCCATTTAGAATTACAATCCCTGCAAATTCATTTGGATGTCCAAAAAATAAAAGATTTAGATGTTTGTTAACAATCTCCAATTCTAAGAAAAATTAATCTTATTGTGGATGATAACCACACCCTATATGTTGATAATATAGTGTGAAGTATATATCAGTAAGATGTGCAGTAAGTAAGCTCAACTGTTAGCTGATGGAATCTTGAAGAGAAACAGATTTATTCCTCTTGAAAATATATAATCCTTTGGGTGGAAGACAGATGAAAGGAATTCCCATTATTAATAATGTGTAGCATTCTAAAACTGCTAATAGGTCATTCTCTTATATGGCACTCAAGTGACTACCTCTGGAAAATCCCAGATGATTTCAATTAAAGTGGCCGTTATGGAAGTCAATAACGATGATGGCATTAAAGAGGCAATTATTTTGTAATACAATGTAAATGGACAAAAGACATCACCAAAGCCTTAGAGATTTTGAAAGTGACATGAAATACACAACAATATTTAACATACACAAGAGTACTTATCCGTGACATGTCTGTGTTCATTGTGTCTTCGTTGAAAGTTCTCTAACATGATGAAAGTGGAACATGTGTGTATTTTAAGTGTTGGAAGGCAATCAATGTCACAGGGCAGAAGAAAAATCCATTGGACAAAAATTGCTGTGCATCAGGGAAATGAATAATAATCCTGTGGAAGAGGATATGATGTGGCAGAATCTGGTGAGGTGCTTCTGAAAAGAATCCATGGTTTCATCTTCTTTCTTATACCTGCATATAGTATTTTCATTTATCTTAGTACCTGCTTTGCACTAGATTTCAGAATTTCTTGATATGGAGTCAATGCTAATTTCCCACTTGTAGTCTAGCTGTGCTTTTTCAGCTCACACAAAAAAGTATCTAGTTACTACTGGTAAGATATTGTTGAGTATGTCTTTAACTTTGCTACAGAATGGTGTGCTATGAAGCAAGCCACTGTCTTTTCCTTTCCACTTTCTGCATCATACTGCACGTGACATTATTCTGTGAAAATCTGTCCACTAACAGCTAACTCACGACAATTGTTTTAATCTGTTTAAAATAATTGTTCCTTTTGCCAAAAGCTAGATTGCAACAAGCAGGTACAACCTCCACCTCAGGAAGATAAATTATTTATAGCCACTGACCCACATCTTTGCTTGATTTCTTGAAGTACTTTGAAAAGTTTTATGGAAATTATCCAACATATCTAAGTCTCCCTGATCAGGTAATTGCCACAGATGAATCCTTGATTTCCTGTTTCTTTCTTTATTTTTTCTTTGTCTCTCTGTCTCTCTCTCCCTCCCTCCCTTCCTTCCTTTCTTTCTTTTTTTAATTAAAATTTACCATGAGCTGTATCATTTCAATAAACTTTATGTTTACAATATAGTATAGTTAACTCTAGGTACAATGTTTAGCAGCAGATCTCTAGAAGTTATTCATTTGGCATAACAAATGCTGTAACATATTATCTGTTGGATAGTAACTTCTCATTTCTCAATTCCCCTTGCCAGTCTCTGAAAATCACCATTTTATTCCTGCTTCCTAAATTTGGCTATTTTAGATAACTTAAACTTTGTTATATCAGCCAACTAAGACCCAGATTCTATTTAAAATCTAATCTGAAAGGAAAACTTAAAATAGATTTTATGGTCTTTCTGATATTTAAAGACATTTGGGGAATTAAATAAAAATATGAAAAAATTACCTATGAATAGTATAAAATGTTTTCATGTTTTTCACTAAACACTTAATAAAAAGTGTAAAAAGATCAACCTTCTGAAGCCTAAACTGAGACATGGTCTGAAAGGATTTGAACTATTTCTGACCACTCCATCAGTGAACAGAACCTGAAAAATCTATTCTTGATTAAGGCATATCATGGAGAACAGCAACAAAAATATCCAACCCAGCCTCTTGGAAGCAAAGTTGTATAGTAGGTTTGTGATTCAACACTCAAAGACTAGATATCCCCTGAATAATTCAAGATGCATAAATTTAACTCCTGAGAGTAAGAGTAAGATGATCTTACGAAAGTCATGTTTGTATTTTGTCTCCAGGCCTGGTGTAGAATTTCTCAAAGTTCCAATCGACCATACTTCCCCCTTCAGCAGATGAATGCTGGTGCAATGTTTAGTGACCACACATGGTGGCTTCTCAGGTGAAACACCCAGCCTGATAAAGCTATTTTTGACTTATCTGTCCATCCCAAAAGAACAGTGATTGAGACCTACAAGCCATTTGCTTCACTGTTGCCCAACTCATGGGATTTTTGCTGTGGAGTTTGCTTTCCAGCTGTTCTAGCCTGCTTGGCCCACAACATCCACCATCCCTCCAAGTGTAATCCCAGTCTGTTGAAAACAGATATGAGCTGACTTGAACTAGACTTCTGATGGTGCCACACATTACTACAATATGTGATTCATTGTTTTGACTTCTTTATATATTCTAGATAATAGTCCTTTGTCTGAGGAGCACCTCGTAAAAATTTGTTCCCACATTGTAGGTTGTCTCTTAGTTCTGTTGATGGTTTCTTTTGCAGTGCAGAAGCTTTTTAATAAGATGAGATCCCAGTTGTGGATTCTTTCTGCTAGTTCCTGTGCTACAGAGGATTTGTTCATAAAGTCTTTTCCTATACCAATGTCTTCAAGAGTTCTACCTAACTTATCTTCCAGGAAGTTTAGTGTTTCTGTTTTTATATTTAGATCTTTAATCCACTTGGATTTTAGTTTAGTGCATGGTGAAAGATAAGGGTCTAGTTTTAATCTTTGGCAGGTTGAAATCAAGTTTTCCAACACCATTTATTAAAGAGACCATCCTTCCTCCAGTGGGGATGGTCAGATCCTTTGTCAAAGATGAGGTAGCTTAGTACATCGGGAGTTGTTTTTGTGTCTTCCAACCTATTCCACAGATCCTCAGGTCTGTTTCTTTGCCAGTGCCATGCTGTTTTTATGACAGTGGCTTTGTAGTATAGTTTCAAATTGGGAATTGTTATTCCCGCTGCCATGAGTCTGTTGCCTAGGATGGCTTATGCTATTTTAGGTATCTTATGGCTCCAAATGAATTTTTGGATTCTTCTTTCTAGTTCTGTGAAATATTGTGTTGGGATTTCAATTGGTATTGCATTGAATCTGTACAGCAGCTTTGGTAGTATGGCCATTTTCACTATGTTGATTTTTCCTACCCAGGAGCAGGGGATATCTTTCGACTTTCTTGTATCCTCTTTGATCTCTTTTTTCAGAGTGCTGTAGTTTTCAGTGTAGAGGTTTTTTGCTTCTTTTGTTAGATTGATTTCTAGATACTTCATTTTTTTGGATGCTATTGTGAAAGGAATTGTTTCCCTAATTTCTCCCTCAGTGAGTCTGTTATTTGTGTATAAGAAGGCTACTGATTTTGGGGTGTTGACCTTGTATCCAGCTACTCTGCTAAAAGTGTCAATTAAGTCTAGAAGTCTTCTGGTAGAGTTGTTTAGGTCTTCAATGTAGAGTATCATATCATCAGCAAATAATGACAGTTTAACTTCTTCCTTTCCTACCTTTATTGCTTTAATTTCTTTCTCTTGTCTAATTGCTATGGCTAATGTTTCCAGAACTATATCAAAGAGGAGCAGTGAAAGTGGGCATCCTTTTCTTGTTCCTGATTTTAACGTAAAGGTTTTCAGTTTTTGGCCATTTAGTATGATGTTGGCTGTTGGTTTTTCATAGATAGCCTTTATTAAGTTGAGATATAGACCATCTATTCCAATTTTTTGCAGGGTTTTTATCATAAATGGGTGTTGAATTTTGTCAAATGCTTTTTCTGCATCTATAGAGAGGATCATATAGTTTTTGTCCTTAACTCTGTTAATATAGTGTATTACATTTATTGACTTATGTATGTTGAACCATCCTTGCATCCCTGGAATAAATCCAACTTGGTCAGGATATATGATCTTCTTGATGATCCTCCATATTCTGTTTGCTATTATCTTATTAAGGATGTTTGTATCTATATTCATTAAGGATGTTGGCCTGTAGTTCTGGTTAATTTTTTTTAAGTGTAAGAATGTTCTGAGAGGAAAACAATTTATTATCCTTAAGCCTTAACCTGTGTACTTGATGTTTCACACAACTTCTTTTCTCTATGAAGAAAACATCCATCCTTGTTTAAAAAAAGACACAGATGTCATAAACACACAGAAGTCACAAACACACACAAGAATCATTAAATGATCTCCTTGCTATTTAGTTTTTAAGACTGAGGAGTCATCGTTTTTCTTAATGTGATAGATTGCAATACGGGTTGTATTTGCCTCCTTGATTTGCTGAATAAAGCTGTGAGTAATATGCCTTTCAGCTTCCAAACACTCTATACAATCCCCTTTTTCTTTTGGATTATTGTGACTTCATTCCTCCTGAGTTGTACATTGGAGAAAAAATCAAAGTAAAAAAATTAAACTAGTTTTGAATGACCTCTAATTTATTTCACATTATTTAGACTTGTCTTTCAAAAGGAGCTTCTGGTTTATGATAGGAAATATTTAAAAAGTATTGACTGAAATTTTTTTTCTGTATTACAAATCAAATGCAATCCAAAGTAACTTAAATGTCATTGTAGAAACTAAAAATTCTCATGGTGCAAAAGATTCAGTTCCTCATTTTTGGGTTATTATTGTAAATTTTGCTCAGAAGAACAAGACCATTTACAATTGAAAAATTCCATAGGAAGAATGATAGATGATAGTCATTTCAGGGCTCTTCCAAGATTTTTTACTCATCCTATTTATTTAGATGTTTCATGAGCACCTTTGAGTTTCCAAACTCTGTCAGGCAGGAGGGACACAAGGCTGGGCAGGAATCTACTTGTCCTGAAGTTGTTTACAGGAAGATATGTGCAACAAAACATTAGAGATAGAAGGGCATTGGAGATGTAGCTCAGTGATAGAGCACTTGAACTGAGAATAAAAAAAAGAGGATAATAGTTTTGAGGAAAAAGGATAATTGAATGCATGATACGCAATGGGCATACAAAAGAGGAACAAGTAAATTCTACATAAAGATGATCCAAAATTTTTTTGTGAAAGACACTTTCTATTTGAGCCTGCCTGCAGTAGCTATTAAAAACAGGCAATTCTCAGACTCTGGTTTCTGGGCTTGAATCTGCTATTTAACCGTAACGTAACTTGTATGACATGCTTAAAATTCAAATCTGTAAACAGCAAAAAGAGACTCATAATGGTGTCTTCCTCATAGAATTATTGTGAGGATTAAATGACAAATTTCAAAGTGTAAAGTGTATGAAAGAGTACATTGGAAATTTCTCAATAAATTCAGATCACTACAAATCTTAAAATATGATTAATTCACTAGGCAATAAAAGTAATGATTATCAAAACATGCTTTCATAGAATACATAGGGGCTCTTTCACTAAAACATTTTTCCACTGGTCTACATGTTGAAACTAAAATAGTAATAAATTTGATATTTTCGCAAATATTTCCAAAGTATTTTCCCCTTTTATCTGTTTTCAAATAGCTTGTTTGGGTACCAAAAGCAGGTGTTTCTGGAATGGGAATATTACTCCAGGCTGTTGACAACAGCTTATAGACTTATGAACTATTATCAACCAAACACATAATGGGAATTCGAACAATGCTTTTGGAAAAAAATTAGATGCCAGAGTGTTAAAATGAATTTCTTTTTCCCAGCATAGTGTGATAGACATGATAGACATATCATGTAGCCTTTCTTGAAGATAATACTATAATTTCAAAATCCTTGCAAAAATCCACTTTTAATGTAATAATTTCCTTTGTGATATATTTTACATGTACACTTTGAAATGCAAAAAGAATTTAGGTATGATATGTGTCACTTATGGTGTAAGCAGTGCTTTTGAGGCAACAAAGCAACTTGATGACTAAGAGGTTTTCAATGTACAGGAAAATGTTCGCATTAAAATGTAAAGTGAAGATGGTACAATACAATCTAAACAACATAAAGTTCATAAAAAGAAACACTAGAAAGAAATACATCAAAATATTGATGATTTCCTCTGGTTGGAGAGAATAAATATCTTATATTATCCTCCTTCACTTTGGTACTTCCAAAACAAGGAACATCCATTGCTTTTAGAACCAAGCAAATAAATAATTAAAAGATTGAAAAAGAAAAAAAATGCAATGTAGTTCTCTGAATCCTTCAGTGGAGGAGCGTTCAAAGGAAGAATTTTAAGTGAGAGTTTCTCCTTGGCCATCCATCTCTATCCATCACACTGTCGTCTGTAGCCCTGCACATCCTCTCTTCTCTTTGAGTCATGTAAAATCGTTTGCTTTCCCAACAATGAATCCACTGTGTGGTGCCATCTTTTTTGCATTTACTCATATCCTCATGCTTTGGCCTGCGAGACTCTGAAAAATCTGTCCCCAGAGCACAGAATGCCTTTTCCAGCAGAGACCTGAGCTGAGAGTCGCTCACTGGCCAGGGTCCCTGTTAGGACAATGATGCTCTGGTGGGGTTTTCTTTCTTTGTTTGTTGCGGCGGGGGCTTTGTTTGTTTGTTTTGGAGAGGTTGATAACTGTGAATAAACTCTTGCTCACTTTGACCTCCAAAAATTACTCTTCTGTTTTCTTTTTCTTCCTGCTGTATGGATAACAGAGTGTTCTTTTCCCATGACCATATTTGAATTTTATGCATAAATGCATAAATGCTGAAATTCAGCCATAGGCCTTTAGGAAACTCCATATGTCAGCTTTCTGTTTCAATCCTGTGTGCAGCTCAGGTAGAATACGTGCTGTCAAACTGCATGTGGCCTGAAGAATGATTACTGAGCTGTTAGGTTTTGCTTTGTTTTGCTTTTTACACTAGGAAACCTGCAACGTTGACTATGATAGTCACAAAATAAAATGAAAGGCCAAAAGCAGTGAAAACCTGAGGATAGCTGGTGTTGCAAAGTAGACAACACAGTCCACAACTTCGAAATATTTATCGTATCGTGCGTAGCCACAATGTCCACCAGTGGTCACGTCTGGCTACTGAGTACTGGCAGTGCATTGACTGTAAATGGAAGACCACGGAAAATTGCTGTGAGTAGAAAGCACACCCTGGATTGTGAAGACTTTAATGTCTTAACAACTTTGCATATATTAATGATAGATGTAAACTATATTTTGATATATTTGATTAAATAAATTGCATTAGGAAAATTAATCTAATATTTTTAGTTTGCTTTTTCATATGGCTCTAGAAAATTTTACATTTTATTTGTCGATTGCATTTGTGACTCATGTTCTACTTCTCCATAGAAACTCAGCCACATAAAAATTAAAGGATCAGAGGGAAAAATAAACAATATTAAAAAATAATCCTGCATGAAGTTAAAAGAAATGCATATGCACTTATTAATTAGCAGTAAAGGCCATAAATACTGCTAGTTCAGAAGGAAAAGGGATATTCCTGGACAAGGTGATGACAGGCCTTGAAAAGCGTGCTGAGAAATTCACCAGGTTCTTCAACTTAATGGTCCAATCTACTCTGTTGATTGCTTCATCTGGGTTCCTCCAGTTATGTTTTAGTCTAATTCTTAACTTTTTAAACATTAATTCAGTGTCTTGGACTTCTCTGTTATGATGCTGTCTGTCTGACTCACTTCTAAATTGAAGTGCATATATAAAAAATTGAATCACTTCAATGATTTTAAATCACTCTTCAATGTGCAAAGCAATTTAAAATTACTGGAGTGCTTCCAATTTTTATTAGTCCTTGAATTTGGAAGTGATCTAGGCTTTTCTGGGCATGTGCAATGCACTGTGACTTAAAATTATTAAGCTCTCATCCCCCCTCCCATCTACCCATATTTTTAAGATGCTGATTTCACTTTGCAGAGGAAATTATGAGGTGGGTATGGCATAGAAATGTCAGGGATAACAAAAAACATAGAAAAAAGCTCCCATTTAATAATGAGAAGTATACTTTGTAATTAGATAGTGTCTTTCCCAAGGTTCTCTAAGTGCTTCCTAAACATTAGCTCATTCATCATGCAGACATCTTATAGGCGGCACATTTCCAGTTTGGGAGGGAGGTGGTAGGGGTGGGTAAAGCTTTTTAGACCGGCTTCAAACATTGAATTGGGTAATTTGAATGATGTGAGAACTATGCCTAGGATATTTATTGTAGATACTACTTTTGCAAGGGAAAGGAGGCAATGTTACACTGTCTAATCCATTTGCAAATGTCATAAAAATTAACTTGGCAATTCACAATATACTAAATAAATTGCTTATCCCAGATAAACATAGAGTGATTAGTTTCCTAACTTAATTACTGTAGTTAAACTTTGGGAAAAAACACATAAACCTTTCTAACATTTTCCTGTAAGTTAATTTCTTCCTGTTTAGCATATAATGAGTCCACTGAATCTAAAACATTTATTTACTTATATGAGGTTTATCTGAGAATTTCTACATCATAGGCTTTTCCTATATTATTGTAATTGAAGAAGTTCTAATCAATAGAGGACTCTCATAAAACCTTTATTGTAGGAGTGGATCCATTCAGAATGAAGAATCCTAGAATCATTTTAAATTTATATTAAGAAGAGGTTGCTCATTTGTTCTTCATTGCTATGCAACAGATTAATAAGACTTCTGAACAGAAAGCTATGCATTAAAAACCATAATCATGAATCTCAAAATATGAAACCTGTGGGCTGGGAATTTAGCTCAGCGGTTTGGTGGCCTGCCTTGCAAGCGAAAGGACCCGAGTTCGGTCCCCAGTACAAAAAAAAAAAATAATAATAATAATATGAAACCTGTGACCAAAACATTTAACTGGAAGGAAAAAATTTCAGGGGGTTCGCTATATATTAACACATTTGAAGAGCTTTATATAATTGGTATCCTGATTATACCTGAGTAATAAGCTTTACAAATCAGTATTTCCTATGGTGAGAAACAGACCTGATGGAATCTATCCCACTAGTAATATGTTTCACATAATAACAACACTGACTGAATCCTTGATAAAGGCCATGCATAGGTCTTCTTATTTTCTGCAAACAAACAACAACAAAAATTAAAGGGAAAATAGAAATGCTTAAGGGCTCACTCCATCAAAAGGCTAGATGATATAAGAAGCAGGACAAATGAAGTGACCACCACATTAACGAGAGAGTAATTGCCCACAGTTGTTTTACTTAGATCACATACAAAAATCATATATATATATATATAAAGGTAGTTTTAGTTTCAAGTTATGCAATGAATTGCAGTCCACTGGTTCTTCCAAACTTACAGTGGCAAAAGTCTTTAAAAATCGAGGATCATGCACCTCTCCCTCAACGCAGTAATATCTTAGCAAAGGTGATCTTCAAGCAATGCCTAACATGAAATATGTGTGTATTTTAAATCTCATTTTGAACAGTATGACCCAAAGGCAGAAACAGAATTTACAGTAAAGTCAAGTATTAAAAGGAATGAGCCTCTTGTTTAGAAAATTAGCTAATCAATATGCCAAGCTTATTTTTAAAAATGCTTTAATTTTTTAAAATACAGCATGTCCGCTCCAGCTTCCTGTATTTGACTCTGATAATAAAACTTTCAGTACGACTAATGCAGTTTAGCTAAACAAATTAGAGAACTGCACAGTGTATGCTGAGGAGAAAGTTTCCATTAGCCATTGTGATCCTCTGCCTGGTCAGTGAGTGATGGCTGTGAATCAGGCCAGGCCAGAGAGGCTAACATTTTTTAAGAGACTGAAAGCAATGGCCAAAGATGGCAGGAGAGGGAGGGACAAGTCTTCTTCACCTGAAGACTTCATACTGTTTTGAGAAGAGAGAAGAAATAAACATAAAAAACACCCCTACTTTTTTTTCATGGTCACAAAAGCTCCTCCGTTTTCATTAAGGTTATACAAGGAAAATGTCAGAGATAACCAGAGGAAGCAACTGAGGGAGACTGGGAAGAACTTGCTTTATTAGTCTCTCTTGAGTCTCTACAGGTGTCAGTCTACAACCATAGGGTGTATTGTGAATTTAATTGTATAAACTCCTTCCTTTCTAAAGAAGATATTGATTCCCTATCCCCTAGTACCTCTGAATATGATCTGGAAATAAGGTCACTGAAAATGTAGGCATATTCAAGTAGACTAGAACCATCGTTTACCTTAGTGGCGTCCTTTTAAGAGTGAAGGATCATATAAAAACAGACACCCAAAAGAAGGTCATGTGATAGCAGAGATGGAGATGGGAGTGAGGTAGCTGCAAGACAAGGAACTCCGAGAGCTGCTAGCCACTACCAGGAAGATACAAGGAAGACTTCTACCAACAGCCTTTGGAGAGTGGCTCCTCTAAGAGCTTCCTTTCGGACTTCTAGCCTCCAAAACTGTGAGATAAAATGTTTCTGCCATTCTAAGTGACAGTTTGTGGTACTTTGTTATAGCAGACCTGAAAAGTTAACCCCAGGTCTGAGGAATTACAGAGTTTTCTGAAGTTGCCTGATGTCAGAGAAGAGCTGCATATGAAACCTAAAATTTAATAGTAGTGATTTGGCCAGAAAATAGCTCTGCGACCATAATTAAATATCATCCCTTACCCAGCTTCTATGAAATAATTCTATTGTCTCTTCCAATACCATTGTTTTATTGGCTATGAGTCACTAGCTGCAATAAACCACATCTGGGAGGGGGGTAGGGGAAGGCGTGAAATCAGGTCAAGTTCTTATCTCCATGTCAAATGGGCAGATTGGAAGTACAAGAGAGGATTTTGATGTGGCTGCTTTTAAAATCTCTATTTTATCGTGATGACATCTGCTTTCTGATACCTTCCTGTGTCATTACATACATGGTAAGTGTAGGTGCTCATTGATGCACCAGTATCAGTGAAACAGCATTGTGTTCACTCTTTCACCATCTCTGGAATATGTATCTGTTTTCCACAGGTTGAGAATATGTATGGAATGATGGAATGCTCATGCACGATCTCTAGAATGATGCATCTGTTTTCCACAAGGCAAGGAGAAAGTCCCAACTAAAACACATACAGGACTTTTCCTGAGGTTCAACAGAAAAAAAAAAAGGGCAAAAAGCAGGAATAAATAAAAGCATAATCATAAGGAAGAACCACAGGTACCTGAACACATAGTCACAAGGTAGGTATTTTCATACGTTTTATTCATAGCAAGAGATTTTGGGCTTTAAAGAGAATTCTATTTGGGACCTTGTGATGGCTAAGCTTGATTAGCTTGGGAGACTCTAAGGGGATTGGTGGGGCACACTTCTGGATGTGTCTGAGTGGATCCTGGAAGCCTGCCTTAGATACCATATCTGGTCTCTTGTCCCTCTTTGTTTTGTTCTGCTCCTTGCTCTTCTTCATGGCCTCCATGAACTCAGCAATCTTTGCCCCAAACTGCCTTTCTGTTGTGATGTCCCTTACATTGGAGCCTGAAAACCATGGATGGAATCCCAACTAACTGTAAGTTCAATTAAACCTCTCCACTCTTTTTTTCTTTTTTTTAAACAGGGTTTAACTACGCAGTTCAGAGTGGCCTTGAACTCACTCTGTAGCCCAGGCTGGCCTGGAATTCATAGTGATCCTCCTGCCTCAGCCTCCAAAGTGCTGGGATTACAGGTGTATGCCACCACATCCAGCAGCGTCTCTACTTTTAAATTGTGAGTTTCAGATGTTGTATGCTAGTAACAAGAAAGCTGACTAATACAGACCTAAAAGTCAGTGGTTTTTTGTGTTTGATACCATGTTCTCTTACAAAACTGTACTATTCATAGTAACTTATAATTTAAATAAGAAAATCTAGTCATTTAATAGGCTTAATATTTCTTAAATTTAATCTAGCCTTAATACATTCATTTATAGTATATAGTTATGATCCATTTATTTTGAATCTTTTTCCAATTTGTCCTCATCAGAGTATGTGCTTGTCCGCAGAGCCATTTAGTTGTGATTCTTAGACATTTTCTATTGTGAAACAAGAAAAGGGAGTGTCAGCTCGCCTCTCATCCTGATTATGGTGTCTCCTGGGAGATTTTGAATGGCAAAGAAAACTGCTTGAGTCCTTGAGTCTCTTGTCTACATCAGGACAGGTCAAAACTCATCAGTGTGGCAAGCAGCATTTTGGAAGAGCGTTATGGCTTCTATTTAGATGCCCCCTCAAAAACTCATGTGGCCATAGATGGGGCTTTTACAGAGGTGGCTGGATCTAGTGTGTATTATGCTAGGATTGATTCAAAGTCCAAAGCTGGGTTTAAGAGCACCAGGATTAAGGATGTGAGCTCGACCTGCCCCAAATAGACTGGATAATATTAAAGGTGCAGAGAGACACTGCTAAGGTTCCTTCCTTGCTTTGCTGTCTTCTGCCATCATGAACTGTTTCTCCTCTGAGATACCTGTCTGCCATCCACCCTGCCTTGGAGACAACTGCTTATGCACTGCAAACACTACAAACTGTGAGCTAAATGAATCTTTCCTCCTATAACTTTAGATGTCAGGTTTTTTGTCACAGCGAGAGGAAAGTAACTAAGACAAAGAGGTATGATTTCTGTGAAGGTTTCAGAATACTGTTCTATTATTGAAGATTATAGTCATCGTTACATCTCAAAGGAGCAGTAGACAAGTTGAGATACAATTTAATTATCAAAATGGAGATTTAGCAACTTTCAAAAAGGATGTCAGCCTGCCATCAAGTTACCCCTGGTGTACAAAAGCCATAAGGATCAGCTGGTTCAGTTTCATTTTACAGAGGAAAAAACTTGAATCCTAGGAGATTATTACTTGCTCAAGAACACATTTTAATACATTAGTTAACTCCATATTTTTATTGTTACCATCTTTATTTCTTCTTTTTCTATATCAACCACGATTTTAGAAAATACTTGAGATACTGGTAATTCTAAACACAAGGCATTTTCTCAAAATATATAAAAGTCTACAAATATAATAGGATTTTTCACACTTTCTTACTGAATAAATGAAGAACAGAATACATGGCTGAGGAATAGAATGATGATCTTTACTGGTACCTACAAATTCACTACTAGCTATGGTTTTTAAGCATTTGTACATCATTTCCCACTCCCCCATTCTATTATACCATCCCATTCTACTAAAATTCCATCCCACATCATTGTATTCTAATGGAATAGTCTGTCCAAGTGATCTATTTTTCCCTATGTCTTATCAAAAGGAAATAATATTTTCTTTCTGCTCAAATAATTCACTTGCCCCTAGATTAATTTAGATCTTTATTTTCTTTGAAGTTGCAGTACTGCTTTTATATTTAATGCATTCTTATAATATTTGTTTTTAAAAAGCTAGTGACAATCGCATCTATTTAAATTGCTCCTCCTTACCTCTAAGAGAATGTAAATTTTTCCTGCTTTGGAATTCTGATACTGTATCATGCTATAATATTCCCTATTTTAGTAATGAACCAAAACATTAAAAATAGCTATGTATGACTTTATCTTAAAATATTATGATGAATAATTCTGCCTAACTTATCTTCCAGCAAGTTTAGTGTTTCTGTTTTGATATTTAGATCTTTAATCCACTTGGATTTTAGTTTAGTGCATGGTGAAAGATAAGGGTCTAGTTTTAATCTTTGGCAGGTTGAGATTCAGTTTTTCCAACACCATTTATTAAAGACACCATCCTTCCTCCAGTGGGGATGGTCAGATCCTTTGTCAAAGATGAGGTAGCTTAGTACATCAGGAATTGTTTTTGTGTCTTCCAATCTGTTCCACTGATCCTCAGGTCTACTTCTTTGCCAGTACCATGCTGTTTTTGTCACAGTGACTTTGTATCATAGTTTCAAATTGGGAATTGTTATACCCATAGCCATGTGTCTGTGGCCTAGGATGGCTTATGCTATTCTAGGTCTCTTATAGTTCCAAAGGAATTTTGGATTCTTTTTTCTAGTTCTGTGAAATATAGTGTTGGAATACCAATTGGCATTGCACTGAATCTGTATAACAATTTTGGTAGTGTGGCCATTTTCACTATATTGATTCTTCCTACCCAGGAGCAGCGGGTATCTTTCGACTTTCTTGTATCCCCTTCGATCTCTTTTTTCAGAGTGCTGTAGTTTTCAGGGTAGAGGTCTTTTACTTCTTTGTCAGATTGATTCCTAGATACTTCATTTTTTTGGATGCTATTGTGAAAGGAATTGTTTCCCTAATTTTTCTCTCAATGAGTCTGTTATTTGTGTGCAAGAAGGCTACTGATTTTGGGGTGTTGACCTTGTATCCAGCTACTCTGCTAAAAGTGTCAATTAAGTCTAGAAGTCTTCTGGTAGAGTTGTTTAGGTCTTCAATGTAGAGTATCATATCGTCAGCAAATAATGACAGTTTAACTTCTTCTTTTCCTATCTTTATTGCTTTCATTTCTTTCTTTTGTCTAATTGCTATGGCTAATGTTTCCAGAACTGTATCAAAGAGGAGTGGTGATAGTGGGCATCCTTGTCTTGTTCCTGATTTTAACGTAAAGGTTTTCAGTTTTTGGCCATTTAGTATGATGTTGGCTGTTGGTTTTTCATAGATAGCCTTTATTAAGTTGAGATATAGACCATCAATTTTTTACAGGGTTTTTATCATGAATGGGTGTTGAATTTTGTCAAATGCTTTTTCTGCATCTATAGAGAGGTTCATATGGTTTTTGTTTTTGACTTTGTTAATATAGTGTACTACATTTATTGACTTACGTATGTTGAACCATCCTTGAAAATATTGACATAGGAAAAGACTTTATGAACAAATCCTCAGTAGCACAGGAGCTAGCAGAAAGAATCAACAGCTGGGATCTTATCTTATTAAAAAGCTTCTGCACTGCAAAAGAAACCAACAACAGAACTAAGAGACAACCTACAATGTGGGAAAAATTTTTTAGCAGCTGCTCCTCAAAGGAATATTATCTAGAATATATAAAGAACTCAAAATAATCAGCCCCCCCAAGGATAAAGACCCAACTCAAAAATGGGTATCTGAAATGAACAGACATTTATCAGACAAAGAAGTAAAAGCAGCAAGTAAATATATGAAAAAATGTTCCACATCACTGGTCATCCAGGAGATGCAGATGAAAACAACACTGAGATTCCACCTCAACCCACAAAGAATGGCTCAAAAAACTGGAACTAGAGGCTCCATTTGACCCAGCCAGCCATCCCTCTGAGGGTCATCTTTCCAAAAGAATTAAAAGAATCATACCACAGTGATATATGTACACCCATGTTTATAGCAGCACAGTTTGTAATTTCTAAAACTTGGAAACAGCCCATTTGCCCATCAGTTGGAGACTGGATAAAGATGTGGTTTTTCTATACAATGGAATACTACTCATCCACAAAGAATGAGAAATTAGACTTATTCATAGGAAAATGGATACATATTGAGGATATATTCCTAAGTGATATAAATAAGTCACACATGTGTAAATACCGAATAGTTTCTCTCGTGTGAATAAACTGTAATAGTACATAAGATCCTAATGAGATAACTGACATTGTGAAATGGGAAGAAAAGGGCTAAAGGTGTAGCGAAAGTGGAAGGGTAGGGGAAAGGTAATAAGGGAAAAGAAAAAAATATGAGAAAATGAAAAAATGGAAATAAAGTCTTTGTAAATGGGGAGGCAAGGTGATGGGAGGGCAGGGTCAAGGGGAAAAATGAAAACCAAGACCACCTGTCATTTAAAGGTACAAGATCCCAATGATGAATGTAACTGTTCTATATACCTAAAATGTACCAATAAACTCAATGAGAAAAAATTAAATAAAATTATGATAAACATGGTAGAAAGCTATATTGTTCATTTTATTTTGATTTCAAAAAGAATGATTTTTTTTACTTTCCATTTCTATAAACTATCTATACTAAGACTTTTCTAGGTGTGGACAGATACCATAGTCTTAGAGATTATTCTATTATTTGTGATTTGTTTCTTTGATTTTGTCGTTGTTTGTTTTGTGAGCATATTTACACTAAAAGAAAAGTTTTTCACCACTATCTTTCAATTAAAATCTATTACTCACTTCTGAGAGCACTGGAAAATTAAAGATGAATGCAGTTTCCAATGGTTCTGATGTCATTATCAAAAGGTCCTAGAGAATTAGCAGCAACAAATGATCCCTTGAAGGAAGAAACTTCAGGGAAAACTCACAAAATATTAATGGAGTCTAACCAAAAATTAATGGAGAACAATTACCAAAAGCAAAACATTTTATAGAAAGTTAAAAATGTATCATTTTATAGTAAAAATCATTTTTTTCTGTGAGATACATTTATGCCTTGCTATATAATCTTATGATGTGATTTTTAAACAAAAGTTTGCTAAAATATTCGATGTGTAAAGTTTGAAATAAATAAATAATAAACGAATGTTTAAAAATATGCTTGAATTGAAATAGCATAGGCACAGCAAGTAATTTGTATAAAATAATAGTGATCTAAACAAATTAATACAAATTTATAAAAAATGTATTCTCTGTAAATTAATCCATGGAAAAATTTTAACTTTCACTTTCTAAGGAGAACCAAATAACATGAAGACTTAGACATTTTCCTCGGGATTATTGATGCACCGATACCCAATGTAGAACACTTAGTAATTCAAATTTACGAGTAATACCTTGTAATATTGTATTTGCTTATTTGCTTATTTCTTCATTTGGATGTTACTTCAGTAACACATGAGTTTTCTCACAAAGATCCCATACATTTCACATTTTCACTAAAGAAATCAGGAAAATGATTTGGGCATAGTGGTGCACACCAGTAATCCAGGCACTCTGGGAGGCTAAGGCTGAAGGATAAAAAGTTGTAGCTCAGCCTGGGAAACTTAGTGAGTTAGCATGACACTGTCTCAAAAAAAAAATAAATAAATAAATACATACATACATACATACATACATAAAAGGCTGGAATTATAGTTCAGTGGAAAATCCCTGGGTTCAATTTTCAGCAAAAAACAGAGAGAAGAGGCCAGGATTTAGCTCAGTGGTTCTACCACCTGCCTCCCAAGCACAAGGACCTGAGTTCAATCCCCAGTACCTAAAAAAAGAAAGAAGGACAGAGAGAGGAAGATGAAAGGGGAGGGGAAGGGAAGGGAAATAGGAAAGCATACTTGGAGTTCACCTGTATACCAGACATCTCTGTCAATAACAAATCCTCAAATGACTGTAAATGAACTATGTCTATTCCATGGAGAACTTTGAATACTGCTTCTTAGCTCCCCCTCTGTACTATTTAGCACAGAAATCTAAGATTGATAAAAAATTGTACTGACTCAGTGTTTTTTCAGATGTTACTGTGATGCTTGTTTGTTTAATTACTGCAAGCAACTGGTCCAGTACTATTATATATAGCTGTTTCTCAGAATCCACAAGGAATTTGTTTCATGATCCCAACTTTTATGAATTAAAAATTATATGGATATTTCAGTCTCTTGAATAAGACAGCACAGTTTGTGTTTACAACTTTTGAAAGTTCAATGAAATACAATGCAAATGCTATGTAAATAATTAAACACTATACTACTTATAGGATGGTGACAAGAAAAAAGTCTGTGTGTTTCCAGTATAGAAACAATTCCTTAAAAAATATTTCAGTCTCTGCTTGACTGACTGCTGATTCAGAGACTCTGGATTTAGAGGTTCAACTCTGCTGTACATGAAAATGTATTATAATTAATTATATTAATTGAGCTATGCAGGTGTAAATGCTAACATGTGGCTGCTAAAGACCAAATGTGTCCCACAATATTCATATATTGAAACCTAATCCTTGATGTGACAGAATTTGTATGCAGATTCTTCAGGAGATAAGTAGGAATAAAGGTAGAGCCCTTGATATTAGTGTTCTAATTTTTTTTAATGGGAAAGAAGTGAGATCCATAGGCCATCGTAGTAATAGTCTCAAAAATATCTAACATACAACTAGAATGTAATTGTCTACAAGCCTGGAAGTCAGCTGTCATCAGACACCAAATTTCTATGCCTTGGCCTTAAATTTCCCAGGCTCCAGAACTGTGAGACATGAATGCTTATTTTAGCTACCAAGTCATTGGTGCTTTTGTTGTTGTAGCCTGAACTGACTAAGACAATAGCCATACTCAAAATCAAGTGATATATTTTTAGATGGATCATGTAATCGGATTGTTACTATCTTGAGGCATTTTATGGGACCAGGTCTCTCTCTCTCTCTCTCTCTCTGTCTCTCTCTCTGTCTCTCTCTCTCTCTCTGTCTCTCTCCACTCCCTCCTCTCATTGCCTAGAATGTGTGAATTTTTCCTTAGACTCCATGAGAAAAGTTCCACAGACAAAAAAACTTATTTTGGACCCTGTACTGGATCCTTGGCTCTCTTCTGTCTCGAACAGTTTAGAAACGCCAAGGGAAACATTCAATTGGTGGCATTGGCAGCACTTCCAGGAGTTATCTTAATTAAGACATACAGTAACAATAAGGGTTAATATTGTTTGAAAGTAAAAGCTTTCATGCTGATAGCAAGACCACTCTGTGTGCTTTGCTGGGTCAGCACTATAATTATGAAAATAATTAAGAAAATGCCTCTGGTATGCTTGTTTGGTAATGCTATTATCATCCTTTTTTCCCTTTTAACAAGAGTAAACTACTTGGAGATGTCCCCACTTATTCTTCTTGCTTCCACTAACCCCTGATCCCACCAAGGCCATGCTAGGTTAGCATTTACATGGCTAAATGAGTTACTTTATCATCTGGTTCATCCTGAAGTCTTTTACATATTTTTCTTGACCTCTACCCTGCAGACTATTATTTTGACAGCTATCATTAATGCTGTGTCCTGAGTAACCACACACTGACTAAGATGGATGGTGAAAGAGTTGAGCAGTTGAAAGAAAATGGACACCCACTTTCATCTTCTTGATTAAATCGGAACTACCCAAAGCTATTGCACTCACAACATTCTGTGGCAGAGTTGGAACATATTAACAGATTTTAGTAGGATACCCCATTCAGAAAGAGGAAATGAATTCAACTATGAAACAAATAAACCACACAAATGAAACATCTAGAACTCTATAAATTTGATAAATTATGACTATTCAAGTATGAAATTAGATGAATCAATATGTGGTTAGAATTAAACTACTTCATAGGCCTAAACTGAAGAGGAGTCTTGCTGGTGAATTTAACAAAGGGAAAGACTGAATGTCAAGGGACATATGTTAAACTGACACAGCCAGCTACACACTCTTATTACGCCCCTTTTAAGAGGTGGTTCCCACCTGGGAGGTTATGCTGGGGGCGGGGGCTGCTGTGATCATTTATATGGAACACTGTGGTCTGAGGTGTTTCTGTAATTGTGAAGGCATCACTAGTTTTGGACCTACACAATTTAATTGTCTCTTTCCTGCAGGAAATGACTGTGACTGAATTTGGTGACTTAATTTACACTGTAGGGAAAACATCTAATAACACAGCAATGATAGCATCACACAATCCTGGTCAGCTTAACACCGATAGAGAAGCTGAGCAGAGTGTTAAATCTTGATAAGGCAAAAGTGTGTCCCAACTGCAGAGCCTACAATGTTAAGAATGAACTTGGTGGGGAAGGATGTGTGGTACAGATAAGAAACTGGAGTTAAATTTGGAATATTAACTTTCACTCAGAAATGTTTTTGTGCCAAAAGAGAAGTTAAAAATAATTATCTAGGGATTGGAAGACAGGAAAAGAACAATAAAATAACATATATCATGCTCAGGGAATTGGATCTCTTTAGCAGAAAAAGAAAGGGAACAACTGTTGCTAAATATATTTCATTATCTAACACTGTTAAGATTCTAGTAATATAATGTCCTCCTATCCTTTCCCCTGGCTCAAATGTAGACTATGAAATGATACTGTATCTGTGGATGCTTATGAAATCATTGTCTATAATGTTCTTTGATGTTCTGTATTTGAAAATGTACCTAAAATCCTCAGATTAAATTTCTGGAAACCTTGGAAAATGGACAAACTTACCTCTTGAGATAGCATCTGGTATAATTATCCTATGCTTCCACATGCATTAAATATCTTCGAATATGAGATATTTAAATTCCCACCTATTTGTTGCTCTAAGAGGAAAACTGTTAAGCATGAAAGTTGCAAGACAACTTCCTACTCCATTTAAGAGTAACCAACAGTTATCCGGAGAGAGGCGTTATCTTACAGTGGCCATCATTTTTTCAGCTCTACACAATACTACTCATAGCTGGTAAATCTTTCAACCATTAAAAAAAAACCACTACGGATACTATGTATTCTGGATTATTTATTTTCAAATCTCCTCAATGATTTTGCTTTTAATAACAAAAGAAGGATAGTGGTTTTCTGATTCCTTCTCTTTTTTAGGTGAAAATATGGATAAATAATCAAATAAATGTAGTTTATATTTCAGAGACTGCTAACTGAGCTAGAGTCATGAAAGCACAAATATTCAAGTGTTTTATAGAACTCTTAACAGATACAATCCAAAGATTTTGCACTGAGATATATCTTCAGCCCTTTTATTTTTTATTTTTTTATTCTGAGACAGGATTACATTAAGTTGTTCAAGTGAGACTTGAACTTGCCTCAGTTTCCCAAAATTATGTTATCACGAGCACAAACCACCATGGCTGGCTCAGATATGATTCTTGATTAGGCATTTTGGCATTGAGTATCTGCAACTTCAACCTGCTTACTGATTCTCTTCTAAATTTCATTCAAACAAATAACATTTACTGAATGCTTAAATATAGCATTGCTATAGTAATGTAAGAGAAACAAAATTTAAAAATACATAGAAAAGATGAGAAAGTAAAATGAATCTATTCAAGCACATATTTCAAGCACTTTTGGATTCCTTCTCTCAGGATAACAAGAAGAAAGTAAACTTACAACGAAAACACTAGAACAAACTTTTCAACCTACAAATATTTTGGAAATAGTACAGAAATACCTGGGTAAAAAGCAATGACTGAAACAAAAAATACCCCTTTAAAGAAAATAAATATTTAGATAGAAATAACTCTTTTCTTTTTTTCATCTTGATATTTTTTTCCAAAATACAAAAAATAGAATTTATGAAGAGTATTTACAAGAACTAAGGATATTTTAGCAAAATACAATATGATAATGAGTTTTCAAATGCCTGGCTAATAAAAATTTTAAATCTTACAGAGGAAAAATATTAGATCTTCTATCTATAGTTAGCTAGTGTTACTGTAAAAAGGGCCTCAGAATAGATAGCTGAGACAAAACTTTCCTCTCCCTCCCCCCACCTCTCTCTGATATCTGCAGGATTGGCTTCTTCTGAACCCTCACTTCTTATAGATGGATGAATTCTTCTCATGTCTTCACATGGTCTCCCTTCTGTGTAATGTATTAATTGCTTCTTTTGATCAATAAAGAACTCATTTGTCCCTAGTTACCTCTTTAAAGGCTACACCTCTAAATATAGTATTCTGAGGTACAGATGATCAGTACTTTAATATATGCATTTTGAGATGATACAATTCAGCCTATAACACAGCCTAAGCTGTAGCTTGAGTTGCAAATGTAAGAACATATTTTCCTAATCAATAAAAATTTTTAATCACAGAAATATTCAACTTTAAAAGAAACAATGAAAATATCTATGTTCATTAACTTATCATTTGGTTTTGTGATTTAGTCTATGTTCACTTTCATTTTTTAAAAAAGTATGCATCTTAGAGTGCTGTGATTCTAGCACTCAGGAGGCTGAGGCAGGAGGACTGCTGTGAGTTCGAGACCAGCCTGGGCTACATAGTGAGTTCTGGGTCAGTCTCAACTACACAATGAGACCCTGTCTCAAAAAACCAAAACAAAAAAAAAAAAAAAAAAAAAAAAAAAAAAAAAAGGAAAAAGGTATCTTTTCAGTCATCCCTCATGAAATGGTTCTAGGCACAATGCTAACTTTAGATCTGCAATGGTAGCCTTAGATTTCCACTAAAATTTTCATATTCACCACTATCTTCATCACCATTATCATCATATCCGTCATCATTACATGAAGTGAGTATTTATTAAGCAATTCTTAATTGTGCTATTCACCTTATAATTACTATCTTGCTTAATCCTTCTGATAACATTATGGGTTGACCACAATAATTATTTCTTATTACAGATGAGAAAACTAAAGGAATTAAATCATTGCACAAAGACATAATACAAGAAAATGCTGGAGGCTAAGTAGTGCTCATTTCTGTTTAAGGCTGGAATCTCTGCCTGGCTATTTCTGATAACAGACAGAAAGAAAACCAATAAAAGTATAAATGTTGATCTAAAAACACACAGCAAGAATGTCTAAGTGTATCTTCAGTATGAAGACCACACTGGAATAAATTCAGTTCTGATCTACATGTACAAGTGTGTAGCCCAGGAAGGAAAGAACAAGATCCAGGTGTAACATTCCCATTTCCTGAAACCAGGAGAGCTGAAGGCAGAGGATGGATACAGCACTGAGCAGAAAATTGAGATGCTGTTCACTTGCAGCCTAGCTCACTTCCATCTTTGAAGATAAAAGGATTGTCAAGAAGACAAAGGAATCAGAAAAAGAGACGTTTTTCAGTAGAATGAATGAGAGCATGTGATGATGTGTAAGATAACCGAGGTTGAGAAATACTAAATTCCCAGATATTTAAGCTGACATTAAGAGACAAAAATCTAACTATCAATTATTTTTTGAAGTAAAGGAAGACAACAATCTGGATGGTCCAAATAGAAGGCAATTTTTAAAAAATTGCCAATTCAGTGGAATCCTATGTGATCATTTAAAATTGTGATTTATGAAATTATTTTAAAATATTGATGTCTTTCAAGATAAAACTTTTAGATGAAGTAGTGATGACAAGAGCATGATCCTACATTTTGTTAAATGTTAATATGTTTGCTAACATAGAAAAGAGAATGAGAATATCACAAAATACAGCAGTAGTATTAAGGGTAACCTTCATTCTTATTTTTATAATTTATGTTTTATAAATTTTATATAAAACACATGTTATCATTAAATAACACTATTTTCAAAAGTGAGGGGAGAATAGTGACAATCAGGATAGCTATCATTGAGATTTTAAACTAAGGTCTGGGAGGTCAGGAAAGGTCCCCTTGAAAGAGCAGAATGTGAAACTGCGGAAATAAAGCAAAAGGTGAATCAGAAAATCAGAGATCTAGGAATGTGGAACATCTTCCAAGAGGGCTACAGGGTGCAAGCAGAGCCATCCCAAGAGGCTATGACCAGCAAGGACATGTTGAGAGCTGCCCAAGCCCTCTGGAACACACATTTTACTACCACATGCCCTGTATGTTGAATATGAAACTACAGGACCTAGTGTTTGCTCTGCTAGATTAAGATCTTGCTTCACTCTAATTCTTTTCTAACCCTCTATTTCTCCTTTTTGGAATGGGAATGTTTACCCTAAGGCAATGACTGTTTGGATTGTGTAATTTGTATTTGATTTTTACTAAAGGTTCACAGCTAAGTTTGCCTTGAGACCAAGAAGAGACTTGGATTCGGACTTTGGAAAAGTACTGGAACTGTTGAGACTTTGGAGAAATAATTATTGTCTTTTCAGTTGTGTGCTAGATATTTGTTTCATGTTAAGCATAATTATAGCCTTTGATTTATTTGGAGATTAAGTGTGGTTTATAGAAATGTGCTTGGTTTTACATTTGACAGAAGCTGAGCTGTAGCCTTTAGGGTGGAATGTCAACTTGATTTGCTTAAAATCTTTTCATGGAATTGGTAGAACACATTTCTGGGTGCATCTGAGTGTCGTGAAAGCTTTGAGGTCTGTGTCTGGCCTCCTGCCATTTCCTCTCCCGCACTGGTTTCCCATTCTCATTCCTCACCAGCAGGAACTAAGCATCTTTGCTCCACCTCTCAACTTCTGGCCTAAAGTTTCTTCCTTGGAGCCAGCCAACCTTGGCCTGAATCCTCTTGAAACTGCAAGTCAAGTTAAACCTTGCTTTCTTTAAATTTAGGTCTCTAATGTTGTTTCCCAGTGATAGGAAATTGAATACATCAGCTTCTCTACAGTTCAGAAACAGAGGAAATGAAGTCATGGGTTTTTTTTTTTTTTTTTGCTGCTTAGTATGTAGGGTGTTTTGTTGAAGGCAGTACTTGAGAGTATAAAGATTTTCTCAAATTTAAAATCCAGTAAATTGAAATGGCCAATAATTTAAACTAAAGAGTCTCAACTCTTGGAAGGACAAAATCAACTAAGGAATTATTTTAAAGTACTGATCCCCTCATAATATCACAGGCTGGTTCAATCTGATTTTCTGGAGTGGGAACCAGTCGTCCACCTTTTAATGATATGCAATTTAAGACTTGACTTACAATCAAGGCAGAGGACTAGTGGTCTGACTGTAAATAATCACCTTGTTACATAGAATGTGAACGCTTGTACCCTTGATGCATTCTTTGTCAAAAATTATTATGCATATGCTTTAATGTGAATTCTCTCATGATAAGAAATATATGTTTTCCTGTACTAGGAACTCTTATCCAGTCCTGTCATCCACCACCTACAAGCATATGAGGAGTAAGGAAAGGCATAAGTGACATTTAGAGAGAACTAAAAGAAAGAAAGAAAACACCCAGGGCAAGTAGTGTCTTCCAGACTTCGCTCAGATTTGAAGTTTCCCTCTTGTACTCCCAAGTCCCTTGCAGTGTCTCTACTTACATGTATATGTCTGCCTCTTGGTCCTGTGCTCCTTTATTCATGGACCATGCCTTCTCTACGCTTTTCATCACCAGCCTCTGGCACATGGTGAAAGTGTAACAAATGTTGATTGGCTAAAGTGATCAAACTCAGGCATCACTATTATTTCTATTTCATTCAGTTATAGAACTCTGGAATTCTATAATTCTGTAGTCATGCAAATGCACCTTATTTTCTCTGTACTTGTTTCTCCTCTACATTTTTATGTTTTTTGTTGTATGATAACAACCAACTTTCATTAAGAATATTACAAATAATTTGACAATGCAGTGCAGTATCATTCCCAAAGTGGTATAAGAATTTCAAAGTTTACTAATAGCATTTAGCAGTAAATCTCCTTGGTGTAAAGAGGATCAAGTTATTTATGCATGTCAAACTAGACTATCTAGGGGTAAAATAATAACAGACTCAAACAAATTTAACCTGTTCAGATAGGTGACCCGTAGATTATATGGTCTGGACTTTTCTCAGTTTTTCTCATCTTTTCAGTTGGCAGGTGGCTTTGGCACAGATCAGTGCAGTGTATTTTGGGATGTTCATGTTCATTTTTCTTTGAAACTATGCATCCTCAGTTATATCAGCTGAAGTTCAAACATTCTAGTATCTTTGTAGATTTAGCTAATTCCATGGGACTTTAAAGCTTAAAACATGATGCAATCCATGTGCCAGATGGACAATGAACAGTTTTACATTGCCCATTAACTATCAGAAATTTCTGGGGCGAGGAATGATATGTTATCCCAGAAAACATCTGCAATCCTTAGTTATATACATTCTGCAATGCTGATTTAAAATGCTGGATATTAGAAATAACTGTGTTTTTTTGTTTTTTTTTTTTGTTTTTTTGTTTGTTTTTGGTCTTGTGAGACAGGGTCTCACTGTGTAGTTGAGACTGACCTGGAACTCACTATGTAGTCCAGGCTGGTCTCGAACTCACAGTGATCCTTCTGCCTCAGCCTCCCGAGTGCTGGGATTACAGGGGTGTGCCAACACACCCGGCAACTGTGTGTTTTTTTTTTAAAAACATAAATTGTGATTAATCATCACAACAAAGAAAATATGAAATAAAATTTGAGATATACTACACAGCCTGCCCATCTGAACAAGGTATTTTATTGCAAAAATTAAAATATTTGCCATAGAATATTTTGTGCTTATGCCACCGCAAATAATTAATTCCTATTTTATTTGGCAAAAAGCTGTTGTGAGCATAAAAATGCATCTGTTTATTTCACATAATATGCTTCTTTTTCTATATTCACTTCCTTTTCTTCTATGGGAGCTTTAACATAACCGAGTTGAATAGAGTTCAGATCTTATAACTTGAGATCAAAAAACAACATCCTGTAATCTTTGTTTTGGATGCTTCTCCACCAAACAACTCAAATTATATTGCTAATGTCATTGCTGATATTGAATAACAGTAAACGCTTTATTATAGCATGTATATCAATCGAGATGAAGAAAGACCTAATGCAGTCATATTTCAGAGCATATTACCATGGGCATCAATCTATGTATGTGTCTTTCTCTAGTAGCAGCAAATTTCCATGATTCTTCATTAAAATCGTTAATTTTTATTGTCAGACTCAGTATTATTTGCTGAAAGCTAATGAGGAATTTCACACCATGAACTGGCATATGTATTATTTTGTATTCACAACTCTCCTTATTCCATATCTCAATGAAAACATGTCAAAAAAAGCACTAAAATATTTTAAGTGCCCTCCACATACACAGTGATATATAAATGCTCAGGTGTAGGTAGAAAAGTAATTAAAGAAAGATGAACATGTTTCTTTGTGAACCATACTAACAATGGAGATAAAATAACCAAAAAAGAATGCTCATATAATAGCTCAACTCTGTATCCACCTTATATCTGAATATTATTTTTTTCTATCTTCCCAATACTAAAGGACAGGAGTATTTCATTACAATAAAAATGTAATAGATCTTTTCTTCCCATTTCACGTTATCAGTTATACAGTTTGGACCTTACTTGTAAAGGCACAAGATCCCAATGATGCATGTAACTGTACTGCACACCTAAAAATTACCAATAAACTCAATTAAAAAAAAGAGAAAAACAAGAAAAAAAATTAACAGATCACAGATGAAAAGGCTTAATATTAGTTACTTTTAGGGAAGGAAATGAAAAAAATATGTTCATTTATCAATACCTGTCACTTTTTCAGGAATTTGTGACCTTACTTTGGGTTTTCTGACCTTCCTTAAAACTTGCCTCTTAAAAGCTCCCAATTTAACTAAAGAAAATTTAGTAATATTCTCAGTTATCTGGTATTTATTCCACTTACTTGAAAACAAATTTAAGTGTGTATAATTTAGGTTGTCATATAAGCCCCACCCCCACCCAGGGTTTTATTATAAAAAAGTATTAAAACCAAAAGTGAAAATAATTATATGGAGTACACTCTACCTAAGAATGTTTTTAAAAGCTGAGATAGGGTCTCTCTATACTTTTAATGTAATTAGTATCACTGAAATAGAAAAAAAATTGTTCACACACATAGTTTATTAAATCTAAGAAATGAACTAGAGCTGTCCAAAATAACAAAGCCCATTTAGAGTAGCTAGATCCAATTTAGTAATAACAATAGTTTACCTGTGAATAAATACATATGTTTCTGGTAGAATTATTCAAATACAATTCAAAACAGCATTGTTTGAACTGACTTAATAAAAAAAAAGAAAATAACATTTTTAGGTCTCATCAAATTCTGATAAAATATGGATAGAAAAGTACCAATGGATATAATCACAAAATATTGTTTAAATGTGACATTTCAAAAGTGAAAGAGATATACCACTAGTAGGATTGTTTCTTAGTTAAATAAGATAACAATACTAGTGCTTTTCAAATGTCTTTCATCCCTTCTGAGTTTTCAAGGAGAAAGTTTTAGTTTAAAATGAGTTTGTGCTTATTGTCTTTATACGAATCCTGATGTCCATTTTTATGACTAATCTTCAATAGGATAACAATACAGTAAAAATTAATAGCATTGATTTTCTTTTTCTTAATTACCTTCTATTTATGATTGTTAAATATGGTTTTTATCTATAGTTTGGATGTGAAATTTCCTTTATGTGAACTTGTTTAAATGAAAAGTTTATTTGAAGTTTTAATTTGGAGAAAGGTTGGACAAATAATGATATAGGTATAATATAGACAGTTATAGGCAAAAAGTATAAAGTAGTCATTAAATGTCTAAAAGAGAAGTGGTATTATAATAGATGCTATAAGACAATATTTTAAAGAAGACGCTACAAAGTATTCCAAATGATGAAATCATTAAAATACATATTTACCACCATTTTGTTCTCATTTAAAGGTCTACTTAGGAGGCTTCTCTTTCCTAAAATTTTGATACTTTCCCATGGAATTTATTCATGAATTAAAACTCTAAAAGTGGCCAAAGGTCCCATTTCTTTGAGAACTCTCCATCTATTAAAAACACTATTTTTATCAAGAGATGAGACAAAGTATTTTAATTCTTTCCTTAATTCAGTTCGTCTGTAGTTTGAAAAAGCTTTTAAAAATATAATAAATTATACTTAAAAACAGAATATTTTCAAGCCTTAAAAACAGCAGGTAGATAAATATAGGTTATGATTGTTTAGAATATAAAGTTAGTTCCGTATCATCAAGAGTCTCAAATTATTGGCACTTGACTCCCTGGCAGACTATAGGAGTAAATTTCATCATCTGTCATCATGCCACAATACTCTTTATAGCAAATGTGGAGTCTAGGAGAGGTGACTCGAGTCATCATATTCTGCAATATGAACCATTTGGAGACAGATTTCCTCTCTGAATGAGTTGAACAAAAGATTGAATTCAGCCATAAGAATTTGAATGTTCATTTTATTCCAGCATTTTTATACAGTTAAAATGAGTCATATTTCCTCTCCCCACTACCTCCTCCTTTTTTCTTTTATAATCTTATGGAGCGAGTGGGGGCGTCACTTAGCAAGAGCAAAGAATGTATCCAATTTCACTTGGAAGAACAGCACTGCTAAATAGTCGTGCCCCTGCTAACCTTGTACTTGAACACACACACACACACACACACACACACACACACACACACACTTTCACTGGGGGGATACTTTACAAAATTAAATGATTTTTACACTTTAATAATGACAATGTTCAATTGATTTATTTTATTTTAAAAATTGATTTCTATGTGAGATTTCAAACCATTTCCAATAATTGTCTCTTTTGCATTTTACTCTAGGTCTGAATCTTTAAAATATTACAGTAGTTACATTCAAATAATTGAATTCCATCTTCGTATTGTGGAAAATACTCAAAGTTAATCCCAAGTATCTTCTGGTTAGAGACAGAGACTAAGGTCATACTTTCTCCTCACACATATTTTTCTACTAACTAGTAGGTGTTAGGATCAAAATCAAGATCAAAATTTTCTAAGCTAAATACAGAAACATACATTTCTTGATAACCCCAACCATTTTGAGTGTTGTATATTACATTCAAGATTTAATTTTCAACATTCTTCTCAGAATCATATTAACCATATTAAACCCTAGCACATGGGAACTAACGGACCATGATGAATGGACCGCAGTTTAAGTAGCCCTATAATTATTTTGCTCAAAATAGACTGATTCACTGCAACAGAAAGAAATAGGGAATAGCAGATATAGATAGCTAAGGAAAAAATTGGAACTAAGAGGTAAATAGTTATTACATATTCACAGTAATTGTAATCCCAATAGTGACCAGAGAAAAGAGGTCAGTTATAGTCGCAAGAGCATCCATTATGGTTATGTATGCCAGATGTCAATTTAGATGGGCAAAGAAGAAATTCAAACATAGTATTTTAAGATTCTACTGAACTATTGAAGTTGATGTTATTCAATACAGTCTATATGAATGTTATCATATCAAGTACCATATGAGATCTGAGGATCAGTAAACTCTTTCTCATGCTGGAGGTCTTTGATTAGAGATCACTATTCCCATTTAATTTAAAAAAGAGAGGTAGAGAGATTTATTTAGTAACAAATAGAGAAAAACTTCTCAAATTCCATGTCTGTGCAACTTGGTATTTAAAATGGTCGAGTAGTATAAGAAAAAAATAAAAATCATTTTGTTCTGATATTTGGTCAAGCCATTTTGAAAAATGTTAAGTTAAAACCAGGAGAGGGCTGGGGATTTAGCTCAGTGGTTCCACCGCCTGTCTTGCAAGGGCAAGGACCCGAGTTTGATCCCCGGTATCAAAAAAACAAACAAACAAACAAGCAGGAAAAAAGTCAATCCATTCTCTTATTCGCAAATAGAGTTTAATCCAAAATGATAGGAAGTTGCTCCATTTTCTGTGACCTCACCTACCAAGGGCTTTGCAAAGTTTACCCCACCACTGGGAATCTGAATCCAATTTCATCTTACTTTCCTGGGAACATTACATCTTGTAGTCATCTTTTTACTTACCCACATTTTCAAACTTGTCTTCTTATATTCTTTCCATCAAAGTATAAGTGAGTTTAAGTCTATTTCTATTTTTATTTAAAAATCTTCTCTTGATACTCCTTCCCTAGTGTTTTTGCCTATCTTTCTGCAACTCTCTCGGACACACTTTGTGCTACGGTATCTTCTTACCTCAAATGTTGATACTCCTTGAGCAAGATTCTTCACCTATTTCTCTTTGTAATACTCTTTCCATAGGAGATCTTATTCACATCCATGTTTTTTTTTTATCCATTTTTACACCGATGTATTTTCAGTACATATTTATAAAATGCAGTTTAGTTTCTCCAGAAACGGATCCTGGAGCAAAAATTTGAGCATAAGTAGTAGTTTGTTTCGGAATGATCACGGGAAATGCCAGCAAAGGAGTGGGGAAGTGAGGGAGGGAAGGAAGTCAATTAAAGATGGATTATCAATTCAGCTACCACTGTGAGCTCTGGGAACTTGGTCCCACTGGGGAGTTCTGAAACATGGTGCAGGCTTGTTCGGGTTTACCACTTCAAGAATGGAGTAAGTCTATTTTTCTGAATATAATATAGACTACACTAGTGTACCCAAGCTCTGGGTATTCTGTGTTCCTTTCTGCCTTGTGGAGATGTGTTGTGCGTATAATTAATCCAAATACATTTATCTTTTTAAAAACAAATTGTATTGTTTTAAATTGCATTCTATATTTGATGTTTATAACATGATGTTATACAATATATGTAGATAATAAAATGGTTGCTATAGTGAAACAAATCAAAATATCTGTAATTTCACATTTTTGTGTATGTGATGAAAACTGTTAAAACCTATTTAACAATACTCTGATGTAATATAATTTTATTAGCTATAATCATATTTTATATTACACTTAGACTTGTGGATTTTACGCATCCACTTCTTTGTATCATTTAGCCTGCACCTCCCTCTTTATTCTCCCCTCCCTGTTGTGCTAATTTCTGCATTATTTAGTCTTCATTTTCTGTCTGTGTCTTTTCTCTTTAGATTTGACATATAAGTGAGATCATGAAACATAATTCTTAACATTTCTCATTTATTTCATTTGCACAATAATCTCTAGGCTTATATGTATGTGGTAAATAATAAGACCAATTTCTTCAAGGCTGTGTAATATTTTATTATGCATACACCATGTTTCCTTTATTCATCATACTTAGCTTCAGATTTCATTTCTTAGCTATTGTAAATAATGCTTCAGTGAACATAGGGAAAACATTTTTATCAGGTGATAAATTCATCTCTTTTGATATATACTCAGGGAAGTTTTGCTGTGGTAGTTCCATTTTTATTTTCTTTATGGAACTCCTCATTGTTTTCTGTAATGCCTACAACTATTTGCAATCTCACAGTGGTGTACTAGGGTTCATTTTTCTCTACTCCTTTACCTTATCTTTCTGATCATAACATCATTACATGGGGAAGTGACATCTCATAGTGGTTAAATGTGCGTATTGCTGATAATCAGTGATGTTGAGCACTTTTACATATCCATGATGGCCATTTCAAAGTCATCTTTGGAGTAATTTCTGTATGAGTAGATTGCTCAGTTTTGAATTAGGTTATCTATTATTGGATTGTAAGAGTTCTTTATAAATTTTGGATATTATAGATTTTTCCTAGTCATTAGATTGTGTATTTTTGTTTGGCATATAGAATTCATTTTTCTATTCTTGAGCTTTTGGTGTGATATCCAAAAATGTTATTACTAAGGCTAATATCAAAGAGCTTTCCCACTATAATCTCTTCTAATAAGTTTTATGTTTTCAAATCTTACACTGAGGTCATCCATTTTTTATGATTTTGGGGTATGATGTATGATAAAGGTCTAATATCACCTTTTGACATGTAAATATTAAGTTTTTCCAGCACTATTTATTAAATAAACTGTCCTTCCCCCATTATGTTGCATTGGTTATTAGTCAAAATTTAATAGACAATATATATATTTCCCTATTCTGTTCCAGAGTAGACATTTTTCTGTTTGGGGGCTAGTACCATACTATTTCAATTACTCTAGCTTTGTAATATAATTCTAAATCAGTATCCATGTTGCTTCTACCTTTGATCTCTTTAGCTATATCAGAACTTTGTGGTTCCCTACAAATTTAAGATCATTTTCTCCATTTCTATAAAGAATGCCATTGGAATTTTGTCAGAGGATTGTGTTGAATCTATATATTGCTTTGAGTATTGTGTACATTTTAACAGTATTAATTATTATTCTAACATATGAACACAAGATATCTTTCCCTTTCCAAATTTGTTTAAAATAAAGAATTATTTTGTATCAAGGAATGATGAGATTAATATCTTTTGAGTGGCCTGGAATAATAGATGATTATTGTAAAAGTAATACATGCCACATGGATTATCAGGCAGATCTCCACTTTTTGAAATTATATTGGTAACTTTATTAGTTTCTTTCCTGTCACTGAGATAAAATGCTTGACATATACAACTGCAAGAAGAGGTTTATTTTGGCTCACAGTTTTAGTGGGTTCAGTTTATGGTTTGCTGCCTCCAAGACAGAAACCACATGGTGGAAGAGCCTGGTGCAGGGAAACTGCTAACATCATGGTGGTCAGAAAGGAGAGAGATAAGGAAAAGCTTGAAACAGGAATACACCCTCTATTTCATGCCATGAGTAACCTGCTTTGCATGACCAGGCCCCATTTCCTAAAAACACCTTTAGTTCCCTCATGATCTAGCCACCTTTCAAAGACTCTATCTCTGAACAGGAGAAATTGGGAGGAATATGTTCGATCTAAACAATGACCTAAATATAATGCTCTCCCCTTTTGATAGGCTACTCATCTGCTGTGTCAATTTAGAAACATATTCTTGTTTCTTGGTCTACCTTCTTGTTTCCTTTTTATAGTACTCTATTGCTTTTTCTTCTGAATGATCTTCCCAGAGCATCTTGTTATTTTACAACCACCTGCCAAATCTCTTGACCACTGGCATCCAAATCCACACATATTTCCTGCTCATGGAAACTTAAATGTGAGCTCATTATAAACACTAATAAAAGTTAACAAAATGGATGCAAGAATGTGGGAAAACACTAGTAATGTAACTAGAGGTATACAGTAGGTCAAGGCTTCAAGATTACCACTTTTCCTAGGCAAGGGATAAAGTCTTGGCCTCCCATATTCATTCACTGTAATCTCTGAACCCAAGACCACAACCATCACAGCTATAAACATGATAACTGTACCTGTGCCACTCTGGGAAGCAAGGAAGTTGGTTGCTCATGTGAGTAAGCTGTATAATCAAATTGCTTATGTCCAAAGCCCAACACTATCAGTAGGATAGATTTGTTTTTTTCCTACCAAGGAAAACTTATAATAGTAACTCCATCAGGCAGTAGTCCTATATATAAGAGGATATGTTTCTTCTAAGTAATAAATAAACATGTTTCTTGGCACACAGTGAGCACTCAATAAATGCAGGCTTTTAGAAGTAGAAAGATGCAGACAGAATCTGCCAGAGGTGATTTTCTCCAGGCACGATCCTGTGTGGGGCTGAATTGAAGCACCTGCTCTTGTTTCCTCCCTGTGAC
>NW_022900914.1:43461746-43533783 GCF_012274545.1 Fukomys damarensis
ATATATATATATATTCAAGAGAGACTCTGTTTGGCATGTACCAATATTGCTACTTGACCCTTTCCAAGTCCCCCATTTAAACTTCACCAGATGTGTTGAACTTGAAAAGGTATGGATCCCATCTACCCAACAAGAACCAACTTGTACACTCTGTTTACATTTATAAGGCTCACTTTCCAAGAAAGAATTTAAATAGCTTTTTGAAAATGTATTTATTTTAATCGCCATTATATATGCATTTATGCATTTGGTCCATTGATATCACCTCTCTCATATGACACATAGCATATTCTGATCATATATGTCTGGGGAATTTAAAAAGTCCCAAACTTAGGGTTTCATTAAGGTCTAGGAGGTGTACAGGATATGTGACTAATGTCATTCTAAGTTGGGAGCTGCAGATACAGAAAAGAGATGCATTTTCTTCCATTTCTGAGGTTCTCTTCTTTCTACTCAGTACTTTTGAGCAGCAGAGAAGATATTCCCTGTGAAGAGTTGAAACTTATAGAGAAGTCGTAACATGAGGTGAAGCTCAAATATAATTTGAAATTTCATATTTATTTATTTTTTTAAACTTTGGAAATGATTTTCTCCCATTAAGTTTATTGGTACATTTAAAGCAAACAATACAGTTACATTTATCATTAGGATCTTGTATCTTTACATGATATATCTTGGTTCTTATTTTTTCCCCATACTCTCCCTTCAACCCCTTCACCCTTCCCTATTTACAAAGACTTTGTTTCCATTTTTTCTTTTTTTCACATTTTTCTTTTCCCTTATTTCCTTTCTCCTTCCCTGCTGGCCATTTTCTCTCTATTTCACACTACAAATTATACCATTTCATATTTAAAATAAAAGAGAACCTTCTCAAACTGATTCATTTAGGTTATAGCTCTTCAATGGACTAACTATTGGTCTTAATTTTATGCTTTAAATTTCACTTTTAAAATTAAATATCAACAAGAAAGCAGAAATCTATTGTCAACAATTTTAATATGTTGTTTCGGGAACAATACTCAACTTGGCTTTAAATGAACCTTTTAGTGTTCTTTGTAATGAAGGGACAAGTACAATAGTTATAAGTACACACCCATACAAAATACAGCTATGAACATACACGCACATGTTCACACACATTGTGTAACCATAGCAGGACATTCATCAGGTGATACGCACTCCTCTGAAACCTCAACATCTTTGCTTCCTGTGGAGCTGGGTGTTGCAGGTACTCCCTGTGGTGAGTTATGGTCTGTGTATTCATTTGCTCCGCTGAGTAGCAGTCTAATGATTTGCAATCAGCCATGCTTTCTCCTGATTCAGCTGGTGCTTCAGCTTCTTCACAGTATTCATTAAGTAATTTTTTGATATTTATGTTTCACTCTTGTACTTTATTTTCTAGCCCTGCAGTTAGTAAATAGGAAATCCCTGACAGCTAAGTTTAATCACTGCAAAGACTCAGTTCATTTCATGTTTGTTTATGTTTTGTTTGAAAATTGCCTGCAACTAAATAATGCATTATGATCCAATTTGCAGTGTTATTGTTGTTGTCATTTTTACAAATTGGGCCTTGTGAAAGGACTGAGAGATCAAAAAAGTGACAGTGAGGGGCAAGGAGGTGAGGTCAAGATCAGATTAGATTAGCCAGATAGAAAAAGCAGAGTCAAAAAATATTAATCTCAGATTTTGACATGCTCTTTTCAATACAGACAAAATTCATCAGCAGTAACTAGCAAACAGCTCATTTAAAAAAGATTATATAGAAATAACACATAAGCCCTAGACTGAATCTTGTATGGAAGTAACAACCAAAGAAATAATAATATCCAAATTGTTTGAGAGTATACCAGACTCATTTCTCACCAGTATCTCTTATTTCTCATAGCTCTGGAAGTTTGAACATGCTGCTGCCTTAGCAATGTTTGCACCCTCGCGGCCCTGTACATCCGAGGATAAGAACACCACTGTGTTTGGCACCATAATAATTCCATAATAAATGACACCTTTCACAGTGCTGGATATGAAGTAAACATTTTATTGTCTTGTTATATGTTTACCGAACAACTAAGAGATAGCCTTCACCAACATAACATGAACTGGAAAAATGGTCGTGTTATTTAGGAGGTCCCTCCATTATTGTTAGTGTGCTTTTTTGAGGGAGATGAGTTTAAATACAAATTTGGTTTGACTTTGGAGTGAGGCTATTGGATAATAGATTATTTTATAAATATGCCCACTTTGTCTAAGGCCAAGATATTCATTACCAATAAAGTTTGTTTTTAAATGATGTCATAATATTTATTTGAACCATAATGTACATTTTATTAAAGACCTCAATCCTTTTAACATCAGATTAATTATCAAATTATCTTTTAAAAAACTATGAGTTTGATTAATTTATTAAAAATGTAATGTATCATATTCATGTGCAATATTTTTATCTCCTGATTAGGAGTAAGTAGGAATGATTTTTCTGTGGCTTCTGGTTGCTTGTATTTACAAAACAGAAACAGCCTATCCCTTAGGAGTCAAGCCAGCTACCTACAGGAAACACTAGAAATGGAGGTTAATCTTGACCGTTCACTTGACTGGGTTGAGAAGTATAGAGGAAGTCAGTAAAGCACACCTCTGGGTGTGTCTGTGAGAGTGCCTTCGGCAACAGCAAACTGACGAAGGCCCACCATGTAGACATATGTATGTGTACCAACAGGAGCAGTGTTAAAACTAAGGTGCTCCCCGCAGTAGGCTGGGCATGTGGATGAAACAGATGTGGAAGCAGGGTGATCAGGCTCCGCCAGTTCGGGCCCTGTATCCCTATGGCCTGACTGCCCAAGCCATGCCTTCTTCATGATGCTTCTGCCTCACCCCAGACCTTAAAGCAATGGAGCCAGCTGACTATGGACTGAAACCTCTGAAAACATGAGCCAAAACAATCCTTTCCTCCGCTATTTTATCTCACAGTGTCAGAAAGCAGTCCGGAGTCTTAGGCATTCAGCAGACTTGGCCTATCTATGGACACTGTGGTGACAGCATATGTGAATGAAACCGAATGGCTCAGCCAAAGGACTAGAATAGCTGGCACGTTCTTGGTGTTTTTTTCTCCAGGTATAATACCAACTATTCCCTTAACTATCCCAGATCACAAGATATCAATCATCCTGGAGGAATAGTCAAACAGTGAGCCAGTTCCATTAAAGAACTTCAATTTACTGATCAACTTGCCCCTTCAAAGTACTTCTTGGAGGTCATTTATCAGTGACAAAGGATTCTGACCTTGCAACAGTGTTTAAAGGATCCCAAACCTCTGCTTCCTCTCTTGCTCATTTCAAGGTGCTGTGCTTGCTCTTGGTTTCAGCACTGGAAATCTTTTGCCAAGCATCTCCTTGGATTTCTTTGTCTCACAAGCAGGTGTGCACGCTAATAGCCCTGGCTGTTGCCAATCCCTACATTTTTCATCTTACCGCTCTAATTTATTGCTGTTTGAAGTTTAAATTTGGAGTCCATTGTTTATTTTTCTATATAGTTATGAGGCTTTCTGCCTCAAAAGTATGTGGCAAACCATCTTGTGCCCTACTTCGTATTATTTGTATAAAGCTGAGTCAGATTAGTCAATTTACATAAAATGACCTCTGTGTTCATATGTGTCTGTGGGTGTTTGCATGTATGTGTTTTTTTTGGAATTTTTTCTTCTTTTTCAACATTCTGCTTCTACAACTAAGGTAAATTTATTTTAAAAATTAAAACACAAAAATAAAGCAGTGGGATGAAAAATGGAGAGGAAATAAACATAGTTATAGCCTTCATGGTGATGACAGTTTCATAAGTATATACTTATATATGTGTGTGTGTATGTGTGTGCCAGTCATACTTCTCTAAAGAGATTTTTACAACTTCTTAAAATAAAAAATAGTTCAGTCCCAGGTAGCAAAACATAAAATAAAATAAAAATAATTTGAAAGGCTGTTATCAGAATTTTCTTTTTCTCAGTATATTTCCTAGAAACTACCACTGCCCTTTACTATTTATGCCACCACATATATGTGTGTGTGTGTGTGTGTGTGTGTGTGTGTGTGTGTGTGTGTGTGTAGGAATATAACACAGTCACTATTAAAAATGTTTCTTCAAAATAGGCTTGGCTTCCAAATTACATCTAATTTTCTCACAAAGTAAATTTTTATACTCAGTAATGATACCTATCATTTCCTCATTGTCAAAGACAATAGCATATATAGTGTTTCAGCTATTGAACTAAATATGTGGGATACATGGGTAAAAATATAGCTTGTTCCCCCAAGAAATTAACAGGGCAGCAGAAATGTAGTGAAATAAATGGACATTTCATTTATACTGGGAATAAGGAGCAATGCTCAAAATATAGGAAGGCAAAATCTTTAAGTAGTCAGGGAAGTCTTCGTGGGAGAGCTAATATGGATCTGATGGTTTAAAAATTAATAGAAATTGGCCAAATACACACAAGACTGAGGGTGAACACATGGCTACAGAAGCACAGACTACATCCCCCAAATGAACGGATAAAGGAAATGCGGTATTTCTGCACAGTGGAGTACTACTCTACTGCAAAGAAGGATGAAACTTGAGCCATTTGTAGAAAAATGGATTTGCCTTAAGACCATGAAGTGAAACAAATCAGACACGAAGGTTACACATTGCATGGTTTCTCTTATGTGAAAACCCCTAAATATAAATAAAGAGCAAAATAAAAGGTGGAAAATAAATGGAGAGATAGGTCTTTTGCAAAAAAGAAGGGGACTGAGAAAGATGGAGGTAAGGAAAAAGGAAGAGAAGGGAAAGGAATAACAAGAAATGAGATGTATCATGCACATGTGCCGACTCCCATGAGAAATGTAATCATCATGTACTGCAAATAACAAAAAATGTTAAGTATAAAAGTCAAAGACAAAGAATAGTGGGGAAACGGAGCACATTTGTGGAATAGCACCTAACTACTGTGGATGCTGGATGAGTTGACTTTTAATTCAAACTGGGAGTTGGGGACAAGCCATTAGGAACCTTATAATCTACAAAGGTTATATTTTTATCTGTAAGATAAGTAACAGAAGATTCACTAAGAAAGTTAAAAATGTGTATTTTCAAACCTACATTTCCCAAAATTTTAATTACATAGCTTGGGTGGCCACTGGAATTTTATATTTTAAAATTCCCTATGTGATTTTTGAAGTACTTTACAAAGAGAAGCCTTTAAAAAAAAACTCTGAGCAAGCTAGATACTTACATAATCAGAACTGTATGTCAAATCTTTTGGTAATATTGTAAAGAATGCCAAGATAACTATTTGGTAATGTTATTTAAATTACTGATCAGGGCAATAAAAATATTTGCCAAGCCAATTGGCCAGTTCAGTCTGAAAGGTGACCTTAAAATTGGAAGCATTTTAAAGTATGTTGTCAAGCTTAGTATTATGCAGAATAGTGTTATTGTGTGCTCTGGACTTCCTTCAGTAAGACAACGCTACTTCCTAGTAGCCATGGCTTGTTCCAGAGATAAACCTTGAACGACCTTCAAGTTGTAGTCTCCGTATTTATTCTAAAACAAATCAGACACTCAGTATTGAAAATGGTTTGTTTGAGCTCAAATTGATAATTATGATACTCAATGTTATATGACCTACTCAGCTGGAAGAGCCCAAGACCCTTTTCTAATTAAATCATATTTTTAAAAGTAGTCTCCAAGGACCGGGGATTTAACTCAGTTGTGCCACTGCTTGCCTCGCAAGCACAAGGTCTCGAGTTCACTTCCTGGTACCAAAAAACAAACAAAAGTAAAAGTAGTCTCCAAGCTAACCTCATGGAATTGTACCTTTATTACACTGGAGATGTTAGTTCCAAAAGTGTTAGCACCTCATTGCATACTGCAAATACTTAGACCTTTCCATCCTATCAAAAGATATCCCCATGAAGTATGACATAAAATATGGTTTTTAACTGTATAAAAGGATTCGTCTCAGCAAACATACAATTAAATCTTGCATTTAATTTGTTACCTATAGGAAAGTTTGCAAGTTTGGATTGAAGACCCTTGGTTTAGGGTCTTTAAGATTTTTTCAGAGCATCTTCAGCACCTTTTTTTCATCTGCCTAGTGCAAAGCTGTATTTTCATCATATAAATCAACCAACACAACATATTCGGCAGACTGAATTGCAGAAACATATCCAGCTGTCTTCTATTTTGTTGTTGTTGTTTTGTTCTTTTGATACAGGATCTCACTATGTAGTTGAGACTGACCTGGAACTCACTATGTAGCCCAGGCTAATTTCAAACTCAGAGGGATCTTCCTGCCTCAGTCTCCTGAGTGCTGGGATTTCAGGCATGCGCCACCACACCCAGCTTCAGCTATCTTCTATTAAACCAGATGTTGGGAAAGGAATTTGCAAAAATGTAAAATAATACAATTTCCCTCTAATTATTTTGTTCAAAAATTACAATTTTTCATGTAATACATTATTATTACATACTGCTTATTGGATATGGAATAATATTTTTTTATTTCTCTCAATATTAATTTTTAATATTATAAATATTGATAACTATACCACAAATAAATCAAATCTTTTTGGGATTCTCAATCATTTGAAAAAGTATAAGGATTCTTCAGTTCAAAAATATTTGAGGAATGTTGGTCTTGTCAAAGGAAAGATTCATGAAAATATAGTATATTTGACAGCATTCAGTTCTTTTGAAAATTTTAATTTTGATCTCCTCTCCCTTGAATAAAATTTCCTTCATTTCTCTTCCAAAGACTACATATCTAGTGTTGAAACAAAAATAATGTTTTTCCAACAGTAGTAGTAACTGGTAAAAATTCAGGTTGATAAGGGCATAACAATTCCAGATTTGAAACTATACTACAAAGCCACTGTGATAAAAATAGCACAGTACAGGCAAAGAAACAGACCTGAGGATCAGTGGAACAGATTGGAAGATGCAAAAACAACTCCAGATATACTCAGCTACCTCATTTTTGACAAAGGAGCCAACCATCCCCACTGGAGAAAAGACAGCCTCTTTAATAAATGGTGTTGGAAAAACTGGATCTCAACCTGCCAAACATTAAAATTAGACCCTTATCTTTCATGATGCACTAAACTAAAATCCAAGTGGATTAAAGATCTAACTATTAAAAAAGAAACATTAAACTTGCTGGAAGATAAGTTAGGCAGAACTCTTGAAGACATTGGCATAGGAAAAGATTTTATGAACAAATCCTCAGTAGCACAGGAACTAACAGAAAGAATCAACAACTGGGATCTCATCTTATTAAAAAGCTTCTGCACTGCAAAAGAAACCATCAACAGATCTAAGAGACAGCCTACAATGTGGGAAAAAAATTTTACCAGCTGCTCCACAGACAAAGGGCTATTATCTAGAATATATAAAATACTCAAAGCAATCAGCCCCCCAAATATAAAGACCTGATTCAAAAAATGGGCATCTGAAATGAACAGACATTTCTCAAAGAAGTAAAAGCAGCAAGTAAATATATGAAAAAATGTTGCACATCACTTGTCATTCGAGAGATGCAGATGAAAACAACACTGAAATTCCACCTCACCCCACAAAGAATGGCTGCTATCAAGAAATCAACCAGGCCAGGGATTTAGCTCAGCTGTTTGGTGGCGTGCCTTGCAAGCGCAAGGACCCGAATTCAATCCCCAGTACCAAAAAAAAAAAAAAAAAGAAGAAAGAAAAAAAAAGAAATCAACCAATAACAAATGTTGGCATGGTTGTGGGGAGAAAGGAACTTTTCTCCATTGTTGGTGGGAGTGCAGACTGGTGCAACCACTATGGAAATCAATATAGAGAATATGCCCTAACTCTTTGAAAATTCAAGTGTTTGCTTCTTTAAGGAAGGACACTTGTGTGCTTGTGTGTGTGTTTGTGTATGTGGGTACATTTGCATACGTGTATTCAGTAGAGAGATGATAGTGTAGAAGGGTTAAAACAGGGCAATAGTAGATTTCTCAAGACTCCTAATAAATAGATATTTTATAGCTTGATAGGGCTACACCAGCCATGCATTTTCTTAAGGCATCTTTTACCACACACTCTTATAAAATCTCTTCAAATATTGCTACACATATTACTTTCTAGATTTTCTTCAAAAGGTGTACCTTTGTATATGGTGATTTTTCTTTCTGATTCAATTTTCTCTTTATTTCCTGATCAGATTTCTAGTATCTTGATTCATTTGCATTAATTTTTCAAACTTTATTGGGAATTCTCTCTCAATTTGGATGTACAGCTGTCAATAATAAACTGTCATGTTTTTTTTTCTTGCAGATCATTAATGAAGATGTTAAATAAGCTCAAACAAAACACCAGGCTTCCAGGTTCTTGCCCAATCTCCCCCAATCTCATTTGTTCTTGCCCTATTTCATTTATCATTACAAGCTAGGTTTCAGAGTGTACTATAGTGCTCATATCTAAGCCAATTGAATTAATTTCGCAAATAAGATATTGTAGCCCTTTCATGTTTCACTAAAAATCAATATAAATTACCAAAATTGTTTAGGGAAACCTGTTTCCTTATAATTTTGTGGCTCTCTTTTTTCAAAGCATCCTCCTTCCTTCCATCTTCAACCACCATTCTTGTTCTCCTTTCTGTGAGACTCATTCATTTTATTTATACGGTTATTATTCAGAGTTGCATCATTAAGTTTATCAGGGGTGAGCCTTTTCTCATTCTTTCAAATTTAAACTTTCTGATCCCAGCATCTTTCTTGTCAGTGACCACAGTCTTTCCCCCCCGCATCCATTTTCTTTTCCTGTATACATCTAGAACTTTGAATCGTTTGTACTCATCTTGGGACCACTCTGTGGTACTCAGACGGTACTCTTAGTTAAGATCTCACTGCCTCAGTACTTTACCCACCACCCTTTTTGTAGAGATACGTTCCTAAGGTTATGGGACCATTACAGTAGTACAGTGCTCTGTGCATAAATTGCCACATATGTAGAGGGATTCCTGTATTAACATAAAGTTAAATCAAGGAAAAGGCATTAATTCTACAGGCCACATAACTGAACTTGAGAGTTGACATCCACAAACTCTGTCCTGTCTTCTTGTTAGGAAATAAAGAAATACAATAAGCAAATGGTTATTGGTGGGCAATAATTTTCCGTCAGTTGATGGAACAGAGAACTCCAATTTCTGTCCTTAGGAAAAAGGCAGAACTGACAGAATCAGGGTATAGTAGGGGGCTCAGTGGTGGGGGTAATGCCCTAAATACTTTGAGAACTTGGCAACAGCATCTCTTAAAATGAAAGTACCATCAAAACGGTTATACTAATAGTTGACTAGACATTTTTAAAGAATGCTTTATTTCCCTGAAATGACCTGCATACCAGTGGACAGGGAAAGCAAATGAAGAACTGAGTAGATAAGATGCAGGAAGAAAAGTGGAAGCTGGAGTTTGAAACAGTTCTGCCAAAGCTACTGCTATAAACAGAAATGTTAGAAAGGTTTTGGGGAAGATAATTTGAATAACATGAATCAATAAACAAGGATAATGACAGTGAAGCAAATTGACCCCCAAACTCATTTAAAGAATGTTAGTGACAAGGAACAATCATTAGCTTACTTCTTATTCATTCATTATTTATCCACACACTCAGCAGTAATTTTAGTCACTTTTTATGTCCCAAAGCAATGCCAGAAGGGGCTGGGATTTAGTTCAATGGTTCTGCCACCTGCCATTTTTTTTCCTCATTGAGTTTATTGGTACATTTTAGGTATACAGTACAGTTACATTAATGATTGGGATCTTGCACCTTTACATGACAGATCTTGGTTCTCATTTTTTCCCCTTGTCCCTGCCCTCCCTTCACCCCTTCTGCCACCTGCCTTGCAAGCACAAGGTCCCAAGTTTGATCCCCGGTAACAAAAAAAAAAACACCCAAAGCAACGCTAAAGACAATAATGTATATATCTCTGCAAAAAAATAGACATTAATAAGTGACACATGTGTAAACACTGCAAAGTTTCTTTGGTGTGAATAAACTATAATAGTACACAGGATCCTAATGAGATAATGGACCAAGTGAAATAGGAAGAAAAGGGCTAAAGGTGTAGGGAAAGTGGCAAGGGTAGGGGAAAGGGAATAAGGGAAAGGAAAAAATAGGAGAAAATGAAAAAATGGAAATAAAGTGTTTGTAAATGGGGAGGGGAGGAGGGGATGAAGTGAGGGCCGGGACAAGGGGAAAAAATGAGAACCAAGACCTATCATATAAAGGTACAAGATCCCAATGATGAATGTAATTGTACTGTATACCTAAAATGTACCAATAAACTCAATGAGGAAAAAAAATCAGACATTGCCCTTAAGTTAACAATATAGTAGTTTATGTGTTCAACATCCCTTGCAAAAAGTTGAGCAGAGATTAGAGTCTGATATGGAAGCAATTTCAGAAATGTCAGAGGACACCAAAGAGAAGCCATTAAGTGGTCTACTTTACTATTCTACACAGGTTCAGGGAGAGAGGAGAGGTGCAAAACATCAAGGAGGATGTTTCTTTGTGGAAACTCCCTGTTGCCTGAGTGCAATGAAATCCAACCTCCCTGCCCCATGGAGGTAATCCAACTCTATTACAGGTCTTATTTGAACAAGAACAAAAGGCACAATACCTTCCTTAACTATCCTTTGTTATCATAGAGCTCTAGATAAGAGAAAGAGAACCAGTTGAAAAGGCAAAAACAGAATCTAGTTATTTTGGTGCTGAATTGCTTTTACTTTTATTGTGCTTTTGTTAAAAGCTACAGCAAATTAGCAGATGACATGATGCTCTTCCCAGGAATCTTTTCTGTAAAAGAAGCTTTCTTGACCCACTTGTAAAGTGAGGGAGGAGATAATGAAACACTTCAATAGGTGGCATTGACTTGGTGGATAAATGGTGCTGTTTCTTGGTGTTTTAGTTGAAATAACCCTGAAGAGAGTCTACCATTGTCTACGAGTTTTCTAGAGAGCCTGACCTCCAGCTGCTACAGGTAACTGGCTTGATATCACCCCCTGGTTGGCTTCCTTCCTTTCCTGAATGACTTCTCCTTTTGCCCTTCCAGGGCTTCCTGGGGGCTACCTTCCAAAGAAACCACTTTTCTTTGTACACTTATCTCAAGGTCTGCTTCTAGGGAAACTCAAACCGAGATACAAACTATTTTTCAACTTCTGCATGTATTTTTGCTAATAATGTTGAATAAGATTAACCTTGTCTTTGGATCTTTCCTCAGTTTATGCAGCCGTTTAGCCTTTCTGTTCTTTGTACTTTGTATGCCAAGTACTCATTGTTACTTTAATCAGTTGGTAACTCAGTGGTCCAGTAGTGGTGTCCCTAGGCCTCAAATTTCCATTCCACACACTGGAAATACCAATGGCTTTCCCAAGATCGCCTCAGCTCTTGTTTGTTTGTTTGTTTGTTTGTACCAGAGATGGAACTCTGGACCTTGCATTTGTTAAGCAGATGGCAGAACCACTGAGCTAAATCCCTGGACCACCTTGACTCTTAAAAGGCCTACAGTTTTAAGGTTTCTGATATTCTAGTGAATGCTGAATTCTTATCCTTGCTTTTCAGTTCATGATTGTTGCTTTACCTTCACTTTGGCCTTAATCCAAAAACAATAGAAGTCAGCCTTTTTCATAATTTCCACTAGAAAGAGAAAAAAATAGTGCTCAAAGTCATTTGTTCATTCAAGAACTATATGAACTATAGTTCATTCAAGAACTAATGTCTGTTCCAGACATTATTCTAGGCTCTAGGGAAAACTAATAAGGCTGACAGGGTTCCTGTTTGCTGTGGTCGCACTGATTTTAAATGCCATGCTGTTAGGATTGTTCTTAAATTTCATTTCCCCCATTTATAGATCTATTCATTCATAAAACATTTGTAGGTTCAGTTGTCCCTAGATATCAGTCAGATTTGGTCCAGAACTCTCCAAAAATATAAAACTCTGCAAATATACATCTTATATGTTTTTTAAAAAAGCACATGAAATTTGCATATACCCAGTGTGTATCCTCCCAACACTACACTTTGAATCATTTCTAGATTACTTACCATACTTAATACAAACTAAGTAGTCATTTTACTGTATTGCTTAGGGAATAGTGAGAAGAAAAATGATTTTGTGAATGTTCAGAATGCAATTTTTTTCTGACTATTTCTAATTCATGGTCAGCTGAATCCATGGATGTGCAACCCAAAGATGCAGAAAGCTGGCTGTTATATGTGCTCTGTGTCAAGCATGTATTCTAGGATGGCAGAGATGAACACTCGCTGGTCTCAAACCAGAGCTACCCAGCAAGAAAACATATTTCATTACTAAGAATACCTGGAAGGTAGAGGAAGGAACCTTCCTTTCCTATGTTCTTCAGTTTAGGAATCATAGGCCGGGCCCAACTTGATGAGTAGCAAACAATCAGACTAATAATCCAGGCCACCAACGTATGTTACAAGAGGGCCAGTGGGTTCTATAAAGAAAAGAACCTTGGTTACCTAGATAGCAATGATACCCACAAATAAAGACTACAGAGTTATGAAATAGGAGCATAGCCCCAGGATAGGTTGAGGTGGGCAGTAAAAAAATAAAATAAAATAAAATAAAACTCACACAGGCTTCTGAAACAGTTACCAGAGTAGAATGTTGAGTAGTCCAACAGCAGTGACCTGGTGGCTCTAATTTCCTGGTCCTTGTTATGAGTATATTCAGCCCATCATTTTTGTTTTCAAAGGCTTGATTAAGACAACTGATTATGGTATCATCAGTGCCAATATAGCTGCTACAAGGAACTTATTGGCAATCCAGCTAATTGGGTAATTTGGAATATACTTGAATAGGTCAAACCTGAGATACCCTGATTAGTGGTTTAAGGCTTTCCTATTCAAGTTGCAATCATTCTCTTCACTCAAAAGAATGAATGTCCTTGTGTACAATAATGAGCCGGTTGATTTTCTCTTAATTGAGCTCACAGTGTAACTGGAGCCCCTCATTCACTGGGAGTTGGCTCTCAGCTCCCCTTTCCTTTGGTTAGGAGACACCAGGTCTTGAGCAGGCATTATAATATGCTTTTATGCCCAGGGAATTTCGCTGTCTCTATGTTACTGTATAAATCCATAGAGGAAATTTGAGATAACTACATAGCTAACCTTAAACTATGTTGGGGTCAGGCTTTAACATGTCTATTCTCTTTTTCTTAGTGATCCTTCTCCCTGCTTTGCTCTGTCTTCACTCTTCTTGGAGAATCTGTAGTCTCCAATGATTACAGCTTCCTCTTCCTATCTAGCAGAACATCTGTGCCTTGTCTTTCCCTTTCATTTCTTCTCTCGTTTCATTTCTTTTTCCACTAGTTACTTAATTTCAATATGACAGTAAATATTTAACAGATACCATTTATTAACTTTTTAGTAACAGTTAATGCTGTCACTATTTTTTAAAGTTTTGATGTCTTCTCATGCTATGAAAACAGAAACTATAGAAAACGATACTGTGCAAAAACTTTTACTTATTATTGTTCTTTTAAAGTGGTTGAGCCGGGGATTTAGCTCAGTGGTTCCAGTGCCTGCTTTGCAAGCTCAAGGACCTGAGTTCAATCCCTGGTACCAAAAAAATAAAATAAAATAAAATAAAGTGGTTGAAAAGTTAATTCCCTGTAACATATCAAAGTAATAAAAGGTATCCATGTAAGAATTTTTGAGTAAGGAAAATAATATCCTAAATTATAATTTTAGTGATTATAAAGTTACTGCAAGATTATGAAAAATACAAGCTCTACGTTCTTACTTCAGAAATTCTGATTTTTGTGAGTCTGAGAAAAATCTCAAGAATCTGAGTTTTTTTTTTTTTCCACAAATGCCCAAGTAACACATAGGACCAAGTTTGAAAATTTGTTCTCAAATAGGTGGAAACAAAATTTTTGCATATTTCCAAAAGATTTTTTATGGGTTTGTTGCTTTATTAAAAAATCTGTAGGCACAAAGCATGTTTACAAAAATTCCTTATACCAGACTGATTTTTGCTGCATAATAATTCCAAAAGTTAAAAGGCCTTTAACCAAGAATGTCTAACCCATGACTCACGTTTTTTAAATGTTATAATAAAAATATTTTAAATGAAGTTTTATTATTTATATAGTAAATAGAATATATTGATATTTACATTTGTATATTGATATATATAAATTGCATTATATACTTTATCTGTGGCCCAAGATAATTCTTCACTCACAACAAATAAAACACAAGATGCAGTTTGGACATCCAGCCAATAAAAATGTTCTGTGAATCACCTTAGTGATTCTTCTGATCTAATCCGAGGCTGGATGACCCAGGTTGGCTTTAATCAAAAATGTTGTGGTTGGCTTGAACTCAGTCATACCATTGGGGATAACTTGGCCACTTGTCTCTTGAGACATAGCAGGCAAACCAAAGATGACTTAGGTTGTTTTAGGTTCCAAAGAGCAATAAAAAAGGGCCCGCACAAATGCTTTTCAAACCTCCAAACCAAAGGAAACCACATGGCTAAATCCAGACTCAAGTTGGAAGGGAACTACTCAAGTGTGTTGACCAAGGAAGGTGAAATTTTGCAGCTATGTTTGCCGTACAGTAATGTCCATGTTCCACTGGAAATGTAATTGACTTCTGAGCATCTGTATGGTAGAAAAACATAACAATGATTTTGGAGAGCAAATATTTAAGTTAAGTGAAGCTTCCACTTATTTGCTTCAAGATGCTTAAGTGTTTTGTCTTCTCTAAGTTTATCTCTTCAATGTTGTAAATTTTAAAATGTTTTTAAATGTATATGCTTTAGGTAACTGTCCCTACCTCTCAAAAATTATTAAAGTATTGTGTCAATAAGCTTTCAGATATTTCTGTGACTTATGTCTTCATCCAGCCCACCCTTAGTCTTTTTTTTTTCCTTAAAAAAAAAAACAAAATTGTCATATCATCCAACACTTTTGTAAACTTCAGGTGGCTCCCCATATGCCTACAAAATATAAACAGAATCAGCATGTGAAGATTTGCCCAATCTGGGCTAACCTCTATTGTATTTTGTACAATTTCTTTTATAATCAGATATTTATAATTTCAGCCTATATATTTTATTTCCCTCAAACTGATATTTTTGAATCTTACATCTTTGTTTTGGCAAATTTCTACTCATATTTTGACACTCAGAACAAATGTTTATTCCTTATTCCATAAACATTTAGTGGACCAGAAAGTTTTCTCAACTCCTTCAATGTTAATTGCTTTTTATTTTCTCCGTTCTCAAGCTTGTATAAACATCACTAGCACTTACTATAGGGTCTTATAACTTATATGTGTATTTTATCTCTCTTCCCTAGATATAGTTGTCTAGACCACAAGCTATTCTAACACTACAAACTGCAGATTCTCAGAATACATTTTGGAGTTAACGAATGAATTTTGACATTTCTATCTTTTGTTTTCTAGAGTGCATTCTGACATGTTAATCACTATGACCATATTCAGCTCCTCGGATTTCTCTTTGCTGACTCGGATTGTAAACCCTGAACTATCTGTACTACTGAGCAACAATCCAATCTCACATTGCCAAGCCAATTACATTTGCCTACCAAAATTTTGATCCACTATTTTTCTTGACTCGTATTCATTGACTCCTGGCCCAAAGATTATTGCATCCTTTATGCTACCTTGAAATTATAGTGATGCCATCCAAATGTAATGATGATTCAGACAACCAAACTGACTGTTCATACATTTTCTATACCAGGGAACTTATGAGAAGAATATTTTGCTCACCATTTTCAGCTGGAAATGAGGATCATAGAAATTAAACAGTAATTTATTCAGGATCATATCACATAGCCAAATATATGACAGAGGTTTTGATTGTTTATGTATTTATTGATTTATAATTTTTGTGGTATTGGGGATTGAATCCAGGATCTGGCACATACTAGACAAGTGCTCTACCACTAAATCATACCCTACCCCCTGACATACAGATTTTAACCCACTTTTATCTGAATCTTAATTTTTTAAAAAATGTTTCCTCTTCTCTTTTAATTTTAAGATAATAGTTTGGCAACTTGTGATTTTATGCTTCAGCTTCAAAGGGACATATCTAGAAAATCTAAAGCTATAGCCATGATTTAGGGACAAGAAAAGTTTATGTTTGCCTTGTTTAAGTGTGAATCTATGACCATAATACTAAGAAAAGATATTAAGAAGTTGAAAATCGATGTAAATTAAAGCACAGAGAGACAAAATCAGTGTTGGTAGTATTATGTTAATTATTATTTTGCTTTATAAATTTCTAGTTTATCCAGTGTTTTAGAGTAAATATGATAGAAGAATATGGGGTCATTTCAAACAAAGAGCTGCAAAACTACAGTCCTTGTGTTTTGACTTGTAAATTCAAGATTTCCTCTCTTTTCTGGACAAGAAATAACTTCTACTTCCATTTTTACTAAATATAATAATTATATATAAAATAATGCAATTTAAAAGAATTGGCTCTTGTTCTATCTCTGGAATTTCCCTCTCCAGACAATGCTTTCTTTCTTGGCAAAATATGACATAGCAATTTGAAAGAAAGAAAAAAATACTTAAGTGTTTAAGGCCAGAAGTTAATTGAACAAGACTTTGGATTCTGATGAGGTTGTGTTTTATGGTTGATTAACTTGTTTTAATACCAAAAAAAAAATGCTTAGGAAACTCAATTATCATGCCACTTAATGTGAGTTATTGGCTGATTTCTGCTAGTTTCTGGATGTCTTATTGACCAAGTTATACTTCCTACTATGATGTACAAGAGAAACTAAACTTCATCTTGAAAAGAATGCTTTAGAATTACATAAGAACTATTGCCTAATATGACCAGAACTTGTAATCTCTGATTACCAATAGACTCCCATCCCTGAGAAAATAGTCTGCATTGAGTGAGAAAATTAAAGCCATGATATTTTCCTGTGGTTTACTATATTCTGCTAGTATAACTACGACCTCATTATCGAATTTTTTTTGTTATTGTTGTTGTTTAAAATAAAGACATTGAAGCAGATGCCTGGTTATAAATAAAGAAGGTAGAAAAGGTAGTATCTAACATCGTAATAGCCGATTCTCCCGGCCACAATGTAAAGAAAAACTCCAACTGTTGCACTACATGGTTACATGGCCATCTTTCTTCACTTACTAGAGGAAGGCAAAGCAGGGGACTAGGTGTAGACCTTCTAAAAGATTATTGGAATTTCCCACCAGATCTTTGAAAAGAATGGCTCTTAACTTAATATGAACTCCACAGGTGTTAAAAGACCCGTGAGCCTCACATCCCGTAGCTATTTGTAACGCTGTACTATGCATCTTTCTGATGATGGATTGTTTAAAATCCATCACATTTTCACGAGACTCGGTGTCCCATAAAAAAAGATAAAGAGTCAATGTTCCTATGGTTATCAAACTTCTAGTCGTAGCTATTTTTCTGGAATATCAACAAGGGATGAGGACCAATTATGAATAACAGAGAGAAGACAGGAAGGATGAACTGTGGCAGGTTCACTAGTGCTGGAGGAGGTAAGTGAGATCGTCACCTTCAGCATGGGATCGTAAGGAACTAAATTGACAGATAGCTAGCATGAAATAACTCCCATAACTCAGGTTTGCCATCTCCCAGATAGCTAATGCAGTACCTTGTGGAGGGTGGCTCTTCTTTTTGTAGTGCCAAATGTTCGGAGCAGAGCACTAAAACCTATGAATTACTAAGATCTGGGGATTTAACCCCATTTGTGTTCGCTACATATCTTTCACAGGTTAGCTGCTATTTGTGGCCTATCATGTCAGACACTAAACATGTGGTGGTGAACTAAACAGGAATTAGAAAAGAAGAAGCAGCACAATTTACTTTAGCTAATTCGCAGGAAAATTAGGATACAATGAAAACTCTTTAAACTACTTTACTAATTACAAATTACCCTAAAACTTAGAGTTTTAGAAGTAAAAGAAAACTTGATTATTATCCATTCCAATCATCTTATTTCACAATGAAGAAATCAAAGGTCTTTGTGGGATCTTTCAGTCTTAGATATTCTTTCATCTGCCCCATTCATACTTTTCGTTTTAAATGTGCTTCCACAACTTCTTTATATCATTGTATTTGTGGAGTCAAACAGTTGCGTAAACTCATGAAGCATTCCCAGTAACAAGGTACCAAGAATGCAATTCTTAGAACTCCTGCTGAACATCAAAATATCTGTTTCATATGCCAATGACGAAGCAAATTCAGAATTAATCATAAAATATACAGGTTGAGAAAGGATGAGACTCAACCAATTAAAAAACTACAATAATTTCAATATCTAAACCCGGACTTTGCCCCCCAAAACAAAACATCCATGGATCTTTAAAATCATAGCCCCAACCGTTCCACTCATCCATGATGTCATATACAGTTTGACGTTGTCAGGGCAACATGGTAAACATACTGCTTCCTTCATTGTTTAATTCCCTTTCCTGAGTGAGATCCTTAGGCAACCAGGCTTCATTAGTTCAGGTGCTAGCCTCAGGGAACTACTTGTTTTAATTAGAGGGATGAAATGGCATTTTAATTGTGCACAATGATTAATAAACACGCTGAGCTGCTGCATAATGATCTGCTGCTTGAAGAGCTTTCTCCCTCATCCCTGATATCTACATCCATTAACTGATTGTTATCCAGATTGAGAGCTATGGAGCTTTTCCTCCAACCAAAGCACGTGTTGTCTATCCTCCAATTTTTCTGTTAAAAATAATTATTAGAGCTAAGTCCCATTTTTCAGAGTAACGGAGAGACAAGACTAAAATGGGGAGAGCTTTACAAAATGGTTTATGGTCCATGGATTTATTACAGTGAACTTCCTTGTAAAAGGGAGATAATAATAATAGGATCAACCTGAGAGAACTTTGCAGAGCTTGAGACATCGTACACAGAACATGAAGAATGTTGCCCCAGAGTTGTCCTAAGCATGTTGGCTGCCATTATTGGTAGTATTACTACCATCATCAGCATCTCTAACTTGCTCACCGTTATCATCATCACCATCATCAAGACCACCTTCTTGGTCAGGATGAGATATTCATAAACATCCTCTCAGAGGTAATGATGTCCACTAGATCCCAAGGACATTCTAATAGAAGAAACATTTTCCAAGGATTTCCCAATTTCTTTTCTGCTATATTAAAGTATAGTATAAGTACATAAGGTGTGTCCAAATAAAGTCATGGATTTAAAGGACATCATCTCACTCACTTCTCAGTAGTTGTATCAAACACTGAGTATATATTTGAACATCAGTGAAAACAAAAACAGAAAACAATGCAAAAGTGATTTCCCCTATAATGCTACATTGTGTTTTGGATTTGCAATCACTGCACTGGGTAATACTATAATTTGGTGAATCCTGACAATACTACAGCTTGTTTTTTGGTATTCACATTGCCTTTGATCTACCAGAAAATGTTTCTAAAAGCCACACTTCTACCTTCAAGTCTTTGACTTTGCTTCATTTCTTAATGAAACCCAGGGCAGCTGACCCAACTCATTATTAGTAAATGAACATTGAGCACTGGATATTATGCTACTGATCCTCTTCCTTACCTTGAATTATTAGAGATCATATTTTTAAAATAGGCCACCTGATCTAATGATCTGTTTATCCTTATATTTTGATAACTACCATAATTGCATATTAGAACATTCACCTGAACCTACAAAAAGATGAGTAGATATGAGTGAGCATGGTAGAAGCTAATGGTAAAAGCTGCTTTCCACCCCACCAAATGTTAAAGACTTCATGGCAACAACTCTGCCTCTACAGAAGATGTCTCCCTGTGCACAGGGCCACTACAGTTCAGTGAAATAGATGCAATTGATCACATAGGCCAAAGTTGACCTCACCTCCAGGGTACTCCTAATTCTTATTCTTAGATCCTTGAAATGCATGAATTTATCCAAAAATCAAATGGGACAGGTGCATGACCGCTTTCGGCCATGGAAGAGCAGAGAGAAGTTTGGGAATATGTGCTAGATCTAAAGTATCTATAGTAGGAGAGAAGAAGAAAACATTTTCCTATGAAGAAAGTCTTTGAAATGACTCACAAAAGCTCCACTGGAACACACCTGCACACTTGTTGGAATGGCTAATAAGTGAAGTGATCCTGAGGATGTGGGGAAAGACAACTTGTAAGCAGTGCACTTCACCAATGTAAAATCTTGCATTCTCTTTGGAAAAACAATTCTGCAGGTTCTAAAAAGTTAAACCTGTGATTATAATGCAATCTAGCATTCATCTCCCCTGAATTGAGAAATGAAACAATAACCATACAAAGAATTGTACACAAATATTCATAGATTTACCTGCATCAATCTAGTGGAATACTACTCAGTGAGACAAAAGAATGAACTATCGATACATCAAATAAGAAAGGTGAGTATTAAAACAATTGTTTTCAGTAATAGACAAAACTGTCATCTGTAGTGACAAGAAACAGAGCAGAGGTTGCTGCAAAGGAATGTGGCCCAAGAATGGTGGCCAAGAGACATGGGACACCTTTTGGAATGATGGTTCATTACTTAATTAAAGTAATGCTCTTATGGGCTTGTACATACATCAAAACTAGTCCTATTGCACCCTTGAAATATGCAGAGTTTGTTGAATGTCAATTGTACTTCAATAAAGTCATCAAACATTTTTAAAAAATAAATAACATAAAAATTTTTTAAACAGTATCTGTGCTTGTGGAACTGCGTGGGATGGATTTTATTCTGAAACTGTTACAACATAGTGTATTCATTTTTCAGTTAAAGGCTATTGTCCTGTAAAGACATGGGATCAAAAAACCAATGCCATTATGGAAACAAGGAATAATTAAATATATGGAGAAGTCTTTTCTCTAATAAACAATGATAGTAAAAAAGTAAGCCTTTATAAATATGCTTGCATAAAACTCTTGGCTATTTGGAATCTTCTAAACCACCAGCCAGTAACATTGCACTCAGTTAAGGACTTAGGTTAGTTTTTCAGTTTTCTTCCCAGTCTTACAAGGACTAAAAGGAGAGAGTTTTACAAATAATCCAAATTTAATGACCTACTCAATATTTTGGAATAGTGGAGTTAGTCAAACCTAGCTACAGTTTACTGACTGAATACTGATCCCCGGTAAGTCTGTCCACTAATGATTCACTTATTACCAATGGAAAATTTTTTTGATACGTCTTAGCTTTGACCTTTTAAACACCACCTTCTCTTTTTTCAAAATTTTTACAGTGCTGAGGTATTGAAGAACAATTTAGGAAAACTCATTATCAGTATATCTACATATTTAATATACTATTCTTTCAAAATATCCTGAGCTCTAAAATTTGGACCACAGTAAAATGGTCATTTGAAAACAGATAGTTTCTAAGAAATTTACTAACTTGGGAAAAAGCCATTTAAACATAATGTAGACTGATATATATTCATGTAACTGTCAAATTAGATATATATATATATTTATAACATATTACTATTAAATTTATATTATCCATCAATATTCTTTAATAAGAAGCAAGGAGATTATAATAATTTAGATGAATCTGATTGATTAGTTTAATGCTATTCTTATTAGGAACTCAACACATTTATTGAGTGCTATATAATAAAAACTATCAGAAAAAGTTTCAAAATCATCTCAGTCATAAAAGAAAGAGAAGTGGGTGGGAGAGAGACACATCTGTAATACCTTTTACTTTGTTAGTCACAAAATACTTTGTATTTTCTGGAGTAGTTTAGATTCTCCACTTTAGTTCTCAATCTTGGCTGTATATTTTTATTCACAAAGTATCGGAAAAAAACAAGTTAATGTTCAGTCTCACTCCACTCAAATGAGTAAGAATCTGAGAAAGTAGGGCCAAGAATAGATAATTTTGGTGCAAGCCCCATCTTAAAATGTGCAAATTAATAACAGAAGTGCTGGGAAAGCCCTAATATCTCAGCATGTATCAATATCACGTTGATGTCAGCTGACCTCTCATTCTCTGGACATTTCTCTACCGCATGAACAACTCATTTTTGCCATCCGTACTGGTCCCCCTCCCAACCTGCTCCTCACCTCACATGAAATCCAGTAAGAAAAAGGAATCATGGTAAGCAGAACAAACTTTGCTGAAGCAGATGTGGGGTGTCATGGTTTATATTTAGATGTCCCCCAGAAGCCTTCAATGCTCAAAGGCTTTGGGGAGTGGATGGGATTATGAGAGTGCTACAGCTGACTTACTGTGAGGATGTGGCCATCTGGTGAGAGGCAGGGCATCCAGAGCATGAGCTAGAAAGGCCTGTCCCCCTTCCCAGTTCCTCTCTGCTTCCAGGCTGCCCTGACATGAGCAACTTCTCTCCACCATGCCCCTCTGCCTGCTGTGTTGTTGTTGCTGTTGCTATTTGAGGCAGCCAACCATAGACTATAAAAGTGAACCAAAATAAAAACTCTCCTCTTTTAAGCTGTGGTCGTGGAGAATTGTTTCACACAATGACAGAGTGGCAAAGGCATAGGGGTCAGAGAAGGAACTTCATATCACACATACCATAACCACGAAACATTTCTTTACCACCAAAATTTTGTCCCACTTAATAAAACAGATTATGTTTTTTTCTACAGAGCCAGTATTGTATGGAAGAACAGGAGGAAAAATGTATGCAGGTTTACAGAGCAATTTAATTCCACCCCAAGCTTCCTGACTCTGATGTGAAAAAAAAAGGAATACATTTAATAAAAATCCCCATGCTTAGAAAATATTTTAATCGTATTATCATTTGAACTTGCCTTTACATCCTTGGTTACTTCAAATTGTTTCTTAAAAGCTTCTTTCAAACACACTGAATAACCTTGATAAGAAGTACGTTTGCACTATCTGGCAAGATAATGTAAAAGTCTTCATATCATTTTATAACGTGATGCCAACCAAAATTATCTTTTAAAAGGTGACTGTTACTTTTATGTTAACAAAAGTAAAATTAGAGCTGGAAAAAAACTAAAAAGGAATTAACAAATAAAATAGGTACGGCTGATACGAAGAACATGAAGCTGAGGAGTCATGGTACAAGATAAGGAGAACAACTGCAATCTTGTCACTCGTGATCAGTGGTTTGAGAGCTCCAATGTAGATGTATGTTTCTAAAATATGTGGGCCCAGCTCTTGTGACACATGCAGTAGGTTTGGGATTGGCCCCAAAATGACATTTTTCCATCTTTATTAATCTATGTGTTTTTCCACAGCAATCAGGAATTTCAGTTCCTCTCCCCTACAATTTGGTGGACCTCATTCTTTGCTGCCATTTGGTTAATTCATACATTTGTTTCATTAGTCTGTTTAATAAGTAGTTGATTTACTAAGCTCCTTAGGACTAATAGAAATGATCAGAGGAAGGAAAGATCATTTTATATTTGGTCATGAAAAATTCCTCATGAAAAAGTATGAAGTTTGTTACTAGAAAAAGAGAGCAGATATTCATTTGCAAAGAAGCAAAGAGAGGTAGAAAGGATGAACACAGAAGTCAGATTCAAAGCCACTCAGTAAGTGAGTACTATGTGTAACTCGACTGAAGTATTCATACAAGCCAGTGGAAAACAGGACAGGACCTCAAAGGATCTTGAAAGCCAGTATAACAGTTTCACAGAGTTCTCCAATCCTTGCTTCTTCAAATGTACTCTCCAACCTAGAATCACCAGGTCCTAGAACTTTGCTAGAAATACAGACTTGCTGCCCGAGTTCAAACACACTACAACAGACGTTTTTACCAGATCTAAAGGTCATTTTCATACAAGTTAAAGTTTGAGAAGTTCTATTTAAGATAGAACCACCATAATAGTGAAGTAGACTGGGGACCCAGGCTCCAGAAGATTCTATCATCCCAAACTGATGTCTTTGGATAAATCTCTTCAAATCCTGGAGCTTCTTTTTCCTCGAGCAAAATGATAGTTTTTGAACTTTCCAACTCTAAAACTCTTATTTTCTCATTTAATTAACATGAACTAAAAGCTGTGTTCTGAGGAATGATATGAACAGTTTACTTTAGGGAGACCAATCTAAGGACTGCTCAATAAGAATTAAAGGTACAACCAAAAAAAAAAAAAGAAAGAAAGAAGAAGACAAAACTGGACTACTAGTTTAAAACAGAATGTATTGTTCTAAACATGAAATTATAAAAATATAAAAAATATTTTTGTGTAAAATTAGCACTATAGACACCTTCTTGGTATTAGCACATTCCATTTTCTAAATTTTTATGAATGCATTTTATTTAATGCATTAAACTAGAAGATTAAAATACTCCCAAACTCCAATAGTAGCAAAGAAATGAAAACAATTCCAATGAAAGAATTAAAAAGATGTAAAATGGATTTTTTTTTTAAGTTGACACTTCTTTGAGGTGTCTGCTACCTTTCTGATTAGAATACTGTTGCAAAAATCATAATTCTCTAGAAGGTCTTCAAGCCTCATTCATAACTAGCTATAACATCAGCATTGCAAAAGGCATGAAATTATTTTTCAATGCCTGTACAAGTTGACAAAATACTGGTATTTTTACTCTCAAAGAATACCTTTACTTTAATACAGTATGTTATCTAACAACCCATTATGGGTATTTATAATGTGTCTTTCTTTACTTCTGAAAAACATTTTCATTATGAAACTTTTCTCCAGTCCACAGTAGGTGTCTTTGGCTATCTCTTCTAGATAAATACAATGCCTACTTGAATTGATCAAACTCAATGGATTCATTTCATGATCTTTTATTTATGTGCACCTGCATTTAAAATAAATAAGGTTAATACTGATAGAATAAGGTTGTGTAGGTCTTAGAAGGATCTATTTTTTTCATCAACACATCTTTTGTTCCATCTTGCTTAGCAAATCAGATGCTAGATATATTTTGATTAGTTTCTACTTTAATGGATCATGTATGGAGGGTCCACCTTTCACATTGGGGCCATTAATTTTTCTTGAGTCTGATGGAAAAAGCAGGTAGAGCTTTTTTTGTGTGCTGATTGAAAAGTGATGGATTATTTTCATGTGGTAAGAAACACAATGTTTTCTTTAGCACAGCAGGATATAATGTTTGCAAGGTCTAACAGTGAAATATTATGCATATCTGCTGCTGGCCGGCTGCCAGAAGCAAAACAGAAAAATCAGAAGAGATTTTGAATTTGAATCTTAAAACCAGCGCAGCTTACAAAGAAACCAATGAACCATTCTAGGAAGAAAAAGTATTTGTACTAATAGATGGTAACTGCCATATATGCCAGCATTTGACAAAAATAATAAATAATTATTCACTTAAATATTACCTTGAACTTTATTTCAAGAAAAAAGATATTTATTTCTAATAATTTCCAATAGGCAATGATGCAAAGATATTCACAGACCCTTGACATTTCCTTCCTAATGAAAGTGAAGTCATTTTCCACACAATTTTTCTCCTCTCATGGCTGAATAATTAACTCATAGAAAATTTTATTTGACCATTACTTAGTATTTAAAAATTAGTAATAGGATCATGAAAAAGCTTTGAAATATCTTAAAAAGCAAATATATAGACATGATTTTCAAATGTGGCAAAGGAATGCTTGTTGAATGGCTTGAGCACCTTTATTTTCAAAGCATATGGCAAAGAGAATCCTATCCACACTTAGCAGTTTTTAGACACAGCTAACTATTGCTGTATTAAGGGAAACACAATCCCTGGGTTCATTTATGTCCAACTGTATCAGACACTGTTTTCTAAGACATATGTAATATCTAGAAACTTGAAGCTTTCTTTTCTGGGCTTTTAAATGTTTTGTCCTTTATTTTATTTTATTCATTTTTCCTTAGTAAAAACCGGGAATTTTCCTCTAGTTAGCATTAAAAGGAATTTGAGTCTAGCAAAGGACTTGCTCAGTTTTAAATGGAGAAGCCACACAATCAAGATGGAAAATACACTTACTATTAATGCCCCTTGTAAACAGAGAAATCTCATGGGAGGAGACATTTGCTACATCTTGATGCCTTATGCATTTTATGTCCCTGTATTTCAATCTCCATTGTAAAGGTGGTGTTATGACTTTAAATTATAGGCTTTTGCTTTCAAGACCATAATAATCTTCCAGTGCTGCAATCCGGCAGGGAGGGGTCCAGGGTTCAGACCCCTAGAAACATACAGCAGAGGAGGAGAGGCCTTGACGTATTGTGGCATCTTGTTCTTTAAAGTCACAATTGAGACATACTTGTGACACATTCAAGCAGGCTGTCCTCCTGCCCGAGTTACCAGGTGTTCCATTTTGCTAGAAGCTGCATTGACTCTTCCAGGCCTCTGGGAGACTGAAGAGTAATTTACTGCCACAGCACCCCAAATGGTGCTCTTGTGGCCCAAGGCCTGGTCTATCTCCAATTCCACACAAAGACTCAAAGACGTGCTAGAGTGGCTTATAAATAAAGAGGCTATGGTTTATCTTCTAGATACTGCTTTTTAAATGCCATAGATTATATAGTCACTTTTGATTTGTTTAATAGCTGTAAATAATAGCTTATTTTAAAGAATTTAGAGATTACATCGTTCATGCATTTATCTGCCAATAAGTCCCCCAAATTTCAATTGTTTAAACAAAGTCCCATGAAATATGGAAAAGAAAGTAATATCAATTTAAATACTTCCTTTTAACTTTGCTGTGCAACACTGGCATGCAATGAAATATGCTCTCTGTATTTAAATAAATGAAAATCAATTCCAGAGAGACTACCCATATATTTGACTTGTGTGAATTCTAATATTGTGTGATTTTTATAAACGTGGTGAAAGTTTGACTTGCTAGAAACATATTAAAAATTAGAAACAAAAGGTCAGAAAACATCAGAAGAATGCTTAAATACATTTATTTCTAAGCAAAGAGACACAATTCGCAAGACAAATGAACTTTCAAAGACTGTATAAGTTATCCAACAAAACTAATAGTGATGTTTAGGCTACACTGAAACTAAAAGATAATATTGAAAATTGTAAGGTTTAAGAGAAAATAATGCTAGGTATGTTTTATTTTCAATGGAAAAATGAAAACAAAAAAGATGGAAAGAAGGATCACGAAAGAAGGCACCAGGGGAAATACAGCTACCTTGGTATTACTGAAATGTTAAATGATAGTATTAGTCTTCAGTTGTGATTAACAAGATTGTAGAGTCTATTTGTTCAATACAACTCAAAAGAATACAAATATAGAGTATATATTTGCATATGTGTAACTGCCATATATAATTTCTATAAAAATGAAAAATTATAAATTTTGTTTTTTACAGTGCAATTGCCTTTTTTCTAATCTCCTTCTTCACTGAGTTGCTGCTCACAGTGCCAACCCAATTCCTCTGAGGCCTATATTTTGTATGTTATTATATTATGTGGGGATTAGTCTGCCCTTTTGGTTCATTTCACTTAGTCTGTACATTCCAAGTACATGCTCTGTCTTCTCCTTTGGCCCTCACTTTGGCCTCTGAAAACTCTTAGACAGAGACTATTTATCAAACAAAAACTGTCTTTTCATATTTTAACATTTATGGAGATAAAGATTTAACTGTAGGACACAATAAACATACAAAATACCTAACTAGAGAGGTTATTATTTAAATGCTTGATTGAAATTCCATAAGTACTTTAGGATTTCCTATCTTCTCAGTATTTTGTAATATACTGAACCTCAGCAACCAAAGCCTGACTATGAGAAAGAATTCACAAGTGCAAACTTTACCTTGAAGAGCTCCACTGAACATCACCCAAGCTTGTGAAGTTAAAAGCAGAGTGGTTCGTTAGGTATACCCATATTTTTCAATAATTGCACATCAAGCACATTTTGTTACTGCATAATCACACGCCTTAGGTACATCAAATATACTTTTTACACAAGACTAAAAGTCAGAATTTGCACATTCACAAAGCAATCATAGTTCAACTCCGTGTCCATGATTATAAAACGCTTAAGTCAGATATCTTTTCCTAGAAACAGATTTGAATTTAGCCTTTCTTCCTAAGGGTAATTTTCTATTATAAGCCATTATTGCCCCTCTGTTAGAAAAATGTTTGAGGGTATTCTCAGTGGGGTTAAAGCTAAAATGTTCTTGATATGTTCAATTTTATTAAAATATTTTATAATCTGTATAAGTGGAATTTGTCTTTAAGACAGTCACTTCCCTCATCTAGATTTTTAAAATTCACAATTAGCATTAGATTAAAAATTTACTTCTACTATTGAAACATGTTAAGTCTAGCATTAGCAATACGTATGAATAGTAACTAACAAAACCCACTCAAACATTTTGAAACCTTAAAAGTGAAGGACTTCTATTTCACCTTGACAAAACAAAGCAGTTTTGAAATTTTAACTGACTTAATTTTTAACTGCTACTAAAAACTGACAGATCTTTTATGAATATTTGGAAAATCATCCTCAGCTCTTTTGTAGCCCAGCAAAAATGCAAAAAGAATCACAATGTGCATTTTGGAAAGCTGCATGGTGATGTAACAGAGTCCCATGGTAAGAGCAGACGGAAAATGGTAGTTATTATTAATTTAGAAAAACAAAAGCGCTGCCCAGCATTTCAGTAATGTGGCAAGTTGTGTGCTCTTGAAGGAGAGAGGTTTTATAATTGGATTTTAGAGTAATTTAGAAGACGAGATAAGATGTAATGGTTGTATATTAGAGGTTAGAACGACAACAGAAACCCATAATGTAAGGGTTCATTGCACTGGGAGAAAACAGAACAAAGAAAAGCAGTGTCAACTGAAAATGACCTGAGACTGGAGAAGCCACAAGGTGAAGCTGGGGCAACCCGGGGGCCAGAGTGTTCTGGATAGGCAGGGTATGACACCGGTCAAGTTTCTGTTACAGCAGACAATAAGGAACATGGGCTTCCTTCAAAATGTTTTTCTGTAGCGACCCACACACCTCCTCCTTGTCCTCCTCCTCTTCCTTCCTTCCTTCCTCAGAATTGTCAGCTTGGCATTTCTTTTTCCCCTGCCTGCCCAGCAGTCACCCATCTCCTCCACCTAGGCCTCAGTCCCTAAACCAGCTGTGCTGGGCGCTCACCTGCTGACCACCAGGTTCTCTCACGGGAGGCTGTGAGGACTTTTAGGACTCCTGTCCTCACACATACACACACTGAGCCAGTGAAGCTGGTAGGACCTCCCTATTTCTCTTCTTTCCCAGAAAATTCTTGGTCTCTACCTACTGGAAGAGAGGAAAAAAAATCTGAAGGAAAACTAAATCCTATCTCCCAGCTCATCAATTTTTCAACCCAAGCCTTGGACAAGTAAATGTAGATTTCACTCCTTTTTTAGATCTTTTTTCCAAAGAATCCGTCACCTATGCTTCAGCTCTTAGGTGGTTGCTTTTGGAGCAAGTAATGTAAAGCATTGTCCAGGAAAGCCTGCTTCCGGCTGTGCTGCTGACTGGAGGGAGGAACAGATCCCGCAGAGTTGAATTCCTTCCCAGTTACTGGCGCTCGGCTACCCCCTGCTGGGCGGGAAGCTCCCGGCCTTCACATTCACACCATTAAACTCTAGGGTCAGATCTCTTCCCAAGGCCTGGGACAGAATCCACTTATTTCCTGTCAAATTGTTATCACACGTCCCCACGTGAAGCGGGAGTGTGAAGCTACCTTCCAATCCCCAAGAGGTGTTAAAGATTTTTTTTTCTCCCAGCCCTTTGTTTACCAGTTTAAGCAGAGCAAATCTATTTGTTTTTTGTGAGGATCAGTTTATTAAAAGCTCAGATTGTACACTGAAATGATGTTAGGCTTTGTTGAGCATGAAAAGTGTGCCTGCTCAAGCCCCATTACCAACCCTTTCGTGTGTTATTTTCTCCCAAAGCAAAATATAGGTTATGTTAAGAGGACAGCGACTTTAGGCAGAGACTGAAGCATAGAGCCTCTTCCTCCCAAAACCCTCCCTTTCTACACTCAGGAGAACCCCAGCTTCGTGCTCTAGGAAACTTTGGCAAATAGAATTAGATGGGAAACCAGGAAACCGATTTTTAACCGGATCAAGTTTTCAAATACAGATTAACACATTTTAATTGTCCTCCAAACTGTGCTTAAAGTCACTCTTAACAAAACCCAGATTTGGAGGAAAGCCACTGCCATGACTGTAATGTGTGTACATTATTAAGACAGTTATGAAACCTCAGACACATTTGGAAGACGTGGCTTAAAAGTGCCTTTAATAGAAAATAAAATAAAGTAAAATACAAATAAAAAGGGATTAGTTGTTATAAGCTGAGACACAGCTGCGGTGACAGAAACTGTGGAAACATGTAAACAGAGGGTGCTTTTAGTTACTCAGTGACCCAAATGTCTTTTTCAGGCTCGCACAATTCTACTTCTGACACACTTATTCATTTCATTTATTTTGCAAACCAAGCAGAAATGAAACAGACATTCCGATTAAGTAAACAGGGGCTTTATACACAAGCCACTACATTGACATAGAGACAACTTCTGTTTACAAGGAGTCTAAGGGCAAGGAAATAATGTCCAAATGGCATCCCTTCTTACATTAGTGGGCATGAAGTGAAACCCCAAATATATTCACCAACAAATTAGCTTTGCATGGTATGTAGAAGTTTTGAGCACTTGAACGCTGTATCAAACCACAACCTCAGAAGTAAACATAAACATTTCTTCTCCCTTTTGGGAAGGAGTAAACCAATTAGGATTTTGCTAAATCTCTGCCTGCTTTGGCCCCATGTTATGTCCTAGAATAAGCCCTTCACTATTTCCAGCTGAAGTCAGTTTTTCTTGATGCCTTATGCAAATAAAAAAAGATGAGGTTGATAGTGAAGAAAGGGATTGACTTGATATTTTACTCTCTTATTAGTGGCAATATACAAATTAATGACTTCACAATCTTGAACTCTAGTCCCACTTATTTTTTTATTACTCATCCAGAGAGTTGACCAAGGTTGGAGGGGAGGGTGACGCCAAACAAGGAGATAACCTTATTCCTGGTGTAGGAGGCTTTGGCCTAATGTGAGCTCAAGTGACTCTGCTCCCCTCTCTCAGTTTGAAAAGTTCATTGGCCTCTCTGCCAAATTCTGCAAGTGAAATTCAGTATTTTAATCTCCATTTTTACTCATCAAATTGAGTGATTTTCCTGCTCAAACCCTTGAAATCTTTGAATACTTTCTTCTTTCCATTTTTCATGAACCTTTACCAAGTTAGCCCTATTTGTTCTTAAACATTCCTTTACAGGAAACTAATAAATCACCCAGGGGAGATTTGTAATCATTCTGCTCATGAACCAAAAGATCACCTTTCTTAGGGGAAATAAAAAATAAATAGAAGATATCAACCCTAATCTAAAGTATATTATAATATATTGGGATAATCATTTTAAACTAATAATAAATAAAATATAACCAAAAATTAAATAATAAAATAATGATTGTCAATGATCAGGGCTTTGAAGAAGATGATAAGAAAATATTTAGGCAGCTTCAATAAGGAGATAGACCTGAGTGAACTAATAATTAAGAACATTATTTGAGTATTCTGTATCAGAGGTCATGCTAAATACTTTTATATGTACAAAATTTTTTGGCAATTTTGGGGGTTGAACCCAGGGCCTTCACATTAAGCTACATCCCTAGCCCTTTTTTTTTATTTTGAGACAAGAGTCTTGCTAGGTCACTAAGTTTCCCAGACAGGTCTCAAACCTGTGATCTTCCTGCCTCAGTCTCCCAGAGATCTAGGATTACAGATATTCCACCATGCCTGGCTTATGTATAGTAACCTTTAATCTTCTTAATAACCCTGTAGACATTATTATTTTCAGTTTAGAACTGAAAAGAAGGCCAGGCATGGAAAATTTAAAATCTCACAGTTTGTGAATGGTGGGACTGAGATTAGACTCCCAGCACAGGATTTGTAAAAGTATCCTACTGTAATAGAATAAGAGAATAGATTAAGATAAATAACAGAAATAAAAGCAAGCCAAAGAGTACGGCACACTAGTCTTCTCTTTTTAATTGGGTGGGCTTCATAATCACAAAACCCTGGAATCACATTTGCAAACACTATTTCTTAATCAAAAGAAACTGTGATCATCCACTGTGATCATCCCATATCCCACAGAGTTCAGAACCATTAACGGTCTTAAAAAATTCTAAATTGTACAAAGAGGACCAAAAGAGGCAAGTAGTTCAAATAATGTGGGGAGGAAATACAGGCAGCTACAAAAAAAAAACTAAGTTAAGAGTAATAACTTATCTCTCTTGTCATGTGAAGTTGGCACTAAGAATGATCTAGAGGAAGGGTGAGAAGTGGTTAAAAGTCAAGTGCCTACCAACAAGGGCCCTTATGAAGTTTGGGGGCCTGTAGCAAGAAATGCAGGCCCATACATTGTAAGTCTTTATGGTTAAATACATATATAATCAAATTAACTGACTTTCAAAGTAAACTGCATTCTATTCCCCTACAATAGCAACCTGAAAGGGCAGTTTTGAATTTAGAGTTCTTGGTCCATTAGAATGCTGTTTTAGAATATGGTATCTTTGAGAAAGTTTATTCATGGCCTCTGATCTCAATCTCAAGGTCAATCCCACTGTCTCCGTCTCTTTTCTGACTTCTGGTTCCATTCTGAACCTCTAGAATCTCACTCATCTAAGCACCACTCTGGCCACTACCCCCTAGGACAGGGGAGGGTACCCAAGATAGCAAATGTCTGTCTTTAGGAAAAAGAGATGGAAGAGGAAGACACACAGACACAGCATTATTTCCTCAGGGACAAATAAGATCCCGGGCACAAGGCATACAATAAACACTTGCTGCTTACAGTGTGATCCACATAACCAGGGCATTATTAAGACTTCAGGCATTTAGGTTCACTCCAGGACTATTGAATCCGAATCCTCATTTTTAGCAAGATCTTCAAGTGAACCACAAGCAGATTGAAATTTGGAAATCACTGAGCTACAGGGGAAGGTGACACCTTGACAGACAGGACCATTTGTCCCCAAAGACTCTTTGTCCTGTAGAAAGAGGCATGGGTGAATGAGAACAAGGACGGAGCCTAGTAAAGAGTGACACAGACAGGATCCCTTCTGAAGGTCAAGAAGGCCAGACAGATCAAGTTATATGAATGAGTGCAGTAGGCCTACTGTCAAGATGAACCCATGCTCCATGAGGGGGGTGTCAAGGGTGTCACCCCCGCCTAAAGTTGATAGTCAGTACTCAGGTATAAGTACCCTGTGCCTTTGGCTATTGAATGAGATCAGACAGAATTAACCAGAGCAGCAGTTTTCATGGCTGAGGAGGGATGGGAAAGATGGATATCAAAATTCCCTGGAAACACACTAGAAAATATCCACGTCCTTGCTTCTACCTCAGAGAAAGAACAGACATATGCATTTTTAAGTTTTAAGAGATCCCACGTTCTTTCATACCCTGAGTCCTCCCTACTCTCCCATTCCCATTCCTTTTGCGTTAAAAATTGTTTTGGACAAAAACACAGTTGCTCATCACCATTTAAGGCCCGGGGTTATGCTTGGAAGGGGCTGATGACTGGCTTAACCCTTGCCCAATCATTCCCTTGTTATAAGTACACAAAACAAAGATCTGTTCTCCTTCTCTACTTACCAAATAGAGGCTAAATGGACCATGTGTTAGAATTACAAAAGAAGAATTCCTACACTCCTTGGTCTCAGTATGAATCTCCATAGGAAATGTATCTTGCCTTGTGCGTCTGGGTTTTATCAGAAAGACAGTTTATTTCTACCCAGGTTTCTGTCACTGAATAGTTAATATTCTTCAAAGTGGGTGAAAGACACGGAAAAAAAATGTTGAGTAAATCATACGACAGGGAGTAGTACACTTACTGAAGAATCCAAAGACAATCACTTCTGTTTCTGTATCCTTCGTCCTATACGTGTAGGAACTGCACAAATAATACCCAAGTTATAGCTCAAAAATAATTTATCTTTGACATTGGAATGCAATGCTACTTTTTTCTAGAACAAATATTTATTGAGAACACACTAAGTATGAGGCACTTTCACATACATTATTTCATTTAATCCTTACAATAACTCTCTGCGCAAGGCATATAAGCAGTCTGAGGCACGGCGAGGATAAACGACCTGCCCAGATCATTTATCAGCACTTTAGCTGGAGAGGGTGCCCCATTCGCCCAGCGTTTCTACTGCGAGGCTTCTTCTCCTTAGGTATCCGGCCCTGTTTCACAGGACATTCCACAAACCAGATCTCATTATAGAAGCTTAGTCTACTGAACAACCAAAGCATAGCAGTTTAAACATATTTGAAGAAAGAACTTTTAACATACATTATCTATTTCTCTGCTTTCTTAATAAAGACTGGTGCACATTAATTAGCCTTTTGTAATCATGTAGGGTCATTTTGATGCATTTTATTAATATTTATATAGGTTTATATTTTCCAAATTTTCGGTCCCTTTATCATTTCTTATATGTCATAATAAGCAGTGGATTTAGATCCCAGAGGGCAAAGTTCCTGAAATTAGTGTAATAACTTACTGAGCATTTCATGAGCTAGGAAACTTTTCTGCCTTCCAAATTTGGGAATAAAGTTACAGGTGAGCTGACTTCCAGATAAATTAGGAGATAGCACTTGAGGTCTCACGTTAACGGCTTCGTTTCCTAAGATCTGTCTCATTGAAGAAATTCCTAAACAGCACAAGTAATTACATGCAGCTCCTTCTACTTGTTGAGAAGGGAGGAGAGGACAAAGGGGGAGGGAGGAAGCTAGGAGAGGATAAGGGAGAGCAGAGAAGGGTAAGAGAGTGGAGTGGAGGGAAAAGGAAGGGGGAGAGAGGGTGGGAAGAGACAGCTTAATAGTTAAGAGCATGGATTCTGGAGCTAAACTGACGTTTTGCTGTTTATTAGCAGCATGACCTTGAGCTAGTTACATAAATTTTCTGTGTATCATTTTCTTCACCTGTTCTTAGGAGTTTGTAAGAGGGTAAAATAGATTATTTATATTTTTAAAACTATTCAAACAGAATCTGGCATGTAGGAATTGTTATTAGCTCATAAAATAACATAGACAGAAGACAAATTCTGATAGGAAAAAAATCACAGATAATCCTGAAAGTATATAATCAAGGATTAACTACGTAATTACAATGATTCTAGATTTGAGGATCCCATTCCCTGCCATTCTCCATAAGATGCCTGTTAAAAGGGGCCCTCAGAAGTAAGTTGCTTATTTCTAGTGAACTCCACGGCTTGTGGTAACTTGATCCATCATGAGATGCTGCAGCAGGCTGACATTTTCCACATGTAAATCCTGCACTTTGTAATGTAAGAGCAATTACTTTTATGAACAAAATCTTTCCAATCCACCATTTCAAATCCTTGTCTTGCCATGTCATAGTCAAAACATCTGTCCATTAAAACCAATGTAAAAGTATATTAAACCAAGTGTGTTTGGTTTGGAACATCTGCTTCTTTCTGCTGGTATGAGAACTATTCTAAATTCAATGGATGCAGTTTGCAAAGCTTTCGTGAAAACTTTTCAGTCATATTCATGGGGATTATCAAATAGCCCACAGTTTTGATTATTGTTTCAGGTTCAAATAGAATACAGAGTTCAACAAGGGACTCAATCAAAATAATGACAATAGTAACAACTATATTATAAAAAAATCTTCTATGGTACTTTTACATAAAGAATTTTATATATTGATGTTAAGTATTATGTAAACATGTTACCATGGTTTTTACTGTAATTAATATACTTTTAACACTATTGCAGTTTTCTTTGTTCTTCCTTCTTCATTCTTGCTGGAATTGTTTTCTATCAAACTTGAAGGAGGAAAAGAATGAACAGACACTGAATTCAGGAGACCATGGTATACACACATTTCAGGTTATACTTCATTCAACTCCAATGTCTTTGCTTCTTTCGTCTGTAGACTTAGTGGAAGATGAAACTATGTAAAAGTTTGAATGTGTTTCCATATAATCTTTAACTAATAAATATATGTCTAGAGCTCAGTTATAAAGTTACCCCAGATGTAATTAAATTTTGGAGGTGCTATCCGGGAAATGCTATCAACAAAATGTCCTTTCACTGTTTTCAAGGAGCATGTGGCTCACAAAGTTTTCTAATAAAGGCATATGACTCTCCTCAGTCATGTCATTCACAGATCACTTTACATCTTTCATTTTCTTCCAATACACCAGCAGTAATTAGTGCTAGAAAGAATAGAGAACTTGAAATAAGAAAAACTTTGTAAATTTCCTAATCAAGTCCTTATCTCAACATCGACTCTAAATCTAGACAGGTACAGTACCTCTTCTCCTTGCCCTTAGCTCATAGAGCCAATATGTGTGGCCTTTTTAATAAGATGGACTACTGGTAAAGGCTGCAACATGTAAGGTGCTATATCAAGTGCATACTGGTTTCACTTGTGGTATAGTTGATACTTTAAAATGATGCACAATGAATCAAGCTTCCCTGGTTCCTTGCTTATTATAAAGTTACTTAGCTGTTCTTCCCATCAACCTCTGGATTCTGTTTTCCCACCCCCTGATCTGGGCTAGCATGCAGCAGAAATGACTCTCTGTGATTTCCGTATCCAGTCCTGTTTTTGCCCCACTGCCATGCTAAGGACAGCCGATCTTTGGAGAAAGAGGCCACACCAGGAGAGGGAGACCCCAGAGACTGAGAGGCCACGGGGAGACAGAGCTCACTTGTACAAGCCCTGAGCCATTCTAATTCTAGCTTATTCCATGTGCAGCAAAAATGAGCAAATGACCACTCTGTGCCTGCCCAGATTCCTGCCCCACATACTCATAAGCAGTGACATTACTGTCGTATTAAAGCCACTAACATTTGGTGTGATTTATTATACACCACTATATAGCTGATATACAATAGGAGTTCATTATCCTTCAGAATATCCCTGGAATAGTCATTGTACCCATTTCACATAGTGAAAACTGTGGATCACAATAGACTGATACTGAATGTTGTGAGTGTAAAGTCTATTTCACAAACCTCTGAACTGACGAGGAATTATTAACTGCCAGCTACATCATGAAACTATCTCCCACATACCCAGAAGTACACTGAAGAGAAACTTTCTATATAAAAGTAGTGTTCTGCTTCATGTAAAGATTCAGAACCCCCCACAATGTTCCAAATAAATTTCTGTCAATTTCCCAGCAGTACAAAAGTCTATTGCTAGGTCTTGGAGATAGCAGATTCCAAAATTACATTACTTTCATGAAGATTAAAAACATTTGTATGATTACACATTTTTCATATTAATGGAAACAAGACTCAAGTGTGTATTAAATATGCTTCTTCACTTTTTTATGGAGTTGGCACAGCTGAATTTCAGAGCTGAAAGCAGCTAAGAAGTTAGCTAGTATAGGCCTTAAACATGGCTAAGATGTCAAGTTCCAGAAACTTGCTCAAATTCACTCAGCCAGCTCACAGCAGCACGGCCACAATAGAGATTTCCAATGCACTCAGAGCTGCTTTCAGACTCAGTTATGAAGATCCCAAGTCCTGGCCAAGGGCATATGTACAGGATTACCCACTTCAAGAGTCTTGGAAAAGATAAACAATTGTATTTTTCTTTACATCATAACTCTATTTTCATTAATCTGTATTGTATAATCATTGAAAGCTAGATCTAAAGTCACAAAATATATCTATTTTTTAAACAACAGCAGAATGACTTTTAAAATTATAATTATTCAATCATATTAATTATACAAATGAATGAGTCACTGAGACATAGAATGATTTTTAAAATAGCTTGAAGAAAACTGCACAAAATGACCTGAATGGCATTTGGTTGAATGAAAGAATTTAATTGAGCCAATATAAGCCCAATTCTCAATGTATTATTTATGATGCATGTTAACATTTGAAGTGAAACACCAATGTTGCCTTCTTAGCATAAATTATGCGATTTGAGAAAGATACCCCAGAAGGACAGAACATCTTCAGGATATATTGAGTGGTAGAAAACCCTTGAAGACATTCTGTCACTAATTTTGCTCTCATATTTTTTCTACTTCCCTTGCAGATCTCTTAGCAGCACTAGTTAAAAACAGGTTATATTTCTAAACCGATTTTGTTCAATTATGTTATGAGATGAAGCACTCCTGAGAAGTGAAAAACAAACAACCAAAACAGCTTTACAGGCATAAGGACTTGTGCTGACATAAGAAAACAAAACTGGAGTTCTTTGTCCTCATACTACTTTGGTTCATGTGTGTATCATGCCTTGGGGTACATCTTATGGAAGTAAATGTTACTGTATGCTTTATGTATTTGTGTCTCATCTGCTGAATGAGGTCAAGTTCTCTTAGAAGAGAAGCTATGACTTAAATATCTTCCTCCACTATGCCTACCAAATTCTGTATATACGAAGAAGAAAATCAATCGTAAAAGAATAAAACTGACATTTAAAGCTTATTGCCCTCTTTCCCCAGGTAATAATTTACACAGTACCAATGCTCTTCTTTCTAGGAGGAAGTTGAAAAAGGACACTAAATCAAGTCAGAGCCTCTGGAGTTAGAATGGAACCAGTGCCAGTGGTCTCTGCATTTTAAGAAGTAGAAATTTTAAGTACTGAGGCACCTATGACCTGTAGAGCGCTCAAGAGTCAGCTGTGACTTAGGTGACTTAAATAGGTAAGTCATAAATTGTGGAAGGAAGGATATGACCTTAGTATAGCTGTACTGTGTGTGTGATGTGAATAGAGGAGGAGACATTTTTAGGTTGGGTGTGGTGAGTGCAGCACTGCACTGGAAATTCTCCAATTACAAGGGGACTGACAAATACATCCGCCTAGGTCAACCAGCTGAATCTGCCAGAGGTCCTTACCCACCTTAATGACCCAGGAAGGAGAAAGAGAGGAAATGGATCTGAATTATCTAAATAATGTGCACAAAGTTATTTTACTTTCTTCTAGGGTGTGCCAGTAATGTCTCCTGTCAGCCTCTTATTTTATTTTTTTATTTTTTATTTTTTTGGTTAGATACTTGCTCTTCTACCAGAAAACCTTTCTATTGACAAAGTAGCAGAAGAGTAAATTTTAACTTGAAATTTTTCCACAAAGCAGATGTCTTTTCTTGTGAAAATTGGCATATTTTTACCCTCAGAATGATCTCTGCTTTCATATGCCTAATTAAATTTTAGAGGCCCACTGCTTAAATAAAGATTTATTAGCTGCTAAAGTTGTAGCATAATTCTTCTGCCACCTACATGCTATTCCTGAACATATTTACAAGCAGACTAGCTTATCCACTATAAAAATATGAGTGATTTAATGCTGTCATGTTATTGGTGTCAATTACCAAAATCCAGCTTCACAATAGAGCTTTTTGAAGATACTGTTACTTGACTCTCAGACTGTCAATTTGCTTGAAGAAAGAGGGCCTGTGAATTTCAACTATTAAGTGTTTGAACTAGTTAAGCTAATGGAGGCAATCAGCAGGTTGGGAACCCTGACAGCAGAGCCCAGGAGAGGTTATATGCTTAACCATGTACAAGCGTGGTCATACCAATAAAAAGCCTACTCCGTAGAGGTGATTGCATGGACACTGCCATTTACATGTGTACTTAGATGTACAACACTCATAAAGATTGATGCTCATGTTCTGAAAGATATTTCCACATGTCAACAGCCTTGACATCTTCTATTTCAATCTGGGGCTTTTGCCAACCCAGAAAACACACCTAAAGTATTCAGAATCAAATTAAATTTGGCAACATTTTTTAACTTTCAACATCCCTTTAAATGAGAAAATTTCTAAGTGTAGATTGCATTACGCCTATTTTTCATCAGAGTTCATCTAACAAGACCTTCAGATTCACTGCAGTCAAAGCAATGAAAGGTTTCACTGGGGCTGAAGCGTCCCTTGCCAACAAAGGCAGGCTACCCCAGTGTAAGCAGAGGAAGGGTAGAAACAAAGTATATGTTCAGTCTTTTAAGGAACTAGAAGATTTGAGAGGTACAGCTTCTACTTTCTAATTCACAGAAAAGAAGATATTTTTCAAGTTATATTCTTTAAATTGCCATTTCAATTGCTTCCCAAACGAGGATGTAGATTGTATTCAAGATATACTGAAGGCAAATGGATTATCCTTGTGAAAGAAAGAAAGAAAGAAAGAAAGAAAGAAAGAAAGAAAGAAAAAGAAAATTTGAGAGTCACCATTAAAATGGCTCTTTTAGATCTGGTGAAATTACATTCTAAAGACTGCGAACAAAAGTCCTTCCAAATAATCTCTATAAAAACATTTCCTCACATATCTCTGATCATCATAAAAGTGTTTCAAGCATAATAGTCTTTGAATAGCAATTTTATATATTTTTTAAAATTTTCTGTGCAATGTTTATGTATACATTTCAAGCACTTTGTACTTCACTGTCAGGTTCAGTACAATTTCTTGCATCTTTTTGGTTGACATAAAATGAGAGGTAACTATACACACACAAAAAAACCTCACCTTTTTTGTCTGGGTTAACTAGCAGGGCATGTAAGCACTTTTTTCAGGGTGACTTTAATACATATACCATTTCTATCCCAGAATTTTGCATTATAATGCATGAGAAAACACACATTAGCCCTTCAAATTAAAACTATTAAAAAATAAACATGATTCTATTGTTTGAATGAGTGACCTCCCCACAGACTCATGTGTTCATTAGAGTATTGGTCCCCCAACATCTTGCTGTTGGGAGGTGGTGGCACCTTTCAGTTGGTGTGGCCCAGGGGGAGGTTTTAGGTCCTTGAAGGTGTATTCTTGAAGGGGAGTGCATGACTCTTGCCAGGATAGGTTGTGCTGCCACAGACCCTAAGCAGCAGGGCCAGTCACTTATGGACTGAAGCCTACAAAACTGTGGGCTAAAATAAACCATTCCTCTTATTAAGGTGATTTATCTCAGGTACCTGCTGCAATAACAGAAAGCTGACTCACAAACACCTTTTAAATTTCTTTTTCCTTCATAGTAAACTGATGCACTGTACAATACATAGGTGTCAGTGATTGCAAGAATTAAAAAGTCAGCTGAGATCGTCAGAGCCCATGAGCCTACTAGAAAATTATGAGTTGTTCTTGTTTACATTCTAGCAAGTTTTTTTTCTTTAAATATCATGTGTAAGACTCTAAATAAAAAGTAGAATCTATAAAGTAGGTGCATTTGTTTGTTTCTTTTCTTTTTATGGTCAATATGTATTAAAACTGAAGCAAATTTGAGAGAAGATGGAAGAAACCCAGGCTGAGATATGAGATACATGTCAATATCTATCAAGATAAGAATTGTTGATCCTGTGTCTCATTTAAGGGTGGATAAGCAAATTATGTATATGTGTGCACATGATTTTTTAAATTCAACATTGAAACATCTAACAAAAATAGCTATTAATATCCTCCTAAACAGTAAAGCCTTAAGATTGTCTCCAAAATACAGACATCTGCTGGAGATTTAGCTCAGTGGCACCACACCTGCCTTGCAGGCACAAGGTGGTGAGTTTGATCCCTGGTATCTGCCCCCCAAAAAAACCTAAAATGAAAAGTACAAACATCTAGATACTTAACATTGGAAATAGATTTACTACAGAAAGTTTAAAGCTATAGTTTTTGACATTGGCATGTATAATAAATTGCCACATTCTATTTGGAACCACTTGACTAACTTAATTTGCCTGATTAATAATACAAAGGGACCAAAGAAAAATAATGTATTTCTACAATACTCAGAATTAAATCATCCTTTATATTTAATAGCTGGATAATTTGTTATGCTCAGTATGATTTCTTTAAAGTGTAAAGTGATGATTATATGGAATTATTTAGAGTGAACTATTAAAATGGAAGTTCATTTAGAGCAGGCAATATGTCCTTCTTATACTTTCATAAGTATAACTTAAGTACTCCTTCCTAGAACAGTCTGGTAAAATTAAGTTAAAATCTACAGTGTCTTTTGATAGTTCTACCCCCACACAGAAGTGAAAAAAAAATCTAGTTTTACAGAAAGGCTCATTCCTCTTCAACTTTACCTCTCATCTTTGGTAACCTCTCCTATGGATTTATGCCCTAAATTCTTTCTTAAAATCTGACATTTAAGATTTTCTTCTGTTGGTCGGGGTTCTCCAGAGAAACAAAATATATACAGATTTATAATGGGAATTGATAGGTATCAATTTATTATGCCAGTTCATTCAGTGATGGCAGAGGCTGAGAGATCCTATAACATAATCATCTGAAAACTGGAGAGCTAGGAAAGCGGGTGGTGCGCTTCAGTATGAGTCCGAAGGCCTGAGGCTCAGGGAGAACAGGTGCATGTCTCAGAGTGTGAACCAGAAGGTCTGAGTGCATGAGATGAATGTATCAGCTGCAGGAGACACAGAGAGATGGGGGCGAGGGGAGAGAGAGAATGCTCCCTCCTGTGCCTTTTTGCGCTGTTTGGGCCCTGTTGGGTTTCTTTGTATGATGCCTCCTCACATTGGTAGGGACATCTTCTCCACTCAAACCACTGATTCACATGCTTATCTCTCCCAGAGGTAGCCTCATAGCCAAACTCAGAAATAGCATCTTTCCAGTGGTTTAGGCATCCCTTCACCTAGTCAAGTTGACACATAAAACTGATCCATGTCTCCTCCCAATATTTGCTCTCTAAAAGCATGTACTTCTGAGGCCTTCATATGGTATATGACTGCGGCTGGGCTTTGCCCCTAGTGTCCATCGTGGCCTCAGGGATGCCAGAATGACACCACTGGCACCCTCTAAGGTCACTGGCTACAGTGCTGGTGCTGCACAAGTCTCTCTCCGTTTTTGCTTTCTTTTAGAGTGCAGGTTAGTCTACCGTCTCTTTGAGCCTTAGAATTTACACTTAAATGTACTTTAAACTTGTCATAACTTCTAGCTGTCTGGTGTTATGCTCACATACTTGTAAGCTGTATTTCTATAGATTTACAGAACAAAACAAACAAAAATATATCCTTATGTCTTTATTTTTGTTTTCTTTCAATATTTATTTCAATCACAAGTCCTTTTCCCTAGAACTCTAGCACAATTCCACATGGGCTGAACTGGAAGTTATCCTTCTCTCCCAAGCCTGGTGCCGTTGGACAATGTGTGCTCTGGTGATCTCCTTTCTTACAATTCAATTCTCTCAGACAGACTTCCCTTCTTATTCACAGGCTTCACCACATGTACCCACAAGTCCTGCAAATTTTCCCAGAGAAGTTTTGATCTCTTAATCTCCTCTAAGAATGTACAAAATCATTTTATATGTGTGCTTTAAGTAATTCCCTGAATGTTTTTCTTTTGAAAATCAGGATTGAATTATTTGTAGGATGTCTTGAAGCTGACAAAAGACATCACCTTGCAATTCAAATACCCTAGTATTTTCTGTCATTCAGTGTTAAAAGATAGAAAGAATCCCTATACTGTGCTTGCATTCTTTTGGTTTTATACAAATTTTGTGTTTCATTTCCTTTTTATAATATTTTAAAAGTTTCAAAATCAAGTCATTTTTTACAAATGATTTTATTTTCTCTTGAAAATAATTGAAAGTATATTTTTAAAATAATTTTCATTTTAAATAAAGGAGATACAATAGATTGTTTGACTATTTTTGATTGCTTTCACTTGAACACTATATTTAGCCTGAGATACAGCCAAACACATGTGTATTAAGAATCAATAATGCACTATGATTTAACTGAATAATTAAGGATGTGACCTTTGACCTATATATTACAAACATGACTCAAGAAATCTGATCAATTTGATATAAGATGTTTTTTTTTCCTGCCAAAAATGTCTAGCAGGAGATGTGGATTGGGTTACTAAAAAATAATCGCTCATAGCCTTGATTTGGATTCTGAGCAATATTACTTTCATATTAGGCTACATGGAACATACTTTTGCATGAGTGAAGTTGATTACAGTGGAGGTCATTTAGAAGAAAAAGGGAGATAAAACCAAGTATGTGATTCACACATGGACTGATAATCTTTGTCCTGTTTCATGGCTACAGGTTACACCCATAAGGTCAATTCCAGGATGCTCAAATTCATGTGATTATGTGATTATCTTAATGGGTTCATAAAAGTGTGAATAAATTAACATAAATCAATCCTTACTGTGGGGAAATTAAAGATATTCTCCAAGAACATTCTATAGCTAGACTTTCTTGACTTACAGCTAAAGATATGAAATCAGTTCTTCTGCTTCAAACTACAGAGTTGTGTCATAACTTCCTTCAATTCTTCATCAGCATGGACCATTTTGTCAGCACTCGCACCCTCTCCCTGACTTGGGCCATGGTCATGGAGTATGTAGACTGAATCATATTGATGGTGCTTCTGATCTATTTCTTGATTACTGAACACCATATCCGACTGTGCTCTAAAAGGTGCCATTCATAGGACATAAGATGAAAATGTATTTTCTGAAGATGTATAATGTGGTGTGAGCAGCACTGAATTCATACTGCTCTAGATTTTATACCAAAATTCCACTGCTCATACCACACTTAGTTTCAAGTCTTCCATCTTTACTTTTGTTAGTCTAACAGACCTCTCAAAAGATGACCTGGTAAGGTTGTCTTCTAACTTGCAGTAAGCTCCTAGGGGTATCAGTTTTTCCATTTATTAACTTTATCCCATAGCTCATTTTGGCCTTTGAAGAACCTGTGTCATTGAAGATAGTCCCTGGAATAGCTACCTTAAAATTACCTGTGTTCATACGACAAGTGCCCACCTTTTGCCCAGACCTCCACAGACAGAGTAGCCACAGGCAAATACCAAATCACCCTTCTCTTAGGAACTACTAATTTATTAAAACTGGAAACACAGTTTGTAGCCCCAGTCAAGTAAAGTAGCAATTTACCCATGCTGCTAAAGGTAGGAGGTAGGAGGAATGCAAGAGTCCCAGAAACACTCACAGAAGCCACTTCATCATCACTTACATTCTTTTTCCAATTTAAAGTGATAATTGCTTCTTCACTGAGGCAAACGAGATTACCACAAATAAGACCTGACCTTAAATTTTTGCCGGAAACACTAAAGACCCATCACTCATAAGTCAGCCTAATCTGAAAGAAAACATCACAAAGATAATCTGATGTTTTATTAGCAGCACTTCAGCACTTTTCTCAGCCTGTGGTTGATATGTGATTCTTTGCAGCCACTAAGTGTTAGGTGTTCCTAGGGCTCTGACTTGAAAAGAAGTTTAACATTATTTCTCCTAAGCTAAAGGGACACTTCCAGCACAGACACATCGAGCAGGATGCCTAGTTTGAAGCATGGTAACTCATTTATTTATTACTGAACAAACTATTACCCTCTTTTTTCTGCCCGAATTACTGTCCCCACATTCCAATCCCATGAGTGGCCTGGGTATTGATAAATCCACATGCCAGGGAGCCTAAGGAGAAACCTGATTTGATAGGAGGAAGGACAAGCTTCTAATGCTCTGCATTTCCTCTCATTGAGTCTTTTTACTGCTCTGTTTCACTATATCTACTCCATTATCGATCATACTGTCTGTAATGGTAAATTTGCAGAGCAAAATGAATGATGCTTGTGCTATAAAAAGCGGACAGTGCCTGGGATCTTGTATGTAAACAATTTAGTGATGCTGTGGAGTCTTCCTGGAATAAACAAACTGGAGATATATTCCGATGAATGGTGATAAGACACAAAATCAGTTCCTGAGACTGGGACAAATGAAAGTTTCCTTCTATACTATAAACCAGGAGTACTCCGAAGCCTGTTTCATGTCTTTGCACAAAGGACTTAACACTAAAACTCATTTGAGTCTCCAAGTAAATACTGTGTAATTTTGCCATGGGACACTGTGCCCATTTTTCACATTTTCTGTATTTCTGGCCTGTCTAATTTTTTTTATTTGGCATATAGTAAAAAGAGTTTTGGGACCTTTCTGCTTGGATCTTTATACTGAAGATGGCATAGGATTGCAATCTTTTGTAACTTATAGTTATTTCTTCTGAAAGCTGACAACTACATCAATTATCTCATCCTTCTGCTATTGCCAATACCATTTTACCCAGCATACTTTTCATATTTAACTCAATTAGGCCTGACAAAAGAAGGAATTTGTTCACTTTTTCATAAGTGATTGTAATAAAGATGGAAGAATCTTTGAATCAGTCAGGTTCCAGCCAGGAGAAAGAAACCACACAGTGATTTGAAAATGGAAAGCTTAATGAAAAGGATTATTATTTACAAGAAAGGATTATCTACTAGGAATAGGTAGTTCTTACCTGTAAGTGTGATAAGATTACAGAAATAACAGAGATAAGGAGCAGCCAATTCATCTAGGGCTATCAGAGGACCCAATGGAGTTTTTCTTTCGAGGGGTAAGATATACTGCCCTGAAATGAATATGAGAGGGGCTCATTGGATGAAAGATAAGTTCGTGACAATGGTGGAACTCTCCGCAAAGCTGCACTATAAATTTCTGGGAGGAGCCATACTGGGGTGATGTTGACGGCACCTTCTGGTGCTGAATGCCACTAGCTTCCTGTGGGTTCCTGAGCACAGCATACCACAGTAGCAAGTAGGGCACATGCCAGATTGAGTGAGAAGTCCTTTTCTTCTCTAGTGTCCCTCAAGTGCCCTCCACTGAAAGACTTAAACATTTAGCATCAGCAAAGGAGAAATGTCACATTATCAAGAGAAGGGCAAGGACTGTGGATTCAGAATTGAAAAACAGTACTCTAATAACTGATATAGTTTACTCCTTTGGCTACTCAGCTTCTATACAATATTCATCCACATGGAGCTGAACTTTACTACAACAAATACTCAGTAAGATATAGCTATCCTTCATAGAAGCAAAGAAATTCTTAACTTCCCCCAAAACAAGGAGTCACAATAGTCATTTTATCTATTACTAGCTGAACCCTCAAATTTACTCATAGTTACACTGAATATTCTGTTACCTAAAGACAAAATATACGGATGAGTGCATGGCACATTGGAGAAATGGAGTCCACTGTGTGGTAAAAGTACCTCTCCTAATTCCTACAGCACATCTGCCCATACGTGGTAGTTCTATGAGTTACATAAGTAATTGATAAAATTAGTCATTTCTAACTCCTTCTCCAAATACTGAAATTGACCAGTTTGGATTTAACTTATGCCTCTCCCACTCTCCCTATTAATGAGGATCAAGTGGTTCAAAGTCAAGGAGGTAAATAAAATAAAACAAAGTAAAAATAAAATAAAGTCAATATGAAGAAGGAGGAAAAAAAAGTATGAAAAGCAAAGACTTGACAATACAATGAGCCTTTTCTTTATTTTAATGTCTTTTTTCATTTGTTACCAGTCTGTGATTTGTTGTGTTTGACCCTGCTGAAATCCTGCAAACCACACCAACCTACTAGAAATCCAGACTCCTGGCAATCAAGTAACAGAGCTCAGGCCTGCTTTCTTTGTCTACTTGCACTTCCATAGCACAGTGACCTTTGTCTACCGCACACCAACACGGGGGAGGGCATCATATTTCTGACATCTCTGTTTCACATGTGAAGTTATTTCCAAAAAGCTTCATTTCTTTAATCCTCCAGCTGTCTGAAAATATGGGTGACCATCTTTAGCTTGACCTTTACCCTTTGCTCTCTGAACCCATCCAGGTCGCCATGTGAGAGTCCCCATAGGTCTAAGATCAGTAAAAAAGAAAGTGAAAATTGGATGTCTAAAGATGTAGGAGTCAGCTGGTAAAGTCCCATAAAATTACCTTGAGGACAAGCTGGGAGAAGAGATACTACTGTGTTTTTATTCCTATTATCACAACACAAAACAATTAATGGGTAAAAATACTTTTTGTTTAATAATTGCTGTTCTTCATTAGTGTGAACCAAGGGCACAGTCTATCTAAGACAATAACATCTGCACCCCATATTTCATTATCACCAAACTTCACATTTTACACAAAAGCAGCGCTAGCACAGCCTTACAGCTTTAATTAGTTTCTGCCATAGCTGTGAAGGTCAGCCAATTATTGTGTGTGAAATTTCAATATGAAATGGCTGAATTGAAGACAACATTGCAACACTGTGGGACTCTGCAACGCTGTAAATCTTGTTTCTTAGAATCATTTTTTAAAATATAAGATAGCATAAAATAATCATCAGGTGTGCATGGCTTCAAAGCTTACTGGTTAACTCGTGTTTCAGGAGGGGAAAACACATAATTTCTGATTGTTTCTTAAATTCCCTCTTATTACATTGTCATTATCTATGACACAACTGTTACAAGGCCAAATCCATGTTTTTATGATTAACTTCTTCTAACTCACTTAGAACTCCACTGGAACATTAGATATGGGAATAAAGCCTAGTTCTATCAGGTATATATGATGGGAAGTTAAAAATATACATATTTATATGCCATATATTTCTTATACATACATACATACATATATATATATATATATATTTACACCTGTTTAATATGTATCTTCAAATAGGTAAACCCATAAGTTTGACCTATAAAAATATAAGTACATATTGATTTATTAGGCTTATTTAAGAAAGTCAATTTACTGAAAAATTTACTGAATTTAAAATATTTCATAAGGAAATAAATTTTATGCATTTCCTATTTAAGATGACTTTAGAATTTTGAAATTGGAAGTAATCTTGAAGTTCATCTTTTCTATATCCCTTGGTTTTACATGCTAAAGAATGATACAGAATTGCCAGGTATAGTGCCAGACACACACCTGTAATCTCAGCACTCTGGGAGGTTGAGGCAGGAGGATTAAAAGTTCAAGACACCCTGAGAACCTGTATGATTTAGGAAGACTCTGTCTCAAATTTTAAAAATAATTTTTTTTTTTTTTAAAGATACAGGTTTTACTGAAAACGCTTGGCCCTGTAGTAGCAGGAATGTTAGCAACTAAACTCAAATTCTGACTCCTTTTCCTCATAACTTGTCATGGGCCTGCTTTACCATCACAAAACAATGTATGCAAGATGTGCCACATAATATATACATTTCTGAATTTTGTTCAAGCATTGTATGAGAGCTGAGAATAGTTTGCTTTGTTTTACACATAGACATATATGTAGTTTAATAATAATTCAAAGCATTTCTTGAGTTATCCCTCATGCCAGGCATCCTGCAAATTATTACAGGTATCTAGAATGATCAAAACATTGTTGGTGAGTTTATAAACCAGCAATTTAGGTAGAACAAGAGGAGGAGGAAAAGAAGACAGAAGAATGAATGGAAACAGATTTGTTAAATGAGAGGATCATAAAAATAGGGCAGACCAAACAATGAAGCTAAATTGTAACAGTGAAGAAAGGAAATTAGAGATTACTTAGCAGCATCCCAGGCCACTGCCCACTAGATGCCCACTGTGCCCCCTGGTCCAAATTATGGCCATAAAGTTTCCATAAACATTAAAAATGTTTCCAGGCAAGGATGAGAGATGGGGAGGAGAGAGCCTCTTAAGAAGCATTAACCTAGATTCTAAATTCTAAAACGCAGAGTATTATGGATTGCAGAGGACTTCCCATTTCCACAATAAAGAATCAAATCCCACCTCATTGTGATGATCACTGAATTCCTCCCCAAATTCCAAAGGAGCAGACTGCAGAATGGTTTAGGAAATTAAAGATTGGCCAGCTTGCTTGATTTGCTGGTTTGGTGACTTATGGTGAAGAGAGTTATCTTGCAATGGAGTGTGACTAGAAGTTGTTCAAGCAGAGATATATGATGAGCATGATTCTTCCAAGAAATTAATAAGTAAAACAGTAGACTTGAAGTAGCATCTCCAGGAATTTGTAAGGTCAAGTACTATTAACCTCTGTTGATGTCTGGATCAAGTTGGTCTTTTCTCTATTGGTACATTTTAGATAGGAAATACAGCTACATTCATTATTGGGATCTTGTACCTTTACATAACATATTTTGGTTCTTATTTTTCCCCATTCCCCTAGCCTCCCTTCCTCCCTCCACCCTTCCCTATTTACAAAGATTTTGCTTCCACTTCTTTTCCCTTTCTCTTAGTTTTTCTCTTCTCTTTTTACCTTTCCCCTATATCTCCCATTTGTCCAATACCTCTAGACTTTTTCTTCCTATTACAAAATATCAGTTATGCATTTTGACCCTTATTTAAACATTTAGTTTATCAAATTGGAGAAACTATTTGGTATTTACACATGTGTGCCCTATTAATTTCACTTGAAAATATCTTCAATGTGCATCCACTTAGATATAAATATCTCTAGTTCCTCATTCTTTATGGCTGAGTGGTATTCCATTTTATAAAACACACACACACACACACACACACACACACACACACATCTTCTTTATCCAATCTCCAGTTGACAGGCAAATGGGCTGTTTCCAAGTTTTAGTTATTACAAACTGTGCCGCTATAAACATGGGTGAGCATATATCACTGTTCTACAATTCTTTAATTCTTTTGGGAAGATACCCAGCAGGGAAATACCTGGGTCAAACGGGACTTCCAATCCTAATTGTTTAAACCCAACCCAGCCAACATTTGTTATTGGTTGATTTCTTGATAGCAGCCATTCTTTCTGGGGTGAGCTGGAATCTCAGTGTTGTTTTCATCTGCATCTCTCAAATGATCAGTGATGATGTTGAACATTTTTTCATATATTTATTTGCTGCTTTTACTTCTTTGAGAAATGTCTGTTCATTTCAGATGCCCACTTTTGAATGGGATCTTTATATTTGGGAGGCATGATTTTTTGGAGTTCTTTATATATTTTAGATAGTAGACCTTTTTCTGAGAAACAGCTGATAAAACTTTTTTCCCACATTGTACATTGTCTCTTAACTCTGTTGGTGGTTTCCCTTGCAATGCAGAAGCGTTTTTAAGAGATGAGATCCCAGTTGTTGATTCTTTGCGCTAATTCCTATGCTACTGTGTATTTGTTCATAAAGTCTTTTCCTATGCCAAGGTCTTCATGAATTCTACCTAACTTATCTTGCAGCAAATTTGGTGTTTCTGTTTTAATATTTAGATTTTAATCCACTTAGACTTTAGTTTAGTGTATGGTGAAAGATAGAGGTCTAGTTTTAATCTTTGGCAAGTTGAAATCCAGTTTTCCAACACTATTTAGTAAAGAGGCGATCTTTTCTCCAGTGAGGATGCTTGGCTCCTTTGTCAAAGATGAGGTACCTGAGTATGTCTGGAGTCGTTTCTGCAACTACTAATCTCTTCTATTGATCCTCAGGTATGTTTCTTTGCCATTACCATGCTGTTCTTAACACAGTGGCTTTGTAATATAGTTTCAAGTTGGGGACTGTGATACCACCTAATATATCTTTGTTGCCTACAATGGTTTTTGCTATTCTAGGTCTCTTCTTGTTCCAAATGAATTTTTGTATTGTTTTCTCTAGTTCTGTAAAATGTACTGTTGGGATTTCAATAGGATTGTGTTGAATCTGTATAACAGTTTTGTAAGTATAGCCATTTTCATTATATTGGTTCTTCCTACCCAGGAACAAGGGATATCTTTCCATTTTCTTTGTGGTTTGTTGTTGTTGTTGTTGTTTGTTTTGTTTCATTTCATTTTGTTGGGTTTTTTGTACCCAGGATCAATCTTTCCACTTCCTTATATCCTCTTCAGTCTCTATTTTCAGAGTGTTATAGTTCTAAATGTAGAGGGTTTTTTCTTCCTTTGTAGATTGATTCCTAGATATTTCAACTTTTTGGATGCTATTGTTGAAGAGATTATTTCCCTAATTTCTCTCTCAATAAGTGTATTAGTTGTGTACAAGAAGGCTATTGATTTTTGAGTGTTGACCTTGTATCCAGCTATTCTACTGAATCTGTCAATTAAGTCTAGAAATCTTTTCACAGAGATTTTTGGGTTTTCAATGTAGAGTATCATGTCATCAGCAAATAATAACAGTTTAACTTCTTCCTTTCCTATCTTTATTGCTTTAATTTCTTTTTCTTGTCTAATTGCTGAAGTTAATATTTCCAAAACTATATTGAACAGGAATGGTGACAGTGAACAACCTTTTCTTGTTCCTCATTTTAGTGTGAAGGTTTTCAGTTTTTGACAATTTAGTATGATGTTGGCTGTTGGCTTTTCATTGACAGCCTTTATCAAGTTGACATAAAGATCTCCTGTTCCAATTTTCTGCAGGGTTTTTTTAATCATAAACTAGTGTTGAATTTTGTCAAACACTTCACCTGTTGGGATTATCATATCATTTTTGTATTTGACTCTGTTAATATAGTGTATTACATTGATTATGAATATGGAACCATCATTGCATCCCTGGGATAAATCAGACTTGGTCAGGGTGTATGATCTTCTTGATGACCCTCTGTATTCTGTTTGCCAGTATCTTATTGAGGATTTTTCCATCTATGTTCATTAGGGAGATTGGCCTGTAGTTCCCTTTTTTTTGGTTGAGTCTTTCTCTGGTTTTGGAATCAAAGTAAGACTTGCTTCCAGGAATGAATTTGGAAGTATTGCTTCCCTTTCAATTTCACTGAAAATTTTAAAGAGTATTGGCAGTAGTTCTTCTCTATATGTCTTGTAGAATTCAGCATTGAATCCATCAGGATGTTGGCTTTTCTTCCTTGGTAAACTTTTATTTACATTTTCAATTTCACTGATTGTAATGGGGGTGTTAAATTTGTCTTATCTTCTTCATTCAACTTTGATAATTCATAAGTATCAAGAAATCTGTCCATTTCTTCTGTTTTCCATTTTGTTAGAGTACAGATTCTTGAAATAGGTATTGATGATTCTCTGGATTTCTGCTGGATCTGTTGTGACTTCAACTTTTTCAATCCTGATTGCATGAATTTGAGCCTTTTCTTTTTTTGATAAGATTGGCTAAGTATTTATCAATTTTATTTATTCTTTCAAAATGCCAACTCTTCAATTCATTGATTTTTTTTGTATCATTCTCTTAGTCCTGTCACATAAAGAACTGTTTTCCATCCTTTTACTTTAAGTCTATGAGTTTCTTTTTGAACTAGGTGCATTTCTTATGTACAGCATATTGTGGTATTTTTCTCCTTAATCCATTCTGCCAGTCAATTTCTTTTGATTGGTGAATTGAGGCCATTAACATTGATGGTTAAAACTGACAGGTATTGTCTTGTCATCATCATGTTATTATCCTGTTTTTGGCTCTTTTTAAGTCTTTTCCCCATCTCCCTTTAATTTCTTGCCTTGCCTGCTGGATTTGCTCTGTTGGGCCTCATAGAGTTGTGATCTTCATTGTCTTTTTCTAGGATATTATTTAGGATTGTTCATAGTGCTGCTTTGGTATTCATGAAGTTTCTCAGGTGTTCTCTGTCATGGATGTATCTCATTCCCCTATCAATTTTGAAAGATAGTTCTTCAGGATGCATCAGTCTAGCTTGGAAGCTGTTTTCTATTTTTTGGTTTTTGTTTAGGGCTTGAAATACTCCTCCAGGTTCTCCTTGACCTGACAGTTTGTGTTGAAAAATCTGCTGTGATTCTGATGGGCTTTCCTTTGCATGTGATTTGTTTCCTTTCTCTAACTACTTTTAGTATTTTATTCTGTTGGGTTTATGGGATCTTGGTTATCACATGTCTATGTGTAGATTTTTTATCATGGCTATCTGGAGTCCTATATGCCTCATTTATCTGTATGTCAAATACTTTTGCTCTGTTTGGAAAGTTTTCTGTCATTAATCCTGTGAACGATTTTTTTATGTCATTTGTACTTTCTCTTGCTTTTTCATGGACTCCTATCAGTCTTATATTATTCTTCTTTGTATCGTCTAGGAGCTGTTGGATTGATTTCTCATGTTCCCTTACTATTTTTAAGAGATCCTTCTTTTCATGGTCATTGATATCCATACTGTCTTCTATATCTGATATCCTATCTTCAGATTGGCTCAGTCTGTTATGTAAACTTTCAATAGAGTTTGTAAACTCCCAGATATCTGTTTGAATCTATTTCATGGGCTCCATTTCTGTCCTATGCTGGCCATTCATGGTTTCCATTTCTTTTCTATGCTGGACATTCATGGCTTCTATCATGGTCCTGAGCTTATGTATTTTTTTTAATCTGTTTCTGTTCTTGAGTCTCTAATCATGTCATTCATTCTACTCACCATCTCTGTAATTACCTGGGAAATTATTTCTGTTTTGAATTTTTCTAGTGCTTCATTCATCTGTTTTTTTACTTCTTGTGCTATGAGTTCAGGTTGTCCAGGTGGTTGATTGTCAGACTTTTCCACTTCATTTCCTCCAGAATTTGCCTTTGGTAAGCTGGATGTCTGGTTTTGCTTGAGCCTTGTTTGAATGTCTTCCCATTTCTATTTCTGGTGTTGGTACTGTCCTTCATTTGATACCTGGTTTAATACTTCTTCCTGTTATAGCTTGTCTTTAGGTTTTGAGTCTCTAATAACTCTGAGGCAATCTCTTTTTCATTATACCAGGAAGGACAGCTAATTAGATTAATCACAACATCTTAGCCCAAGTGAAACAATCAGCAACACAAAAGCATCAAACACAGCTTAGAAAATGACAATTTGCAGTAGTTGTTAATCTATCACCTTTAGCTGTGTGAATTAAATCAAAATCAAGGCTAGAGCTTGGGAAAATGGCATTCATGACCCCTCTGTGCTTCTGTGATGTGAACCCAGGTACCAGCACAATCAGGAGTCCAGAGGTGTGGGGAGGGGCCAGTGGGGTTCAGGAACCCACATGGCTCTGCTTCTTACTGGTCTGCTGCTGAGGTCAGGCAGCTGGGACACAAGGTGTGGCTGAAATAAGTTAGCTTTTGTTGGAGTTAGGGAAAGGGTAGACTATTGATTCAGGACAATTGGCATCATTTGCTTTCTACCCTCAAGATAAAAGTAGCACCTTTTCCCTCAGTTGTAACAAACAGATATGTCTCCAAAGGTTTTCAAATATCTCATCAGAGGTAAAAATACTTTCTGATTACAAACCACTGGGTTAGAGTTAAGTATTTTTGTTTCTGAATTTAAACCTAAACAAATGTTTAGGTATAGTGGACAAGTAGAATGGAAGATACCTCAAAGAGCTGGGACTAGAGGTTCCATTTGACCCAGCCATGGCTCTGCTGGGTATCTTTCCAAAAGAATTAAAAGAATCATATCACAGTGACATATGTGCACCTATGTTTATAGCAGCACAGTTTGTAATAGCTAAAACATGGAAACAGCCCATTTGCCCACTTGTCCATCCAAACTAGATAAAGAAGATGTGGTTTTTCTATAAAATGGAATACTGCTCAGCCATAAAGAATGAGAAATTAGAGTTATTCATAGGAAAATAGATACTTTTTTTTTATTGAGTTTATTGGTACATTTAGGGATACAGTACAGCTACATTCATTGTTGGGATCATGTACCTTTACATGGCAAGTCTTGATTCTCATTTTTTTCCCCTTACCTCTGCCCTCCCTTCACCCCCTCCTCCCCTCCCCATCTACAAACACTTTATTTTCATCTTTTCATTCTCTCACATTTTTTTCTTTTCCCTTTTTGTTCTTCCCCTACGTATCACACCTTCCCTACACCTTTAGCTCCTTTCCTCCCATTTCTAAATGTCAGTAATCTTATTAGAATCTTATGCATTGTTGCAGAATATTCACACCAGGGAAACTATTTGGTATTTACACATGTGGGACTTATTTATTTCACTTAGGAGTATATCTTCAATATGTATCCATTTTCCTATGAATGAATCTATTCTCTCGCTCTTTATGGCTGAGTAATATTCCATTTTATAGAAAAACCACAACTTCTTTATCCAGTTTCCAACGGATGGGCAAATAGGTTGTTTCCAAGATTTAGCTATTACAAACTGTGCCGCTATAAACATGGGTGCACATACTTCTCTGTGATATGATTCTTTTAGTTCTCTTGGAAAGATACCCAACAGAGGGATGGCTGGGTCAAATGGAACCTCCAGTCCAAGCTCTTTGAGGTATCTCCATATTGATTTCCATAGTGGTTGCACTAGTCTGCACTCCCACCAACAATGGAGGAGGGTTCCTTTCTCCCCACAACCCCGCCAACATTTGTTATTGTGTGATTTCTTGATAGCAGCCATTCTTTGTGGGGTGAGGTGGAATCTCAGTGTTGTTTTCATCTGCATCTCTCGAATGACCAGTGATGTGGAACATTTTTTCATATATTTTCTTGCTGCTTTCACTTCTTTGTATGAGAAATGTCTGTTCATTTCGGATGCCCATTTTTGGATCGGGTCTTTATATTTGGGGGGACTGATTGTTTTGAGTTCTTTATATATCCTTGATAATAGTCCTTTGTCTGAGGTACAGCTGGTAAAAATTTTTTCCCACATTGTAGATTGTCTCTTAGTTCTGCTAATGGTTTCTTTTGAAGTACAGAAGCTTTTTAGTAAGATGAGATCCCAGTTGTTGATTCTTTCTGCTAGTTCCCGTGCTACTGAGGATTTGTTCATAAAGTCTTTTCCTATACCAATGTCTTCCAGAGTTCTGCCTAACTTACTTTCCAGCAAGTTTAATGTTTCTGTTTTAATATTTAGATCTTTAATCCATTTGGATTTTAATTTAGTGCATGGCGAAAGATAAGGGTCTAATTTTAATCTGTGACAGGTTGATATCCAGTTTTTCCAACACCATTTATTAAAGAGGCTATCTTTCCTCCACTGAGGATGGTGAGCTCCTTTGTCGAAGATGAGGTAGCTGAGTACATCTGCATTTGTTTTTGTGTCTTCCAGTCTGTTCCATTGATCCTCAGGCCTATTTCTTTGCCAGTACCATGCTGATTTTATCACAGTGGCTTTGTAGTATAGTTTCAAATTGGGAATTGTTACACCTGGTGCCATGTGACTGTTGCCTATAATGGCTTTTGCTATTCTAGGTCTCTTGTGGTTCCAAATGAATTTTTGGATTCTTTTTTCTAGTTCTGTGAAATATAGTGTTGGAATTTCAATTGGCATTGCATTGAATGTATATAGCAGTTTCGGTAGTATGGCCATTTTCACTATGTTGATTCTTCCTACCCAGGAGCAGGGGATATCTTTCCATTTTTTTATATCCTCTTCGATTTCTTTTTTCAGAGTGCTGTAGTTTTCAGTGTAGAGATCTTTTGTTTCTTTTGTTAGATTGATTCCTAGATACTTCATTTTTTTGGATGCTATTGTAAAAGGATTTTTTCCCCTTATTTCTCTTTCTGTCTGTCTGTTATTTGTGAAAAATAGATACATTTTGAGGATATACTCCTAAGTGAAATAAATAAGTCGCACATGTGTAAATACTGAATAGTTTCTCTGGTGTGAAAAAACTATAAGTACAAAAGTGGATGCTATTGTAAAAGGAATTTTTTCCCTTATTTCTCTTTCTGTCTGTCTGTTATTTGTGAAAAATAGATACATTTTGAGGATATACTCCTAAGTGAAATAAATAAGTCGCACATGTGTAAATACTGAATAGTTTCTCTGGTGTGAAAAAACTATAATAGTACAAAAGATCCTAATGGGATAATTAACAATGTGAAAAAGGAAGAAAAGGGCTAAAGGTGTAGGGAAAGTGGGAAGGGTAGGGGAAAGGAAATAAGGGAAAAGATAAAATTATGAGAAAATGGAAATAAAGCGTTTTTATAGGGGGAGGGGAGGAGAGGGTAAAGGGAGGGCAGGGACAAGGGGAAAAAATGAGAACCAAGACCTGTCATGTTAAGGTACAAGATCCCAGTAATGAATGTAACTGTACTGTATACCTAGAATGTACCAATAAACTCAATAAAAAGAAAAACAAATCTAAGAATAGAATGGAAGAGAATGAAGTACAAGTGAAATCAAGGAAACTTAGAGAAGGAAACTGTGATGGTTTATCTTGATTGTCAACTTAATTGGATGGGAAAATGCCTAGGAAATTAGTAAAGTACATTTCTGGGTGTGTCTGTGTTTCCAGAGTCAACTGAATCATGAGAGATCTACATCCATCAGTGAGTAATTCAGTGATGAACTGGGGCCCACTTGAAAGGAGTGAATAGAGAGAACATGACCTTGAAGACTATGGTTATCATCCCCTTCCCATGGTGCTCTTTCCCTCTCACTCTGCCTTCTACTACAATAATATGAGCAGTTTAACTACAAGATGCCTTTTTGCCTTGGAGGCAGCTGATCATGAATTGAAAATTATGAAACTGTCTGCTATGCTGTATATATCAGGTATTTGATCACAGTGACCAAAAGCTGACACACAGAAACATAAAGTGAAGAGGGTAATGAGAAAGAAGACCAAGGGTGCCTTAGTTAGAAGAATGGACTCTCCTTCATGAAAAATGAAGAACATTAAACAGCAAGCAAACCAGTGAGTGAGTTCTATCTGAGTGTCATCTGATTAAAGGATCTGAGAACTGAATTTATTAGAAAGTTGAGAAGCAAACTGCAGGTCATGGCTTTGCTGAGATTAGTGAGCTTACTTTTGTAGTAGAGCAAAGATAAGGCATATTTAAGATACTCACTCAGTTGACCTTTACCCAACTAGGAGAAGGAAAAAATTGTGGACACTTCCCAGGACTGGTAATGACAGAAATAGCAGAAGGACAAGTGATCAAAGGAAGAGAGGAAGGGCAGAAAAACCTGTGTGAGTGAAGACACAGACTGAAGTAAGAAAGAAGTTACAGGGGTGAAAGGAGGCCATATTTTGAGCATTCAGCAAAGAATCAAGATATAATGCATTCCAATAAGGTTTAAGCAGATTTCCTATTTTAGGACTGAAAATCTGCCTAAAATCCATAATATGCTATGTTTTAGGATCTAGAATCAGCATCAGTAGTTCTCAAATAAATCTGTTATCCCCATCTCCACCCTCCCCAGGGACGTTTGGCAATATCTGGAGATGATTTTTATTATCTTAATTAGAGTTGTGATTAAAGACTTGGGGGTTGAGCATCTAACAGCACCTAAGGAATAGAGACCAAAGATGCTATTAAAGTTTTAAAAAGAAATGCATAGCTCCACAAGAGATAATTGTTTGATCCATTATGTCAATAATGTCACTGTTGACAAATCCTATTCTAAATTAAAACTTAGTATCTTGCAAGTTGAGTAAGAGAAATTCTTGAGAAATTTGTAAAGTCAAGTGCTGAAATTTCTGTTATATAATCAGTAAGTGGGAAGGGTAGGGGAAAGGAAATAAGGGAAAAGAAAAAAATATGAGAAAATGAAAAAATGGAAATAAAGTGTTTGCAAATGGGGAGGGGAGGAAGGTGAAGGGAAGGCAGGGACAAGAGGGGAAAAATGAGAACCAAGACCTGTCATGTAAAGCCACAAGATCCCAGCAATGAATGTAACTGTACTGTATATTTAGAATGTACCAATAAATTCAATATAAAGAAAAAAAACAATTTAGTAACCATTTCATATTCTCTTGGAAAAAATAACATTGAAGTGCTTTTACTGCTTCATTCATTTATTGTTTCATCCAAAATAATTAATTTTGAGTGTTATAATGTACACCATACTAAAGACTGGGATTACAAAAAGGTAGATATGAACTCAGAAAAACACTGAATTGTTTCCTCAAAAAATAATCTATATTTTGAAGCCGACCCTCAATGTGCCTATATTTGAAAGTAGGTTAAATTAGGTCATAAGAGTTGCACTCTGATAAGATAGGATTTGCATGCCTAAAAATGGAGACACCAAAGAGTTATTGCCTGCAAGCCAGGAAAAGAGCCCTCACCAGAAGTTGATGAGGCTAGCAACCAAATTTCTAGATTCAAGATCTGACAGAAAAAAAATAATAAATGTGGTTTGATAGACAAACCTATGGTATTTTGCTTAGTTGGCCTTGTTTATCATGAAACTTGTTCTAAGCAAATAAAAGGAAGCCAGTTTTGTCTTCTAAGCCTTCTCACACCAATCTAACCCATTTTCTTATTCTTACATCTTTCTATCTTGGACAATATGGAAAACAATATGGACTTTGAAATTAGTCCTGATTCTAAATCTAACCATGGAAGAACAAAAGATTAAGACATAAGTCCTCTGAGCCACAATTTTTTTCATTTATAAAATTGACATGACTACTTTTACCTGAAGGGTTGCTGTATGACTTAAAAATCAGGTGAGAGCATCGAATACTGTTATATCGAGAGACACAGCAATCTCTTGATTTATAAGCTATGGTATTCTGAGATATGAGTGCATGACTAGTACCTAAATGAAATATGTATTCAAACAAATAGGTGAAATCTATGTATGCTTGTTTCCAAAATGTTAAATTGCTGAAGTATTTTCATCATGTAAAATGGAGCTGCACTTTATCCACAACCTGTATATCTATCAATTGCTCCATACCTGCTTGTTATGTACCAATTATGGGGCTGAGCTATTTCCACCTGCAAATTTATGTAAAGCTCACAGAAGCCTTTCCTTTACTACCTCAAATGAGGTCCATGAGCTGCCACTTGATATTTATGACTGTCCCTTCCCATGTGTGACAAGTGCAGCTGTGTAACACTGACTCTTCTCATCAGGATAAGCAGCATGGTAATGACTCCTGGAAGTGCTGGATAGTGTCAGACTTGAAGAATTTGAGCCATTTCCATTTGGCAAAAGAGTTCCACAAGTTTCAGTCCAATTTTCAGGAGATTTCTCATAAAAATGTAGATAATCATCTTATCTTTACCCTCTCTCGAATATGGACAAAGGAATCAAAGGTTCTTTTCATGAGGAATTTTTCATTTCTTGTGGCTGTTTCAAACACTAGCCTCTCTGGTTCATCACCTGCAACCACATAGAAACTTGTGGGTGCAGAGAGGCAAGCGGGTGTTTAGTACACTTCCCTGACAAGCAGGAAATGTGGCTCGTATTGCTATGTGACCAGGACAAGACACCTGATCTCCCAATCTGCCCCTCTAATAGAGATTACAAAAGAAACCATGAGACAGAATAATGGGTGACAGGTAACCATTAGATCATTCCCTACCCTTTGCCTTCCAGGTTCCAACCCCTAAACTTAAACTATTTTTCTGTCAGACAACTCAAATTAGAGGTTAAAATGCAAGACAAGGATCTTCCTTGGCTTTTCCTCAGGTAGACTTTCATCTTCATATTTGCAAAACAACAAAATCCATAGTAGCAGAAACTTGCAAAGACTTCCCAGACTTCAATGGACATACTGCTTATTCTGGATTTATTAACACAAGTTGCCTGATGGTAGGCACCTCTTCTGTTTTGTCATTGCTTTATTGCCCTCGTAGCAGTGTGCCAGGCATACCATAGGCATTCACAAAATTATTGGTAGGAAAGAAAGAAGAAAGGAGGGAAGAAGTCATCCAGATCCTAAGCAATCTGAATTAATCCAAGAGTACAACACCCAAAATTTGCTGTTGGTATCAAAAGCCAACACGAAAGATGGAGGAAACCTCAAAGCTATTACTTTGAGCTTAGTCCCTTATTTACTGAAATTCAGAGAGACCAGTGCTGAACACTATCACATTTAACTTTGTTGCTGAGATTTGGACCCAGATTCAAGAGTCTTTCCTTTACAGCTCCTGGCCTCTCAAGTGAGTGCTTCTGAACTCTGTGTCAACCTTATCCTTGTTTTCAAAAAGCAAGTTTACTTTATTTAGAGACATCAAGAAACATTTTTTAATTTATGCTTGTTTGTTCCATATAATGGATTGCCATGATCAGTTTTGAGTTTCTGACATTTCCTAATTCTGGTATATGGATTTGTGTGTTTTCTTATGTAAATTAAAGAACAAATTTAAATTTAATGTCTACAGGAGTTTCTTCATCAAAGAAAATTGATGTTAAGAGAATTTGAAAACTTCAATTCTCAACAATATCCTTTCATTAAAGAAAATGATTCTAGAATTTAGAATTGAGACCATAGTAACATTTAGTGAAAGCATTTTAAAATTTCATATCCTGAATTTTCTGTGTATAATCACTGGATATTGTGGCTTGGAAGGAAAAATCTTATAATTCCAAAGTTTATTTTTATGCCTGTGTATTGGGAAATCAGACCATCCAGGATTTCTCAGGAGACAAGTGGACAGCTGCCAACTCAAGAAGAGCCTACTGCTGAGACCTGATGCCAAAACAAGAATGATATTTTGTGGTGAAAGGGATGCATCTTCAACATGGAACCCAAGAGGCCACAGTCCCTCAACCATCTCCCCTCACCCCTCAGTCCAAACTGAGAGTGACTACAAAAAAATGGTTTCCAGAGAGTATAATATCAGGAGATTCAAATTTAACATATCATATGATATTTGGACAGTGCTTTCGCTCTTATGAAGTACCTCTCTTCTCTATCAGGTAGCCTAACATGCCTCTCCCCACCATAAGGACTAGAATGCACTATTTTGTCTCCATTGCCTAAGATACACAAATAGAGAATCAAAAAGTTAGATCATCTCTGAACAGACAGCAAAAGTCTATTTCCTGGCCACCACTCCCACGGTTATTAGAGTTTGCTGGAAATTCCCCTAAAACACAACAGGACATATTATAAAAAAAAACTTTAACAATAGAAGCAAAGATAATTGGAGGAAAGGAAAACTGTTCTAACTCCCTGATCTTGGTTACCTACAATTATAAATATGGAAAAGAGTAATGAATAAACAATATGCACAAATATAAAAGACCGCCATGTTAGAATGATGAAGGCCCTTCTTCACAAATCTACATAAAGAACCAGCATAGCTAATGTGTTGTTAAATTGTAGCTGAGGTGAGTTACTTCCTCTCAGCCTCTCTCAACAGTCATGTGGATGGCAGGTCTAACAGGTGAAGAAATGGATACAGTGATCAAAGAAGCCTACATAAAGCACAAATTTGGAATAATTGGCCCCTGGGTAATTCAGAGCTCCCTGTCCTCTGTGACCTAACAAACTCATTCCTTCTACCAAGTAATAAACAACTTTCTGAAAACCATTTTCCCATCACTTGAAGAAATATCTTTCAAGGATATCTCTAATACAGTGTTCTAGCCCCTGGGATTCAATATTTCTTGAAATTCCTTTAAGCCGACTAAACCCAAGAGTTTTCTGTTCTCACTCAACTCTTGTTTCAGTTCCAATACTTCTAGGAAAACATTGATTGATTTACTCTAGTAAATTATGAGGTGTTTTAACATTGGATGCAATATATCTGATTTGTGATCTCTAGGCGTCAGATGTTTTATAGCAAAAGTTTAAAATGTACACCATAACCAGGCACAAATAAGCTCCCCTTACCTGTAAATCCATAAAAACCTCCACCAGATGTGTAATGTCTTTCCTCGTACCTCTGGACTCCACTCTCTCTGCTGCAGTCATGAGCCACATCAATAATTTAGTGATGCAGGATTTCACACAGCTGATTTCAGACTATCATGAAGCAATCTAAGTGTCACACCAAAAGGTGCAGATGCCAAAGCCTTGTTAGAGGGTGGTTGTACCTGACAGCAGGCATCACAGAGGCAGAAAGATGTGTTTAATGTGTGTGGAAAGAGCAAAAAGCTTAAGCTTCAAAGTTTAATCCGTGTTTGGTTGTCTTTGCCAAACTGAAACCCATGAAGTCTGTGTCTGCCCAACTGATCAATAAATGTCCAATATGTAGCCCTGTGCCCAAAACACGGGAGGAACACAGTACACATTTGTGCATGTGCTGCCCAAACAAGGCAGGAGAAGCACAAGCTCAATTGGAGTTATCAAAATCTAAAGCTGGATTTCTCGGTTGCTTTTCTCTTTTTGTTTCAGTGTTGCTTACAAATTTCAGTAAATTTTTTGTTAGTTTTTATTCAGTTGGGCTGAACTGCACAATCAACAGTTTGCCTGTTGAGCTCTGTGTCTAGACAATAAGTCCTAAATCTAAGCCCCATGTGAATGAAGTAGCGCCCCTCAATCTGTGATCAGAGAAACAAATTATATTTGGTGTTAATCCTTCATTCCATCTACATTCTTCTAATTTGTCACAGACTAAAAGGAAAATATAATTTCTAATATCGAATCATAATTCTACCTGGCATAATTTAAGCCTTGGCTGAGGACAAAAGAATAACTGCACTATGGTTCATGCCCCATTTTTATTCCTCTCTTCTTCCTCTCTGGATGACTTAGAATTTTCTCTGCAACAAACTACCACTCTTAGTGACTTCAAACAACCTCTTTACTTAGCTCGTGCCTCTATGTGTATCAAGTGGGGATTGGCTTGGCCAGGTGGCTCTTCTGGGCCAATCTAGGCTCACCTGTCCCTGAGAATACTTACCCAGATACCTAGGGGCCCAGATGCATGAGAGGAAGAGCCAATGGCTAGTGCCTCTCTCTGCAAGGTCTTGACTCCTAAAGAGGCTAGCCCAGCTGGTTCATGTGGTGATGGAGGGGAACAGAAGCTATAAAGCTGTTAATGCCTAGTTTAGGACTCAATTATAATTTCTGTCCCATTAAGTTGGTCAAAGCAATTTATGAGGCCAGCCAGATTTAAAAGATAATGAAATAGATTTCTGTCCCTAATGAAAAAAATTGTGATTACTCTTTTTATTTTTATTTTTGCAGTCTACTAAATGACTCTATACCCCCTTCAGTTTCTTTAGTCTCATCATGTTTTCACATTTCCCCCAAACAATTCTTTTTTATCTGTTTACTTTGAGTCCAACCTCTTTTCTTTATAAATTATCCAGCCTCAGATACTATACTATAACAACAGAGAATGAACAAAGAGACAGAATAAATTAAGTTTCTTTTTTTTTTTTTTTTTTTTGGTATCAGGGATCGAACTCAGGTCCTTGAGCTTGCGAGGCAGTCACCAGAACCACTGAGCTAAATCCCTGGCCCTAAATTAAGATTCTTAACCATACTTGAAAAAGCAATCTTTCTGCATAAGATAATATCTGTGGGGTCTAGAACTAGGATTTGGATATCTTGTAGGAGTAGTAATGTTTGTTATTCAGCCTACCATGCTCATACTAGTCCCTTAGCCTGAGACTCTTTTGTGCACTTCTTTACATAGTCAGTGCTTCTCAGGATATTTACAATGAAAATTAATTTTTTAAGAATTCAATAGTTATTGATAGTTTTTCAAAATCACATAGTTAGACTTTGCAGCAAACCAAATGACTATAAAAGTTTTCAAGCTTCTCCTATCACCTATGGCAAACCAATAACTTTTCAGAGTGCCACTAGTCCACAAAATAATATGGACTTAAAAGACTCCTATTCATTCGCGCACAGCCCTTTCCAAGAATATTTTCTGGGTCACCATTTCTGACTTGAATAGTGGTCCTGCCCTATGAGCCCAGCATTCCCACTAAATAGTTCTTAAGCTTTTGCTCGATCCTCCAGTCTTAAGCTGCTTCAAACTAAGCAAAGTGAGCTCTAAGCTTAGCATGTATCTTGATATATTATAGCTATTTAATATATATTTATAGAATGAATGCTTGTGATACATATGGAATCTGAAAGTTGAAATTCAAACTCATTTTGAGTTTTGGTCCCCACTGTAATTCTGCTGGTTCTGGATGTCCGAGAACATACTGCCACTATCTTTGTGGCTTATGGTGACAACAGGCTCCATACTGCTTCATGAATGGCAGCAAAGCTTTCACTCCCCCATTGGTAAAGTGCAGCTATATTCAACACGGACCAAAACACAGAAGAATATTGTTCTTTCAACTAAATTCATAAAAAATGAGTGCACTTTGCATGAGTCTATAAATTCAAAATAAGTTCTGATAAGGTGAACTTTGAGTTTTCTTTTTTTGTATATGAACAATAGGGCAACTGTATTTTTTTCTTCTTTTATTAGTATGTTTGTAGTACACAATGGTTACATTGCTTGTGGGGAAATGGTACAGGTTCATAATAGATCTTAATTCCTCTTTTTCATCCTCTTCCTTTCCCATTTGCCCTCTCCATGAAGAGGCTTTCTTAAGATGAAAAACTAGCCAACTCTCGTAAGAAAAGTGAGGAATTTATATTACTTACCTTATTCATAAGGAATGGATACTGTAAACAAACTATAGAGCTAGTACAAACAAATCTCCTCATCTGTCTAGCCTGAAACATATTCACACATATTCATATATATTGTAAAGCCAGCCTTCTGCATTTATCTAAATAAAACAGGGGAAAATCACTGAGGAAAGATTAGGAAGAGGCTGAGGACTAACAATTGCTAATGACATGTTTACTAAATATGCTCTAAAACATTAACCATAACACTGGAAAGCAGAAGAGCCAAATGGTTGGAGAGCTGATTACAATTCAGGTTTGGTCTCTGATCTGTTTTCTCAGCACTTAGCTTCACAACCGGAGCTCAGCCAAATGAATCTGCATTTCTGGAGTCTCCAGGCAACTCCCAACTTGGCATTTCTGACATAGGAGATCTAGCCAGGAAATCTTTCTTTGGAGGGGAACCATTGGCCAGACTCGCTCTGTCAACATCCAGACATCATAGTTAATTACAAACACACAGGACCAACCTGACAGCCAGCTCTGCAAGTAGCAGACACCAGCCTTCCCCAGGGAATTGGCTTGACTCCAGTGAATACTCCCGTGACAAGATCCTTTCTATGCAAGACACTTGAAGGGCTCACCAGTTTGTGATGGGTTTTATGGTCTATGTAAAGACAATTCTCCTATCCAGCCTCAGAAATACCAGATTTTTATTCAGAAAAAGTAGATGGAGATTCCTGGTAATAAGATTATCAATTCAACATTTTATAAATACAAATAATTTTCTAATCATATCCCTGCTTCCCACTCATCTGGCATTAAGTTCTTTGCAGAGTTGAACTTAAATAAAATCTTAGGAAATTAGTAAAACCCTTGACTCAGGTATATGGAAGTAGTTTGAGTCAAAAGCCCATGCTGTCTTTCCCTTTTTTGACATTTTCAAATAAGAAGCTATGTAGTAGAGGACTGGAAATTTGGCCATAATTGATCAAATCTAGCCAATGAGTTAGTCAAATACATTTAAGAAGAATCTATTTATACTTGACATTTGGACTGTCTTCTAGAAGGCCAGATTTCTTGGGAGCATTGGGTTCAGGAGAATGAAGTGCTAGTCAATAAGATACTAATTGGCTAAAGCTCCTTAAAAAAATACAACCTGCTTCATCCCCATACATTAACGTGATCTTAGCACCTGTACTCCTAAATGGAGAGTCAGATAAATGGCTGCATTAACCACATTACTCCCATAGCCTACCACTGAGGAAAGAAACAACAGTCACAACTTGGCCAGTCACTTAACTCCTCTCAGCATGGGCCTTAACCTATATTCTACATGGAGTTTTCAAAACCCTAAAATATTTCTATGTCTGTGCAGTTTGCCACCATAAATGTGATTTTGCCCTTAGGAAGAGTCTATCAAAGCTTATTTTCTCTCATTCTAGCAATCTGTCCTGTGTCTCTTCAACTACTCACTGTGTCTCACTCAACTCGGTAAGAGCTTTAGGCATTAACCTTCATTAGAGAGTAGATCTTTGCTAAATCTTTCTTCCTCAGATGGGACCATAATGTGAACCTCTAACTTTTTTTTTCTGATGAAGAAATGTGTGTTTTTGCATAAGAAAGATTCTTCATTGGGAAATCAAAACAGCCTAACATTCCAGAAATCCTGAGAGCATCTGACTTGGAAAGACTCCTCAAGTAACATTTTCTCATTTGTATTCCAATGTCCTTTTACATGTTTCCCCTTTGAAGCTTAGATTCTTAAGTTATGTGCACATCTGTCACACAGGACCCTCCCTCTAATACATTCCAAAGGTCTGTGGCAGAATACCAAGTCTTCCTTTCCCATTCTGTACTAGTCCAGGAGGAAATCTGTGTCCAGAAAGAGAGCAGCCCTCATAGAATGACCTTTACTGAGGTTTGACATCTGCTACCTTCTAAGCTTCTTATACAGTCAGCTTAATCCACCTGCAGGCTTTGCTGCTTGAGGGAAGGTGATAAAAAAAGCTGTTAGGCTGTAAGCCTTGTCTTAGATTCAAAGCATGTAGACTGTTTGAGATTCTAAAGCTTAGAGCAGACAGAAGGAAAGTATTTCTCAGTTCAGTGCAATTCTCAAGATGCTTATTAGGATGAACTCTAGTCTTAAGAACAACTTTATTGGTATGAAAGTCAAGGCAAGGCTTCCTAATAGGAAGGAGGCTTCCAGCTTCCCAACATTTCAAAGGAGGTAATGTAATGGTGATCATAAAACTTGCCTTGCTGACAAGAACCAAGAAGCCCAACTCTAGAAATTTACAATCCACAGAGGATCAACAGCTTGTATTCTGGATATCTTAAAGGTGAATGCTCTAAAACACCCATCTGTCTGTAGTGATGAAAACCTGTACACCCATGGTTATAAATAAACCATCTGTTTCTTACAGCAACTAAGACAAAGTCCTAAATTCCAAATTGAACTGGCTTTTTGATTTATACTCTTGGCCAAGAGACGAAAGCTCAGAGATGGAGTTTTCAGAGAGTAACGGAGGCATGTCTCCAAGGATAGAGAGACTTTGAGATAAGTCACTAAAAAGTTGCTTCACCAAGAAATAGGATAATTGCTTCTCCAAATCACAAGGTAAAATAAAAATACGAGCTATTTTGGAAGAACTAAAAAAAAGGTAAAAATGTTACTATATTATGAGAAATTGTTTCCCCTGAACCAAGAGGTGAGTTTTTTCAGTACTGAGAAAACTCACATTAAAAGAACATTATTTATGGTCTATATTGAAAGAAAAGTTTGGTTCATTTTAATGAAATTTGGGTATTGAATAATTTGGCATCATGAAGAGATATTGATAAACCATTTACATTTTTTCTCTCATACAGTCTTTCTTTTTTTTTTGGTGCCGGGGGTCAAACTCGGGTCCTTGCGCTTGTGAGACAGGTGGTGGAACCACTGAGCTACATCCCCCTCCCCTCTCATACATTCTTGATTAGATTGTAGAATATAGAACTATATTCATCACCACTGATCTTATAGTAGGTCTGAGATAAATAGGTTTCATCAATACTGTGCCCTTTCAAATATACATGCATTCAAGTATCAAAAGTTGCGTGAAAAACTGTCATCCGGGGAGAGGAGTAGGTAATGTACCTAATATCCTCACAATAATAACAAAAGGTCCATAATTACTCTCATCAGATAGAGGATTAATTTAGTTTCATTCTTCAGGAGGGTAAAATGTGAGCCTGAGAAGATCAGTGACTTGTACAAGGTCACACAATTGCTAAGAATTACAGCTAGTATTCCTGGTTCCTAATTTTATGCTTCCTCTATTATAACATGGCTCTTTTAGCCTCAACCCCAAATGGGCCACATTTCAGAAAAGTTGGTAATATCCTTAGATGCCTTTGTGGGTAAGTGTTTTACTCATATTTCACCCAATTCCCTTTCTTCCTGAAAAGGATATCTGTATTTGTCATGAGCTAAAACAGCAGTCTTTGTGCCCTCCTAGTAAGCACATGATTCCCCCACATTGTTGCATTTCGACATATCAGATAAAATGGGAGGATGTAAAATTACAATGATTTCATATCTCCCAGGTGAGAAAATGCTACTGAGAACTACTCAGAGTTGAATAAATTGAGTAAGAGCAGTTTTACATTGCTTCAAAGAATATAGTATTTTTCTCAACTAAAAAAAAATAGTTGTAGCAAAATGAAGATCTTATTCTAAATTATACTAACAAGAATAATTTGAGAAATATCTTGATGCATTTGGTGAGTCATCATTTGAAGTCTCAGTAAAAGACCAAAAGAGTACCAGGTATTTTAGTTCCTGGAGCTTGTAGAATAGACCGACGGGAAGATATTTCATGCTAACTCTCTTTCCTTTTCACTACTATATTTTCTGAAAATATAGTAGTCACCTTAATCCTAATTATTTTGCTGTCACCTTAATTGTAATTATTTATTGTCATTTTACCCACTTAGCTGTAGGTAACGCCAGTCTAATAAGTAGTGGATGGCGTCCAAGTGACAGCCTTTGAGAATGAGCAGAGGTGCAAGCTAAGCTGCGAAAAAGCAGCTTTGGTATTTAGAGGTTGTACCCCACTTCACTCTCTCCCTCATCTGTGCCTTCACAGGGGCACATTTGCTCCTGAAAGAGCAAGAAAGCCACATAAATCCAAAGCAAGTGTGTGTTTTACAGCTAACACAAGCCTGTCCTCCACAGCAATAACAACTACGGAAACATGATTTGTCGAGGGCTTCATCTCTCCCAAGCTGCCACCCTCTTCCGTCTGGACCACTCAGAGACCTCCTAACAGGTCTACTTGTATCTTTTCTCTGGCAATTTCTGATGCCTCCTCCACTCAGCAACCTGAGAAGTCTTTAAAAGATGATGTACAAAGTTGATTCTCTCTCTTCCCACACCATGACTTCACGAACCTAAGTCCACACACACACTGCTTTAGTCATTTTCCATTACACTTAAAATAACTACAAGGCCCTGCCACGGCCTATATCCTCTCTCTCTCACTCTGCTTCTCTCACACCGTATGGCCCTAAACTCTACTCCAAACTAGGAGACTATTTTCTTCACTGATTTCATCCTGCGGCGCCCACCCATCTGCATGGTTCTTTCCCTCCCCGCTTCTCCGTGGTTCCCACTTCTCTTTATTCAGTTAAGTCCTGGATATGCTTCACAGCAACCTCAGTTATCACTCCTCAGGAAAGCCTCTGTATCTCCTGCAAAAGGTCAGAGCCTCAAACTACCACCTGTCAAGGTGGCACACATCTTCAGTGAACCAATCAAGAAAATTATTTATTTGGTGACTACCTGATCAAATCTTATTACCATTTAATAAAGGAGATGCAACAATAAACAGATGAGTGCAGGAACATAGGGCCCACCGACACTGCCATGGGTGGCATCAGCGGGATCCAGCCAACCTGTTAAATAACTGGAATGTTCTATTCAAGGTTCTACTAAGGGGCTATTGCAGGGTTCACAAACCTGCAGGGTAAAGGTGCTATGTCCTAGGGTGTCATGTACACAAAAACTATCTAATGTGTGATTCTTCAGGCCCAGACATCTAGACTACACAGGTCCTACCTGCCTATAGGATCTATGTGCCTCATCTCCAGCCTTTGAGGATTTGTTAGGGTAGAGGTCTGAGTCCTAGAAGGAAATGAGGTAGGGAGCATGTGTGTTGTGGGGCACAATAAGTCCTCTGAACCTGAAAGGCCGATTACTGCCTGATCCCATCGATCTATTTGTGCCTGTGAACCAGAAGGCACTGAAAGGAGGTACCTATACTCTCAATTGGTAATTGAGAAGGTTCATCAGGAGGACCTGAGGCTGATTCTTCACCAGATGATCAGAAAGATGCACGCATGGAGATTGGGAAACTCATAGATGGACTCTTGAAGCTGTTATGATTGGCAGAATAGTGAAAAGGCTAGGAAAACAATAGCAATCTGACAAAGATAAGGCAACTAAGAACTACCTGCTTCAGAGAGGATGACATGTCCTCTCCATGAGACAAATAACTACTTGTCTGAGGGTGAAGGAAACCCAGAATGGGTAGAGAAGGAGAGAGATAGCGAATATCATTCACAGTTATCATTCTTCTGCAGCAGAATACAGAGGTAGGTGTTATAGATTAGATATAGATACAGATATCCTTCCTAAATCTTTCTGAAAATTCTTGTGCCCCTGATCATATTATGGAATATAAGTATCCCTGAGCCAGATAGGAGGTGGACTGTGGCAAACACTATGTTGTCTTACCTGACGTCAGACTTCGCCTCTAGCTCTGGGGAGCTCCTCCATGTACACTGTGCCTTCCTGAAGTCCCAGCATATCTCCTTACTCTTCTGCCTCTAGAATTATTTCTAGACCATGGGACCTCTAACAGTCTGCTACAGTTCAAGCCAGAAGTTCAGAGCGATTAACATTCCTGAGGAAAACTCTCAACCTATCTATATCTATATATCTCATCCATATCTACATCTCATCTATATATCTACAATTATATCTCATCTGTATCTCATCTGCTATATATATATATAT